>NC_137503.1:10755000-11432500 GCF_041902795.1 Electrophorus electricus
ACACACACACACACACACACACATCAGGACTACTGCAAAGCTCACCCACACACCAATACCCACCCACAAACGCACATACAATCACAAAGAATGCAGTTATATAAACATTTGTTTATAATTCTCAGTATCTCTGCAGCACTGACTGCAGCAGGCATGGGCATGTCCTAGTATCTGTCTGTCTGGCGGTTAACTGTCTCACACACCTCCAGAAGTACCCACAACAGTCTGTACACTTACAGTACTGGTCACATTTCAGTCTGAAGATTGTTGACTAATTCTGCTGTGTGCAGAGAAACTGGAATTTCCCGTAAAATGTTAGTCTGGCTGTAGAGATTTAAGACACAGCCACACATATCTGCACACATACGTTTCAGGCTGTTGACTTTCCTACCTCGGTTTAGTGACACTCCTACATGGCTCTGTCACCACAGGGACAATGGTGGGGGGGTGGCTTTGTGACGCAGAGCCACTGTTGAGCGCAGAGAGTCAAGGGAAACTGGTGGAAATCTGTGCCTTTGTTTATTTGTGTGTGTGTGTGTGTGTGTGTGTGTGTTTACCTGTTAGGTGTGTGAGGCCAAGCTCCTGTAGACCATTCATGCCGTCCTTCTGGTAGTTAACGAGGATGGCGAGAGCGAAGCGTTCCTCATAGAGGGACATTCCTCTAATCACACGCAGCTGATCCAGGGGCAAGCGGCTGAACTGGTTTACAGCGATCAGAATGTAGCCTGTTACCTCACGAATAGACTAGAGAGAAGGGGGAGAGAGTGGGACCTCAGTGATTGTGGTTGGCAATGATAATAAAGATTTTGGGATTTCCCATGCAAACTCGTGACCTTTCTGACCATGACTTCGGCTTTGCTCTGATACACTCAATTTGCTGATTTGCTCTTAGCTGCAGAGTAAAATTGTCCCCCTGCAGAAACATCCCATAAGACTATAAGATAAGTCTGTTTTTATCTGTATCATTGTAACAAAAAACTGTCTGCTGTATAAGGCTTAGACAATGACATCATCAAAGTGCACATAATAAGGTACCAGCTCACAGCTGAAAAGCTTTTGTCACTCCAGATAAAATGGAGGACACACACACCTGAACAGGTTTAGGACATTTTGATGGTTGTTTAAGACCTCAGTCAGGGACAAAAACAAGTAGCCTCTATGAGAGTAGTGCTAGTTTATGTATATTGAAATCCTGGGGACATTTGAAATTGGATTTACAACTGTATATATATTTTCCATACCTGGCTTGGATTAGTTTAGTCCTTGTAACTATATGAAATTTGGTAATATTACTTTCTGTAATATTGAATCTTTCAGATGGGAGGCTTTGGTCTCTCTCTCTCTCTCCCTCACACATACACACACACACACACACACACACACACACACACACACACACACACACACACACACACACACACACACACACACACAGTGTTCTCCCACCTGCAGGAAGGAGAAGTTACGGTTGTGCTCCATGTGGGTGATCTCAAGGTTGCCCATGACAATCTGGCAGCCTGTGTACAATTCCTTCATGTGCTGGTACTGAAGGTCCGAACTGCCTGTCACGCTGAACTGGTTTAGAGTGCCTGAGCACATAACTGCAGAGAAAGACAAAGACAGACAGAGAGAGACAGAAAGTCAGAGAGAGAGAGAGAGAGAGAGAGAGAGAGAGAGAGAGAGAGACAAGGAGAGACAATGAGAGATAAAGACAGAAAGTCAGAGAGAGAGAGAGAGACAACGAGAGATAAAGACAAAGACAGAGAGAGAGAGAGAGAGAGAGAGAGAGAAGGAGAGACAATGAGAGATAAAGACAGAAAGTCAGAGAGAGAGAGAGAGACAACGAGAGATAAAGACAGAAAGAGAGAGAGAGAGAGACAGAAAGGACTATGACAGGAGCACTGAATCTTACTAACCAAAGAAACAGACAGAGAGCAAAACAGAGAGACAGGAACTTTGCTATTCAAATGTGCATTTTCATAGAGATTCACACTACATCAAAACATTCCACTGAGAAAAAGGGAAACACACACTCCTGTTGGTATGGCACTTCAGAAAAACCTGTTTCAGAGCTTTGGGCTTTTTCAACTTCAGTATCCTTTACAGACTCCATGCAAACTACAGCCTTTCAGGAATAAACTCAATATGATTAAAATACTGGTTAAATGGTCAAGTGAACAGAGCATATGCATGCTCTAACCTTGGGTGAATGTCACCAACACAAAGAGCTGATAGTCTGGATTCCACCTGGTCACATATAGTAAATATCATTAAACCACTACACAGGGTTTCCTTTAGGTAAAAAAAGGCTTTTAGAGGTAAAATCTGACATATTAGTGTGTGTGTGTGTGTTTGTGTGTGTGTATGTGTGTGTCGGTCGCGTAGGTGAAGGACACACAGGACCCACTGCAGCAGGGCCTTGAGCTGTGAGGGGCCCCCAGTAGGTGTGCTGTGAGGGGCCCCCAGGAAGTACATTCAAAAATAATAATAAAAAAATATTAAAAGGGGCCCCACTCTGTCTCTTGAGTTAGTTCCCTAGAATCTTGCACTACACAAATGGTATGTGTCTGTGTATGTGCGTGCAACCCTGTTAAGATGAAAAAACTCCTTCTTTAGCTGTATGTTTTAGATATGTGGACACAAAAACAGACATAAACACACACAAATAACCACTTTCTGTATTTATCTGCCTGCTGTCTGTCTCTGAGCATGGTTTGAAATATTGTTTGTGCACATACATGCAAGCGTTTCTAAAACGGCTTTTTTGGCTTCAGCCGCAACTTCATGCCATGCAGTAGCCTATTAAGTTTAAATGATTTTTTTCTCCTGTTAAGGTGAGTAAATGATCATTGTGAAGAGGGTAAAGCTCCAGATAAAATGTCTAGGATCTGAAAAAAAATCCAATTTCAGGTTTCCCATCTCTAAAAAATAAAACAATTTTTTTTAAGTAATAAAGAAACTATTAACAATCAATTTCAATGAAAGCAAAATCCAATCATGAGTACTTTAACATGAAACAGTCTAAGAAAAAAAGATATGTATAATTTTTGTTAGATTAGAATAATATACAAGAAAATGGTGAATAAGATTATTATACAAGAATATGGTACATCAGCCTTACTTGGAAAAGGCTCTGTTATTTGTTGAAACGTTGTTTGGTTTGGTAAGCTTATATACATTCATGGTATGTGTATATGTGTGCAGGGTAGAGATGTCTCCATGTAGATCTTGACTATCTAAGGGGGTGAACAAAGTGACTGAAACATGCCAACATCTCAATGGCTCATTTAGACATGACAGCTATATCTTTCTGACTCTTGCTTTGGGGGTATTTTTTAAATGTCCTTTGAGAGGTCAGCCACATCTTTCACCACAAATTCAGTTATTAAATACACATTCTTCAAATAAAACGAGTGCGTGTGTTTATGTGTTTATCAGCGTGTGTGCGTGCGTGTGTGTGTGTGTGTGTGTGTGTGTGTGTGTGTGTGTGTTTGTGTGCTCTAGAGAAAACCAGTCATACAATGTTTCCATTCTGAGTGAGCATGAAAACAAGTGTAGAATCACGCCCAAATGGTTTCCATCTCTCACACCCCCCTCCCCCGCCCGCCTCTCTTGGTCACTCTACACACATTTTTCAACTGTCTATCTTTCTCTTTAAGTCTTTAAGAAACAAGCTAATGTGAACAGCCGATAACTGGAATTCATACAAATGTGTAATTTATTTAACAGTTTATCCATAATTTATGTACATGTACATGTAATGAACAAAGAGAGAGAAATACAAAACAGCACAAAACACTTAAAGAGACAAGTGGAGAGATCAATGAGGGCAGTAGGAGAGCAGAAAGGTAATAGGGGAACAGGTGACAGTGCTAACAGTGGTAAACAGAAATGAAACTCGGCTTGTCATAAACGATTAGCACATACCTAAGTAGTGCACACATACACTGGACCTGGTGACTTTGTTATGCATTTAAGACTCGCAGTTCATAGGTCACTCTGTTGTTAAGGTGTGGTCAAATAACTCTTTGTTTATCAGAGGTGTGTGCATGTGCATATGTGTGCGTGTGTGTGTGTGTGTGTGTTTGTGCATGTGCAATTTTCTTGTGCATGTGTATCTGTATGAGCATGTATGTTTGCATGCAGTTTTTCTTGTATATGTTTACACTAGTTTCTTGAGCACGTAACTTTCATAGGTGACACAAAACATTGTCTTATCATCATGTTACAAAAAAAGGCCTCATGATAATATTTCCTGATGTTTCTTTGTATGTTTAAAAAACATAATCTGCCAAAGGTTCCTACATACCAAAGAATTTAACTGAGCCAGTTACACTGAAAGAATCAAATCTTTAGACTGAAATTAAACCCAACTTAAAAATTACCTACCTACCTACCTACCTACCTACCTACCTACCTACCTATTATTTCAATTAAACTCAATTCACCTGAAATAAATTTAGCTCAAATGAAGAACATTTAGCTGACCAACACTGCAAGTCTACTGAAACTGTTTATCTCTTCTGTCGAACTATTATCTTGCTATAATTCAAATCTTATCTGGATAAACAACATCATAAAGATTTTTACACTCATTCTCAAGAATACTCACTCTATTTCTCTTGCTTTTCCTCTTTCTCTCTGCAATGCTCATGCAAACACAAACACAATTACAATTACAATTATAGCATTTTAATTTCTTCAACAGGATTTATGCTAAATTAATTTTCACAGGTAATAGGGATATTCCTTAAAATAGAGGAACTTTATCTAGAAGGAGAAAAAATATCACAGCAAACCTAGATAATAATGTACAAAGGACCCTGGACACATGGAAGCTCACCCATGCTGCATGCTGTGGTCTACATGTAGCTGGGAGTGGGAGCTACTTGTACACAATGAAATGAATCAAATCCTTGCCTACAACGGCTGCTGTTATCTACCTGTATATATCAGGTACAGCATGAATGCCCAGTGCTCTCAACACCGTCCTCTATTACAACAAAATAAATTGTGCAATGTCTTATTAAAAACACACTCCTATGACAGCTTTCCTATAGGCTCTTTTAAAAAATGTTGGCAAGGTTTCCAGATGTGAGCATTTAACCATGTCATCATAGCTTGTTAAAGATGCCATGAAGAACAGTTTTTACATTGAAATATATATGTAAAAACCTCTTAAGGTTGTATGTAATCAAAGTAGGATGTCAAGTGCAGCATATGCCACCATACAGAGAGGCCTCAACTTTTACAATATAGTAACAGTAACCATGCGCCTTACAAATTACAGAAACTCAAGGATATGTTGCAGAGATGGACTACGGAAGATATAACTGCAATATAACTCCTACGAAGCAAAAAGGACACTAGTTAAATAGATCTGCACATATACATAAAATACAAATGAACATTAGGAAAAATATGTTGGGCAGGGGGTCGAAAATACAACAAACATAACTACTTCTGCTGAGGGAGACAAAATACTCTCAAAACACATTCATAGTAGACTACAGTCTCTGCATCTCAGCAGATGACATTCCATAGATATACACAAGGTAAAAAAAAAACATTTCTTAGATCAGTAAAATAGATTACGCTTGAGGCTACATATTTTAAGTTGTATACCTATTAATAAAGCCTTTAAGATGACTGGCAATTTTCATGCATGAAAAATGCTAAATGCTTAAATAGGTTATTTAAGACCATTTAGTCCACAGTTATGTGAGTCTGAGCCTTTTCTACATCCACAGATATAGCACAGGATATAGCCACAAAACAGTGGATCAATAATTAAGAGTTGTGTAACAGTATACAGCACTGTATTTTGGGAACTTCAATACATATCACGTTATTCCTTCTAGCAGTGTCACCTGTAGTCTATGACATCACCTGGTCTATACACCTGTTGTTATTGCACCTGGACTACTCAACATCACTACATCAGCCAAAGACTACAGAGTACTGCCCTATTAGAAATCTCAGCACCTCTTTTATCTGTCCTTTTTTCCTCTTCTTCCTCTTCTTCATTCCTCTCTCTCTCTCTCTCTCTCTCTCTCTCTGTCTCTCTCTCTCTCTCTCTCTCTCTTGTTCTCTTTCATTTATTTCACTTGCTCACACTCAGAAAACAAACAAAACCACTTCAAAGGTGTCTGAGGTACTTTTATCAAAATTCTTTAGAAAGCTGTTAAAAACATTCCTATCTCTTAGTTTCTCTCTTTCTTACTAAATCTATATATTACATATGGCAGATACACTCCCAATAATCTTTTGGTACAATTCCATTACTATTGGAGCTCAGCAGTCAAAAACAGGTTGAACACAGTCAACTGGTTCAGGCACTTGTCATAGTAAGTGTTCACTGTTAAGCCTGGGAACAAACCAAGGCATCTTAATACGCCTACTCTCAAACGCAACACACACAGAGACACACAGAAAACCATGCGTAATGCAGAATTATGTGAACTGTGTAGAATTCTATAATTTTAACAATGTAAGTTAAGTTACCTGGTTTGCCTTGCTGAGTCTGTGTGAGTACAGGTAGAGGCAGCCATGGTAGAGCGATGCACAACGCGATCACCTGCCGTCCTAAAGCGCTCATCTTCGGTTTTCAGTTTTAAGAGATCAGTTAATCATGTCGCAAAGTGAGACAGTTTCTGTAATTCCCGGTATCTTACCTCTAATAAAACTACTCATAAATCTTAAAAGTAGTTACAAGAAGTAAGTGAGATATTTCGTTACTGTTCTTGTTAATTTTATTAACGCCTAACTCGCCAGAGCTTTGACATGAGGGCATGCAGTGATTTAGCAGCCGTGCTGGTGTCTTTCCTGACAGAGGCTTACTTCTTGACGCTTAGTTCAAAACAAATAAAAAGTCAGTGTTCAAATGTAAACAAGCAAAGTGATAAAACCTCTAGCGCTGACTGTAGATACTCAGGAAAATGTTATTTGAACGACCTGTTTATGAACCAGAGTAAAAATGCTGTTGCAGCTGCTGATTGGCTCACTGACTGATCAATGCACCAATCAGACGCCTCACCGGCTAAATTCCACTGCAGTGTAATTTCTCTTCAAACACATATGATAAACAAGCAGTTATAGGGAATAAATAAACGCCAAAATGTGTGAGAATAATACAAAATCTGAAAATACTCCCTTCCCTCGCCCAGACTGCAGGATTAATAACTGGTTGTTGAGGGAGAATGCTGTGTGTAAATCAAGGACGTCATTGTGTCGGAGTATCGTAGGCAGGGTTAATCACTGTTTTTTGATAGTTCTGAACCTAAGTTTCCACAATGGACACATTGTCCAACTGGTCAACGAGGTTTTCAACTAGAATACCATTTTCTACTGTGCGTCACTCAAACACAAAAGGCATTCAGTCATTGTTAAATTATTACAGTCTGTGTGAGATATTCTACGATTGTCAGTTGAGGTAATATAATGCCCAATTCAGTTATTCTCGCAGTTATTACTTAAATAAACCAAAGGCATAAAAGGAAGGAAATGAGAAGGGAAAACAGGAGAAGGGAAAAAGAACAATCTGGTCCTTCACAAGAAGTGCAAACAAAAAACAAAAATAAATGTTTTATTTAATTAGCAGTGCATGCTTACAAAAGCCTCTTTGTTTTAAACACACCGACTATCAAAAAGACGGGAAATGCACACAGACGAGTTTCCGTTTATGATACATTTAGCAAATACGTCACGGTTAGCTTGTCATCCCGCGCCTCTTAACTTTAGGCTCTTATGGAATGAACGATTCTTTTTGTAGGAAACAGGCAGTGTTTTTCTATTCATTGCCCGGAGTTTCAAAATTATCCGTAAGACAGCTAATAAAAACATCGAACGCGTGCAAAAAATCTCCCTCTTGTAGACACCTGAAGGAATTCTTCACAACAGCATCCAGCAAAAATTGACTGAAAGATAAAAATGGACAAATGAAATTATACTTCTAGATTCTCTCATACACAGATCATAAAGTATAAATATATGAATAAGGGATAGTACAAATATGAAGATATTCGAACATTGTCACACTTAAATTGTGTTCTCTTGTTGAGATATAATAACTGATATTGTGCTTAGTTGAGTTGAATCTGAATATTAATTGCTCTTAAACTGTTTTGAGATTTTTTGCAGGTTAGTGGCTAAGAATTTTAGAGTTGGCCTTTCTTTGAGTAAAAGGTCATTTTTATCCAGTATACAAAAGAACAACAACAAAGACAATCAAACAAACAACAGCAACAGCTACTACTACCACAAAACTATTTATATTCCTTATTCCTAATTCATTATTAGGTTGTTAAGATGTACAATGTAGCCAGAGTGCATTATAAATATGATTATAATAAATATAATCTGAATAATTGTCTTAGCAAAAACGAGCTATTTATCTATATAAAGTAATCTATATAATTCAATTCAATACAAAACCCCACATTAAATAGGTTATTTTCCAAAATGTTGGTGCACTTTAAACTTGGCCTCATCTTTGCTGTGGTAACAAGGTGCACGCAACTTGATAATTGGCCTTTGTTGATATGCAGCTTGGGCTCCATTCAAAGAGGAGTTGTTTGTTAGTGTGAGAGACAGAGTGGAGGAACAGGTTTAAAAGGGCGGGCACTTCCTGCATCACCGGTTTGAGTGAAGCAGTGATTGAAAAACACACGTGCGCAAACATGCATGCACACACACATAGACACACACACACACACACACACACACACACACACACAAATGTACACATACATATGCCTGCACACACACCCACACACACATACGTGCACACTTCCTTCTGATGTCCAAGATAACAGAACCAAGTTAGTTAAAACTGTGATGTACTAAAGAGGCCAGAGGCATCACCTTATTTCAAGCATGATGTAAACATGAAACAGATGTTACTTGTATATTAAAGCCTTGATATGCATAGACCTTAAAATAAAATATCAGTGGCAGATTAATTACTGTTATAATATTGATAATATTCCTGAAAAGAAAAAAGTGGATCCTAAATCCTAAACTAAGCCAATATCTTACTAAAATCTACAATAGTCACTTACATTCTTTTGCTCAGTGGAAATGCAGAACAAAATATTTATTTCGTCCCCTTTTGTACACAATCACGACTCCTTTCAACACAAGAAAAGAAGTACCACCATGGTCCTGGGCATTAAAGCGCCAATGAAAGTTAATGTCTTACCAAGAAATACCTCAAAGCTCAGCATGGCTTTCCTTTCTTTTCTATGTCACAATTTTATCAAAGGACTTATCTAGACAAAGAGGCCATAAGTTCACTCAAACATTATCCCAATCCTAGACTTATTTAAGGCTGCAAACAGCAGGAGAGTGTGGGATATGAACTACATTAGAATACAGAATAGAGAGAGGATGGAGAGAGTTGGCAAGGCTGGTGAGTACCTGAAGCAGCTCCACAAACTCAGTTTGCTCTGTTTACTCAGAGGTCAAGTTGCATTTTGTAGAGTTTGTAGACATGCTCAGAACAGTGGCTCCCTCCTTTGGCTAAAAGAAAAGCAAAATACTGATCATTCAGTGACTCCTAGTGTTGGTTCAGACTGGTCACCATGGCAGCTAGAGAAAAAAGCTTATAAACACAGCATACAACATATGTAGGGCATGCTTTTTTTACATGTCCAATATTTCATTCAGTCAAAATAAGACAAATTACAAACACATTCTTTCCATAATGATAGATGTAAGGTATTTATTAACCATGACAAAGCCATGTAACAAATCTTTATTGTGGACACAAGTGGATGGTAATTCTCATGGTTTTATTTAAGCAATGTTACAGTTAAGATCAATTTTACAGTTATGTTCAGAGAAAGAATCTGGTGACTACAATACATAATAATAATCAGTAATTATTTTAATCTAGGAGCATTATTACAGATACAGTGTATTTCAACCATGATTCATATGCAGTTTTTATTCAGTGAGAAGTTTTTTCTCAATTTTCATTTTTAGACACCTTAAAAGCCATTAAAATGACTGACCTGTTTCACATGCATACACATGTGCGTGCACACACACACACACACACACACACACACACACACACACACACACACACACACACACGTGCATGCACACGCTCTCACTCACACAAACACACACATATAAAGTCTTATATAACAGAAATGGAAGCAAAAGCACATTAAAAGCGCATTAAAAACACAAAAGTCTGTAAAAACACAGATGTAAGGATTGAAATCCTCACAAAACTATCCCTGGCAAAGCAGTAAGCAAACAAACATTTCAATGTTATAAATAAATGCTTTCTCAGACAAACATTTACAAAAACACATAGCAGAGTATCTTCCCCAATTATCCATCCCCCCCAAAATCAACTCAGTACTTCATTAAATCAATAACTCAGATGAGTATTTATTTATTTTTGTAATACAGAATATAAGGCCACAAAACTTAACTGACTGGACACGTAGGTCATGAATAACACAAGACAGATGTGTGGACAGCACAGACACGTGAGCTAATATAGTTAGACATAGAGATGCTTTGTGTAAATGGTGCTGTAGATCAAAGACAGTAATTATTCTGCTGATTAACTACTGTGGTTTGTTTGGACTGATGTAATTTAGGACCTTAACTCCAGTTATACCAAACTGATCTGTCATACATGTAGATCAAGCTCTTTAAATCAAGATCCAGTGATTCCTAACCCAGTCCTCAGGGATGGTGTGTCTCAAAACGTGTCTAATATAGGAACACAGTATATTGCACTGGTGCTGCAGTATGGTTGTGGGAATGTTGGAAATGGAGCTGCATTATAAAATGTGCCTGTTTATTTTTAGAGTGATCCGATGTTATTTCTAATGTGCGATTGTTTTTCTCAACAGTATATTACCATAAAATCATCATTCAGAAGACGTTCTTACTATCAGGGGGTTTCTTTGTTGTTTGACATTGATGTTCACTGAAAACTTACAAACAAGTACTTTGTTTGATAATTCAGTGCTGTGTTATTAGAGCATGTGTAAGTGTGTTGAGTGTGTTGTTTGGTTTCAGGTGAATATATTAGTTTTAAACTTGCTATAGGGCATATGCTAAGATGACCAGTAGTACAGGTTGAGTGCATCACTACAGGATACATTAGTCCAGCATTAGCAGACTAATGTAGGATCTACTAACAGAGTAGCATGTACTGCTATTGGATCAGAACCAGCAGACGCCTCAAAAATGATGTGTTTAAACAGAATATCCTTATTATAGATGAAGTGCTGGTACTGTATGGATAATGCATGAAAATGGATTACCCAACATTAAAGCAAAAACAGGTTTGGCCTGCATAACTATTTATATTATTCCCTTATTACTTGAACATAACATTCAAATAAATAAAATAAATATAAAAAGATTATACAATATAAGCAAATAAATAATAAAACAGAATTCACATTCATTGGGGGTGTTATTCCAAACCCTCACACTCCATAGAAGAACAGAATGCTGACAGCTAACACACAACAAACCACAAAAAAACACAACATAATACAGTCTGTCTCAAAGCATCAGTGTTTGGTTGTATGAGTGTGTGTGTGAATGTGTAACTATTATTTTCCGGCCATTTATGTTTATTATACAACTCCTCATAGTACTCATGCAAAAGCCAAATGAGATTTTTTTTTCTGCAACTACAAACATTCAAAATGTTGAAGAGACCAGAATACACCATACAATATCCATTTCCATTGCAAATGAACAGATAATTGAGAAATATGCAACTGCAGGGAACTACTACCATTATCTATCTATCTATCTATCTATCTATCTATCTATCTATCTATCTATCTATCTATCTATCTATCTATCTATCTATCTATCTATCTATCTATCTATCTATCTATCTATCTATCCATCTATCTATCTATCTATCTATCTATCTATCTATCTATCTATCTATCTATCTATCTATCTATCTATCTAGAGGGGCCACAGCATAGCATGCAGGCCATGCAGACAAAAGCATGATGTCAACAAATATCAATGCACTTTTCAATACCATTCATCGTTCACTCATTTACCTTTTTTTCCAAAGCTTTTGGCCACAAACATGTCAACCTGAAAAACCCTATTAAACCTGGAGATTCCAATGCAATTGTATCACACTGCAACAGTATGAATACTGCGTGGTGTGTACGTGTATTCAAAGGCATGCACCCATACAATTACTATTGGCCATTTGTGATGTGTAGTCATCTATATATACATTTCTCTCATTTAAATCTAACTGATCCATCCAGGCAATGGTGATGACGGTTTCCTAACACAACACAGCTACAAAGCAGCATGCAATGATCAGCCCTATATGTCTAGAACACAGACATGCAGTCTACCATCTACTGGGCCACAACACTTTAACCACAACAGTGTAGGAGTGAGCCATGCAAAACACCAGAGCAGGCCACGTGACTATGTCAAAGCACAGTTCCAACTAACACAAGGACTGACCGACAGAGGAGAAGAGAGCTGCTTAATATTAGTGTGTGTGTGTGTGTGTGTGTGTGTGTGTGTGTGTGTGTGTGTGTGTGTGTGTGTGTGTGTGTGTGTGTGTGTGTGTGTGTGTGTGTGTGTGTGTGTGTGTGTATTTTATGTATGTATGTGTGTTTTTATGGTGAAACAAACTGCATCAAATTCATAATAGAAAATACTCCATACAGAATTCAAACTGACAATACAAGACTGAAATAATGTCAAACAGGGAATACTGTCACCAAACTTCAGTTAGCATATAAAAAGGATTTTCACAGGTGCATAGAAAGCACAGTGATGTCACAGTCATAATGGACAGGACAATGCAGAAAGAAAAAAGGAGTGAAAAATACAGGAGCGAGGCAATGACAGAGATGAAAACACTGAGTAGAGATATTCTCTTCATATTTTACTGTGTTGAGGGGTGGCTGTGTTGTCCAGCTTACACTGAAAGCAGAGTGGTCAACAAAGGAGCAGAGACACAAATGTTTTTTACTGATGTGTGTGCATATGTGTATGTTTGTGTATGTTTATGTGCAGTCGTACATTTGTCTATACATGCATGACTAGGCGTAAGAGTATGTGTCCATATACGTCTAAATGTGTGAATGCAGTCCATTTACACATACCATCTGAAGGCTCTAGTAACCACACATTTACAAAACAAAAATAAATAAACAAAATCAAACCAAATAACATAACCCCAACAGACCCCACCCCTTTGCCTAAATAAGCCCTCCACACCCAAATGAACCCCCCTCACTTCTTATTCTTGAGCTGATTGGCCAGCCAGTCAAGGCCTTCATACAGGCCATCCCCACTGGTCGCACACGTAGCCTGGATGTACCAGTTGCGGTGACGCAGTGAGTGCAGACCCAGCTTGTCAGTGATCTCAGCAGCATTCATTGCGTTAGGCAGGTCCTGAGGTCATGGTGTCAGGACACAGCAGTTACATTAGGAATAAACATTAAACATTAAACAATTCTGACTATTTATGGTTTAATGCATGGTCACTCTGCATTTCAGAGTGCTATTAGATTTGGTGCATTATGATGTAAATATAAGAAAATGAACAGATTGGAGGTAGGATGGATGGAGAGGAAGAAGCAGAGAGAAATACTGCCACACCTGTTTGTTAGCGAAAACTAGGAGAACGGCATCACGCAACTCATCCTCTGCCAGCATGCGCATCAGTTCCTCACGGGCTTCATTAACTCGCTCTCGATCGTTACTGTCCACCACAAAGATCAGACCTGCACAAAAGACACAGTACAGCATGTGAAGACAGGAAGAACCAGACTGTGTGTGTGTGTGTGTGTGCAAAGGGGGTGGTGTTGGGGGTTGGGGGCACACCCTGTGTGTTTTGGAAGTAGTGTCTCCAGAGAGGTCGGATCTTGTCCTGGCCACCAACATCCCACACAGTGAAACTGATGTTCTTATACTCCACTGTCTCCACATTAAACCCTGAGAGAAATGACACAAAGAGAGAAAATGTACTAGCATCTACAAACACGTTCTGATTTCTTATGCCTTGAATATTATGTAACACTACAGTATAATATCATTCAGATAGTACTAGCTGCTATACCAGGACTAGTTTTCAAAAATGTAAATGTGAATGTATCTACAATTTGGGCTAAAGTGGTTTTAAGAAACTGACTACTTATGAAGCCACTGTGACTGTGCTGAAGAGCAGTAATTATTTAATAGTGATAACATTTGAAATCTGTATTACACAAAATCATCCTGTATAGCTGATGACTTTAGTTCATAATGTCTTATTGGATTTCTGCTTGTGTTTGTTGGCAGATAGCCCTTATACAGGCAGGGAATGCTAACTTGCTCATATTTAATATAAGCATTCAGAGACTGGCTGTTCAACTAAGATGCACACACACGCAACAGTATGGCATAGTTTACTAGCACTAAACTGTAACAGGCAAGTGTAATAAGGCTGTGCTCTTACCAATGGTTGGGATTGTGGTGACAATCTCACCCAGTTTCAGTTTGTACAGGATGGTTGTTTTACCAGCTGCATCCAATCCAACCATCAGAATCCTCATCTCCTTCTTTCCTATAAGACTCTTCAGTAGATTACCAAAAATATTCCCCATGATTCAGCACTGAGCTTCTTCAGAGCAGCAATGTGAAATTTGTGTGTGGGTGTGCTGCGAGGTTCTGTGTTGGCCAATCCACACAGGAAAAACACTGATAGACGGCAAATTGGTCCAATTGGGTCTTAGTTGAATGAGGAAACAATGAATGCTGAAGAAAGAAAAAGAATAAATACCATGAGTGAATAATTACATAATTGAACGCAGAGTGTGCGCGCGCGCACACACACACACAAATATTTAATGAGTATACACGCGCTCACACACTAAGCTGTCTGCCATTTCTTCAGGCTGTCTTCCAATCTGCTCATCTCTGTCTTCATCTCCTGTGTTCACACAAATCACTCCATAAGAGTGAAACCTCCAAGTCATCTCAATGACTTTGTGTTCACAAAAATCACTCCATAAGAATAAAACCTCCAAGTCATCTCAATGACTTTGCACACATCCCTTTATTATCCTCCTCTCACTAACTGACCCAATTTGTGAAGGACCTACTATAAAGTATTTTATTTTAGCCAAATTGGAAGCCACAGCATTTTAAAGATATGCTTTAGATGTCCACCTGCTGTTAAATCAGTCATAACAGTCATCCTACATCACAACTGTGTTTTGTTGGAATTATATTACTAACTGTTTAAACATTATTGGCATCATCAATAAATTAGCATCACAGACTGAACCATTCACCCAGATACCAGAACATGTATAAGGTTTATCTGATTTTCTGCTAGTAGTGATTAACATGGCTGATTCGTAGGGCCCAGCGGGTGGCTCATGAGCTATCCTGTCCATGGTGCTTACAGCCCTTGACATAGACTACAACTACCCCCTCACACGTTTCCATGAGGTCCAGAGAGGCTAATTATTACAACTAAAATTGATCAAATTACATATCTGTCAATAAACATATTTGAATATATGCTGTTTTAAGGACGACTGCCCGTCTGAACTGATGTTATTACCTACATCCAAAACGCGGTTCATATACGAATGCCATTTCTCGCATAAAATAACATGAACAAATATGCTGTGTGTGTGTGTGTGTGTGTGTGTGTGTGTGTGTGTATGTATGTATGTATGTATATATATATATATATATATATATATATATATATATATATATATATATATATATATATATATATATTACTTTTTTGAAATTACAACAATAATTGTCGAGCACAAATTACACTTGGGCAGTTAGTTATTTTGGTTTTGCCAGATAAGTCAATAGACCGCAGGATAATAATAATGTCGGCGTGCGCTTGTAGCTAGCTGGAGAAAAGCCTACGGTGGTGTGCACCGGCTGGGTAATTCAATAGCATTCAAGATGTTTTCGTGCTTCACTTGACGTAACAACATCTGGCCAAAGACTAAATTAATTCAATAACAACCTTGAAGCCAGATATAAAACAATCAAATAAATAAATAAACAAATAGAATGAATAGCAATAACGAAGAACTGGAGATTTTGAGAGATGACTGACAATTAACACCCTTCATTCATTCGCCGACATTGAGGAGCTAGCCAATGTGCTAAGTGCTGAAACGATACTCATGCGACCTGTATTGCCCTACAACCGTAAATATGGTTTGTAATCGAGTTTTCCGCTGTGCACAACTTATATTTTCAATATTCAATATTCACTGAAATATTTTATCATATAGGAATTAAAATATGTATACATCTGTCTTACCTCCAAGGATGACACCAGCCGATTTCGCGTAAGGAGAGGTAGGAGGAAATCACACTATAGGCCTGGTAAGAATTCGGATTTTCTCGCGATAATGCAATGCTTTAAAGCCATAGACTGTATATACAGCCCAGGATTTAAGCAGCTCTACCTCACATAAAATCGCTGTCTATTTAGTCCACTGTTCCAGTCAGTGGTGCACGGAATGAGGCATTACTTACTATTCTGAAGATTGTTTTACTTGAATTTATCCCAGCACAATTTGTTTGATAATGACTGTAAAGGGTTTTCACAAACTGTTTGTTCTGTGTGAATAATTTACCATTAGACCACTTTGTTGTTGTTTTTTAAAGCAATTAAGCAATCACTGCCCTGATAAATAGCTTTAAGCATTATTTTCTTGTGATGTCTAAGACAATAATACCGCACTGAATATATAGGGTATGAAGTCCCCGGTCTATACGAGCATCAACTCATCTTCAACAAAAGTGAAGAACTAAATTATGGCATCTACAATGACAACCATGTCTAGGAATTACATTGAGCAATGCAGTAATGCTACGACAAGGCAAACAGTACGATTTAATGTTCAATGAGTCAGTCAGTGTTCAGAATCAAACTGATTGACGTTTAAAGACAAATCAATAAGAAGGAAGGATAGCGCGTGGGCAGTACAGCTTTTTAATTAAGCAGTGTTATGCCCAATTGGTTCAAAAATAAATTTGACTTTAAAGATCAAAGGCTAAAATAATTCTTAAAGCTAAATGTGTCTGTTGTTGACAAATGCTTGATACGTGGGAAAGCTAATTCAAAATGGCCTTGTGGCGTTTACAGCCCCAGTTTAGTCCAGTCCAGTGAAGTCACATTAGCCTCCTTTATCATAAAGTCGAGTGCGCGTATGCTTCTTGCGCGCCATACAGTGGTAGAAATTGGAACTGCGCTCGGCTGCCTGTGGAGACTTATGGGATGCTGGAGGAATTTTAGAGGCGGGGACTCCAGGGACCCAGGTGTTGGGACAGAGATCGTGGGTCGGCTGCCCCGTTATCCCTATGCTATAATAACACATCAGCCTTAACTGGTGTCAAGCCGTATATTATTTAACTTATATGTCTGATCGATCGACTGTGCAGTCTTGTCCTCCTTCATCCAAATCGCATCCTACAGAAGGAAAGATATTTAGCTACAGAAGTCAGCCAACTTCAATAGTTGTAGTTGTGTTTTCTTTTTAATAGACACACAATGAAACTTAAGAGTGGTATTCTCATAGTTTTGTTCGGTGCATTTATATTCGCCACATCTGAGGACAGCGAGTCGGAGAAAAATGTCGAAGAGTTGGTTGTGGAAACATTGGTAAGTTCTGTTATCCTAAGTTTTTACTTTTAAATACTTCTGTGGACAGCGTCTTCAAAAGTGCACGTAACTGGGAGTGTTAACATTAACTACGTTAACCTTTCACGTTTCACCACATAGAGCTAGCTAGTTGGCTAATACATCGGCCACTGTAAATAGCCTAGCGTTACGTGTACTCTGTAAGCTTATTTAACTAACCAGTCCTGCACCACATGTGAAGAAATACTTGCAGTGAAACGAATTTTTCAATTACACTTATTAATTAGCTATGCGTTTTATACACATTTCTTTCAGGTAAAACCGGAAACGTGCACAATAACATCAGTGGTGGGAGATACGCTTGCAATACATTACACGGTAAGATAGTATGCACTCATGTTATTTTCGAGAGAGGATTTTAGCTATGGTCTCATATAAAACCAGGCACCGCCCAAAGGACTTGAGTCTTCTGTATAAGCAAACTGCAATAAGAAAGTGGATGTATCCTTATGGCATCCAGATAATGAATCTATATCTTACACCTCAACGCGTTGTCTTCAATGATTATGCAGCATTAGCCTGTGAGGCTCAATGAGCCAAATAAATGTAGCTTAGCCTTTGCAACACTTCGCTGGCATGGGTGACGTGTGGATTTCGACTTTAGAGACAAACCCATTGACTGGGATGAAATGGTGATGTGTCAGCATGACGATGGGATCTGGCGTCGAGTGCGTTTTTTTTTTTTTTTTTTTTTGGTAACAAATTGACGTTTGGCGCGTGCCGTGCATTGAGCCTGCTACGGGAGGAGGAACAACACGTCAGCACTCCAGATCATTCAGACTGTCCAGACACCTTAAAATTGTATGAGAGCGAGAGACGAGCACAGCTCATTAACAATTTTATAGATAATTTATTATAATCCGTATATTTAGGCTTATTTACGTTTTTTATGTTTTCAAATATTGATCCAAACTAAACTAGACCCGTTCTACGTAGGGGCGCCTGCTGGATGGCAAGGTGATTGATTCCTCCCTGTCTCGTGACCCCTTGGTTGTAGAACTAGGGAAGCGGACGGTCATCTCAGGTATGTGTAGTGGCTGCGTGTTGCTTCTTTGAGTAGGTAAGGAAAAGAGCAGTAGTAAGATGACACTAGAATTCATGTGCGTTGTCACAGCTTTGCATTCGAGCATGATTTACAGTATTGAGTTTGGTTCTTTATTTTACTACCGTCCAAGAATGGCCTTGTTGCAATGCACAGTGCTCAAAAGTGGACACTTATTTTAATAGAATCGGTTTCTCAAGAAGTATCAACATGTTATTTATGTGACAGGCTTAGAGCAAGCCCTGGTTGGCCTCTGTGAAGGGTAAGCATCAAACTCTGATTTTAATCTATGTATTTATGGAAGAATCAGTGTTGCTTTAAAGGAAATAATATAAATTTGATTTTATATGTTGAGGAACTTCAACAGCTAAGATCAGGCATAGTTTCACTGAAACTACATTCTACCATGTTGGGTTTCTGGTCCAATGTGATTTAATAATGTAACTTTTACCTGATCTTTTTCATGTGCCAATGTGTATAATTTCTTTCTTCTCAGACAAAAAATCAAGGTCACCATTCCAGCACATCTAGCATATGGAAAACGAGGATACCCTCCTACTATCCCAGGTACCATGGCAACACTCTTACCCTGCCACTGAAACATAGCAGAAATATGACACCTCTGAGATTATGTGAAATACATTATTACACATTAACTTCAACATGTGTTTTTGTGGAACAATGCTGTACAAGTATGAATGCCAAGATCTTAAGTACATGCAAGACAGATTTAGTTGCTACACACTTCCAGGAGCAGGACTGTGCTATACAGTCCTTCAAATCTCATAAATCTAGATAGGTTTATTTATACAGTGTGTTCTCAGACTGAAAAAAAATGTAGGGCCAATGACATGGCCAAACAATATACACAAAACTATGTATGATAATTAGCATCTAGCGAACATTTACAGACTGTACATAGGTGCTGGGACACCTGCCACATCAACATAACTATTAATTACCGATATGAGCAAATAGCACTGTGCAAAATAAGTTTTTTAATTGCATTTTTCTCAAACTCACGGTCATTTTACAGCAATATTCAACATGTAGAACAAATAAGACACTACAGCTGTGAATGCTAGTGTATTGGACAAATATGACTAAGTGATCTGCCACCCACAAAGGAGAGTCTAAATGTAGGGACCACAAGTAAGCCAGAACTAGAAGTGTGGCAAGGATATATGGATAAAGCTGAGCAACATGTTTAACAAAATATTCAAGGGAAAGCCCGGGAAGGGTTTTTTATCAAGTTATTTTGCAAGGATGAGACAAGTAACCAGTGCAGTTAATAGATTCAGTGATGTGATCATTTGGTGTATGTAAGAACTGTTGAGAACTTGCTGAGTATTGGCTGTACTGTAGTCTGGCTAAGGTTTTTGAAGGGGATACCAATAAAATGGGTGTTACAGTATTCAAGAACATTTGAGGCATGGAACAGTTTATGCTTCTGTTATGACACAGAGGTGAACAATGTTGTAAAAAGGGTGAAAAAAATGCTTGTTAAAAATTCTGACGAGTTTAAAAAGTTACAAATAGAATGAGAGCGTTTCAGAAGAACTTTATTTTTCAATTAGCAGTGCTTTGATGTTACTTTCCATAATTATGAGAATACTGGAGTTTATCCAGTGTTTCATGCCTTCATACTATCAGGACTATTAGGATTCAGACTATTAGGAAGGTTGGTTGGCTGTAATATATTGTTACTAATTCATGTCTTTTTTCATCAGTAAAGCAATGAAAACAAAGGCTGTAAGAGTGTAATTTGACCAAGGAAATTCTAGACTCTTTACAAAGAAAGGGAAATTTGATATTACTTTGTAGTAATTTGACCCAGTAGGAGCTTTACCAGATTTCTGAAGAACTAGATGTTCTTTAGATCTAATGGAAAACTGATATCTTGCCTCTGACAGTTTATCAGATAGAAACTGAAGGCTGAGAGATCACACAGACAAGTTTTTAACAACGGGGGTAGGCCCAGGATCTAATTGATGGGATAAATAAGGTAATTGAAATAAACTTTGTAATAGAGGATATGCTGGTGGGAGTGAAGCTGGACAGAAAATAAACAGGGTGTTCAGGAAAATTCCATGTAGGGGAGCAGAGAAAACTTGATAGAAACAATTTATTTTGAAAGAGGTAAGGAATTAATCACACAAAGTTAAAAGCAATAATTACAGGGAGCTAGATTAGTTTATTTACTTAGTTTGCCACAAATATTATCATTTAAAAATAAAGGAAAAATAGGATGAGCAAATATTCAAGGAAATAGCCCATATATAGGCTAAATAAGGCCAATTTACAGTGCAACTAAAGGTATCAACCAATAACCTTCATGACCTTGAGCTCATAAATGGAACCATGGAAAGGAGTGGGAGGTGGATACCAGCCAAATCTTAATGGGAGCATGTTCACCTAGATTATTGGTGTTTTTCTCTATTCCAAAACCCCCAATTCGACGTATAAATAAGGCAGAAATACAAAGCTGAAAAGTTTAGGCATCTTAAATCACTTAAAATATTGTACTATTGTAATTACAGAACTAAGACAACTTTAGGATGTTCTTAACAACTTTGAAGTGGAGGAAAACACTGAATCATTATTACACTCATCAGTCCTTGATCTTTCTCTGTGCAGGTGACTCTGTTCTGGAGTTTGAGGTGGAAGTGGTTTCTCTGACACAGCAGACTCCTTGGCAAAAGCTGGTGAATGACATCTTTCCCCTTGTGTGCCTGGCATTAGTGCCCACTTTATTGGGACTTGTGGGTATATACCTCTACAACAAGGCCAAAGCACAACCTCAAGGGAGGAAGAAGAGCAAGGACAAGAAGAGTAAGAAGAAATGAGAAGGACATGAAAGGAAGAATAAACTATTTAAATAAAAAATAGAAAATGTGAAAAAAAGTTGCTTGGAGTGCAGTCCTTGCGACAGTTCCCTTTATGTCAATTTGTTGTTAATTTTGTTTACTTGATATCACAGAAAAATATAATCTAGCTCAAAAATAATTTTTTAAGGCGTTGAACATCATGATCCTGATTTTTTTAAACTACAGGAAGTAAAGGCAGTCTAATGTCCAAAATATGCATTACAGTATAATGTCTAAATATTTTTAAGTGTGACGTTCATACTATTTGACTTCTTGACTTGTAATGTGACTCTTTTACATTCACATTGTCATTACACGTGTCCTGGAAAATTTATTTGTTTAAATATTTGGTATCTATATGGTACATAGTAACCAACTTTGTCTTTCGTACAATATTTTATATTTGCTCATAGCTGCATGTATATATGTGTGTAATTTCTCTACAATGTGTGCTCCACCACATGAGCAGCTTCTATCACTGTATGCCGCTTGTGTGTTTGTGCATCTGAAGTAGTTGATGCTTGTAGTGACTGGCGGGACACTATGAGAAGTGGATTCCGCTGTCGTAAGATCTCGTCGCTAACAGAGATGCCATCCAGGTACTGCTTGAGAAGAACCCTCAACTGCTGGTTCTCCTGCACTAAAGCCACCTTGTCCTGTTCTAGGCACAAACGCTCCAGGAGAACCTTGTTGTAACGCTGCCAAAACTTTTCCAGAATGGTATAGTCCAGCATTGCCTAACATAAAAGGAGATGTGAAAAGTCAAAGATGAAACTCAAGGAAGACATGAGATAATGGTTCTGTGCTATTCTAGAAGTCTTAGGTAGTAACCTTTGGTATAAATGCCACTACAAAATTGCAAGCCTGCTGTGCTTTGAAAGTCAGTAGGCTGGGAGTGATGCAGTGTACTGTTAGAGGTATCACACAATAATGACCGTAAGACGATACTTGGAGCGTATGGAGTATACCCGTGCCAGTTCTTCAGATGGTTCCTCCATAGCATGTGCTCTCTCCTGACTCAACTCCTCAGCACTTAAAGATGATGTGTAGAACGGAAGCACCTTCTCTTGCTCTGTCTCCAGTTTGCGACACATTTCAGCTAGACGCAACAGTTTCTCACCCTGGGGGCAAAAAACAAAGAAGTGTGTCGTGGGTCAAGTTACTTGGCATGCTTGATTTGTTTTGGGGGTTTTCTGTCTGAAATGTCCCTGGAGTCCCTATTTGAGGTATGACCACTACACTCAGAGAAGCTGTTGAGCCTCAACAGGTAGTGAGCATGAGTACAGTAATGAATGTGTGTAACTACCTTTCCTATGATGTCTTGTAGTTTGTTGATGGTTTTACTGCTGTGCATGGTGAGGTTAGCTAACTGTCTCCTCTCAGCTGCTCGAGCCAGACTGAACTTAGCCTTGAGCTGTTGGACTTTATGGGTAACCTCCTCTCGAGCTGCACGGAGACCATGTACAGACACCTCGCATTCCCTCTGACTGGAGCTCAGCTGAAAACGCAGAGCACTGATGGAGTCCTGCATGCACAAACACACAGCACACAGTTCTGTGAATATGAAAACAGCTTAATATACAAATTTTGGAGCTAGATCATGCAAGGTCATTTTACGGCATTAAATTCATTATGCACAATAACTTGCATTTACAGGGCATGCTATAAATATACACCATTTTAAAATCTTGTAGTGATGTGCTTCTCCCTGTCTGACCTGCATTTTCTGCAAGCGTCTCATCTGCGAGTCTATCTCCTGAGCACTGTGCTCATCTCTGGCACGGAGTGACTCGAAAGCGACGCGGCGGTCCTTGGTGGCCTCGCTGTAGTTGTGTAGCACCTGCTGCAACTGCTTCTGGAGCTCCTCCATGGTGCCTTCCAGCTGCAAACGTAACACATTCTCTATGAGTGAGACACCACACCCCTCTCCTCCCACCTGAACAATCTGGCCTACTATAACTCTGCTGTGTCTACATCATTTACCAGTACCTTGTTTTTGATGTCATCTCGGGTGCTCTGATAGTCCTGCCGGACCTCGCTGTCTATTTCAGCATAGCGCTGCTCCATGGCAAAAGTAACATCCTCTAGATATGCAGTTTCTTGCTTCTGTAGCATCAAAATCTGTTCCCTGAAAAAGTAATACAGTTAAAGCACTAGACTGAGTTAGTTTGAATGCCCTGCAAAAAAAAGGCATGTACACATTCAACTTACAAACAAGATGAAGTGGAAGATGTTGAGGATAAAATATGTGTCTACCTCTCAACATTGTATTCAGTGTTGAGGTCCTCAAGACCAGTGTCCCACTCTAATGCTAATGCAGCCAGTCGCCCCTTCTGGAGCTCCAGCAGGCGATCCATGCTCTGGAGATGAGCCCTAAGTGCGAGAGCTGACTGCTGCTCTGCTTCACTCATATCACACACCAAAGACTGCAAAACATACACATGCCCAGTCATGGAAGCAGTGTTTTTGGAGGACTCTGATGCAGTCTTTTACAAAAACAATCACTCATGCTGATAGTCATTAGGGGAGAATACATTAGATAAAACAAAGATATCTGTCAGTCTACAGATGGTGTTCTGGTGTTTCATAAAAATGTTTTATTGTTCTGTATATTTTTATTATTTAAAAATACTAAGTGATTGCCCTTGGACAAATTAAATGTATTTTCCACCAGACTGTTCTTTTTATTTTTTTGGTTGTTGTCACGGTACGACCTCTCCTCCCAAATGTCTCCCCGTGTGTGTGTGTGTGTGTGTTCGTCCGTGTGGCCATGCCCTCCCTATGCTCCACACCTGCTCCTTGTTGTGTCATTAGTATGCATGTATAAAAGTCTATCGTTTACGTGTTACAATTGTCCGTGTTTAACCCTCATAGCCTGCATGCTATGTTTCCGTGTTATGTGTTAATAAACTTATGTCTTTGTTTTACGTGACTCGTCCCCGCATTCTGCTTAGCCTCGTCATTACAGAAACTCCAACTGACGAAGGATGCCTGGGAAGGGGAGCAAAAAAAGGAAGGAAGGAATGCCCTTCCACAACCCTCGCAGAAAGACACTCCATAATCCTGGCCTCACTCCATACTCCCACAGTGAGGGAGAAGGCCAATGGTGAATTTTGGGGAGGGCCTGTGTATGATCCAGGGTCGGACTCTGCGGAGTCCTACAGACCACAGCCAGACTATGGGGAGCAGTACTGAAAAGTGGACTCCGCTGGGTCTTACAACCCCTATATGGACTACTATGAGGGTTATGCGGATTATGGAGAGAGAGGGGAGTGCAGTGACATTAGTCTGCGGTCGGACTTGGGGTTCGATTCTGTGGAGGATCCACCAATGGAGGTGGAGGAGGTCCTCTATGGGGATCCTCTCACTGACAGTGATGTGGAATCTGCAGTCTTCAGGAGCGAGGAGCCTCTGGCACCTAAAATACTGCCCAAGGCTCTGCCCCGGGGCTGCCGCTCAGGAACAAGCAAGCCGTCCCATGCGGCACACAGAGGTGACCTCGTTTGAAGAGGAAACTCCCTCCACTAGGGCACACAGCCCTGGAACTTGTGCGCCAGTACCGAAGCCTCGCAGATGCAAGAAGGAAGTGACACCAGTGCCCACCCCAGAGACAGGCAAAATAGCTTCTGCGCTTCCTGATACGGGTGTGCAGAAGTCACCGCCCCCCAAATTGGTGCGGGGCGACCCCCCACAGACAGGTTGGACTTCAGCCCAGCCAACGACTGGGGAACAGCCTGGGGCTCTTGCCGGCTTTCCCAGACTCTTTAACATTCCTCAGTGTAGTTTTGTACCTCTCCCTATCACGCTGTCTGTGCCAGTCGCTTTGTCCCCCTTTGTGTCAGTGCCTGTATCTTTCAGTGTGTCTATTCCTATGTTTGTTGTCATCCTGGTCCCTGTCCTTCCCCCATCTGTCCTGCTTGCGCTGGCCCATGTTGGTTCGCTTAGTCCTCCGTCTATGTCATTTGGTGTTGGCTTCGGGGCCATAGCCTAATAGGCTGGCACGCAAGGAGTCGCACCGTTGGGGAGGCGGTCTGTCACGGTACGGCCCCTCCTCCCAAATGTGCATGTGTGTGTTTGTCCGTGTGGCCACGCCCTCCCTGTACTCCACACCTGCACCTCATTGTGTCATTAGTATGCGTGTATAAAAGTCTATCGCTTATGTGTTACGTTTGTCTGTGTTTAACCCTCATAGCCTATGTGCTATGTTTCTGTGTTATGTGTTAATAAACTTATGTCTGTTTTATGTGACTCGTCCCCGCATTCTGATTAGCCTCCTAGTTACAGTTGTTTGTTGTTTCATGCTCAGTATTCCTATTACCCTGTTTGAAGAACAGTTGAGTAAGGTTAAGAAGGGAGGAACTCAAAATTGTGAACCACTTAAATAATTCAGCAGGCAGGCTTATTCCAGTGAATCCAGTGGTTACTATTACATTTCTAGATAAAGTAAGGTGTCGTTGAAACTGTTGGATGGCTAATACAGATTCAGGTGTGCCAGCTCACCTTAATGACGCTGTCCTTGCGGTCTAGGACTCTCTCAAAGGTCTGAATGAGTATTTCAATATCAGTGCGCAGCTCGACGGCACGCGTCTGGCGCAGGACAGCACGCCACTGTTGCATCAACTTGTGCCGGTTTACTGTGCTGTTCCGCTCTTCCTTCTGCAGCTTATCCTACCAAGCACACACACTATCAAAGCTTGACTGAATAACATCATAGCCACGGCAACATATTAGTTTACATTGTTTAAAAAGATTGAGTTTTTAAAAATCAAAATGTGTAATTATATATATCAGGTGTAACCGTATAGTTTATATATATATGTTTAAACAGTCATATAGTCATCAAGCAAAGCACGCACACACACACCTTGAGAAACTGAGTGAGCATGTCTTCTTTTCTTTTAGCCATTTCCTCCTCAGCCCGAGCCTTCTGCTGCATGTACACGAGTCTCTCCTCCTCTGTCATCGCTGCCTGCTTTCCTCCTCCCTTCTTCCCTTTCTTCGGCATAACTGCGCTGCTTCAACACTTTGCTTTCCGAAGACAAAACATTATATTGCTAAACTAAGTTACAGTCAACAGCCTATTACTTCGTTAAATTTTTAATAAAAATAAACAAGCAACACTTGCTAAACATAATTAGCAGCAATTCAAAAATAATCCAAACTGTTTATAAAGATTATTTCTTTCTTTATTTAAAAAGCAATAATAAAGCAGCTAAGTTAGGTTAGCTAACTAGTATCTAAACACAGTAAAGTAACGTTAACAATTTGGAATGGCAGAGTTTAGCTTAACCTACTTACACAGTATTAGTATTAATTCAGTCTGACAAATCTGTATGCGTCCTTCGTTTCAGAAGAAATATGACTCGCAAGGTATGTGTGCCTCGATATAAAATTGACAAACGCATAACTGGCTAAATAAACGTGTAATAAACATGTAACATATGTTCGTTACGTTCGCTATCTGCTAGCTAAAATAAATTTCTTCATAGAGTGCTTCGGTTGATCGTTTCCAAGCAACAAGTAGGTTATAGCTAAATTGTTTCTGGTGGGTCCTAGCTTCTGACAAATTTGGTTCCTATTATCTAGTGGCTAAAGATTGCGCACAAACCCAGCCAACCTTGGGCTCCTCCTATGCATTACATTTTCTAGCCTGTCTGAATTCTAAACCGGTAAATGTAATAACGGAACACAGACGTTGCCAGTCCACTTTTGCTATGTTCCAATGCATAACGCAAATAATTAACTCTCTGGTCCAAGTAGCTTAGTTTTGAACAGGAATACAACAAAAATGTGCTCTAACATTGGATTCCTGAGAACCTGATTTCGGACTAATATTTGGAGTTTATTGCTGCAGCATTATTATTTTTCATACAATAATGTTGTTGCTTTTTTTTTTTTTTTTTTTTTTAAAAAAGCAAAATTTCACAACTGCATTTGGTTTATTGAGTTTTCCTGAATTTCTGTCAACTTTTTTAAAGACTTTAACTTTTACTCAGGTATCTCAAAATCTGCTAAATATAAAGCTCATGGCATCCAGGATGTAAATATTGTGCTGTACTTATAACTGTATTATAGGTGCTTTATTAGATAAATAGGTGTCAAATATATAAGTGTGTTCATTACGATACTTGATATTACTCTCATGGATCCCATGAACACTTGTCCCAGCATTGCCACACCCACCTCTTCCCACCATCATCTCTGATCTGTCTCTGAGTACTAAATATATGCACCTGTTGCCTATTCTCTCCCTCTCTGAACTCTCCTATTTAAGCTCCCCTCACTCGCACTTTCACTGTTCAGTATTGCCATTCTCATCAGAAATACCAAGCTTTTCCTGTATGTGTTAGGTTTCCTGGTTTCCAAACTCTGCCTATTTTACATTTACATTTACACTTACATTTATGGAATTTAGCAGACGCTCTTATCCAGAGCGACTTACAAAAGTGCTTTGTTATTTACTCATAGAATATATCCAAGTACAGTATAGTAGGTTAGAATCAAACATACCAATGAACTAGAATACTGTAGAATACAGGGATGAATGCTGATACCTAGAAGTGCAAAATATATATGGTCTATTTTAAACAATGATAAGTGCTATAAACAATAAGTGCTCTTCAGTCTGCGTTTGAAGACTGCAAGGGACTCTGCTGTCCAGACAGCAAGCGGGAGTTCATTCCACCATCTTGGAGCCAGGACAGAAAATAGTCTCGATGCTTGTCGTCCATGAGACCTGAAGCAAGGTATTTCAAGCCGAGACGTACTTGAGGTTATAAATACTCGAGGTACAGATCGGGCTTGACCTCATGTATGAAGGGGCTGGTCCATTTTTGGATTTGTAGGCAAGCATCAAGGTTTTAAATCTGATGCGTGCAGCTACAGGGAGCCAATGAAGGGAACGCAGCAGTGGAGTAACGTGTGAACTTCGGAAGATTGAAGACCAGTCGTGCTGCTGCATTCTGGACAAGTTGTAGAGGTTTGATGGCTCTTAGAGGAAGACCAGCAAGTAGCAGTAGTCTAGCTTTGAGATCACAAGAGACTGCACAAGCACCTGGGTAGCTTCCTGCGAAAGAAAGGGTCGAATCCTTCATATGTTATAAAGGAGGAATCTGCAAGACCGGGTTAGATTAGAAACATGAGTTGAGAACGACAACTAGTTGTCCGAAGTTATGCCCAGGCTACGGGCAGCTTCGGATGGTGATACCAGGGAGTTCTCAAAGGAAACAGAGAGGTCATGGTAAGGGTTGGGAGTACCTGGGATGAACAGAAGCTCAGTTTTACTGGGGTTGAGCTTCAAGTGGTGGGCTGTCATCCATGACACAATGTCAGTCAAGCATGCCAAGATACGTCTGGAGACCTGCGTGTCAGAGAGTGGAAAATAAATAAATAATTGAGTGTCATTGGCATAGCAGTGGTAGGAGAAACCATGAGAAGATATTACATCACCAAGAGAACGAGTATACAAAGAGAAGAGAAGGGGGCCCAATACTGAGCCTTGTGGAACACAAGTCTACATGGTTTGGATATGGATCCTTTCCATGTCACCTGATAGGACCGCCCATCCAGATAGGACTGAAACCATCTCCAAGCAGAGCCAGTCACACCAAGCCTGGAAATAACAGAGAGAAGAATGTTGTGGTTCACTGTGTCAAAGGCTGCTGAAAGGTCTAGAAGAATCAAAACAGATGATTGTTTGGCAGCTTTAGCGGCATGAAGTTTCTCAGTCATCGCTACGAGGGCCATTTCTGTAGAATGTGTTGGTTTGTAGCCAGAGTGATTGGGATCATGCGGCTGGTTCTGGGTGAGAAAAAAAGACAATTGATTATAAACTGCTCGTTCAAGGGCTTTTGAGAGGAAAGAGAGAAGTGATACCGGCCTGTAGTTGGTAACGCTGGAGCTGTCAAGTGTGGCCTTCTTGAGGATTGGTACCAACCTGGTGGTTTTGACTGCAGTAGGCACATATCCAGAAGATAAGGAGTTGTTGATGATGACAGAGATGAAAGGAAGCAGATCTCTTGCGATTGTCTGGAACAGAGCAGAAGGAATTGGATCCAGCGGACATTTTTTACAGACCTTGTCTCCTGCCTGACACCTGGACTCCATCTGGACTCTGCTCCTTGTTTTCAACCTTGAACCGGCCTGACCTAGAACACCTGCTAACTCCCCCAAACCTGTCTTGCTATGTTTAGGATCCAAAAAACCTCCCACTTCAGTCGCAGCCCACTCCATAATCCTAATAAAACCTCTTGCATCCACTCTTTCTTGTGTTTAGGCCTTAGTTACAATTACAAATTATGCAAGTTTTAGCTTTACTACTTTTTCAGCTCTATCTAAACCTTTACCATCTTAAAGTAATATGTCATAATAAGATATTCACTCTTTTAAATTATAATATGATTGTAAATGTCATAATTGAATATTTACTAAAAGTAATATCTATACCTTTGGACTATAATATATAGGAATGAATAAGTTTTGAAAAATGAAAAATGAAGAAACAAAACAGAGGCCAAATGAGAAGAGAAAGGGAAGCAAGAATAAAAGATGCAGTGAAACAAAAATGGGAGGCTGGAGAAAGGAGGACAAAGAGTTTTTGGAGGAAGCACCCAAAGAGATGCCATAAACATTAAACAGAAGGAAAGAGAGAAAAATATGAAAATAAAACAATGTTTTAACCACACTTTAATTATTTTGTTACGCAATGTAAGATATTACAATAATATTTCTGTTTAGAAAATGAAAAGGCATGTATAAAATGTATACAACACAAGCTGCAGCAGTATTGGTTGTAGGGGGAGAAGAAAGCTCAGGAGAGCAAGAGGACTAAATAAGAGCTAGAAGGTGCTCAACTGAACAAGAACAGCTCACCATTTTGTACTTGACCAGTCTGAGGAACCTAGGCTACCTGGATGGAAGATGTTTACAATCCAAGTGTTCAGAGCATCATCCTAAATCCTTATCCTTTACTAGTCCCAAAAACGTCAGCAGTTTTTAAGGAGACCAAGGCAAGACATCATATTCTAGAGAAACATATTATATTTGTAATATTATTATATTTGTAAATGCTTAGAGGCATCATAAACACCAGTGTGTTTAATGAAAAGGTAGGCTATCGACTGAGTGGCTGTTATGCATGGAACACAGTGGGTAGGTTAGAGTTTTAATCACCTTCAGATGATTGTGATAGCTGAATTACTTTCTGTAAATGAACGACATCACGCCACTCCCTCCGCGATTAATTCTTTAATTCTTCTCTTGTTCTAAACCTTTTCACTAAAACTGATAAGCAATGTCAGGTGTAAGCGTATGCTTTTGTATGAGTCTGTTTAAGTTTCATTTTATTCATTCTCCGATTACAGTATTTTTTAAAGCCGATGAACAACGTTAACACATTTCCGGTACGCCTCTTCCGGTCCTCTTTCCTGCCTCTTGTTCAAGATGGTGAGTGCTGAAACGTGTTGGTGATTTACGCTAATGTGGATTAATGCGATTTATCTCGGTTTGATATAAAGTAAATGTACTTTCATAAAGTGCTACTATTGCGGTAATGTTCTGGGTAACGTCAACAGTAACGACTAGCAAATTCGGTGCATTTTGAATGGAAAATATGTGGCTGTCTAAGCCATGTCGTTCATGCTAATCTAGCTAGCTAATGTTAGCTAACAAGGCCTCGGGTTGTGCAGTGTACAGAATTATTTTGCTGTGTATCAATATTAGTAAGTTGGCACAAATCTATAGCAACTCTGATCAAGAGAAACTTATTACTGATCCTATGAGTTGGCCCGTAAACTTTGCTTTTTAAAATTAATGTTTATTTAGACTCATTTTAGCTTTGGTGGCTATCTAGTTAATAAATAATAGCTACCCAAGGTAGAGTTGATAGGCTTTAACAAGTAATCCTCTATTAGAGTTTCATGTTATTGTTCAGAGTTTGTTAAAGCGAACACTGGCGAGTGGTGCCAGCACACCTAGTGCTTATACTAGAATGCTATTGAGGTCCTTGATTAACTGGATCAAATCGATTTTATTAGGGTGGTAATCAAACTACAGGACAGATCGGGACACAACGCCGATGTGAACTAGCCGCAGCATTTCAGGCAGCCTGTTTAAGCTCTTCTCAAATGTTTGACCTGCGGTTCAACTTCTGGGCCATAGTCATACATCTCCATACGTTTTCATTTTGCAAAGCTAATCTTATGTTCCTCTTTTTTGAATGCCAGACTAAGAAGAGAAGGAACAACGGACGTGCCAAGAAGGGCCGCGGGCATGTTCAGCCCATTCGCTGCACTAACTGCGCTCGGTGTGTTCCTAAAGACAAGGCCATCAAGAAATTTGTCATTAGAAATATTGTTGAGGCTGCAGCTGTGAGGGACATCTCAGAGGCAAGCGTATTTGACTGTAAGTTACTGCATTTGTCAAACACAAACTAAATTTTAATTGCTGTTTTTGTTTGACATGTTAAAATGTTCTCGATGGTGGCACAAAAGGGACAGTGAGTCTAATTCAGATTAGAGAGTTAAGACTAAAGATGGAGATTTTACAGTGAAGCTCAGGAACTTGGCAGTGGTCATATGATACATAACTGAAAACCTGGTTCTGATCTTACCTTTCCGTAGCCTACGTCTTGCCCAAGCTCTATGTGAAGCTGCATTATTGCGTGAGCTGTGCCATCCACAGTAAGGTGGTGAGGAACCGATCTCGGGAGGCCCGCAAGGACCGCACGCCACCTCCACGCTTTAGGCCAAGTGTAAGTGTAGCTGATGCTATCAATTCACACACTCATCAGTATACATACAAACAAGATGCATTAAAATGTCTAGTAAAGAACCTTGTGCACTTGTACTTGGAGTACATGATATGAACAGGCAGCATGACTTAGCATTGTCAGATGCCACTGGCATATTTATTGGAACCCATATTGAAATGTCTTAACAGCATGAAAGCTTTGTCTATAGTTTATTCTAATTTGCTTTTTCCCCTTCTTTTTCCTCATACCGCAGGGCGCTGCTCCTAGAGCTCCTCCAAAGCCTATGTGAAGAATTGGTTGCAAACTGTACACTGTATTGTGTGCACACTAATAAAATCTAGTTAGAAAAGATTTAAAGTGTGATTCTTTTTGAATGACAGTGAAGTGATAACATTGTATGTTAGTGATTGGTCACAAAAAAATCTTCATCCAACTTGAACCTAAGTTGTACATTATTTCAGAGAAGTAGCTGTTTTAGCCATCATGTGACTTAAAAATCACTGTCATGCAAATTTAAGATTTTATTTAAAGTGATTTTGGGTTGCATGGAATCATCGAATAGTTCATAACATGCAGATTAATTTTAGTTAAAGACTTGACTATTTTTAGTAGGGAATTATTTTTCTTAAAGCCAACAAATGGTTACTTAGAAGATAAGTGTATTACTATGGCAAAAAAAACCCTGCCTGCAGAATATACATGTCAAACTTCAGCCAAGACTGGAATGCAGCTAATTGGTTATTGAAAGTTTGAGTATTTGTGCTTGGAGCAAACGTATAACATGGGAGAAGAAGGCTTTCAGTTATGTAGACTTATCCTTTTGCCATCTGTACATCTAACCTACATGAAAGATTTAATACTGCTGAGTGTCAGTCTCACTGATCCTCTTTGAGGGTTGTCAGTTCCTAATCGCCAGACATTTCTCACACATATAAAATAGATCCACTGAGATGAAAACAGCACATGCTGCATTGTCTAGCATGTTGAGAACAGTACATACTGCCCTGTCTTGAAGATTAACATGTCTGTGTTTATTCACGTTTATTCCATATCGGTTTCTTGTGTGTAAGAAGAGTAGCAAAAAAGCTTAGCCTGCTAATCGACGTTTAAGGCTTTTCTTGAAACATCCAAATAGAGGAAGACCAACGTATGCAACGTTTATATTTCCAAGGAGCTAGTTTTCGGTGATTAGAATGTCTGTGCGTGATGGAGCTGGGGAAGAGAGGGTGATGGAAGCGCAGCAGCTGAACAGTGAGGAAGAGGCGCTCCTTCACTTTGGGCGGTATGCTGAAGCTCGAGCTGCCCTACCCTGGGAACAACGCACATTTAAGGAGAAAGTGATGCACCATCTTGATCGTATGTTTCTGGTTTTCCTCGCCATTTTCATCGTGATTGTGCTCTCAGAAGCTGCTTATAAATTTTGGTACATCATGAGCTGGAGGAAAATTTTGCAGTTTCTTCTGGATTCCATGTCTTACCTACTCATGGAAGAAAACAAGGAGGAGTTGCTTTAACTATAATGACCTTTTTGAAAGAATTCTGCTGAGTATCTCAACTTTCACCACAATTAACAACTTTAGGCATACAGCTGTTGAAAATAAAACTGTATTTCTTGCTCCTTTTTTATACGTCTGCTTCATAAGGTCGTGCGTACCTGCTGGAAATATATTTTGAGCTGTGACTCTCATATATCAATAAATCGTTCATTGATTGATCTATCCAAATAAGCTGTTTACTTTTTTTTAAAAAGAACTGAAAGTAAATGTGCTCTAGTAAAATCGTATTAAAAATTCACACTTAGCAAAGGGCGTACACACAACCCAAAGTAAGTAATTGCTGCCACCTACAGGAATTGACTAACCAATGATTGGTCACGCGTTTATCAGCACTGTCCAATCACAGTGTATGACTTTGACAAGAGTTTCTGGAAAGCCAATCAGATCACTCAACACGTCTTCACATCTCGGATATTGCCGTTCGTCTTTCTCTCTCTTTCGGAATTTGCAGCGTGACCAACGTTTCGTGTCTTTCGCAGACTTAAAGTAAGTTCCCCCGGTAACTATATTAGTGATCTTTGTTCTGATTTTATCAACATTTAGTACCTACGAAAGTTTGTACAAGTGTGTTTGAACTTAAGTGGTCAGAAAACGTAAACATTGTAAGCAGCGCTCTTCATCTTGTAATTCCTGGCAAGCTTGAGTACAGTCGTAATGGTAGCTAGTCATGTGCTACACCATTTTGTTAGCTCAGAGGTGACTGGTTATTCGATTTTAAGAGGTTTTGGTGGATGTTCGCGGAGCTCTTGCAATACTTGGTTGATCTTTTCTTAATCCATATTATAAAGATATGTCGTTTAAATGACCTAGCTAGCTGACTTGGTGCAAATTTCTAGCTACATTCGGCACACGTGGAAATGGCACAGCTAACCTAGCGAACTTGATACGTATTCCCGCTAACATCGATGGTACGATTTCAGAGTAGTGGACATTTCTTTATTGTTGGCTAGCTAATGGTAACAACCCAAACACCAAACACCCTATAACACATCAGACTTGCTTTTCTCCATACTGTACACTTGTATAAACATCGTTTATTCATCCAGTAACCTATTATACTGTTGGATACTTGACACGTTATATGTTGTGGAACTATTAAGCACAGGAGCAGTCAAATACATTTCATGTTTATTAGGCAAGGGTCCAATCTTTTTTTTTTTTTCTTTTTAAAAAAAATATAAATAAATAAAAAAAGTCCACAATTTGCCTTCCAGAATGCGTTACGTGGCCGCTTACCTTTTGTCTGTGCTGGGTGGCAACACCAGCCCCTCTGCCAAGGATATCAAAAATATCTTGGGGAGTGTAGGAATCGAGGCCGATGATCAACGTCTTAACAAGGTGTGTGTGTGTGTGTGGTGGTTTATTTTTTTCCTCATGTTTTATCTAGAACCTTGAAGGCACCCAAATGAATCTACTTTATTCATAATCAATAATCAATTATTGGTGGGTTTTCATAAAATGCACTTTTTTGGTTTTACTGCTGTGATGTACAGATGTGATTTGATGATTACAACAGGTCATCAGCGAATTGAATGGCAAAGACATCAATGAAGTCATGAATGCAGGCATGTTTACATTTATTTATTGTTCCTTTTGCTTCATGTCTGGCATATTTTAATAAAGTGTGCAGTGTAACTAGTTAATGGTCATGTTTCTCTAGGCCTCTCTAAGCTAGCCTCCGTACCAGCGGGTGGTGCTGTGGCAGTCTCTGCATCTGCACCGAGTGGTGGGGCTCCAGCAGCAGAAGCACCTGCAGGTGAGTCTCTTCTTATGTGATGGACATAACTGATCCAGGGTCAGTTCAGTACTTGCCATTTATCAGTGAGTAAAGTACAAGTGATCGTGTTTTTCACTGCAGTGTAGTACTATTAAAAATAATTTTTATTTATTTAAGTCTTTGGGTAAAATTCATTTTTTCTAAATTACTATTTTAAATATTATTGAGTAATGTGAACTGGAAATGTTTCCTTCTAGCGGAAGAGAAAAAGGAGGAGAAGAGAGAAGAATCTGAAGAGTCAGATGAAGACATGGGCTTTGGACTCTTTGATTAATCTTTTTCTGGAAAAACATAATAAAAATGGAAATGCTGTTGAACCTTAGCCTTTGCAATTATTTTTACTCGGAAGGCCAGAAATATGTTAAGTTTGTTAGAATGGCAACAGGGTTTAATGTAGAGCAATTCTGTTTCGTATCTTATTTAAAAAAAAATAATTTGAGATTAATAAATATGATAACTGTCTTTAATGTATATGCACAGTGTGGCTATTTAGGGTAGGTGATGATTTAATGCACATAATTCTTGTTCATGCAAGTTATAGTGCCTTAAGGAATGGCAAAGGAGCAGCAGTACTATTGACACACAATCTTTTAGACCTGCAGAAACGGCATACCTAATACAATGGTAGTCAGTTTAATCTGTGTAATTATTAATGTCTCAACTAAATAGAATTTAGTTTTTTTATGTAGTAAATGTTTGAGTTCTACCAGATCAAAAGTGTGCAATCTCTTTGAAATTCAGTTTTGTATATAAATGCCCTTGATGGGAAAGGTAAACTGAAAATTTGGTAACTAACTTGAGATGATGGAATTAGGTTATGATTCTGAATAGACAATGGAATACTGGTCAAGTATTGGGAGTTAATATCTTAGACACAGAGTTTAAAAATAAATATAAAATTACATGTGACTGACAAAATAGTTTGTTCTTATTACCTGTTACACTTTAGTAACATCATGTTTTCCTAATACCAGAGATCTGCATAATGGATTTATAATATTGTCAAGTATTGTGATAATCAAATATTAGCAGTATAACTGATGGAACCAGGTCATTTTTTTTTCTCTTTCACTCCATCTTAGGAAAACCTGTCAAGCATATAAAGCAAATGTTACTTGACTGTTAACTATTCCATAAACAATTTGTTTATCTGTTTTTGGCTTGGTTTGGAAGACCCAGCCTGTGAGAACAGCTTGACATGAAAGAAAGGAATGAGGTAGGGGCTTTGTAGGGCAGGTGATGCCTGACGAGAAGGGAGTTACCAGAGTAATCGAAAACCTGCTGTGGAATTTGATCTCACTCAAGTGCTCAGTGCACCCCAACCTGCCAGAGTGAGTGTAGGCAAGTGTTTAAAGGCACTTTACACTTCATGATCAGATGGACAGAAACTGCATTTGTGCTGCTTAGTCTGGCCTGTGTGGCCAGCGTGGTATAGAGTGTCATACCAGTGGGCAATTAGAACCATTTCCCTTGCTTACAAATCTATGCAGTTTTTTTGTTTTTTTTTTCTTTTTTCTAGGACTGCCAGAAAGGGCTGTAATAAATCATGCATTGATGTGTGCAAAGTCACAAATGCATGTCTTAATATGTCAAAAGCTGGCCAGCCTTGTTATTCTTTTTGTCAGAATTTCATAAAACAGATGGTAATTAACTTTTATATTTAAATAAATACCCAGCATGCTGAAGAACAAACACTATTCTCTCACATTCTAGCTTTTTTTCTGTACTGTCTGGAAGACAGTATGGTATTTAAACTTTCCATAACACCGTCATGCTATCTTATCTGTTCTACTTGTTTCTATCCTGCCCTTTACTTGCTACTGCAATTTTCTCATTCAGATACAGGCTAGAGTTCAAATCTTTGTTATTTAACCTTTTGTCAGTATTGTGGAAGAGTGACACTGTTATAAAGTGCCACACAAAATGGTTGTTAACAGTGAATATGAGCATGTTTCTTGTGTGTGATCACTAAATAGGTTGCAGTTTCTTAATGAGAGAGATTCTTGTTTGGACAGATATGAGTTTGGGTATGGTATTGTTTCTCCCTGACCCACTTCAGAAAACACCTGCTGAACAGGTAATTCTTGCCAACTCTTGGCCATGAGCAACATTCAATACACGGTACATGCACGTATATAAGCATAAAACAGTTCTGACAAGTACACTCCATTTTTACCATGGACACTTGCACAAGTTTGTAAGCTTTGCTAGCATTGGTGAATTTTTCAAGAAATCAAGTAATTTTTTTTTGTTCGTTTTTTGTGAAGCTATAGTAGTTATCTTTAGATGGTCCCTGTACTTATAACATTCCTGCTTTTGTCTGTACAAATTTTGCAGTCCCCTAGTTTGTCTGTTGTGTACTGCCTCTTCTTCCTTGCCCTTTGCTCATTCCCTGTGCCTGCTCTGTCTGTGTTGTTTTTTCTCTGTGCCTGCTGCTTCTGTGGTGTTTTTGCTCTGTGCCTCCTGCCTCTGTGGTGTTTGCTTTGTGCCTGCTGTCTCTATCGTGTGTTTGCTCTGTGCCTGCTGTCTCTATCGTGTGTTTGCTCTGTGCCTGCTGTCTCTATCGTGTGTTTGCTCTGTGCCTGCTGTCTCTATCGTGTGTTTGCTCTGTGCCTGCTGTCTCTATCGTGTGTTTGCTCTGTGCCTGCTGTCTCTGTGGTATTTTTATTCTGTGTCTGCTGCCTATGTGGTGTTTGTATTCTGTGTCTGCTGCCTATGTGGTATTTTTATTGTGTGCTGCCTATGTGGTGTTTGTATTCTGTGCGTGCTGCCTATGTGGTGTTTGTATTCTGTGCGTGCTGCCTATGTGGTGTTTGTATTCTGTGCGTGCTGCCTATGTGGTGTTTGTATTCTGTGCGTGCTGCCTCTGTGGTGTTTGTATTCTGTGCGTGCTGCCTCTGTGGTGTGTTTTCTCTGTGCTTGCTGCCTCTGTGGTGTGTTTTCTCTGTGCCTGCTGCCTCTGTGGTGTGTTTTCTCTGTGCCTGCTGCCTCTGTGGTGTGTTTGCTCCATGCCTGCTGTCTCTGTGGTATTTTTATTCTGTGTCTCTGTGGTGTTTTTATTCTGTCTGCTGTCCTTTCAGCATCTCCTCTTCTTTCTTGCTTTTCCACTTTGGTGCCACGCTCAGGCTGGAAGCTCTTTCAACCATAGCAGTGCTCTGTGCATGTTCTTGTGAAGCACCAGAACAGATGACAAGCCCAAATCTGCTGTTTTTGTCTTCACCCTTAACCTAGAACTAGAGGTATACTGCCATCCTTTGGCAAACCCACATGAGAGAAAGCCTTTTTGGAACCACTGACCTCCAGTAGAGCATGAAACTGAAATCTTGGCTGGTTTGCCTAATCTTGCTTAAAGTACTGATTACTTACAACCAGTCATGAGAGGTAATGTTATTTAATAAAGTTTTGTTCCTTTCTAAGGACATCCTATTAATTATCTCAGAACACTGATTAGACAATGTCCTTGAGTCAGGTTTGCCTGTTTCTGTAAAGATCATTTATTGCAAAATTTATTTTAGGAACCTGTGATAACTAGACAAGAAATTCGCCTTGAAATGTATTAAAGAAAGAAAACTCATATTTACAAAAATATATTTAATGTTTGCTTATTACATTGTGTATGCCTGCATACACAATAACAGTTTGACATAAAGATATATAAAGTGAACATTAGTGAGCATTAATAGCATACCAAGTGTTGATTTTGTATTGACAATATAAATACTAGTGAGTCCTTTTGGAAACTTCAATAGATAGGTTAAGAAAGGGTTGATAGTCATAAGGTTTACACTAGTGCTTTAGAAGAAATCCATACGATGTGTGAGAGAGCTTTTCTTGCCTGTAGTGGGTTTTATGAATTAGAACCAAATGCAAAAATGTTTATGAAAAACTACATGCAGGTACACACACACATACTAGTTTGTTGTTGTTGTGTACTAGAAGCATTCCACTGTGTATGTGTGGTATGTCAGCCTGTTGTCTCTAATAACACAAACATCTTCAATTATGGTTGCATGATTGTGGCACATGTTTATCCTGAAAGAGTATGCAGTGTTGTTACATAAGCACTGTACTATCTGTAATAACAAGGCTTTAAAGCATTCTCCCAGTGCTTTCATCAGTCAAAGTTTCTAAGAGTTGAGGGTTCACAAGCTTGGTCATGTTCCCAGCCAAGGTAATAAGGTGCCTCATATCACTTCTCTTCAAATAGATGCTCCTTCTAGAAGAAAAAAGGACACAGGAGCTTTTATATTATTTTGTTGCTGACACTGACCTCACCTATTGTCCTCAACTATTACAAAATAAAAAACACCAATATAATGTGACTAGATGTTGATTAAATCTGATGGAAGTAGAGAACTTACGACTTCTTTGTTGGTACTTTCCTTTGACTCTGTTTTCTCCTCTGTTATGTCACAGATGTGAGGATGCGTCTCACTCAGGTGAGTGAACCTGTCCTTGAGGTACTGGTTCCCGAAGCCAAGGATATGTCCTGGAGCATGGCGAGAGAGACCAGCCAATCTGGCTGTGAAGTCCAGTGTGAAGGCAAACTTCACCAGTTCTGGAGCTACCACGAGGGGCTGGCTTTTCTGCTCAGGGACCCCCGACTGCACATACTGGTCTGCCAATTGCTGGAAGGAGCTGTATGAGAGTGTGCTGAAGTAACTGCTAACAGTGGAATTTTCCTTTAGCTATGAGGTAAGAGAGGAAAGAGGTTCAGTTATGGCAGGTTTTCCAGATGTTTTAGTATTCACTCATGTAAAGCTGCTCTCAGATAGACTATATGGGAAACAGCTGTGTGGATTGAATTGATTTAAAGTGAATATCATAAGGACAGAAACGGAAAATAAGTAATTGAGAAAGATTCACCTTGGAATCAATGACGTCTCCTTGCTGCTTTATCAAAGCAATGATCCTCTCAACAACTTCCTCTTGAGACACTGCCAAGACAATTATTATTGTGGAAATATAAGAATAATGAAAGTAGGTCATATTATGGCTTTGCTGCAGTAATTATAACAAAAGCCTCCCACTCCCACTTTATTTAACAAATTTCCGCAGAATTTCAATTATGTCAAAAATATAATTAACTGCAGCATAAATATGCAATAAAAAAGTTATTTTAGGCCCAAGTCAATAATCAGTACTCACTGGGCATGCCAGTTGGATCTGTTGGCTGAACTGTATCACAGAAAATTCTGTTGTCCTCTAGGGGGCTGTTCTTTACCTCATGCACAATCTTATGCAACTCTTCTGATACTTTTTCATAATAAAAGTTAGTGGGCTCTACTTCTTCAATTGCTGAAAGAAAAAATAACAGATACATTAATTTGCCATTTGGATATATAAAACTGGAAGTCTGCACACTAAAAACATTTCTATATCAGAAATGTTATGATAAGATCTCAGTTGTTTTAAAACAACCTCATTCTAAATTTCATAATTGCACTATGAGTCTATAGATATTTTGTTGTGCATTATTGATCCTGAAACAACTATCATGATTATTTGATATAACATTAAATGTTCTGTGCATAATAATGCTCTATTGCCTGGGGGTTTGCCACTTGTTTATATTACAAACTAAATTGTGTTTGTAAATACAAGCAAAACCAAATTTGGATGAATTTTCTATGAGCTGGTAAATTACTTTAGGCCTTATAATTGATGTTGCATTGATTTTCAGTGTAAAGATCTTACGTGTGCTATTTAATAAACTAGTTTACTAAGCCTATTACAGAAACTGTGGTCACTTACTAAATAAAAACCTTTTGATGAGCTACAGTATCACATTAGATTCACTAAATGCATGTAGGATACGTACATTTCACCATGGGTTTGTGGTCAACAGTAAACAGGTCTAGTGTAAGTGGCCTCCCAGTTGCCTTATCTAGTCCAATGTCCCCACTGCGTCTCTTTAGTGAAGTCTTCCTATGCATCTGTCTTCTCTTTTTCCAGGTAATGACCTCACCACTAGAGAGAACCTCAGAAAGAGGCAGACAGGAGACTGAAGGAGTTGGGGGAGGTGGGAGGGCTTCTTCATGTTCGTCATCCTCTTCATCTTGCACCTCTTGCTTGTCACTGTTACCTTTGGAGAACCAGCCCAGGACACGCTTCCATATTGAAGACTTCTTCTTCTTCTTGCCCTCTTTGGGCTTCTTTGCCTCTGTTGAGATGGGTATTTGATTAGGTAGGGGGGGCAGCAGGAACGTTTCATGTGTGCTGTCACCAAACTCTGTCTTAGATGCTTTGCTTTGCTGTTTGCCATCACGCTTGTCCTTTTCAAAATGTGAAAACCACTTCAGGGGCTTGCTGTCAGATTTGCAGGACGCAGAAGATCCATTGTTTCTGCTGATAGCACTGTTCTTCCTCCATCGCTTAGACTTGTGATCTGGCTGTTCTCTTGTCACCTGGGTCTTTTTCATGGTTTGAGATTTTGACAATGCCTCATGTTTACTGAGGTCATCCGCAGAATCTGAGGGACTAAGGTGAAGGGAGGAGTCGCTCGAATGTTTACGATCCCTTTTATCTCGTGGATCACGGGTAACCCACTTGCCTTGTTGGCGTCTTTGTCGATATAGAGCCTGTGACCCATCGTTTAGGCTCAGGCTTCTCTTCACATAGACTTCCAGGAGCCTCTTTCTGTCCTTCTCACCCACCAATAGTACCTGTGGAGTGGGCTGTGCAGTCTGCTCAGTCAAAGTCATCCTGTAAACTGGATGTGATCTAAAGAAAACAAAATGAAAACACATAGTTTAAATAAGCAACAAAGATCCACTTCCAACTTTATTAGAAACACTGTAGTTATAGTTTAAAAACTATTTGTTTCCACACACCATTTCTGTTAACTATCCTCCAGCCCTTCATCATTACCCAGTTTCTGACTACAGGACCACTGCTGGCTGGATATTTTTAGGTTGTGGACCACTGTCACTTAGTGTCACTTAGTATCACTTAGTATTGATACTGATGTGTAAAAAACAAACAACAAAAACATCCAAGCAACCAACTAAACAATCAAATTAGCAAAATTGCTTTGCTATTACTGTGCTGAGAACTGTCCACTATCTAAAATAATATCTGGTAAGCAGGGATCATCATATGTTAAGAACCTGGCCTCCCAGGAAATAGTGGCAATGTACAGTGTATGGTTCGAATGAGTCTGAATCCCGTTGCTGATCAGTGACCGCATTGGCTATGTATTTTAACCGCACCTGCACGATAGGTTACAGTAAGCGAGAAAACAAAGTCGAAGGATCGAGGAAGCGACACTTTCATTTATTAAAGCAGACTCTAACTTGTACTTCTGTAGAAAATCATGAGTTATTTACACACTAGATTACTAATTTGTAAGAGCGAAGATAATAAGATATCCAACCTAATATTTTTTAAGAATAAGAAAGGTTATTAAAAAAGGTTAACTATAAAGAAGGAACGACTTCAATGCTATTCTTACCTTTCCCCAAACGTTTATCAATCTGTGAAACGTTCAGAAAAAGAATAGTTTCAACAATATTCAACAAGAGGCAGGTTGCTTGTCTGTTAGTGAGACTAACTACTGGCGTGGCACGTTAATAACAACACTTGAACTCGTTTCCTAGGTAGTCAACGTCACGTGTGCTAAGATAGGCCGAAGTACGTCAGGTGCAGAAGGGATTTTCTATTGTCTTGTTTACGATACCTGTTGGCGTATGAGGAAGTAGACATGCATTTTATAAGAATCCCTTTAATTTACAGTAACGACTGTACATTCAATAATGTAAACAGAAAAAATAGACTGTTAGTACTACTACTAGCCTATACAACTATTACTACTAATATTGCAAACAGCAACCACAGCAATAATAACAATCATATTTATTATTAGTGCCTAATAATAATGCAAGAATGTTTATTTTTATATTTTGGCCTATTTGTCTTTAACTTCAGGCAGCCTATCTTTTCTGATACATTGTTTAACAGATTCAGTCACAAATGCCATTCATTTATTCATTGCTGATTCTTCTTTTTTTACCAGTTGAATCTATTAAGTATCTCAGCTGTACTCAGTTCTTCTCTAGTACATATGTAGTAAATAACTTTGATATTTAAATGCTTTTGATACCTTTGAGGCTGAAATTTTAAATGGCATGTCTGCAGTGTTGGCCTTGAATGTTGCATGGTGTTGGCTTTAGTTTGGTTTTAATACTTTTATAACATTCAGTACCAGGCAAAGGTCTTAATGGAAAATTCCATAACTGTGGTTGGTTCCTTTTGGCTACGTTAGGTTAATATTCCTATATTGTTTTTATCCAACCCCCATTCCTGTACAAGAAACAACAGTATACCAGCAAAACCAATATAAAACTTTCACTAAACAAAATCAACAGAAAATTTATAACAGAAATAAATCTCATGTTTATGCATTATTATTGCTCTAAAACCATGAGGGTAATAAAGTTTTCTGAGGATTTCATTGTAAACCCAAAGTAATACATTTGTGTGCTTCACCCCTGCAACAGAAATGTATAGCAGCTGATATATTCAGTGGCTTCCTTGTAGCCTCTTGATGAACTTTCTTTTTCAGTCATAGTGTACATGGTATTTTAGATCTAAAAGCATGACATCAGCCCAGTTTACTGCACATTCTTTTGTTTAATGTATGTGTGTGTTATCTTTTAGCAGGATCTTTTGAATGAAAGATTGTCCTTTATCAAACTTTCTTATTCATAAATAAGAGGATCAACACAACATATCATTCTTATGGCACAAATCAGGGGTGATAAAGTCCAGCAAAGTTCAGACACAGCAATCAGGTGTATTTAAACAGGTCCATCACCAAACCACACTGGACTCTGGCGCTCTCTGACCAGGGGTTGACACCACAGTGCTAGAGAGCCAGAGTTCAGAGCAGAGCATTCACCAAACTTTGCTAGACACTGGCCCTCCAGAACCGGACTTTGATATAGCTGACGCAGATGCATGTATACTAATATGGAAACATAGGTCTTATATCAAACGACTTAACCCAGACGCCAACACAGCAATCTATGCCCACCAGAGGGCACTAAAAGGACATATTGCGTAGAAGGGTCTTTTTACATAGACGTATAGAGGAGCTAGATGACTACAGTTTAATTCTGACCTCAGGAATTAAATATCAGAAAGAAGAGGAAAAAAAAAGACTCAATTAATCTATCATTAATATTAACAGGCCAATAAGTTTGCATGTATTAATGCTTATATATATTCACCATTTGATTGATTTCAGATTTAATTTATATATTTGTATAAAATCACAAAATGTACACATTAGAATATACACTATATGCACAAAATCATTGAGACAGCCACACACTGCACCTACAGGAGCAATTATGACATCCCATTCTAAATCCATAGGCATTAATATGGAGTTGGTCCCCCCTATGCAGCTATAACAGCTTCTCCTCTTCGGCGAAGGCATACTACTAGATTTTGGAGTGTGCCTGTTGGAATTTTTGCTGATTCATCCAGAAAAGTATTGTGAAGTCAGACACTGATGTTGGATGAGAGGGCCTGGCTCACAATGTCCATTCTAGTTCATCTCCAAAGGTGTTCGATGGGATTGACGTCAGGGCTCTGTGTGGGCCAGTCAACTTTTAACATATCAAACTCACCCACCATGCCTTTATAGACCTTGCTTTGTGTACTGGGGCACAGTGTTGCTGAAACAGAAACGGGCCTTCCCCAAACTGTTACAACAAAGTTAGAAGCATACAATTGTCCATAATGTCTTGGTATGCAGAAGCATTAAGATTTCTTTTATGTAAGTCTTGAATGCAGCTGCTTGGCCATGGAAACACATGCCATTAAGCTCCCAGTGCACAGTTTTTGTGCTGATGTTAATGCCAGAGGAGGAATGGAACTCTGCAGTTATTGAATCTGCAGTGTGTTGGTGACTTTTACACACTATGCACCTTCAGCTCAGAAATTTCATGAACTGACTTGTTGCAATTGTGGCATCCTCTTACAGTACCACACTCTAATTCAGTCAGAATGACACATTCTTTAACAAATGTTTGTAAAGGCACATTGCATGGCATTGTGCTTGACTTTATACACCTGTGGCAATGGAGATGAATGTAAGACCTGAATTCAATGATTGAGAGGTGTGTCCCAATACTTTTGTCCATATATTGTATCACTACCAGGACTTTCTACAACCATTAGAAAAAATGATGAATCCAGATATTTCTGTCACTGAAACTAAACTGCAGAAATCCATGTTGGCAGATTAAATTCTTTACCACCCTATGGTCAAGGTGTGCATTTAAAGTCTTTGGCAGAAGTGTCTTTTGTCACTAATAGCATTTAATGTCTCATTTCAGAGGAACAAGCCATTTCAAGTATTGTATTGTTAATAGGAGTTTCATTTTTATTTCAGAATGGAGCTGCTAAACAATTTCATAGCTTATACATAGAATAAACATATGCAAAATATTTATTATTAGTATATTGGGCATTTCTTCCCCAAGGTATCCAGTTAAACTTAAATAATCAGATCACTGATTAATTACTTGGCAATAATTAATTACTCAGCAGATGACTTAAGCATTACTTGTATATTATTTGTGAGGCACTTGGTGAATCCCACCTGATGTAAAATTGTTTTTAAACCACTTAGCATATTTTAACTGTTTTCTAAATAGACATTCAAGCTTTTCAATCCATTAATTAACATGTTTATTTAAATCCTTACAGAGATTTGTGATAGTGTCATCTTAACACGATGACTAGTAGCACCAGTTTGATGAGTCATTCTCACATCTTACTACACACAAGTAATGTGGGATTCCTGAAAATGGCATTAAGAAGACAATATTTTGAAATCATGGTTTGTCCCTTATGGACAGTTCCTTTTATGTGATCATTAGGGTTGCTGTTTTATCTATATTTATGCAATGTATTAATACAGTTTCCTATTTTCCTTCACAAAAAAGATTCTCATTTTTTGGTATTTTTGTTAATTTGGTTCTTAATTATGAGCAGATAAAATAATGTGCAAGAAATGCGTTAAATTGTTAGTTACATGTGGCACATAATATCATAATTGTTTTCCTATGAGGCATATAGACTAGTAGTCATCAGACCAGCTAGTAGGCCAAGTCATCAGATCAGCTGGTAACCATTTTAAATAATTGAGGAAGACCAAAACATCAACTAAATAATTAAGAAACTAGATGTAACAGAGGTAGGGGTGTGTGTGTGTGTGTGTGTGTGTGTGTGTGTGTGTGTGTGTGTGTGTGTGTGTGTGTGTGTGTGTGTGTGTGTGTGTGTGTGTGTGAGAGAGAGGGAGGGAGAAGGAAAAGCAGGGAGAGGGGAAACTGCTGAGTAATGCAAAATTGGAAGTGGTTGCACAAGACAAGAATCATTTCCCATGAGTCAGATAAATATGGATTTTCTTACCGCATTTACTACAATGTAGTGCTTATCTATGAGTTCACTATATACCATGGAACATTTATATTTATATATATATATATATAATATTTTGTTTGCACTCAACTTGCACAGCTGATTAAGGACCTGTCTGAAACATCCTGTTTCTCTGGAAACCTTGTGGACTGACTGACTGACTGACTGACAGACAGACAGAAAGAAAGAACACAGGATGTTTCAGACAGAGGTCCTTAATCAGCTGTGCAAGTTGAGTGCAAACAAAATTTATATATATACACACACACACACATATATATATATACATACATATATGTATGTACATACATACGTGTGTGTTTGTGTCCCTTATATTAAGCTGTGTTACTGTGGCCTTTTAAAAGGCCACGTGACAGGATATCCCAGTGCCATTTGTTGTTCTGCCAGCATGCTTGCTTTTTCATTGGAACCATCTTTAACAGGGAGACATGACACACCTGTAGATCAGGAGCAAGTCAGAGGGCTTTCTGACACGAGCATCTGAAGGACATGAGAAGACACTAATTAACATGAATGAAAGGTTGTTTAGTCTTCTTCTGATTGACATGTAATGTCACTATATGTAAATTTCCCTTAAAATTATGTTGACACAGCAATGATACCTACCACTGTGCAGTCATAAATATTTGTTTCATACATAAATGTATTATGTAGACCTTATGTTGCTGTTTGCTTTAAATACGAAAGGAGGTTTAATGTAATTTAGTCTTCATTGGCAAATGGCATTTAATTTAATGACTCTTACACAACATTGGTGGGGTATTGGTCTAGGTTTATCCAGGACATGTTTAATAGGTTTCAAAAGCTTGTTGTGCCACATGATATTAGTGTCTGAGGCAGTCTTGCATGAAAAAATCAACAGAGTGAGCTGGGGAGAGCCCACCTGTCACTCAGGAACTCTGTAGCCCACAGAACAGATGGATGCTCCCCCACAAACAGACATGCATATGCATTGGAGCCTTCATTTTGGTGTCACATGAGCACACAATGCCCTGTTTGGTGACTGGGTGACTAGAAATATTCCTTCAATACAGTTTCCTCAAAAACAAAGAAACAAACAAACAAAAAAAACAACAAAAATATTTATTGATGACAATGTAAATTTCTACACATCAATGGGACAATCTTTAATCACATAGGCCTATTTAGTGTTAATCTCATACTGTCAGTCTAAATGCTATGTGGTTGTACTGTAGGCAATATGTGGTTACTTAAACAGTGAATAATGAATTTGACATTCACTGCATTTATTCATTAGGAAGAAGCAGAATCCATTTAGCTGTTCTACTGTCTGGTCAAACGTACAATATACGTATAATCACCATTAGGCCTTTTTTTGTATTAACGGGTTTTTCTTGATTGGATCATGTGGAATTCACTTGACCGCGTGAAAAGCCCGTTGCAAACACACCCAAGACGCATCGGATCATTCAAACCACATTCGGAGGTGGTCAGATACAGATCTTGGCCACATATAATACATGTGTAAACAGAATTATGTAATACAATTAGCCTACGCAAGCGTAAATACATCTGCTGGCTGAGTGCAGAAATTGGGTCAATAACAGCTTCCAAACAAAGCCTTCTCCAGCTCCGAAGAAGACGGATGGTTCGTTTGGTAATAGCCAGCGAACCGTGTTTACATTAGGTAAGTGAAACGGAAACGATGTGTTGGTTGGTGTGCTTTTTACGAGGGAAGGTTAGATCGGAGATCTACATCTCATTTGGTCACAATGGAGGACCCCCTTTTACTAAGAAGTGTAAACAATACGGCCAAAGTAAATCCAGACACGATATGAAACACGTTGGGCCTAATCACCTTTAATATCGCCATGTCGACACCTGTCAACTTACATTGGTGATCAACTTGCATTAGAATTGCGTGAATGATCAAATTCCCACATTTTGGGGTTTATATGTAATCTTAGATCATTCACTCTGCAGTTTGTAGATATAATCAGTCTTTTCAGAGCAGTAAAGCGTAGCAGTTACAGAAATAGACTGTAAACACTGCACGGCTAGCATAAAATGGCTGCTCATGAATTGTTGATAGCCGCGTGTCTCTTCGCCTCACGACTGACCCCGCGGTGCGCCTGACCGGTTAAGCAGATGAGACAAGCTGTGGCGTATTAAAGTAATTACGGACGCTTGTTTTTTTCGTTTCTCCACTTTCCTAATTGGTCCTAACAGGGGCTATCAGTTGAGTGTCGGGTTCTAGAGATAAAACCCAACGCTGCTTTCAGCGGGCAGCTACCCAAGGAATTAACCACATGGTCACTTAAGCTTGCATAGTCACATACATTCCTTTTCGAGCCATTTATTTGTTACATCGAAATAATGACCAGTTACATACTTGATTCATTTCATTTCCGAAGAGAAGCACATTGCAAAAACGTTATTAGTGGACAGTTTTTCTTGTGGGATGAAAATGACATTCATACAAGCAGCAAATATATGAAACGGGCATTAATACAGTTGTAAACTACAGCAAGAAACTGACGCCATATGGCCATCACTCAATTCCAACCGTTTATCTTTAAAAACTGCGACAGCGTTCTGTTACATATCAGCTATTTTCCATAATACATGACTGCAATGCTTCCTCAGAGTTGTATTTTATTACCTGTGCTGCACTTTCACCTTCAAACAGAGGCGTTCCTCGTGAGTTTATGTCAAACTGACGCATGGCATATGTTAATCATCGCCTCTGAAAACAACTTTTACAATTTACTGAAAGACATGGTATGTGTTCCTTGTTCTGTGCTTCTGAACTACCCAGTACTTGCTGTAAGAGGTGCGGATGTTTTACTTTCGTTAAGCGGGCGATCAACTGGACTGTCATAAATATTGGGCAAAACCTAGTTCAAAATGTTCCACCTCAGCAGAGTCGCCCAGTCCCACAGCGGATTTTTCCGCGTGATTTTATTCACGTGCTGATCTCACCTTTAGTTTGGAGCAGCTATAACGGTCTCTGACTGAGCACTTTGGGATTAATTCTTGTACATGCAGGCGCACAGAGAAGCTCATTGTGCAATAAAGCTGTTTAGTCTCCGTCAATGATAAGGTACACTAGCGTGACAATATCTTAGGGACTCTCTCGCCAATATCTCTCATAACAAGCAGTCCTATTTCAATTGCTTTTAGAATCGAATTCCTAACTAAAAATAATATAAAACGACCAGGGTTTGTCAAAGTTTACAGACATCCCAGCAAATGGTTGTTTGTCTAGAAAAATAAATGATGAAGTGATAAAATAGTGATAATGATACAATAGCTGTACATTAAATACATTAGTTCTGGAATGAAGTGAAGCCCTGCTCTGCATATAGGCTAACCTGTACACAGAAGTGGGCAGTAACGTGCTATATTTAATCAGTTACATTTACTTAAGTAACTTTTTGAACAAATCATACTTTTAGGAGTTGTTTTAAAAGAGGCTACTTTATACTCTTAAGTGCTTTTACCAGGTGAAACACATTTATTCTGTTCCTCCATATTTATCTACATTCCTCATATTATTTTTAAAAAATAATTTAAGTTCAATGCACATTTTGTGCGCATTCTTCAACTCTGGTTGTCCCCATGACCTGGACTGTCAAGTGTGGTAGGTTAATGAGAATTTTATGGATGGCCACTGAGTCACACCACTTTGCCTAGTTAGTCCTCTGAAGTCCTCTGCTATGGTACATGATACAATTTAGGAAAAGTGCTTTCTTTTTTTTGAGGCTCATATATCTGTGTGTGAAATTGGTGCTGTCGCCTAATGTGCATTATTAATATGCAAGTAAAGTGTTGTAATATGACATCAGTGATATTCTGAGAAAACAATGGCTAGCTAGCAACAGACAAAAGTAATAAATGCAGCAGCTGAACTGTCATCGTGTCCTATGCATGTTCCATGCTGAAGCACTCTTTATAAATGTTAAGGTTTCTTACTGGTTTTACATATTGACATTTCTGTCGACCACCTAGACACAGTTGTTTAGCAGTTTACATAGCAAGCTAGCAAGCCGGCCTCGTTAATCAGTCACCCACTTGCATTGTAGGCCTAAATATCACGAGAAGCAAAATGCTACCTTTGGCAAGGCATATAGAATATTCTCACAAATTTTGCTAAAAATCACAAATTGATAACTAAATCCACTTTAATGCTTGTTTTACTTATATGCACAATATCTAGCCAATGTCAAAAACCTCATGTAACTTGCTACATACCTAGCTAACACATGACACGTGGCTAGCTAGTTAACTAGCCCCACGTCTTGTTATTGGCGCAACACAGACCCTCTCTAATTCAGAAAATTAGGACATTACTTCCCCTTGCCACCAAGAGTTGGACAAAAATCCAGAGCAATGAGCAACAGTAGTGACAATCCTGTCCAGTACAAACATTATTTATGTGGTGTTAAATGAATTCAAAATAAGCCTACTTTAAACGAGAAGATGGTGCATTATTTGAAATTGGCAACATGTTTTATTACAATTAAGTTGAGAAATGTTGTTTTGGACATATTGACTTGGTGTGTCTTTGTGCTGCCTAAATCAGGCTGTGGTTTTGCAGTTCTATATTGATTACACTGGTTAACATAGATTTTGCCCCATGCAAAAAAACCCAAAACTGTATTTTTGCATACTGAATCCAAATGTGTTTTCAGGATATATTTATTATTCATATTTTTTTTGTTCCACTATATTGACATATTACTATGTGGTGTCAAAGAAAGCGGAGCCCCTCTTGGCCCCTCTAATATGAATAATATATAGAATTAGTAAAATTTATTTTCCCATCACTTAAAAACTATGCCTGGTAGAAAAGTTCCAAAAACAGATTTGAATCCAGCATAAAAACTATTATAAGCATAAAAGTACTATTTCTGTGGGACAAAAAAAAAAATTGTTGCCCAGTGTTAAATTATATTAGATTAAGTTACTCACTACTTGAGTAGGCTTAGTCTTTTTACTAGATACTTTTTTATGTTTAGTTAAGTAATAATTTGACTACTTTTACATCTACTTGAGTAATTATTATTTAAAAGTGACAATACATTTATTGAGTACAGTTTTTGGCTAGTCTACTCACTTCTGTCTGTACCAAACAGACTAAACATTCTAATTATGATAAATGTTTAATAAAAGGCACTCAGAAGATCAAGCATAAAACATAGTGCTCATAGGGTCAACACCTATTTCATACATTCATGAGATGCTAAAAGCCACTATTATTTCAAGGCCCTAAATTATTAGAAGATTATTAGTATCACGTCTGTTATTGGATTCTCTTTAGGAATTCAAAGAAGTGTTCTTGGATTTGCAAATTCTGAAATGCTCATTAATGAATGTACTAATTGCTACACTCTGACATATGCATGCATGAATGCTTTGTCCCTTGACCATATGGAGTATTTTCTTAACTGAAGCAGTCCATACTAGTTAGAACGAAAACATTGTCACATTTTGCTGAGATAATCTGAAGAGATTATTTTATTTATTAATTTTTGTATCATCAAGATCAAAAGCATAGCTTCATTCATATAATTTTTATTTTATGTGATGGTTTTGTTGAATGTATTGTGACGGTGCCAGCAGCCTCTGGCAGTGGTGATGGTCATGCTGCCTTTGGTTTATCTTTGTTATGTTATGTTTGTTTCTGTTGTGTTGCATGTTTTGGTTGTGTGCCAAAACCCACACAAGTGGTGCATTTTGAGTCCCACTTGCTGTTTCACCTATGTGTTATGGTCATTGTGTTTGCTTGACTGTTTGTTGGTCATTAAAGTTACAGTGGCTTTATTTAGTTCCTGTTTGTGCACATTTATGTTCCCTTTTATTTTTATTAAACCCTTCAGCTGGAGACTTGCAATAGCGTCCTTCGTTTTCTGCACATTTTACGCCCCTGACAGTTATGTGCTGGTATAGTTGAAGTTATTCAATTATTAGTGGAAACCTAATTCTAGCTTTCATTGAAAGTGCTGCAATATATTGCTATAATTAACATGAATGCATATAAATGTTTTAATGTAATTTCAAATATGCTATTTACAAAAAGTGCAAGTCTATTCGATTCTGCAAAAAGAAACTGTTACAAAAAGCAATCCCAGTTATAGGTAGATGCATAGTTAAATGTCAACATTTTTGTTATATTTCTTGTTCATTTTTAAGAAATTGACCAGAAATAAGTGCAAACTGCTATGATGCATTAGAAGTAATGTTGCATGTAATGGATACTTCTTTTTTCCACCTAAAAGCCTCCTGAAGAAATTATATATAATATATATGTATGTGTGTGTAATGTAATTGAGAGGTAACTTAGTAAGCTTATCACTAATGGAGATCACATCATGCAAGCTGTGCAATATTCAGCCATAACTGTCTCCATTTGTGAATTTTGGAAGACCTGTGAAGCCACCAACTAACCTATTTGCAGCTAACTGCTGCCATAAATATAAAACCTTACATTTGCTATATTAAGTGTGTATACATCATTGTATATACTGCATTGTTATTAGGGGAACCAACAATAAGAGTAGAGACTGTGCTACATGGTCCAAGTCAGGAAATAGTCATGAAGGGGACAGATGCATTAAAAAATGGTTGTCATGCACATGAAATCATTTGAAACTATAATTTTTGGAGCTAACAAGGCTACAGGCCACTCTTCATATTTGAAGTGAATGTTGATATAAATAGCAATACCTGCATAAATGTGGGATGACCAGCAGAAAGTTGCCACGACACTGTAGGTCATCTAAATATACCACCGTAGCATGCTTTGAATATATTAAAACAAGCAGGTCTGAATACCTATGACAAATATGTGAGATACTTAAAAGGAAACATTTAGTGATATGACAGATGAATCACAGTTTGGTGTAAGTTTGTTTTTTTGTTTTTTTCCTCTTTGAGTAGCAGCAATGTCAAAGGGGATGTCAGCATTAATCTCTACAGGAATGACCTGTTCAGCCAAGTGCAGTAGTGGCAAGGAGGCTCAGAGTGCAGAATCATGATTCCTTAATGATCATTTGAGATGCTTCACAAAACAGGCACCTAATTTCTGCTAAATTAAATGCTTCTTGTGACCTTAGTCAAATGCAGTTAGATTGCACCAAAAAGCCGTCATAGGCAACTGCGTTTCTAACAAGGATTTTTTGGTTCCATAGTGATTACTTTCTGACACTGTTAAGATGGATAGGATGCATTAAAGGGAAACTTTACTTAAATAGCCTTTGTCAGTGTTCAACAAACCCATTACATAGCAGACTGAACAAAGAGGTTTAGAAGTGCAGCACAGTTATATAGCTGAGATGTTTCCAGCAGCCTTTGGCTAGGTCTACATCATTTTTGAGGTGTCTTGATATAAGTACTGTCGGTGTATGCATAGCATTAAATATATAAATGGAAATCTATATTATGCATTTGTCAATCCAAAATTTTCTAAGTGCATTGTTGCATTGTCTTATTATTGCTAGTCATACAAGATTTAGCAGCACTATATATATTTTTTCAAGGAATGCCATTTTTTTCAGTCTGCCAATCCCTGTTGCTCTTGTCCAGAGAATAGATGCTATCATATTTCTCATCAGAATTTTTTTGGTTTGCAGCTGCTTCTTCAGCTGCATCCATCACATGCTTCTCTCCCTGCTCCGTTTCACGATGGTAGAAATAGTTGAAGTTGGAAACAATAACAGGAACAGGAAGAGCAATGGTCAACACACCTGCGATGGCACAGAGGATGCCCACCATCTTACCCCCCACGGTGACTGGGCACATATCACCATAGCCGACTGTAGTCATGGTGACCACAGCCCACCAGAACCCCTCTGGGATGCTCACAAATTGTGTTTCGGGTTCATCAACCTCGGCAAAATAAATGGCACTGGAGAAGAGGATGACTCCGATGAAGAGAAAGAAGATGAGCATGCCAAGCTCCCTCATACTAGCTTTCAGGGTCTGCCCCAGAATCTGGAGTCCTTTGGAGTGGCGGGAGAGCTTGAAGATTCTGAAGACCCTCACTAGTCGAATAACTCTCAGTGTACCCAAAGACAAGTTCTGGTTAGCCATTTCTTCTTCTTCTTCTTCTTGAGATACCGTCAGGTCTGTGATAACAGTAATGAAGTAGGGCATGATGGAGATGAAATCAATCATGTTCATGATGTTGGTGAAAAACTCACACTTGCTGGGGCACACAATGAAGCGCACTCCTAACTCGAAGCAGAACCAGATGATGCAGATTGTTTCTATTATAAAGAAGGGGTCTGTGAACACACTTTCCATTCCTTTGGGAGAAATTCCTGCGGACAGGAGAGTGCTGTTAGCATCACGGGTTAAATTAAAAACTTCACGGGTGAAAGTATGATCATCACGAAACTCTGGCAGAGTCTCTAGGCAGAAGATGCAGATGGAAATGGTGATGACGAGAACAGACACTAAGGCCACAGATCTGGCAGCGCTAGAACTCTCTGGGTACTCAAACAGGAGCCAGAACTGACGGCAAATCTCACTTTCTGGCAGCTGAGGCTCAGGCTCTTTGATGAAACCTTCATCCTCTCTGAATTGTTCCATCACCTCATGACCCAGCCTGTAGAACACAATATCATCCGCAAAAACATCCAGTGGCACATTTGCTGGTCTGCGGATCTTACCCCCAGACTGATAGAAGTATAGGATTCCATCAAAACTGGGACGGTTGCGGTCAAAGAAATACTCATTCTTCATTGGGTCGAAATAGTCGATCCGTCTCTTAGGGTCTCCAAGCAATGAGTCAGGGAACTGGTTCAGGGTTTTGAGTGTCGTCTCATACATCATCCCTGAGACATTGATGACTACTCTCTGGTCTCCCTCCTCAAGCTTCTGCTTTTCCCAAAACATGTCCTCACAACAGTCTTTAGCCACTTTGCCTAAGAGACCCTCATTGGGACTGCCTTCACTGCTCATATGTACCTTCCAATTAGAGATGAGACTATTGCAGCTTGATGTACCTTTCTTTGGGGGTGTTGTGGGCGAGACAGGTGTGTTTCCAGGATGACTCTGTGCCTGTTGTGAATGTCCCAGTGAATTCGTTCTGCGAGTCATGTGATTTTGTTCTGGTGTCTCAGAAGTGGGTGAGGCCGGATATCCTGAATCACTTGGGTCTGCCAGGTTGATTCCAATTTCGTCCAGGTTCTCAAAGTTGACCAGAGGAACCTCCATGGCCTCTTTCTGCTCCCTCAGTCACAGGTGGACTGCCTAACACAGAATGAATGATAAGCAGTAGCCACAAGCCCAGGACAGTTTGTTCCCTGAACAATAAGGAGCACAGCAGGCTCAGAGAGGATCCAGGATGGTCCTGACTCGTTCTGCAGCAGGGAGACGAATCCCAAGACACCCTCACCTGATCTGCCAACAAAGAGAACACAAAAGCTGTGTCACTACTCAGGTGGTATAGGTGGTCTTCCTAGTGGAGTTCAATTAGAATATTCTGTAATGCTGTACACTGCGGGGAAACCCCCCGCCAGAAATTCATAGCATCTATTAAGTAAGATACCATTATGCAGTAATATTTCTAAGATGTAATATGAAACTCAGGGAAAAGTGCAAAGTTATGAATTTCTGGGTAGTTTAGAGATTGTGCAAGTGTGCTGTTGTTGTAATTCTTTCCTTTTCATGAGTGGACATTTTTTCCATCATTTATGGATTAAAATTGATTAGAACCTAGCTAATATATTTCTTATAGTTTAGACTTTTCTGATATTTTCTCCTTGAAATCACCTTAAACAATTTTCAACCCTTATAAATAATTCATTTTAAATTAGCAGTGCGTGTTCTTTTCCTATGTATCCACTACTGAGAATGCCTTCAAACTGAGCATTGCATTTTATCATATTTCACTCACATACACATATTTATGTAACACACACACACACACACACACACACACACACACACACACACACACACAGCCCTCAATTCAGGTCGTCCCTAGAGTAACCAATAGAGACACCATGCAGTGTACATTTCTGCCTTTTCTACTATAAACAAGCCTGATTCAGCTCAAGAAGTAATTTTATAGCTCTCCACAAGCCGCCGTAGCTATCAGAGCAAAGAACACTCCTGCTGGACCCTAATCCAGCTGTACCAACCTTACTTAGCATATGTAGATAAAGGGAACGTCGCTCAACACTGACAGGCCCTGATGGACAGACACAGGCAGAGAGACAATCGGCACACATTTGAAATTCCGACACTTACCCACATCATACTTAATATATATATAAATCAGAAGTCCAGTTTGGGCCCTTATCATCTGCCATCTATTTTCCAGTTAGGGGAGACAGGTAACCGTAGCGGATTCAAACAGCTATCCCTCTTAGCATTTGACACCATAAAACCAGCAGCGGCTAAAGAGAAAAGTCATTGGCTCTTTGTCAAATTGCGCCAGTAACACTGGACAGTAATGCACCTGACACCTTTCACCTTCGTTCCGTGAGATATTCCACTGACCCTATTAGTATACACCAGGGCCTGTCCTTTCCACTGTAATACTCTGATGGGTGAGTTACATGATCACTGTAGTTTCATGTGGCCATATGCTTGTGAGAGGTTGGCAAACTATGCCTTGGTTTATTTGTGTTAGCATATTTGCTGATTGTTGGTGTAAAATTTCACAGAATGCTCTGGGATATTTTAAGCAAAACACAACTACTGTAATTTAAACAGATAGCAAAGTACTAAAATGACAAATACATTTTGCTGGCTTCAGTTCCCAATAATACAGGCTTAAGCATGTTTTTTTGGCTGTGTCCATATCAGGTTTAAAGATGCCATAGTTTTTAGCATCAAAGAAGTAATAAAGTTAAGGGATTTACAAAAAGTTCCCAGTTGCTTTAATTGTTGCTAATAATTTTGGATCTGAATGAGTTCTCTATTATTATTGCAGTCATTTACAATTATCTTTAAACAACTGATTATAATGACTTTTGAAGTAAAAAAAAGTATGCTCAGAAGATCAGTACATGCGTACATGCATGTGTATACAAGAAAGTGTACATTACTGCCTGTTTTGTTTTGCTGACAATGATTGATTTCCATTCTGCATTGTTCTACATTCAGATGTTTGTTAAACTGAGCACAGATAGTCCACTGATCACAATTCCACTACTATCTGTGGATATTCTTGATATTTGAGTATGTACTGATGCAGGGTTTTAAGTCTAGATGCTAATTCCTTTAATTGCTATGTGAAACTAAGTAGCTAACTAACTAATTAACCAACTGGCTAACTAACTAGACTAAATAAATAAAGAAAACAAGAAAGAAATCACATTCAATAAAAGCCTGCAGCAATCTATGTTAATACAGTGTTGTAGGTCAAAGGTTAACAAATGTGCCTCTGGTTTTTGACTGCATCTCAGAATTTGCACATTTTATATAGCTCCCTTTCATGCTTGGAGAAATTTTCAGAAATGAAATATGCAAAAGGATGTCACGTTCAGAGTCCTACTTATTTCTAAAGTTACAATCAACTTACAATAATTGACACCATATAACAGTATTACACTATAGCTGCACAATATTGCAAGCTGCATCCGACTTCAAGGTTAACAATTGAAACATCAGAAAGCTGTAAATGTGAGTGTCAGCATTACACAGTACATGTACTAGGTTATATACACAAAAGCCCATTGTCGAGTGGGGTTTTCATATTTAGAGCTTAGCATAGAGTGCAGGTTTAAAAGAGGTCAGAGAGAGAGGAAGGTGACATCTATAGCCCTCTACAGAACGTGTGTGTGTGTACATGCTTCTGGATGCATAATCGATAATAATGTGGGAAAGTTTCCATTAATACATCTCAATGATGAATGCATTGTTTTATCCTGAGAACCTCTGGGTAAAGGGTTTTATTTGCTGGCTATACATTAAAAGCATTACCATAGAGGAATGTAATTACTGTGCATGGTGTTGCACCATCTCTTGGAAATTCATTTACATAACAGGTTATTTCTATATAATTTTTATTGGATGGTATTATATGAAAATGCTAAAGCAATTGTAATATTTATGGAAAAGCATTCTCTGTTTATGTATCTGCCTTGTTTCTTGTTTCTTGCATGTTCATCCTTTGCGTATCCAGTTTTTGGAACATGGGTATTTTGAAAATAATGTTTAACTGATTCACAAAATCTAGATTTTCAAGCTGGTAAAATTTCAAGCCATTCTAGCACATGCATGCAATAGGGTTTTGTGCACACAATGGAAGATCCCTTTCAGTACACATCTTGCAATTCCAAACACAGGCAAATAAGCTAATAAACAAAACATGCAAACATAAACTTCTGAAAATATGCTTCTCATAAACCCATTTATTCATTTATACAAACCGCTTTAACATGCACAGGAAGACACATACACAAACAAAATCATTAACACTTGACAAATAGTTAACCATATCAAACACTATATCAATCCAGCATTTGGTCTTTGTCCAAAATGTTACCACATGTAAACTAGCACACTCACATACACATTGGCTGGGTGGAGTCTGAAGGATACTTACCAGGGTGTCCCCTGGTCTTTGAGTTTGTAGCTCCAGGTGGCCTGGGGCTCTGTGTGAGTCTTTCTTTCTCTTCTCTCTCTCTCTCTCTCTCTCTCTCTCTCTCTCTCTCTCTCTCTCTCTCTCTCCTCCTCTTCTTCTTTTCTTCTCCTTAGTCTGCCTTACAATCAGATCCCTGTAGCCTCAGGATTGGTTCAAGCTCTCCCTCAGTAATCTTATGCCTACTGAGTAACCTGAGAACCATGGCTTCCATCAGTTAGACACCCACCTACCTACTCCCCCCCCCCCCCCCCCCCCACACACACACACCATCTTACCTTTTGCATTGTACTTGTTTTGAAAGTTGGTGTGGGTCACTTTGCATCTCCCTTGACAACTGCCTCTCTAAGGGCAGAAGACATTGGAGCAGCCAGAGGAGAGGTCTTCAGCGCAGGAGTCAGTTCCTTCAGCTCTCCTGCTCCCCTCTGAGATTCAGCATGACGACAGAGAGGAGGAGAGGACTGTGAGACCTGAACTCCTGCAGAGTAAGCAAATAGCATCACAGCTCCAGGATGCACACACACACATACACGCGCAAAACCCCAATCGCTATTCGCAGCCCAGGGAATCTGACTCAGCACCCAACATTCCTGTCAAACACACACACACACACACACACACACACACACACACAGAGCTTACTCCACACACAGATTCACGCTCACATCTGCAGCAAGGCTCAGCAGCAAAAAGCTTTAAACTGCTTAGTCTGTGCACTGTTTTTCTCTTTAACCAAATTAAGAACCGATGTCAATGCTTCTGTCAGCCTTTTGCCAGTGCACATAAACCAGGACACTTAAAGCAAAATGAATCCATAGACATTAGGCTAATATCTTCCTTTTTCTTAAATTTGCTCTTGAGAAAGGTGCTAAGAAAAAGTCTACGTCGGCTGTATGACGTGTTATTAAACCTGATCACATCTTTGTTCTTGTAATGATGAACACAACTTATAGTGCGTGTCAGCTGTTCCTAATTAGCATGAGTAAATACCCTGCCAATCCCCATCAAAGGGCATGTGCAAGCATGGCTGTGTGCACACAGAAATGGAAGCTTGTTTTGGCCACATTAAAAAAAGGTTGCTTAATTGCGACTTATTTCTCGAAATTCTGAATTTTTTTCCCACAGTTGAACAGGGGTGTTGAGCATAACATTAGTCAAGGATTACAATTGTATCAATTTAAGAGCAATACTATTTTAGAAAGAAAAAAAATGCCTTTGAATTTGTTTGAAGACATTTTTCGGTAATGTTTTCTAAAGGTAGCAGAGAAAGAGTGACTATGGCTAACAATATATAGTATAACCTTTAGCTAAAGCTGTGAGTGGACAGCATCATGCTATAAGTCCATGTGTTAACACTTACAGTAAAAAGTCATTTTAGCTAATTTACCTATCTATAAATTGACTACTTTGCTTGTCCTGATCTAAAAATATGTGAAAAGTGCACCACACCCTCCTCTTAATCTTGTTTTCTGAGAGGTAAAAAATAATTCGGGCCTGGCATCAAAACATTCTGGGTATAATGCTTTGACTTGCCCGCACCTCTAATGCTGACTTTATTACTTGCAGTTCTGACTTTTTTCTTAATCTGTACTGGACAATGGAGAAAGATGCAACTTTAAAAAGAATATTTCACTGATTATTTGATGGCATGGTTCCTAAGTAACATAACTGATTTGAATTTGCAAGTGTTTATGGTCTTTTAAAATAAATGTTCTCTAAAATGATGAAAATAATTATTGAAAAATATTATACATAATATAAAATATTGTTGTAGTTTAAAACCTTTAAAATTATACATCTATAGAATTGAATAAAATGCAACGAACAATTATTTTGCACAAACATGTCAGTTTTTAGATATGCATAAGTGTGCTCTTCAGTGTGCATAGATTCTGTTCTTACCTAAATACAAATCACCAGTAAGAAACCATTGGTGTATGTCAGAATCTTCATGAAAACTGCATAAGTGGGTTTTAAGAAATTTCTTCTGTTGTTGAAGAAGGGTTGGTGAATGAGGCCCATTTTCAAGATTCTCTAAAAATCATGTTTTCTAAATCAAAGGTTTTTATCAGGTCACCCAAATATTAATTAGAAGTCAGAGAATAATACTGTGTTAGACATAGCTGCATGGATCAAATGGATGTGTTATTGAAGCTGTCGGACACATCTTGAGAGGGAATGTGAATAAAAAACATATATCTTGCATTGATGTCTCACCTCCTGCAGGAATCAGAGCTTTAGTGACTGGGTAGACTTTGCACTGATTCTACAAGGATTAGTGCGAACATAGTTATGCTTCTACCAATAGCAAAACTGATGTTGGTGCTGGCTGCATAATTTTATTTTTATATTTTCTTTTTTCCCCTGATGATTAAAACTTTAAAAACCACTTTACTTTAGTATTCAGTGGAAAGTGTAAGTACTTCTGTGGTTAATACAGAGGAGAACAGCACATTTGTGTGCAGCACATTTCTGATAAACGATTAATGACCACAACTGCCCTTCTGGTTTGTGGCCTCTTACTCATGGCACAATTAAGTTATAGTATATTTAGCTGCTGAGCCTGTCCATAATGATTCAGATGCTTATCACCTCAGCAGCATGCCTGGGGGGTTAGGGAACTCTCTGTTGATCCTGGGTTTCACAGCCCTTTACAGTTGCATGGCCAACTCCAGTTCATTTAAATTAGGGCAATGTACTTTACCAACTATAAGACTGATATTTTTGTGGTTAATTATTTTAGTTTACGTACATTAAGCAGTTGTTATATGGTCAACCACGTAACATTACAAATGCCAGGGTATAATTTTATACTTTGCTTAGGAATTATTTATATACCTTCATAGAATAGGTCATGTTTAGTGCCCATTAATTGATTTTAGAATTATGTTATTTATTTTTATTATTATTATTATTATTATTATTATTATTATTATTATTATTATTATTAATATGACCAAGCATGGTAAAACTTAATAAAAGCAGCATTTAGATCATTTAATTAATACACAGTGAAATTGTCGGTTAAATAATGTTCTAAATTATTTTTCAATTCTCAAGAAAATTTTACAAATTCTTAAAAAATGCTGATTTGTATTCATGTGATGCTGTTTATTTTATAATGCATATAACATTTAAACATGGATACATTATTCTGTGGTTCATTGCTGCTAGAATCTCTCTTGTATCTGCCTGTCGTTCACAGGTTTTTGTAACCTCTGTGACATCCTCTCCTTTATTTGCTTATAAAATATTTGTGACCTCATCAGACACTTTGTCCCCAGTGAGGATTGTGGTGCCTGCTGCAGCAGCCATGATGCATGCGCACACACAGAGAGAGAGAGAGAGAGAGAGAGAGAGAGAGAGAGAGAGAGAGAGAGAGAGAGAGAGAGAGAGAGAGAGAGAGAGAGAGAGAGAGAGAGAGAGAGAGAGAGAGAGAGAGAGAGAGAGAGAGAGAGAGAGAGAGAGAGAGAGCCACCACTGCAGTAAGGAAACTGAATGTGATGCAGAAAAGAAACATGGTATTGCTGTGCCTACTGGAACAAATAGGAACTGCACCTTTACTAGAGTGTCATGGCTGCAGTCATTTGCCTATAAGTCATTCATTTATGACCAGAGGTAGGATGTGTATTTAAATGAGCTCTTCTCCATTTTTTGGTTGTTGTTTTTTTCCTCTCTCGCCTTTTCTCTTTCTTTCCCATGCTCATGTGCAAAGCTACTTGTGATACTGGTTTAATAATAAATGATTCTAGACTTCCCCTGTCTTGTACACACACACACAGCAAAGCAAATTTGGCTCGTTGGCATGTATGACTGGCACTCCTGCCCTTTTTTGAGAATTCTGCATTATGCATTAACATGAAAGACGGCCTCGGAAATCTGTCATACATCCAACCAGCTCATTTCTCACCCCTTCTCACCTCATTCCTCTCTCAAATTCTCTCCAGGATATGGGAGGATCATGCCCTGTGGTAAGTTGCCATTAGTGCTCTGTGTGGGCCATCTATAGGCCGACATCTACATTGCATATCAGCTCTGCTTTCGTGCACAGAGAAATGCTTATATTTTTGTTGATTCCTTTTTAGTGTGATGTCATTCCATTGCTTTCATCCTAGCCCAATTTCCTTTGCTTTGATGACGGGGTTGAACTTGTAGCCAGTGAAATATTAAATACTAAGAGAGATATTTGAAGGAGCCTTATCTCTCTGCTTGGCATATAGCTGTGGTACAATACATTATATAAATATCTTATACTCTATTTAAAGTGCAAGAAACCATTTGGAGTTAAAAATGGAAAACCAGGGGCATAAACGCATCAATTCTGTTTTGTGTCAACAGTTGGAGATATATAATATTAGCAAAACCCAGCAAATAGCAAATAAACAATAACAAAATGCTGATATATCACCTCCTAACAGTATGTAAAGGCTAAATAGGGGCAACTAAAATGCTATTTTGCAATTGTATTGTTTTCTGGGGGGATTTCTCCTTTAAGAACAGTATGTGTCTGTCTCCTTGGCTGTGTTTTTCACTCCACCCATAACAGAGTGGAGGAGGCATGGTGCATGGGAACCTGTGTTCTTGGAACCATGGCCAGACCATATGGCAGTTTAACCGTGAAGAGGGGAGATCAGATCATCAGAGAACTAACTTCAGTTGGAAGCAGAATTGCTGTGTATTTCAGAGACTAGAATACGTGATACAGTAGAACACCTCTAGGGGGCACTAAACATAAACCAATAGGTGCACCTTTTCTGAGCATCTCTCTGTACTAAGCCTTCCCCTTGTCTTGAAACCTGCTCAGATAATATACATGAAAACATGAACCAGGCCTTTAGGGATTCATGTATGGATTCCTGTAAAACAGCAGGAAAATAAATTAAGACAATCAATTTCCTCACCACTTTCTATAACCTTTTGTGTGATCATCACTTTTGCCACCTCTCCTCCTGTTTTCTATCACCAGCCATTTTAAAAATAAACCAAGCCATCCAAAAGGTGAACGAGAGCAGAATAATTCATTAGTGAATCTTATTCTCCCCTCCTTCCAAGCATGCTCCCTTAGCCTTCCTTCAGTCTTTCTTGCTATCCTCAGTGAGGATCTATTTTTAGCACACTCTATTCTCCCTTGTGAATGTGTACATGGACACATTCTGTGCTTAAAATTGATAAAGACACCAAAAGGTTTCTAATAAGCCTCTCTCCTGAACACATCTGTTGTTACAAAGCTTTCCATGACTAATAACTTCTAACAGCGAAAAAGCTTTCTGAATTGTTTTGGGATGCTGTAAAATGGTGCAGTCATGCTATGATTCCTTTTCTAAAATTATCCAAATGATATTTCAGAGCTTGCTCTGAGCACCACTGTGACATTTAGACAATGCACAATATGGGGGGGACATTGTGCTGTGCATTGTCTTTTACCACACACACACACAAACAAACAAACAAACAAACAAAGAAAGCATGAACACTGAAAGGAAAACTGCAAACACAGATTTGAGATTATTTCATAGCATTGTTGATGTTTCTTTGTATGTAGACAGATTATGTATGCATAACGTTTAGTGATTAGATTGTCCTGTTGTAATAGTAAAACGCTTCAGAAATGTAGAAGATACCAAATTTCTTATTTGTCCTCTATACTCCATTGTATTTTTAATCATTTTGTACATTTCATGTAGTAGAAAAGAAAAAGAATTGTATTGTAGAGCATACTACAGATGGGAAAATAGTAAAAGTATAAGGTACTTGTTAGAATATCTGTATGCTTCTGGTCTAAAGCTATTCTGTGTAGTCAGTCTGGAAAAATTAAGAGTGTGTTATAACAACACAGATTTCAAACAGATCTGAGTATATTTGCTCATCTTTCAAATCATTTTGCATTGCATTCCTCAAATGTGTAGATCTGCCAAAAATCTACATTATTTGAACACACATCTAGACCAAAGTTGTAGAATTCTAAGATGGTTTAGAATTTTAGAACTCCCTGGCTAGGTTCTAGAGTTCTAGAACCCTTATTTAAACACTAATGGGATGTACAGTGAATAAATGAGAAAATTGGGTAATCACACTGTTTCAGACCAGATTTTCTTCTCTATTTTCAACCAACACATTGCACTTGCAGTTAATATACAGTATTGTATTAAAAACCAGTACTGTATATAGAAATACACTGCAAGGAAAACCGTGATTGTTTTTGTTTGATAGGCATCCTTCTAATCCTTGGCAACAGAGTCATCATATGATGCAACGACAGCAACAATGCCTTACAACATTCATTGCTCCAACAGAAACAGCTAAACAGACAATTTAACAACAAACACAAAACAAGTCAAAGGGTGCACCTGCGACCAGCCTGATGACGGTGCTTTGTGAATCCTCCACTTACAAAAGTGCTAAATGTGCAACGAGAAAACAGCTATTCACAGAGGTACATTTTTCATTGTTATGTCTGGCTCACAATGCGTCCAGGTCACAATTGGTCATACTTGAACTCTCAAATAATAGCAATGAAATAGAACATTTGGCATGTGCAAATGTGTTGATGATACATCCTTCTCAGGTACAATATACATGTTCATTCCCATGCATAGAATGCAAAGCTCCTTGATCGCTTGTAAGATACTTATTATATGTATTTTCTTTCTATAGGCACAGGCTTCCAGGTTCATCCATATTAGGTGAATCCGGTTTTTAATCTCTACCTTCAGTCTTGATGCCAATAGCCAAAATAGGTTCTCTACAGTCATGCTTTTCTGGCCTGAGCTCAAAACATGGCTGACAACTAACACCTATGAGAAATCACCTGCTTTGAATACTCCAGCATCAGTATATACAATATATTAAAAAATAAGAAAAATGCACTGCAGGTGAAGAATCTTATGAATGCTACAAGTGCTTTTCCTATACATTTTATATCAAACAAATAGCATGAAGCCTTATTTGCTAGATAATGACATTTAAAATTCTACCCTGAGCAAAAAAGAACTTTCAAAAAGATATAAATGCAATTTGTGCATTTCCATCATGGGTACTGTGTGCGCAATGTGAGGATTACCATGTTCAGTTATCATTGTGTCAGATGTTTAGCAAAAGCAGCAGCAATAGAGGAAGTGGTCGCTCATATATTGTTTCATTATTACACAACTTAAGGGGCTTTTGGTTTCTTACTGAAAAGGCTTTAAGGAAGTAAGGATGGGTGGGTAATATTTAAGGGTAGGATACTTTAGTGATGATACATACATGGTACAAGGTGTTTTATTTGGTTTGGTGGTTTAAAATGCTGAATCCTAATAATGAGGTTACTGATAAACTATAAAGTTGTGAAGTATAGATGATAATGCTTTCTACTAATGGAATTCACATCATGCAATTTGTTTGTTATTCTGCCATAACTCTGTCACCTCATAAATATAAAACCTTACATTTGTTATATTAAATTTCTTTAAATCTACAGTGCTTGTGTATATAGTATACACTGTATTATTACAAGGTGACCCAACAATAAGAGTTGTTAAGACTGTATAAGACTGTGCCACATGGTTCAGGTCAGAAAGTAGACATGAATTGGACAGATGCAAGATGGGTGTCATGCAGAATTAACAGTAGGTGCTGGACATCATCTGAACATTTCACTGTAGATTTGGAGCTACAGAGGTTGCAGGCCACTCTCCATATTTTAGGTTAATACTGATATAAATAGCAATACCTGCATAAATGTGGGACGGCCAGCAGATGCTGCTATGACAGTGTGGGTCATCTAAATATACCACTGTTACATGCTTTGGATATATTAAAACAAACAAGCCTGATTAACTATGATGTTAAATACTATGTGAGATACTTCAAATGAGACAGATAGTAATATGAATGATGGATCACAGCTTGGTGCAAGTTTTTTTTTTGTCTTTGAGCAGCAGCAATGTCAACAGGGATGTCAGCATTAATCTCTACAGGAATGACCTGTTCAGCCAAGTGCAGTAGTGGCAAGGAGGCTCAGAGTGTAGAATCATGATTCCTTAATTAATCAATTCAAGAGCTTTGCAAAACAGGCACCTAATATCTGTTAAATTAGCATGTTGTGACCTCAGCCAAATGCACTGATACTGCCAAAAAGCCCTCATAGGTAATTTTACATTTGTTTTTTTTTTCCATAGTGATTAATATCCAGTGCTTCAAGATGGATAGGAAGCATTAAAGGGAAATTCCACTTAAACAGCCTTTGTCAGGTTAAGAAGTGAAGCACAATTATATATGTAAGATGTTTCCAGCAACTTTGGCCAGGTCTACATCATTTTTGAGGTTTCTTGATATTATAAGAACTGTCCGTGTATGCATAGCATTAAATACATAAATGGAAATCTATATTATGCATTTGTCAATCCAAAACTAAATTTTCTAAGTGCATTGTTGCATTGTCTTATTATTGCTAGTCATACAAGATTTAGCAGCACTACATTTTTCAAGGAATGCCATTTTTTTCAGTCTGCCAATCTCTGTTGCTCTTGTCCAGAGAATAGATGCTATCATATTTCTCAGAATTTCTTTGGTTTGCAGCTGCCTCTCCAGCTGCATCCATCATAAGCTTCTCTCTCTGCTCCGTTTCACGATGGTAGAAATAGTTGAAGTTGGAAACAATAACAGGAACAGGAAGAGCAATGGTCAACACACCTGCGATGGCACAGAGAATGCCGACCATCTTACCCCCCACGGTGATTGGGCACATATCACCATAGCCGACTGTAGTCATGGTGACCACAGCCCACCAGAACCCCTCTGGGATGCTCACAAATTGTGTTTCAGGTTCATCAACCTCTGCAAAATAAACGGCACTGGAGAAGAGGATGACTCCGATAAAGAGAAAGAAGACAAGCAAGCCAAGCTCCCTCATACTGGCTTTCAGGGTCTGCCCCAGAATCTGGAGTCCTTTGGAGTGGCGGGAGAGCTTGAAGATCCTGAAAACCCTCACCAATCGGATAACTCTCAGTGTACCCAAAGACAAGTTCTGGTTAGCTACTGAGTCTTCTTCTTGAGATACCATCAGGTCTGTGATAACCGTGATGAAGTAGGGCATGATGGAGATGAAATCAATCATGTTCATGAAATTGCTGAAAAACTCACTCTTGCTGGGGCACACAATGAAGCGCACTCCTAACTCGAAACAGAACCAGATGATGCAGATTGTTTCTACTATAAAGAAGGGGTCTGTGAACACACTTTCTATTCCTTTTGGAGAAGGTCCTAGGGACAGGAGAGTGCCATTAGCATCACGGGTTATATTAAAAACTTCACGGGTGAGAGTGTGATCATCACGAAACTCTGGCAGAGTCTCTAGGCAAAAGATGCAGATGGAAACGGTGATAATGAGAACAGACACTAAGGCCACAGATCTGGCAGCGCTAGAACTCTCTGGGTACTCAAACAGGAGCCAGAACCAAAGGGAAATCTCACTTTTCGGCAGTTGAGGCTCAGGCTCTTTGATGAAACCTTCATCCTCTCTGAATTGTTCCATCACCTCGTGACCCAGCCTGTAGAACACAATATCATCTGCAAAAACATCCAGTGGCACATTTGCTGGTCTGCGGATCTTACCCCCAGACTGATAGAAGTATAGGATTCCATCAAAACTGGGACGGTTGCGGTCAAAGAAATACTCATTCTTCATTGGGTCGAAATAGTCGATCCGTCTCTTAGGGTCTCCAAGCAATGAGTCAGGGAACTGGTTCAGGGTTTTGAGTGTCGTCTCATACATCATCCCTGAGACATTGATGACTACTCTCTGGTCCCCCTCCTCAAGTTTCTGCTTTTCCCCAAACATGTCCTCACAACAATCTTTAGCCATTTTGCCTAAGAGACCCTCATTGGGACTGCCTTCACTGCTCATATATACCTTCCAATTAGAGATGAGACTGTTGCAGCTTGATGTACCTTTTTTGGGGGCTGTTGTGGGAGAGACAGGTGTGTTTCCAGGATGACCCTGCCCCTGCTGTAAATGTCCCAGTGAATTTGTTCTGCGGGTCATGCGATTTCGTACTGGTGTCTCAGAAGTGGGTGAGGCCAGATATCCTGAATCACTTGGGTCTGCCAGGTTGATTCTGATCTCGTCCAGGTTCTCAAAGTTGACCAGAGGAACCTCCATGGCCTCCTTCTGCTCCCTGAGTCACAGGTGGACTGCCTAACACAGAATGAATGATAAACAGTAGCCACAAGCCCAGGACAGTTTGTTCCCTGAACAATAATGAACACAGCAGGCTCAGAGAGGATCCAGGATGGTCCTGACTCGTTCTGCAGCAGGGAGACGAATCCCAAGACACCGTCACCTGATCTGCCGACAAAGAAAACAGAACAGCTGTGTCACTACTCAGGTGGTATAGGTGGATTTCCTAGTGGAGTTCAACTAGAGCATTCTGTAATGCTGTACACTAAGGAAAAAATAGAAATTCATTGCATCTATTTATATGGACAAAAATATGCAGTAATATTTCTAAGAGGTAATATGAAATGGTGGAAAAAATGCAATGTTATTAATTTCTGGGTAGAAGGGAGATGTGCTCTAAATATGAAAAATGTGTAAGACAAATGTGCTGTAACTGTAAAGGTATGCTGTAGAGTTTGTACATAAAAAACCTGTGTGTAAAGGTGTGTAAAGTGTGTAAATTTATATAAGGAGCTTTTGTGGGTCTCGAGATGAATTTAACGATAAAGATTGTATCATATCATAATGACTAATTTACATTATTTTAACAAAGTTTCATTTACACAACTGTGTAAGGACAGCTAAGGATTAAAAGTAATTATTACCTAGCTAATATATATATTTTTTCTGTTATCTCTCTCCTTGAAAAATCCTTGAACTTCCTTCAACACTCATAAATAATGCATTTTAAGTTAGCTGCGTGTGTATTTCTTTCCTGTGTCCAATGCTGAGCATGCCTGCAAACTGAGTACTGCTTTTTATCATATTTCACCCGCATACCCATATTAGCGTACCCCCCAACCCACACACAGACACACAGCACTAAATTCAGGTCTCCTCTGGAATAACAAATAGAGACCCCATGCAGTGCACATTTCTGCTTTTTCTTCTCTAGTGTGCCTGATTCAGCTCATGAAGTAATTTTATAGCACTCCACATCTGATGTAGCTATCAGAGCAAAGAACACTCCTGCTGGAGCCTGACTCAGCTGGACCAACCTTACTTAGCATATGTAGTAGAAGGGAGTATCATTCATCACTGACAGGCCCTGTTGGACAGACACTGAGATACAGGCAAAGAGACAATCAGCACACTTGCAAATCAAACACACCTACTTTAGCCACACATAACCTTTCTGTAAAAATATCTACATTTACAGCGTTTAGCTGATACTTTTATCCTTCTGATTAATAGCAAAGTACATTAAGTACAGGAAAACAGTAAATACAGTAAATAAAGGGCCTGTTAGGACTGTAATAGTCTGATGGGTGAGTTAAACTGACATTGTGCTTTTTATGTGGCAGAATATGCCCTATTGTATTTGATATAAACAAAAATACATCTTTACTCGTTAGTATAAAATGTAAAAGAAAGCTGATATATTTTTAATTAAAATAACTAGCTCAATTCAAACAAAAAAAAAAAGTACCAGAATGTCATAAATAAATTTTGCTGTGTTAAGTTTCCAATAATACAGGCTTATACATTTTTTTAATTTTAGAAGCAGTATTGGAAGCAATGAAAATCACAAACTTTAGAAGAAGTGACCGGTCTCTTTGATTGTTGCTAATAATAATAATTTTGGATGTGAATGTTTGACTTCTCCATTATTTTTTTCAGATTTTAGCAATTATCTTAATGTGCTTAAATGGAAAGGTAAAATGACTATTACCGGGTTTGTATGTCCAGGTCACTACAGACGCATATGTATACAAGAAAGTGTACACTGCTGACTGTTTTGCGTTGCTGACAATGACTGCTTTCAATTCTGCATTCTTGCACATTCAGAATTGTGTTAATCTGAGCGCAGACAAGCTGTCTCGTCACTCACTGCCCAGTCCTTAGATCCATTTTTGGAATCCTACCTGTGGATATACCTGACTGTGCATTCAGATCCTATAATTGGAATGTTAATCTAACTACCTAGCTAAGGAACTAACAAACTAGCTCACTAAATAGCTTAAATAAATAAATAAAGCACATTCAATAAAAGCCTGATCATGCAGCAATCTACTTAGGTTTATGTCAATACAACAAAGACAAAAGACACAATGTTACACACCCTCTGTGGTGATATTCAGTGAATGTAAGGTATGGCAATAATAGCATAAACCTGTAGTTTATGGTAATATAGGCCTTGTAAATTGAAATAGCAATGACATGCTAAAACCCTTCCATTGTAGGTCAAAGGTTAACAAATGTGTCTCCATGATTTTTGACTGCATGTCAGAATTTGAACATTTTAAATAATCCTCTTTCAAGTTTGGAAAAACTTTCAGAACTAAAATATATGAGGGTATACCACTTTTGGAATCCATACTCTTAAGTTACAATCAATTTACAACAATTATGATACCATAAAGTAGTATCACACTATATGGGATATTGCAAACTGTATCTTACTGCAAAATTAACAGAAACAGCAAAGAACTGTATATCTTGGAAGTATCAGCATTACCCAATACATGTACTAGGTTATATAGTCGAGAGGGAAGGTTTAAGAGAGGTCAGAGAGGAAAGTGACAGGAGCATCTGTCCCCATGCTGCAGTAACTGGTATGGGAAAATGCTGAAGACATGAAAACTATATGCAGAGATCACATGTACACTCTTCTGCAGAAGGTATGTGTGTGTACATGCCCCTGGAAGCACCAATCATGTGTTTTGAGGCATACACCAACAAGGGAAACCCATATATATATATATATATATATATATATATATATATATATATATATATATATATATATATATATATATATATATATATACACACACACACACACACACACACACACACACACACATTTATGTTCAAAATAATAGGGTGTTTAAAAAAGTGAGTAAAGCTCAAAATTCTTATAATAGATTTTATTTTCATACACACAAATGCATTGAGAACGCTGCACATTCTATTTCAAATCAAAACACGAATTAAAGTTCATAAAATGTGTTATTACTTTATGGAAAGTGAAGAAAAGGGAATATTAGGCTGTTCAAAAAATAGTAGTGTTTTTCTTTACAAACTCACACATTGAATATTGAGCTTTCCTGTGAATCACTAAACTAATATTTAGTTGTATAACCACTGTTTCTGAGAACTGCTACACATCTGTGTTGCATGTAGTCGACCAATTTCTCATCCCTGTGAGCAGGTATTCCAGCCCAGGATGACTGGACTACATTCCACAATTCCTCAGCATTTCTTGGTTTGCCAAGCATTTCTGATGTCACCCTACAAGTTTTCTATTGAATAAAGGTCGAGATTGGGCTGACCACTCCGTAAAGTTAATCTTCTTGGTCTGGAACCAAGATGTTGCACGCTTGTGTGTTTGGGGTCACTGTCTTGTTGAAAAACTCAAGGGCGTTTCGTCTTTGATTAAACACAACCTCTTCAAGTATTTTGATGCATTCAAACTGATCCATGATCCCTGATATGCAATAAATAGGCCTGACACCATAGTATAAGAAACATCCGCGTTTCATGATGCTTGCACCACCATGCTTCACTGTCTTCACAGTGTACTGTGGCTTGAAAACTGACAAACTGTCTGCGGCCCCTAGACCCAAAAACAACAATTTTGCTTTCATCAGTCCCCAAAATGTTGCGCCTTTTCTCTTTAAGCCAGTCGATGTGTTCTTTGGCAAATTGTAACCTCTTCAGCACATGTTGTTTTTGCAGCAATGGAACTTCTTTGATCTCCCTGGAGCTGATCATTGGCTGAGTCTTTATTCTTTGATCCATTCAAATGGGAGTTTTGTTTTTCTTCAACATCCTTCTGGTTTTGGTTGCTATTTTAAAGCATTTGAGATCATTTTAGCTGAGCAGCCTATCATTTTTTACTACTTTAAATGATTTCCCCTCTCCAATTAACTTTTTAATCAAAGTACACTGTTCTTTTGAACAATATCTGGAACGGCCCATTTTAGAGAGAGTTGCACCATAACCAGTATGCACAACATCTGCTTTCATCCTATAATAGGGTTTTTTCATAGAATGAACGACCTCACTAATTGAAATTCACACAGCTATTATTTTATACACGTCCCTTTTAGTTAATTATTCAGTTACACAGAATCAGCAGCATACATGTCATGACTGCTGGGTTTGTTGTTTTTTATTACTCTTACCACACCTACTAGTAAATTTTTTGCCATGTAGAAATATAATTTCTTCCAAAAACAGTGATTGATCTAGTTAGTGATGTTGATGTAGGATACTACATCTTAGCTGAGGTTATTTTTTAGATATTTTTTATTGAATTTTAATAAAACATGTATGGATAAACATTCTGTGTTTGTCTCTGTCTTTATTTAGTTGTTTCTTGGGTGATGACCTTTTGCATATCAAGTTGTTGATTCATGTAACTGTTAAAGATTTTTCACAAAATGTAACTACAATTTAAGCTTGGTAAGTACCAAGACTAAGTCATTTCAAGACATTCTAGCACATGCATGCAGTAATGTGCTGCTCACTCAAAGGAAGTTCCCTTTCTGACATCTTCCATTCCCAAACATATTAACATTAACTTCTCAAAATAAGCTTCTCATTTATTACCTATACAAACTGCTTTAACATGCACAGGCAGACACAGACATACACAAATTCATCAACACTTAACAAATAGTTAACTATATCAAACACAATATAAAGCCACCATTTCGCATAAACCTGCTGCCAAAAATTTTGCCAACACTCAACCACATGTAAACTAGCACACACTCTCACATACAAAGTGGCTTAGGTGGAGTCTGACGGATACTTACCAGGGCATCCCTGGTCTTTGTTTGAGCTTCTAACTCCAGGTGGCCTGGGGCTTCATATCTCTCTGCCTCGCTCCCTCCCTCTCTCTGTCTCTCTCTTATTTTCTTCCCCTTAATCTGCCTTACAATCAGATCCCTGTAGCCTCAGGATCGGTTCAAGCTCTCCCTCAGTAATCTTATGCCTACTGAGTAACCTGAGAACCATGGCTTCCATCAGTCAGACACCCACCTACCTACCTACACAACGCCCACAACGCCTCCCCCCCCCACCCCCCCACCCACCATCTTACCTTTTGCATTGTACTTGTTTTGAAAGTTGGTGTGGGTCACTTTGCGTCTCCCTTGACCACTGCCTCTCCAAGGGCAGAGGACACTGGAGCAGCCAGAGGAGAAGTCGTCAGCGCACAGTTCCTCCAGCTCTCCTGCTCCCCTCTGAGATTCAGCATGACGACAGAAAGGAGGAGAGGACTGTGAGACCTGAACTCCTGCAGAGTAAGCAAACAGCATCACAGCTCTAGGGTGCATACACACGCACGCACGCACGCGCGCACGCACGCGCACACACACACACAAAACCCCAATATCTATTCCCAGTCCAGGGAATCTGACTCAGCACCCAACATCCCTGTTAGAGACAGCCAGCCAGCCAGCCAGACACACACACACACACACACACACACACACACACACACACACACACACACACACACACACAAAACCCAAATCTCTATTTCCAGCCCAGGGAATCTGACTCAGCACCCAACATCCCTGTTAGACACAAACACACACACACACACACACACACACACACACACACACACACACACACACACACACACACACACACACACACACACACACACACACAGATGCTTACCCTACACACAGATTCACACTCACATTTGCAGCAAGGCTCAGCAGCAAAAATCTTTATACTGCTTAGTCTGTGCACTGCTTTTCTCTTTAACTGCATCTCTTTGTCACTGTAAAAATAAAATTTTTATTGTTAGTATAAATTCACTGTTAGTCAAGAATGAAGAAGACAGTTACGGCTGGTGAAATATGTTGTAGGTGGGGCTATTTGTGACAGTCGGTTTTAACAACCATCTCAATACAACAAACTACTAGTGCTCTGTGAAATAGCCAGTAACTGTTGTAATTGGCATTAAAAATCAACAAATAAAAATGACAATTATCATTAGTTGTAGTTCTAATGTGCTCAGATAAAACGTGCAGTATGTATTATTAGATTACAGACTGAGTCTTGTTAAATATTTACAGTAATATTAGCAAATACATTGGCGGATGAGGTCTTATGCTATAAAGAAAATGTAGCTTATTTGCGCTGCGATTGTATGCATAATGCGTAGGTTAGGTTTATGTGGCTTCCACACGTTTGTTAGAGCAACTTTAAAAACGCTGAGAGTTAGGAATATTAGCGTAACTTGTATTGTTATCCTGGGATGCAAAGCAATTTTAATTAACGTTCACAGTGAAAAACATTTGAATATTTTGTTAACTAAAGGAACATTGAAAGCTTGCATTTTAAAAGTTAGCGCAGTGGCCTTACACCGTTTTCCTATAAATTAGGTGTCAATAGGAAAACTCCTACTCATAAATTACAACTGCGAAGTTTAGGCTTAGCTCAGTTCGTCAGAAGCACCACCAGAACACACAACTAGCCAGCTAACGTTAGCAAGATATTAGCAATAAAGTTAGCTAGCTAACAGTTTACGAAAGCTAGCTATCTTCATTCGCCAGAACAACCACTAGGTTAGCTACACAAGTTGTTAACAGTTAACTAACATTAACATTTCACTAGCTTATTTAGTTTATTGGGACAATAAATTAAAAACTACCACAAAATACACAAGGAACTGGACTGACTAAAGCTAGCTAGCCAGCCAATCTAAACAAACTACTCAACAACGAGTAGTTTCTCCACCAAAGTTTTCTCAAGTGGATTTTGGAGAAGAGATGTTTTTGAATTTGGGGGCGTCTGAATGCCTTGTCTTGAGTAACAACGTTTATCAATAACGTCTGCTTGGGGCCATAAATTTGTTTCTATGTGCCTATCTTGTGTTAGCGACGGTCAGTCAATAGGCTGCGCTGCTGTTCTACTGCTCCAATTCTATCGCCCCAGCTATTACCAGGAACCTAATTTCCCACAATATGTTATATATATTACACATTATTGTGCATGCATACTTAAATACGTAGTTATTTATTACTTAAAAAAATGAAAACCAGGGATGGTGGCACCATACCACCCTCTATTGGCCAGCCGCCATTGGCAGAAGCTCATGCTTGTTTTAGGCTTGGGCTTTCAAACCTACTCTAAAGCCAACTACATACTCTATATTGCATTCTGCACTCAGTAAATACGCCATACTGGACACTGATCTGCTTAGAAGTAGTAGTAGTATACAGTATAATATCCAGCATGTGACAAACGCATACCATGCTACGGGGTCACGTGAACATATGAAGGTTCTATTTACTTGAGAAAGATTTTCTGCCACTCTTGCCTGAAGGCATTCAGTACACCACAAAAATTGCGTACTGGAATATTTGACTGAAGTAGTACATCATCGGGGTATTTTTCAAGTACAGGAAAATTTTATTTTGATCGCATACTGCCTGTGGCAAACTGATTAGTGGTCCAATCAGTACGCAAGAAGTATAAGTTATTTTGAACACAGAAATGAACTGCCCATGCCCCTTACTAATGATTCAGCACTCTACAGTCTATTTATAGAATTAACTGCCCTCTCTGACCTTTGGTTGTACTTTGTGGCGGTTTTAACAATTTTAGAAATCATAATTGGTAAGATTAATTGGGGTACTGTCCTGATTAACAGGGAAAATAAATGGTTATTTATTCAGTCTGAACTCATGAAAGTCACCAGTACATAACGTGATTTTTTGTCATCTACCAAAAATTAGAATATCACTCTTGACTCTCAAGCATTCTAACTAGAGTACAATAAACAATATTCATTGTATAAACAGAGTTGGGAGAACATTCATGAAGATTCTACTAATGACCAGAGGTACTGAGTCTTCTAAAATTGGTATAGTATACCAAATGCAACTGTTACAAAAAAAATGGGCATGTGTATGTTGTAGAGTGCCTCTGCACATACTAGGTTCGCTGCTGGGATTTCCTCATTTGAGTCTCTACTCCACTCCTCTCTAGATTTTCATGCCAGCTGGTCCGCCTTTTAAATGGTCTGTCCAGAGAGAACGTGAGAGAGATTGCGAGATGCACTGAGCAGAGAATCATTGTGTTTGGATTGTGATTATTCTTGTGAGATTTGTATTTATATTTTGGCTTTAATACTTGTTTTTGACCTTGTTTTTCATTGTGACCTCGAGCTTGTAGATTCTCTGTGTGATTTTGGCTGCTGGTTTAAGCCCCACCACTGCCAAGTTGCCACTGTTGGGCCCCTGAGTAAGGCCCTTAACCTTAAATTGCTCAAGTTGTACTTATAATTGTAAGTTGCTTTGGATAAAAGTATCAGTAGTGGTGAACAATGGTGAAATGAACAGAAAGCTTGCAATTTGACAGTTGCAGCTGCATTAGCTGATGAATTTGTATTAACCCACAAAATGGTTTTCGAATTCCCCTGTGTCTCACAGTCGTGCTCTGTCCCCGTTGCAAAAACTCAAGAACACCATGCTTCCCTAGAATACAGCTGTGCCCCCAGTGACAACATACATAGGCATACTTTGACTACCGCTGCACAATATGTTTTTATGTTCAGACAATTACACTGGTGTTGTTAAAGTGGCTGCTCGTTCAGATGATTGTGAGTCTGTTCGTAAACCTGACCTTATTGTACCTGCTCTGACCATTTTGCTTGACCTTTTGTCTGAGTTGGATCTTATCACTGCTCAGAGGTCTGATGATACTCCAGTTCATTGTTTCACACTGACTGACAGGAAAAACAAACCCTCAAAATCAAGCATTTTTTTCAGGACAATGTTTTAATGACAACATGGGCTCCGTGTTGGACTGTGTTGGACCTTTGCCAAAAACACGCTATGGAAATAGTTATGTTTTTACTTTGATGTGTGCTATATTCCACTGATGACACTGTGTATGAGTCTCTTGGCTTTAGCCTGAACACAATGGACTTTGGAGGTGCTGTTTGTGGTCCTCTCAAGGTAAGATGTGAGAAGTCAGCCCGTGTCTACCCCTGCTGTGTTTGTCTGTGATTTTTATTTCTAGGCTTCGTGACAGGCAACAGGCAGTTTGTGAAGTTTCTAAGAAGAACCTGCATTCTTTCCAGACCACCATGAAGACATGACAAAAAGACGGTTAGGTGACAATTTGAAGTTCGTTAGAAAGTACTCGCTCTTCTCCCTGTTATTGGCTCTACCCTCAGTGCACATTTCTTTCTCTAGTCCCTATGTGATTCTTTCTAAATTATCTCCCACCAACTGTATGATAACCACTCTGAAACGACAACAAAAGTCTGAGGGTGTGTCATATCAACCCCTTCCCTCCCTGCGTGTCCTTTGCACAACATACTTTACACTGACCAGGGGTGTCGAACCTTTTATTCAGGTGTATGCTGAGGAAAAGGCATGCATGTTTACTAGTCTTTGTTTTCATGATTGGGAGAATGGAACTCCTGTAAGACATTCCACCACCAATCAATTAAACAAAAGAATATAACCATATATTTCTTAAACAATTTCAAACCTCATGGTCCTAGAATGAAGTTTACAAGCAAAGTATCAAAACCTAGGATGGGTGCAGTGATTGGATAATCAATTTTATTTATTATCTATTTTCTTGGTTACAAATTACTGAATTTAATACATTTTGTCTACGTTTGTTCCTGTAAGAATTCTAGTAAATACAATTAGAAGGGGTTAACAATTTGTAACTGAATACGAGGTAAGCACGTTACAGCAACAAGGTAACTGACTATGAGGAATAACGCAAATGAATAAGAAACAAGTAATGAAGAGAATAATCACATCGCATTTTGAAGATTATATTAAGATAGTCATACATTCTTGGCTGATTGCCATTTAACATTATAGTAGGTTAAAATAGCAAATGAATATTTTGTAAAGCTGTGGGGAAAAGAAACATATATATTTGTGAAATCTAATGGAATTTAGGGTCATGGTTCCTTGAAGTTTAACCAGGCTCTTAAGAGGTTCCTGCATTCCAACATGTGGGTTTATGAAACCTAAGATGAGTGGAAATGGTCAGAAAGTCATCAGCTAGGCTGTTTTTTGGCTTTGTTGCTAGGCATCATGGTGCCAGAGGAGTCTTGGTTCCTGTCTGTGGGCCAGGGGTGAGAGAAAGCCCAAGCTGACAAGATGCATGCTTCATCCAAGGAAGTCTATCTGCACTACAGCTTCATATTGTAAATTAATATTTCTCTTATTTTCTCAATAGAATTTATGACAACTAGCAGCAGTTGGCTAATCTTCAGCCCTTCCAGCTCTATTCCTTATTACCTCTCTGACCTTCTCTCTCTCTCTCTCTCTCTCTCTCTCTCTCTCTCTCTCTCTCTCTCACACACACACATACACACACACCCTGTTTTCCCCTCCCTGTACTACTTCCTTCCTCCTTACATACACCTCAACAATACAAATACCTTCCCTCTGCTGCTAATAAACTACAGTTTCTCTGACTACAACATTAAGATAGACCTTATGTATTTTGTACTTCTAGGTATCAGCACTGATCCCTGTATTCTACAGTATTCTAGTTCATTGGTATGTTGGACTCTAACTGTGGAGGAAAAATCATTTGGACTCGAGTTAGATGTGCAGATGAGCGAGTTTTATTGGTTCTGTCCTTTACGCATCGAGGGAGAGAAGCCTCAAACATCTCTCTCACATGGGTTCATATACCCCCACCATTCCCTGTTGTTCTCTCATGCGCTAATCTCGTGACTCCAGGTGCCAGGCATCTCAACCGTCCTTGAACATTCTTTCCTGCTAAAAGCAAGTTGTTACTCCCTGCTACTACACCTTTGCCCAGCAACAGTTAAGTGATAACTGTCATACTCCATCACTTCTTTATTGCCTTTCTTGCAGACTGGTCAAGATGAGGGCAAAGGTCACATAAAGGTCACATATTCCTAACTTCCTCCTTTAAGCAAGCATTAAGCATTTTCCCCTCACACTAACCTACTGTACTCTACCAGCATATATTCTATGAGTAAATGACAAAGCACCTTTGTAAGTCACTCTGGATAAGAGTGTCTGCTAAATGCCGAAAATGTAAATGTAACTGACTCTCATTTCTTGATTTGGGGTTGCTCTCTGAGCTTGTAGAGGGAACAGACTGAACAGAAAGGTGGACTGCTGCATTTCTACTAAACAATAATCTAAGATCCTTACAGTCACTGCTTCTGTCAGCCTCTTGCCAATGCCCATAAATCAGGACACTTAAAGCCAAAGAAATTTACAGACATAGTTTTGTAAAAATCTTTATATGCTTTCTAAATAAAAGGTTTTTATCAGGTCACAAAAATTCTTATTTGTGCACAATGAATCCCTTATAAGTTTAAGAGAACTTAAAGGTCACCCAAATATTAATTAGAAGTCAGAGAATGATAGGAGTGTGTTAGACATAGCGGCATGGATCAAATGGATATGTATTACTAAAGCTTTCGGACACATCTTGAGAGGGAATGAAAAAAAAAACCATACATCTTGCATTGATATCTCACCTCCAGCATGAATCAGAGCTTTAGTGACTGGGTAAATTTTACACTGATTCTACAAGGATTAGTCTGAACATAGTTGTGCTTCTCCACAATAGTAAAACTGATTAATTTTGTCATTCAGTGAATTTTATCATTCATTGCAAGAATGAAACAAATTATTTGATGTTATGACCACAAGCAGCCTAACATCAAAGTACAAAGCATTGTACAGAGCTTCAAGAACTTTGCTTTGAAAATGTGATTTTTTAAAATTAAAAGTAAGAAAAAACTCCATTCAGAAGGAAACATATTTCAACTTTTGTTTGGAGCATGAATGTTGCATCTGCTTAATGAACTCTTGAGTACATTTTTATTGAGTTGATGCATCCAGAGTTGGCAGAGTTTTTTGTGTGTGTGTATGAAAAAATATAGAGCTGCTGCCTTTTTTTGAGTCTTTTTATGCACTTTAAAATGGAATGCAGGGGAGCAAGGAAAGGCAATTAATGAAGGCAATTAAAGAACAGAATCTCTCATTCTAAGACCAACTCTCCATGAACATATAGGGTGCTGTGTAGCTTTTTAGTCCTTACGCCCCTGCCAACTCAAGCAGAATGTGCATCAGCAGGAAGGGGGTTGTCAGATTAACAGAATGGCCTGCTCAGTCATGACTCCAAAAAGACACAGGAAGAGACCAATATGAAGAAGCAGAAAGTGAGAGAGCATTAATTTTGTGCTGTAGCTTTGCCCAGGCTTTATATCTTGCTGAATCATAGAAGTAAGTAGATGCAGACGGAGGAAAACTCTTCTAATCATGCAGATCTTCCTTGATTCTGTAATTGAACGACCCATGCACATAAGACAGAAGATTGGACTTTCTGTTTCATGACAGAAAGGACAGGCATGAGGCAAAAAAGTACTTTCTTTTCCAATTTGTTCAATTTGTTATTGGGTGAGGATGGGGCTGCTATCTTGGCATCTCTCACTATGCTATGCTTGCAGAAAAGGAGGCGCAAAGAAGTAATGATGGAGTTTTGTTGACAGCCATGCTCTGCTATGGGGTCTTTTCATAAATCACAAAACATTCTCCCTCTCTCTCCTCCTCTATATTTCTCTTCCACTCCTTCTTTGTATCATCCAGGGACATCAGAAATATAAAAAATGTCAACACCAGTCTAGTTGAACAAGAAAGAAGAGACACAAATGAGATATAACTCCATAGTCCTCATGGCACAGTAATCCTGTAGGTTTAAGATTTATAGATTGCAATACTGAATTGACAAACAATTAGGTCACACTGTATGCTTTTTGTTGGTCCTGCTTCTTATGTTTGAAAATCCATAAACTCTTGGGCCCTTTCATATTATTTAAAACTCCAAATAAACACCACATGTGGGGTTCCTCATAGGTCACTACTTGGACTGTGAGTAGATATGAGATCAAATGCTATTTTATGGTTTCATGGTTCCACCAACTGATTTGATGTCCAAACGAGTTTGGGGGCTTCTCACATTCTTCTTGCCTTTTACTAAAAACATGCTGAATGTGAAAGAAACAAAACCAGAAAAACAAATAAATGGTGGCAGTTTAATGAGCAGCTAAATATTTCCCTTTTTAAAAAAACATTTTTCATTAAGTAAAGAGGAGCTGGCAGCAGACTCACTGCAGCGTCACCTCCATTAATACGATTGCATTGCAGAGTTCTCATGGGGTCTACTACCCGCCTTGATCACGAGTAGTTGCGATGTAAACACATGGACCTAGTCCAGAGCGTCACTAGAATCTGTGTAAATGTTCCTCATGTCCTGTCATCTCCCTGGCAGAATTATTTGGGAGTAGCAAGAACTGTGTGCCCAGTTTCTGCAACAAAGTTTTCATTACAAGTGTTATTTTAAAAAAAAACAAAAAAACTGGCAAGCTTTGCTAGGTTAGCAGATCTTTCTGGGCACAGTGAATTATTGCTTCTAGAGGTATGTCACTTTTTCACTAAATGAACCATTGTTGATGTATTTCGTACCTCTTACAAAATGGTTCTACAAGGGTTAAGTGTTTACACATCGCAAATCTGACTGGATGAGAAAGGCTGCCATATAATAAAACCTTTACAAATGCAATGGCAGCAGCTCCCTTATCAAAGTCTTGAAATTACTTTTAGTCCCCTTAATTTGAGACATCCTGTTCAAAGTTTGCCAACACTTCCACAGTGAGCTAGACAGACCTGCCAGACCTCTCAGTAGCCAAACAGCTCCACCCCTCCCCCACTGCTTTTAATTAGTGTTCCACCTGGCACTGCCTATCCCAGGGCACCTTTCCCAGGTACTGGGTAGCCTCTTCTCAGCCACTCCACCTCCATACCTGCCTCCCTCTGTTGCACCATCTGTCTGGCCTACGGTCCAGCATAACGCCATTGGCCGTGGATGCCCATGCTGCGTGCATTAACAAAGTCGAGCATGAGATGCCTGGAAAGTCTCATGGACAGTCACACGGTTCAAGGGGGTGAGGTGTGGGGAGTTTAAAATGAGGTGCAGTCACACTTGTTTTCCTTGTAGCCTATTTGCAACCTGTGAATATGGGTTGATATTCTTAGACACAATTTCACATATCCGACGGCTTTTTCACACCAGATGTTGGTGTCGGTAGCACTATCTTATTTCCCTGATGCTTAAAACAACTTTATAAACCACTTTAATTCAGACACCACTACATTTTTAGCTTTCAGTGGAAAGTGTAAATACTTATGAGAAGACCTTTGTGTACAGCACATTTCTAATAAACGATTAATGACCACAGCTGCCTTTCTGGGTTGTGGCCTCTTACTCATGGCACAATTAAGTTATAGTATATTTAGCTGCTGAGCCTGTCCATAATAATTCAGATGCTTATCACCTCAGCAGCATGCCTGGGGGGTTAGGGAACTCTCTGTTGACCCTGGGTTTCACAGCCCTTTACAGTTGCATGGCCAATAGGAACAACTGAAGCTCAGGACAATTAAGTGAAATATTGATTTGATCCAACTCCAGTTCATTTAAATTAGGGCAATGTACTTTACCAACTATAACACTGATATTTTTCTGGTTAATTATTTTAGTTTACTTACATTAAGCAGTTGCTATATCAGTTATATCAGTACAATAAAATGAAATATTGATTTGATCCAACTCAGTTCATTTACAGAACGGCAATGAACTTTTCCGTCTATGTGATTGTGAGAATGGTTATATTCTTTCTGGTTCATTTTTTAGTTTACTTGCACTAAGCAGTAGTATATGAAAATGAAATAAAATTAAAACTCAAGATCACAGTGCCAAAACTAAACTTACTTAAACGGTTTAATGTTATAAATGCCAAGGTACCATTTTAGGCTTTTTACACTATCAAAATTGCTTACAATCCCAATTTCTCAGTCAATCCTAATTTTGTCATAGATCCATTCCCACTGTCACAATCCTATTCTGACCATGCTGTCAATACTTAATTCCTACAATTTTCTATTTTAGCCATTCCATTAGTCATTTCCTGTTATACTAGCCTGGCTCATTTTCTCACTTTTAACAGTTGATAGAACATTACTGGATTTGTATTCAGAAATTGCATTTATTATAATATCTTACTCTATCATTCAAGCAATGTTTGAATTTACTTGCTTTCTGTTTAGAGTTGAATTTAGAGTGTCAATCATTTTGTAGTGTTGTCCAATTTCTCAGTGGACAATTCAGGTTCCCTGTATAGTTTACTATATTGTTACCCATAGGGTGCTGTTAATGTAGTGAACAACTGAGATACACTTCTTAATAATAATAATAACTAGATTTATATAGTGCCTTTCACAATCTCAACAGTGCTTTACACTTAACAGTGCTTTACATCACAAACATTTCTCCTGTTTATCATATACATTTGCTCACTTCGCCAGATCTACAGTAATGGTTTTGAATTTCAGTGCTATGCTCATGATATTCAGATCTATATCATCACTGATTCCTCCACTGCTTCTGCCCATATATATATATATATATATATCTATATATCTATATATATATATATATATATATATATATATATATATATATATATATATATATATATATATATATATATACATACACACACACACACACACACACACACACACACACTGAATGGCCAAAGAGAGAAATGTTATACTTTATCTGAGAAATTATGGGGAGCAAGAGCAATTGCTAGAGAACAGGTGTAATAGGTGCAGTAATATGTGCATTCAACCCCAGTAAAACTGAGCTTCTGTACATCCCAGGTATTCCCAACCTTACCCTCACCTCACAATTTCTTTTGAGAGCTCCCTGGTATCACCATTTGAAGCTGCCCGCAGCCTGGGTATAACTTTGGACAACCAATTCTCAACTCATGTTTCAAATCTAACTTGGTCTTGCAGATTTCTCCTTTGTAACACAAGGATTCAGCCCTTTCTTTCGCAGGAACCTACCCAGGACTAGTCTTCAGTCTTCTGAAGTTCACAGATGTCACTGCACTGCTACACTTCCTTCATTGGCTTCCAGTAGCTGCACGCATCAGATTTATAACCTTGACACCCTCTCATCATCACGGAGAGTGACGTGAGGGGAGTGTTTAAAAGGGTGAATACCAGGAAGGCGATGGGACCAGATGGTATCTGCGGGAGGGTCCTCAAAGCCTGCGCAGATCAGCTAGCCCTGGTATTCACCGACATCTTCAATCTCTCCCTGACGCTCGGTATCGTCCCGTCCAGCTTCAAGTGGTCCACCATCGTCCCCGTCCCGAAGAAACCTCGACCCTCCGACCTCAATGACTACCGTCCTGTCGCCCTCACGTCAGTCGTGATGAAGTGCTTTGAAAAGCTAGTCAGAGACTTCATCACATCTTCACTGCCAGCCTCCATGGACCCACTGCAGTTTGCATACCGCCACAACCACTCCACTGACGATGCAACTGCACATCTGCTCCACACTACACTGACTCACCTGGACGAAGGGAGGGGAAATTATGTTAAATTGCTATTTGTCGACTACAGTTCAGCATTTAACACTATCATCCCCTCCCTACTCACTACTAAGTTGGGGGATCTAGGACTGCATACATCCCTGTGCGACTGGATCTCCAACTTCCTAACAGACAGACCACAATCAGTACGGGTGGGCAACTGCGCCTCATCCACCCTCCTCGGGGTTGTGCCCTAAGCCCCCTGCTCTACTCACTGTACACCTACGACTGCACAGCCACTTCCAGCTCCACCATCATTGTCAAGTTTGCTGACGACACCGTTGTCATGGGTCTGATCTCGGACAACGACGAGAGAGCCTACCTGGAGGAGATTAAACACCTGGAAAACTGGTGCCAGGAAAATAATCTCCTCCTAAACGTCAGTAAGACAAAGGAGCTGATCGTGGATTGCAGCAAGAAGCAGGAGTGGCACTACCAACCTGTGAGGATCAGTGGAACCACAGTGGAGAGAGTAGATAGTTTCAGGTACCTTGGTGTTCACATCTCGCAGGACCTGTCCTGGTCCCGCCATACCAACTCCCTGACAAAGAAGGCTCGTCAGCGTCTTTACCACCTCAGACGCCTAAGAGACTTCAGACTGCCCTCCAAAGTACTGTGGAACTTCTACACCTGCACTATCGAGAGCATCCTCACGGGGAACATCACAGTCTGGTTTGGGAATAGCACCAAGCAGGACAGACAAGTACTCCAAAGGGTAGTGCGTTCAGCAGAGCGCATCACTCACACGAAACTTCCTGACCTGCAGACCATCTACTACAAGCGGTGCCAGACCAAGGCCAGGAGAATTGTGAAGGACCCCACCCATCCCAACAATAGACTCTTCTCTCTGTTGAGGTCAGGGAGGCGCTTCCGCTCCCTGAAGACCAAGACAGAGAGGCTGAAGAGGAGCTTCTTCCCACAGGCCATTCGGGCCCTGAATCAGGGAAACTGATAAACTGTGGGGACCACCACCACCATGTAACATAACTGTATATCTGTATATATATATTTATATTCAATTACCTTGTTACACAACAACTGTAGATATGTTATTATACGAAATGGATCTGTACATTCTGTAGATGGTGTACATATATACACAACCATATACATTGTACATTGTGTATATAATCATAATATACATATATTGTACATACATTGTTAATATATTTTGTACATACATAGAATATATATATTTATCTTGCATATATATATTTCACATATAGAGAATATCTATATTTCTCTATGCACCCCTGTTTTCTTTTCCTCAGTTTGGACAGAGCACTCTCCACCATTTCACTGTGAGTTATACTGTGTATGACTATGTATGTGACGAATAAACCAAACTTGAACTTGAACTTGATTCTTGCCTACGAAGCCAAAAATGGACCAGCCCCTCCATACATGAGGTCAGTGGTCAAAGCCTGATCCATACGTCGAGTACCTCGAACCTCACTTATGGCTCGGCTTGAAATACCATGCTTCAAGTCTGATGGAGGACAAACATCTAGACTAGATGGTGGAATGAACTTCCATTTGCTGTCTGGACAGCAAAGTCCCTTTCAGTCTTCAAACACAGACTGAAGACCCATCTATTTGTGGAATATTTAAATGACCACCGACCCTACTCCTATATTAGCTAACTGAAACTAGTACTTATTGTAGGGTATTGTTTATTACACTGATGTTGACAAACTCTAATACTTATTGTTTATTGCACTTATCATTGTCTAAGATAGAGCTTATGTATTTTCTAATTCTACACATCAGCATTGATCCCTGTATTTCTATAGTATTCTAGATCATTGGTATATTGGAGTCTAACCTACTGTACTGGTTAGAATGTATTCTATGAGTAAATGACAAAGCACTTTTGTAAGTCATTCTGGATAAGAGTGTCTGCTAAATTCCATCGATGTAAATGCAGTGTGCTTGTTAGATGTTAGTTCTTTCGCTCTAGCTAGGAGTTCTTTCACTCTACCTTTCATTGAGCATGGGGTGTAAACAGTTTTAGAGATTAACTTAATGTGAGACTCAAAGGTGAGTGAGGAATCAAAGAGACAGTCAAGGTTTTTAATAACTTGGGTTGGCTTGATAGCAACACTTTCAATGTCAATAGAGAAATTTGAGATATGGGAAAGTAGTGATTTGGGTCCAACTAGTAAAACATCTGTTATATTTGTGTTGAGCTTTAGGTAGTTATTATGCAGCCAAAAAAAGAGCCTGGTCAGAAGCAGTGGAGCCTGGTCAGAAGCAGTGGAGGAATCAGTGCTGATATAGATATGAATATCATCATCATAGCAGTGAAATTTCAGATCATGACTGTGGATAATCTGGCCCAGTGGGGAAATGTTTATGATAAAGAGGACAGGTCCAAGAACAGATCACTGGGGTACACTTGGATCGACAGAGGCCAAGAGATTATTTGTGAGGGACTACTGTGATGAATTGTAGTCTATTGATGAGATATGACTGCAACCAGTTAAGTGCTAGGCCAGTAATGCTGACAGATAACAATCTAGAAATGAACAAATCATGGTTATCAAGATCAAAAGCTGCTGTTAGATATAAGAGAACCAGGATATTGACAAAGCCAGCATCTGTTGACATCTTTAATGACGGCAGACTCTTACTTAGACTCTTAAGCCAGTTTCTTAGGGACAAAGGTACCACAAAGCATAGCGGTTTTCTGCGGCAGATATTAGTGCTGTATTTTATGGAGGTAATTTTGTGTCTAAATATTTGAGAGAAGATATTATGTTTTAGAAAAGGAATGTTACATGTTGAAAGGAAAACAGTAATAAACTTGAATTAATTTATCAGCACTAAATGTGCAGGTAAATACCTTTGGATTTGCTAAAAAACCACTGCTTTCATTCAAAACTTGAAACCCTGCTTGATAGTGTTATTTCCATTCAAAATGCATGCAAAACATTTGGGCTCCATTCAAAACTTACTCAACAACTCTCTCCACATTAGAAACTCTTATATGCTTACGATCTATGTTTGCGCTCAGCTTCACAACCCATCTCAAGTTTTACATTTTCTCAGTGCAAAGCATTGGAATTTTTGACTCAAAATTCCAGCCAAACAGATTTCAATAAGAATTCGAGTGGCAGGTCTCATCACTGCATCTTGACATTCTTACATTTTTACTGCCAAGGGTTGTGAGTCAATCTGCTTATAACCTTTTTGACATTAGATAGCTAGCTGTACGGATAGCTTACTTTCTAGCATCAAATAAAATTCTATTTATTTATCAATAATACATTGTGATAAAAAAGGTTAGTTATGTAATTTAAGGTAATTTTAGGTATTTCACTGTCGTACTGGATCTTAATAAATAATGCTTCCTCCCCCCCGTAATTTTAGAAAGTAGAAATAAACTCAAGTACATCCAAATAGACATTGTGACCAAAGGTTTTTTTTTCGATTCAACCACTGAATCAATGGTACTCTGAAGTACAGTAAGTTGGTCCTGGCACAGAGGGCAGGGAATGCTGGGAACAAGCACTCCTTTCCTTCACATTTGTTGGTCCTTCATATGGTCACCTGAGTACTGACTCGATAACACTTAATCAATAATGAACTTTTTTCATAATTTTAGAAAGTAGAAATAAACTCAGGTACATCCAAATAGATATTGCAACCAAATGTCTCAGATTCAACCACTGGATCAATGGTACTCTGAAGTACAGTGAGTTGGTCCTGGGACAGAGGGCAGGGAATGCTGGGAACAAGCACTCCTTTCCTTCACATTTGTTGGTCCTTCATATGGTCACCTGAGTACTGACTCGATAACACTTAATCAATAATGAACTTTTTTCATAATTTTAGAAAGTAGAAATAAACTCAGGTACATCCAAATAGATATTGCAACCAAATGTCTCAGATTCAACCACTGGATCAATGGTACTCTGAAGTACAGTGAGTTGGTCCTGGGACAGAGGGCAGGGAATGCTGGGAACAAGCACTCCTTCCTTCACATTTGTTGGGCCTTCTGACTCATGTCAACTTGCTGAAGCTATAAAAATATATTGTGGACAAAGCAGCATAGCTAAAGAAAATACATTTCAAAGCATGTGAGATAAAGTTATTTTATTGATTATATGCTTTGTTTTTCTAAGAAACACAGCAACAGTGAAGAATTTAATTTTCATATTCTGTTTCACAGTTAGTCCAAGAGTAGAGTCTTTGTAATTCCTTTCAGACCAAGTATTGGTCTGAAAATATTTGTATACAAGATCACATTTTAAAGTTTTCACGATAACACGCTAAGGGCTGTTCCTAAACATTTACACAAATATTTAAAACTAAAAATAATTATTTTAGCTCAAACCTCACAATAATAGATAGAGGCGCTGTGGATTTAAGTCTATTTATTTATTTTTTAAGTACTGAATTTTCTAGAAATATTTCATTAAATGTCCAAGTGACCTTTTCAGAGACTTTTTACTCTAAATAGTCAATTGTCCCCACTCATCGTGGTTGTCATGACATTGTGGTTGCCATAGCAATGCCTCATTTTCCTTTCATTTTTGTTTCATGAACTTTGTGTTCTTCCTGGTCTTGCTTCCATGTGCTTCCTTGTTGTGGTTATTGTTTTCACCTGTTTCTAGTTGGTCATCATTAGTTCTATTATTTAAGCCATGTGTTTTGTATGCCTTGTTGTCGGTTTTTGTAATTTCCCCTCATTCACCTATGATTACCCAGTTTATTGTGTTCGTGTTTGCAATTATTTGTTGTTGGTTTTTCCCATTATTGTTCTTGTCCCATTTGTTTCTTTTATGTTTTTAAGTTTATTCAGTTTCTGCCTGCTGCTTTAATAAAATGTTATGACCCGATCTAGGCTCAGGACTGTAACAGGGAGAGACAGGGAAAAGGAAGTACTAAAGAAAAATTAGTTGTTTATTTTGCAGAGTGGGTGTACTTCAGGATGACAGTGGCAAAATAACGAACTAAGTCCTGGAACAAAAATAAAGCAGATATCTTACCTAACAGAAAAATAAAATCTAAAATAGATCAATATGGGGCAGTAGTGATGATCATAAATGGTGTGACAAAGCCAAGGTCAGAATACCAGGGATCCTGTTCATTTAGAAATTAAATACACACTACCAAGATTTTCACAATCGTACCACAATCGTACAAACAAATACAAACTCTCACATACTCACAACCACTAAAACATGAATTCACAGTCACAAATCAATGAGTGTAATTGAAATAGGCAATTCCATCCTTCTGTCTTCTCACTCAGGTGGGATGTATATAGTGGTGTGAGGTGGGACAACCAATTGGAGCAAAGGGTACCACAATCAAGGAGGACTGTCAGCACCTGGTGTGGCGCACAGATGGAGACAGTTGATCCAAAAACGAGGAGATACATAATCTAAAATACAGAGGACATACAAACAGAAATTGCCCAACTGGGGTCGTAACAAAAATCACTTTGACTTCGCATTTGTGTCAGCTACCTCATTACAGAAAGAATGACCACTTAATGGATGCAGGGAGTCAAAGGATTTCTCCTATGGACGTACGTCAAGTTTTTTGAGGGCTTACTTTCTGCCCTCTGTAAGGGTGAGCATCTTCCCTAGACCTTCTTAGTGTGTACTCTAGGAAGGGACCCAAAGATTGTTTTCTTCTATGGAGTACATTATATTTCAGCTATTTGATTTATCCTGATCCACAGGACTCTGTGAAAATTCGATCTTTGTGACAATTCATTGTGGGAAAGGTGGATGTACTTTCTGACAAACAGGGCTGAGGAGTTAAGGACAGTGAAAGGGTTCTTAGCCCTGATGTGAACCAGGTTCTCTAAGTTGCCTGTCCTAGAGTTTAAGACCGCTACTGGAGTCCCCACCTCACTGCTCAGTTTCCAGGTCCCTGGTGAGGGGCAATCCAAGAGGTTTTTGGGGAAGGGCTGTGAGCTTCTGCATCAGGCTCTCATGGCACACCAAACCTCACCTATACAACATTTGGGAAGTACTGTGGCCAGAGAGACCATGCAGGGGCTCCTTTCTCTCTGTGTCTCCTGCAGTAACCCTGCCCTCCAGATCCTGCCACAGACCCTGCCATGGAACACGCTACCTAGCCTCCAGGTCCAGGCACGGAACATGTCACTCAGGCCACGCCCAGAGATGAGCCTGCTCCTAATCCCATCATTGTGGATGCCACTCAGCCTGTTCTTGATCCTGGAGTTGTGGATGCTGCTCAGCTTGTTACAGTTCCTGGTATAGAGGAGGCCACACTCCCATGTTTTCTGCTATTTCTAGTTGGTCATCATTACTTCTGTTATTTAAGCCCTTAGTTTTGTATGCCTTGTTTTCTGTCTTTGTAATTATCTTCGGTTGTTGCCTTCATGAGTTTACCTATGGTTACCCAACATTGTGTTCGTGTTTGTGGTTATTTGTTGTTAGTTTTTCTCATTATTGTTCTTGTCTAGTTTGTGTTTCTTTGAAGTTTTAAGTCTATTCAGTTTCTGCTTGCTGTAACATGCTGGCCCGAGTGCCGAAGGGCATGGAGCAGGATGCACAGACATGGACGAACATTTATTCATATACAGCATAGAGGACGAAAGTCAAACAGTGAACATAAGTACACTAAACACTAACTACTTCCAACACTTAACATGACATTAAACAAAAATAGTTAAGACTTGATACATATAGTTACACATGACATGCTACTTTCACAATGACCAACACACTGCACACATTGGCATAGGTTTAAATACACATAGACTAACACAATGCAGGTGTGTGCAGGTGTGGTTGAGATCCTCCTACTTCATGTGGTGGGCCAAACCACATGACTCACAGGAAGTGAGCGTTCCTTGACACTTGCTGCTTTAATAAAATCCCTTTGACAATGTGCTTGTGTCCAGTTCTGTCAGCTACCTTGTTACACCAATATCTAGGAATTGCATAACCTAGCCAATTTACTAGTCGACTAATACAGCCACTAAACAGCTACTAGTCACTTATTACATAAATTAAATAAGAAACGTTTCATGGACAGTGGAGTGTGACATCCCAGTGGGCCATCTGACTTATTTTTGCTTTGATTGTAATAGCGGAAATAAGGAAGTTGGACCTAATTGGCTGTTGAAACACTGATGTACAGGTGTTTTGGTTGTCTTTAAAAAGCTCTTCAGCATTGTTAGTCAGTATCCTTTGATTTCTTTCTTTGCTTCTCTGTGCTACATCTCCATTTTTTAGACCATTTGGGATGTATACTGACTGAGATTTTTGCCGGGGACAGCTGAATTCATTTTAGTGGTGTTAACTATTTTAATGTGTTATATTTTAATGTGGAAATAAAATAACTACACTACAATAAATGTTTGACAAGAACCACCACTTGTCACCTCCCTCCCTTGTTTGTTTTGAACTGGTTGGAAACTGGTCCATAACAGGGCTCCAATCTATTTACAACACAAACCACAATGTCCTGGAAAGCCATTTTTAAAAATCAGATTCAACTGTAGCCTCTTTACATAAATACATTCACCTCAGCATAGACTGGCTATGCCATAGTAACTACCTTAATAACTACATACTACAAGAATCTACAGTAAGCTTTTTGACACGGCTTGTTGGGGCTCCGTAAAAAAAAAAAATATATAGGAGCACACCGAAACATTTACAATCACCTACTTGATATGCTTTTTTTATTCCCAGTACAGAGAGATAATGTTTTATTCATACTATACTGTAAAACCAAATCCAATAATCCACTTTGGTTATTACACTAATACAGTAATTAATTAACATTCACCTAGGGCACAAAAACCTCAGTCAAATACACTTGATTCTGACACTGAACAGTCCTGTTGAGGGTTACTGCAAATGCACACGTCATTAGTAATGATTTATTGTGTGTGTGTGATTTTTTTTTTTTTAATATTAATTCAGTTTTATATATGTTCCGGGGCAATCTTTTACCAGATAATGTTCCCAGTTAATGAAAATGCATTGTCATTACATGCATTTAACGTAACCTGATGGCCAAAATTTTGTTGTTGTAATTTAACTGTTTATGTTGTGTGATGCTTGGTCAGGCAGGGGTGGATGCAAATACATAGGCAAAGATGTTTTGTTAACATAAAAGGCAGAGACAGAACTGAGTGACATAATTAACCCAATAACTAAAATATCACACAAAACAGGTGTAATGTTGAACGGTAAGGAGGCGGACATGTGTGGAGAGGAGCAAGATTTATTATGGGCAAATCCAAAATCAGAGTCGTTATCGTAGTCCAGGGTCAAAGAGCCAACATGGAGAGCACGGGGATACATGAGTAAACAAAACAAGAGTACACAAAAGCAAACAGGGGAATCAGGCTATAACAAAAGACTAGGGAAAACTCGGGGCTAAGGCTAGAAGAACAAACAAACAAAATGATTCAAATATACATACAACCATCACTGAACGAAACACATTCAAAAATTCTAATGAACAGCCACGACCAAGGCACACAACAGGGTTTAAATACATGAAATGCACAAAACTAGAAACAAGGGACAGGTGTAAGGAATCAAACGAGGTGAGGACAAAATGAAACTATGGAACGGAACTAAACACAAGACAGGGAAAACACAGAACACGGAAGATGGAAGGGACTGATTGTGACACAAAGATAGGTAGAGCTAGCGCTAACACCATTCTGAACAGAGCAGTAGTTGGTTGTATTTGCATTGAAGCAAAAGCCATAAAATGAGTAAAAATATAAAGTATCCACTTACTGTTATACCTAACATATTTTAACATGTACTGTACGCCCATTTTTTCATCTTTGTCATTGTAAAGTGACCTTAAGTCTGTGAAAGGTGCTATATAAATGAAACTTCTTCTTCTTCTTCTTCTTCTTCTTCTTCTTCTTCTTCTTCTTCTTCTTCTTATTATTATTATTATTATTATTATTATTATATAACAAAATGTGTTTCGCATTTTTCTCAAATCAGTCTGAATTTAGCCCATTAAAGTCAGTAGACAAACAAAGGTTAACAAATCTTGGCTTGATTGTGTTTCAGTTATTTTAAACACACTGCTATTTTATGTTGAAAATTATGATTCAATACTATGCACCTGGATGCACATAAATACAGAGAGTCCTCACCTAGCAGAATCAATAAGCAGAATTGAAGCCAGAAAATTGAAATTGAAGCTAGAACTAGCTGTAATCTGTTAAGGTATTACAGCCAGCTATAAGGGAAAGCAGGGTGTGTGTGTCTGTGTGTGTGCGTGCGCGTGTGTGTGTGTGTGTGTGTGTGTATGTGTGTGTGTGCGCGCGTGCGTGTGTGTGTGTGTGTGTGTGTGTGTGTGTGTGTGTGTGTGTGTGTGTGAAGATCAGTGGGGTGATGAAGAGAGCTGGTTGGAAGCAGCTGGAATTAGCCAACTGCTGGCAGTTAACATAAGTCTAGGGTAGGGAAATCTTCTTACAGGAACAAGGAGCACCACTTGAAGTCAGGCAGAGAACATAATGTTGAATCAACATATTAGGGGACATGGGCAGTCCATGCCTGAAACGAACATGCTCTTCTTCATCCTAGACTAAGAGTGATTTTATTCTAACAGGAATTATACTTGTCATAATAAGGTAATTTGTTAGAGGAGTACAGACAGCACAAACGTTTGTGTCTGTCTTTGATATGTGATTTTTTTCTTCACTGTTATCCAGCACTGTGATTTTCCTATTTTAATCATTTGAATATAGTTGGCATGCTTTCTGCCACACCACACCAAGATTCCTCTGTAATCTTGACCATGGTATACTTAATTTGTACTTAATAGCCTGAGGGACAGTGGGGGTATCTTCTTGACACCAAGCTTCTGTTAAATGAGGGTGTCTATATCCTCAATACTCTAAAGAAAATCCGAATCTCTACTCTTTAGCCCAAAGGCTGAGGAGGAAAGACCCTGAATGTTCCAACAACCAATATGGAATGAGCACATTTATATATATAAATATAAAGAATCAAATTAGACATCTTTAGTGAGACAGAACAGCAGAAATGATTCAGAACTTACTTCAATATGCAATAACAACTAAATATTAAAACCGATTAGGTATGAATTAATTCAGATAATTTAACATAGTGCTTGTATGTATTTATTTAATTATACATACTTAAAAAGAGTCTTATTTAGCAGTCTAGTGCATAGGATGTGGTGCATCTCATTTATCTCTCTGAGGTCTGTTGTGGCTGGAGAAGGGGATTCCTCCAGGTTGAGTGAAACTGGGTGAGATGGTGTTATGGCCCAAGGCTGCATCTTTAAAGGTCTTTGTAAGAATTCACTCACTTTCCTTGTGTATCTGGAGCTCAGCATTGAGCATGTTGATTATATGTGGAAAAGTATCTGACTGCAGCAGCAGTGTGGAGATTATGACCTGAGACTCAGGGAACTCTGAGGTCTGCCACTGTGGATGATGATGCACGAGGGTTTTCTTTTCAGAAGTTGCTGTGTGTGGCCAGTAGTGTTGCACCATTTCAATGTTACCTGATGACTGGGGAAGAGTTTATGGGGTTACAGGAATTTCTGGTTGTAATCCATTATAGGCACTCCATGAGGACTATGTTCCACTGATTTTGCTGGGGTGGGGAAGGAGGATCTGTGAAACTGCTGTATCACACGAAGGATCAGTATTCACTGCTTTGTCATGGGTGCTCAGTGTGTAAGGGGGGCTGAGCACTTGTGAGCCTGCAGGGAGTATAAGCTTGGCTTCCGGGAGCCGTTCTTTAAAGCTTTGTAGTTGTTTTGTGAAGGATCACTCTCTTGCTGCTTGGTCTTCTTTCAGCTTTACCATTTTTGGACTGAGGAGCTGAGTGGAGCTGGCAGTGGTGGGGTCTGAAAGCCTTGTCTAAACTGAACCAAATGCAGTTTTTAATGTCAACTGAAACGAGTATTTTCCTTTTACTTGGTTGACATGCTTTTGAGTAAATATATGCAAGGTGTAAATGTGACCTGTGGTTTGATGTTTTGATAAGAATCTAATTTGACTTTTTGATTCTTTTAATTCCACATGCTTTTCTACTTTTCGTGGTTTTGTTTTTTCCTTAAGTCTTGCATACTAACAGGGCAGTCTAGAGGACGCTGGTTATCTTGTAATGTTGATTCTAATTTGGAAAGTTTTGACAATATGTTAAATATTCCTTGTCAAAACATCTTTACTTTTGTTTTTATCTTTTTTGATTAATATGGCTTAAATTGTGATTCCTTTGTCAGTTGGCAGAAAACCTTGTTTAAGTATTGTATTGCATGGATTATGCCTTTTTAGTTAGTTTGATATTTTGTTTCAATAAATTTGTCTATGTCTTTTATTGATTATATTATAATGCTGTTTTTTATGTTTTATATTAATTTGTAAGTTTTTGGATGTGAGTATATGTAGGTGTTTACATCTTGTTTGTCTTTCTCTGCTGCTGTTTTTTTTTTTTTTTTTTCGGCTGAGATCTGACAGATAACATTGTGGCAGTTCTATGAATGCAATAATATGCCCGGGATTCATGTCTGTGAATGTATAATCTATATGCTGCTGCCCAGGGCCGAGCAGTGGGTCATTCTGCCCAGTATACTACCAGAATTTCTACTGGTTATGAGTTGGGTATGTCTTGTAGGAAATACGTATTGTTCTAGGTAATTTTTTGCACAGAAATAATGATCATGTATCTTACTCATGTATCTTAAAAGATAATTAAATCTCTGTGATATATACTGTTTATGTTATGAAGGCACACACACATGAGGGAGAGGATCCAAATGCTAAAGATTTTATTTAAATTATAGGGCAGGTAGGGATCATAGGGGGAGGTAGTAGGTCATGGAGTTTTCCCAGTTAGGTAAGAGGAGTTAGGTGGGTGCTCGTAGTCAGGTCGGTCTGAGGTCGAAAACGCAGAACAGAGTCCGGATGGTGTCCAGGGGTCAGGCAGGAGACAAAGTTTATAACACAGGATTTGGAAACCAGGAAGATAAACACATACATGGAAGGCTCAGTATGCAACATGGGAATGGCAATACTATGCAAAGAGAGTGCGAGGGAGGGGAGCTTAAATAAGAGGGTAGTAATGAGGAGAATAGTTATCAGGTGTGTAATTTGTACTCCGGTGAACCAGATTGGAGATGTCAGTGGGAAGAAGTCGGCATGGCAGTGCGAGGATAAGCGTGGTTCCTGGAGTTCATAACAGTTTACAAAATCAGGATAGGTTCATTTTAAACCAAAAGTTGATCAGGCCTTGAATTAAACCTTGAATATTCCAGCAACTAATTATAAAGAAAGCCAATCTCAATTACAGGTATTGCACAAAGAACCTTCCATATTTTTATTTTCATTTATTCCTAATTTTGTTGCACAAATTAATGTATTCACAGTACTATGTTCTTATAGCTTGTTGCATAAACAGCTGAATATGCCCTTGAGTGATTGTTTGTGTACTTAAGACTAAAATTGGCCTTACTTTGCAACGGGTTGGTAAGTGGAAAAGTGACTTCACAAATCAAATAATACCCTTCTCCCTTGTACAGCATCTCTAGTTGTCAGTAATGTTGATCCTTCTGTCCCAGGATTGTCTATGGTCTAGTGACCTTTGATTAAAGTCAGTTCCTTTTATCCTAACTTGGTATCTGTTTATACTATTGGTCATAAACCACTGAAAAATGTGTAAATATCCTCCTATTTCTGCTTGAGAATTTCTTGTGTGATAACGTCTCCTATACTTTTGAATTCCAACCCAGCATCAAGGATTACGGCTGAAATAGCCACACAGCATGGAATGTGGCAAAATATTCATTATTAATTCTATTATTGTTTCACATGTTAATGTACTCACAGTGTTAACAGGTTTATATAACATTTACATTATAGCTTGCTTGGCTGCATAAATATTTATTAAGAATGTGTAACCTGACTACTTGACTAAAATAATGAGATCAGTAATAAAGCAACATGATTATATAGGCAGTTTATGATGTTACATGAGATCTTAAAGCATTTTAAAAGAGTGGCAAAGGCTTTTGTGTTCCTGGAACAACTTTGTATCACTGCTTAGGTTTTGTCTACCTGTCTGAAGGCAGTCTGAGAGAGCACTATCACCCGCCAAATGCGCACCTCTCTGCGTGCACAAGTACCAGCAGCGTTGGCAAGGCAGGGAAACGGAGATGCTCATGTGGCGCGCTCCAGGGGGAAATGAACTCCCAGTGAGCTCTGGGGAGCATGCCCCTACATAAGACAGACAAATGAGCGAAAGGTGAAAGGGGAGAAGAGATGACACAACATGCAGGTGATGAAAGAAAAAGAAAATAAATAGGAGACTGCTGCTTCTGAAAACTGTTGGTCATCCTGTCACAGGTGTAGAACATGTAAAAAGCAAGGAAACAATTGTGAGTCTCTGAATATATGAAGAGTTTCATGAAACAAAATGGAATATAAGCGTGCAAATAAGTAACTAAAGAAAGCCAAAGTAACCAGCATAATGTCAGAGATTGACTAGTGGCTCATAAAGGGACAACAAATCAACACATGGCGAATAACACTCCGCATGCGTCACGTGTGGGGCGTGGCACAAAAGCAAAACATACAACATGTGCAACAGAAAAGCACAACATAAACACATGGCCACATGGAAGCCACCACTGCCAGACAGAGGCTGCTGGAAAGGGGGCACTGTCACAGCACACTTAAGTGCAGGGTATGTCCTTCCTTAATAGGAAATCAAGGATTGACGGAATAATCTCTCCAACAGTATCCAATCTATACAATATGAGGCACAATCATTGTCTAGACACATTTATGTTCAGAGTTTCATTCTCATTCACCATAATTCTTCCACCTCTGCCAATGGCTTCTTTAAAAGTATACTTGTAGTGCTTACATATTCCGACATACACAAATATGCAAATTTGCCTCTTGTGGGCATTTATGCTCTTTATCAAGAACTCTACATTATGCATTAAAATCCTTTCACCATCTCTAAAATACTCTTTCTCTCCCGACTAGGATGTGGGAGGATCATGCCCCATGGTAAGTTGCTATTATTAGTGTTCTGTTTGGGCCCTCTGTAGGCTGACATCTACATTGCACATCAGTTGCATATTTCTGTTCATTCCTTTTAATTGTGATGTCATTCCACCTCTTTTCATTCTGGCCCAGTTTTTTTTTTTCTTTGACCACAGCAAAAATAAAGCAAGATGTTGGAGTTGAACTTGTAACTACTGGTTACCCATCTCAGCTGCTATGGCTCTTCCCACCAGCCCCAAGGACAGACGTTCTCAAGTCAGATGGCTACTGGACACATGTATACTCGTCGAACCCAGATTAGGACTTCTAGAAACCTGGAATAGACATTCCTTGCTTATTTTTTTCCTCATTACTTATTTTGCTCTTTATTGTTTATATTCTTGCTACTGTGGTATCCATTGTGAACAAGAGGAGGATAGGACCCCTTTGGCTTGCTGACTGGAGGTTTGGACTCAGACATGTGTAAAGCTGCTTTGTTAGAATGGCTTTTGCAAAAAGCGCTGTATAAATACATTTGACTTTCATGAAATATTAAATATTAGGAGGTAGAGCTGCCATGATATCAGGTCATGCATTCATCATGCAGCTGCTAGGTGTAGCAAGCAGCAGAATTTAAAACAAAGAATGCATATGAGCAAGCTACAGCTCATTCAACATTACAGATTGTTGTGTTGTGCATAAATGACCTAAAGTGAGTAACGAATGTTTCTATTTAATATATATTAAATACCAGTATATGCCACTAGAGTTAAATGTTTATTAGCCTATAATGCAGAATCCTGGTATTGAAAGTTCACTACTCTTCTCAAGTATTCCCCACTATGGTTGGCTTAGTAAAATATTAACCTGTTCATAATTGAAGTAATTGTTAATATGTTTGTTGACATTCATTGTTAAGATAAGGTATTAACCTTACCAATTATCTTAACAACTAATGTCAACAAACTATGCCCAGCTAATGATGTTCATAGCTGTAATGCTAACCAGTGCTAAATTCATGTACCTAATAGCGTGTAATACCTACACGAGCATGAATAACAGCTGCGATTTGATTTGGTATGGACTGAACAAATTTCTGGATAAAGGCAACATCAATGTTCAGACACTCTTGCAGATGTCGTGGATGCCTTCCCTAGGGTCTTCCCTAGCCTCGTGATTCCAGGTAGTCCCACATATTTGCAAATCCACATATTTGCAAATCCACCATGCAAATCCTGAGATTTTGCGGACCAGTCAAGATGTGTGAATCAATCAATCAGTCACATTGGCAGCTCTGTGAATGTGAGAGTTCTTATCTTGGAATACAGGGATATGAACGTTATGTTCCTCAGTAAGATGATGTGCAAAAGGCAAAACCTGGTTGTTGCACACCTCGCAGCATGTCGCAACATCCTTGTGCAACACCATCTGTGAGAGCCTCAAGTTAGTAACACCTTAAACACACAAGGTGACTAATGTTTTGTCCAGGGAGCTTATAATTGTGTTTTACCTTCCTGTATTCAGACCACCCCATATTATGACTGCCATTCCATGGTAATGACCACTTATACTTGACCAGTGTAGAAAATTGTTGGAAGCTATAACAATAATAATAATAATAATAATAATAATAATAATAATAATAATAATCATCATCATCATCATCATCAATAAAATCCATTTTTATTTTACTGTTTTGTCTCTTTTTTTGCAAATTAATCACTCAATCACTGAACAGTGACACAGAGAGTCTAACAATAACTGTACAAAAGTGCACTAAAAACAATTACACTAATTAATGGATAGCAAAAGGGCAGGTAGATAAATGGATTAACAAAAGATCCCTAAAGTCTAACATCTGCCTTAGGTACTGGCTCTAGCTTATTTACATTATTATAACAGTTGTATTTTTAACACATCAATAATTCATTAAAAAAAAAAAAAAATCACATTTATCGTCAGTACCGGTGTATCATGACATCTCTATCGTTAGTGCAACCGAGCGGGAACTATTCAGAGTTTTGCCATTGCATATAGCACGGTTTGGTACGTTGTTACTTTTTGGTTGCGTGTTTAAAGCGCGCACTCATGGGATAACTTTCTCCCATTTCAGTAGACGAGTTGAGCGAATGTCAGTGTAATAGGGAAAATTAGAGCAGTTAATTTGAGGTAAATAATGCACCAGTTTAATATAAAATTTGTCAGTTGTTAAAGAAAATATTCATTTTGATTTCCACTTACCGGTGTTTCCTTGCTCTCTCATGTTAAATAAATAAATAGGGGACCAAAATCCTGCTTCTCATTTACCTTACATCTAAGTGGCTAGCAAATAAAGTACCCGTTACTTGAGTGTCTGTGTATTACTGTTTACACTGGCTACATGAGGGATATTTCATGAAGCCTTATCTCTCTGCTTGGTAAGATATATCAATATCTTATACTCTATTGATAGTTCAAGGAATCATACAGAGTAGCATGCACTCAGCAAACTAAAGGCATATGAGCCAACAATGGCTTTATTGTCTGATTCTTCAGTATGAAACCATGAATTCTGCATAATATATAAATTCTGCTTTAATAGCAAAAATATTTTCCCCATCAAATAGCAAATGAAATGCTGCACTGTATTGTGGTTTGTGGGGGTATTTCTCCTTTAAGAACAATATGCGTCTGTCTCCTTGGCTGTTTTTCAGTCCACCCATAACAGAGTGAGGGAGGCATGGTACATGGGAACCTGTGTTCTTGGAACCAAGACCAGACCATATGGCAGTTTAGCCATGAAGAGGAGAGGTCAGATCATCAAAGAAGATGATGATTCAAAGCTAACTTCAACTGGAAGGAGAATTGTTCAGTGTGTTTCAGTGAGGATATAAAGGAGAGTGGAATTCATGATACAGGAGAACACCTCTAGGGGGCACTAAAGATAAACCAATAGGTGCTCCTTTCCTGAGCATCCCGCTGTACCAGTTCTTCTCATATTCAAATCTGCTCTGAGAATATACATGAAAATATGAACTAGGCCTTCTCACCTTCTTCTAAAACATTTGTGTGATCTCACTTCTTCATTTCTGCCTACCCAAGGTTCCTGTTACAAGAATAAACCAAGCCATCCAAAACTCAGAAAGAAAAAAGGAAAAAGAGGAATAATTAATAACTGAATGGCTGTGTGATATGTACATTGCACAAACCAGGATTTGCTATGTTTCATGTATTGCAAGAAGAGTAGAGCATGGACTGGTGTAGAAAATTAAGTGTGCCAACATTATCTCATGATGCATGAAGGTGTCATAGTATTTCCTGAACCTCTCCTTCTCACTTTACCTGCATCTTTCCTACACCTCTGCTTCTTATTCTCACTGTATCACTGTTTCATCCTTCTCCCAAACATCCCATCATACCTCCCCACTGTCTCTCCCTCCTCATCTCCTCAAAACCAGCCTTTGAACACCCCTCTTATTCTCCCCTCCTCTCAAGCATGCTCCTTTAGCCTTCCTTCAGTGTTTCTTGCTATCCTCAGTGAGGATCTATTTCTAGCACACTCTATTCTCCCTTCTGAATGTATACATGGACACATTCTGTGCTTAAAGCCGAGACAGGAAAAGGTTTCTAATAGGTCTCTATCCTGAAAATCTGTTGTTATAAAGCTTCCTACTGGACTCATTAATAAATTCTAACAGCAAAAAGCTTTCTGAATTGGAGTGTGGTGAAACAGTGCAGTAATGCTTTGATTCTTTTTCCTAAATTATCCAAATGATAGTTCAAAGCTTGCTCTGAGCACCACTGTGGCATTCAGACAATGCACAATATGGGGGGTGGGGGTGATGCTGTGTTTTGCATTGTCTTTTACCCCCCCCCCACACACACACACTTACATACATCAACTGAACACTGAAAAGAAAACTACAAACAGGTCTGAGATTGTTTCATTTTCATTGTTGATGTTGCTTTGAGACAGATTATATGCTCAGATCTTTTAGTTATTAGATTGTCCTTTTGTACTATTAAAGTGCATCTCAGAAAAGTAGAAGGTATTGAATCTCTTCATTTTCTTCCATACCCTGTTGTTATTTTAAAAATAATTTAGTATATTTTCTTGTTGTAGAAAAGAAAAAAAAAGGCTTAATTGTAGATCATACTACAGATGGGAAGACAGAAGAAGTAAGCTACATGTTAGATCTGTATGCTTCTGGTCTAAAGCTATTCTGTGCAGCCAGTCTGGGAAAAGTAAGTGTGTGTTATACTAACACAGATTTCAAACAGATCAGAACATATTTGCTCATTGTTAAATCATTATTTGCATTATATTCTGCATATGCAATGTGTAGATCTGCCCAAAATCTGCATTATTTGAACACACCTCTATGCCAGAGTTGAAGAATTCTAAGCTGGCTGTGTTTCCTTAAGAGCACAGTTGGCTATGAGTTCTAGAACCCTTAATTAAATGCTGGAGCACTGCACAAATAAACACTTTACACAGCATGCTGTACATACACAACAAAAAACACAGTGTTGCATATTGAGCAAGGAATTCAGAAGATTTAAAGCCTATCCTTTACTCATATTCAGTCAAATTCAGCATTAACTCAAATTCAATGCCTATTTGATCTTTCACTAGATAATGTTTCAGTATTATAAAAATGTCCATGGAGATTTTATGCATGGACTGCTGATGATCAGTTCCAAGAAACAGAGAAAATAGTATTCAGTGGTGAAGTGCTAATGTTTGATAGGCTGTACAGTTTGATGAAATGAGCCAATCACACCAGATTTTCAACCAACACTTCAACATTTTCATCCTCTTGCAGTTAATCCAGATATACAGTATTGTATTAAAAACCAGTACTGCATATAGAAATACACTGCAAGGAAAACCGTGATTGTTTTTGTTTGATATGATGACTCTGTTGCCAAAGATTAGAAGGATGCCTATGATGCAACGACAGCAACAATGCCTTACAACATTCATTGCTCCAACAGAAACAGCTAAACGGACAATTTAACAACAAACACAAAACAAGTCAAAGGGTGCACCTGCGACCAGCCTGATGACGGTGCTTTGTGAATCCTCCACTTACAAAAGTGCTAAATGTGCAACAAGAAAACAGCTATTCACAGAGGTATATTTTTCATTGTTACGTCTGGCTCACGATGCATCCAGGTCACAATTGGTCATACCTGAACTCTCAAATAATAGCAATGAAATAAAACATTTGGCATGTGCAAATGTGCTGATGATACATCCTTCTCAGGTACAATATACATGTTCATTTCCATGCATAGAATGCAAAGTTCCTTGACTGCTTGCACGAGTTATTATATGTATTTTCTTTCCATAGGCACAGGCTACCAAACTCACCCATTTTAGGTGAATCCGGTTTTTAATCTCTACCTTCAGTCTTGATGCAAATAGCCAAAATACCTTCTCTACAGCCATGCTTTTCTGGCCTGAGCTCAAAACATGTCTGACAACTAACACCTATGAGAAATCACTTGCTTTGAATACTCCAGCATCAGTATTTACAGTATTTTTTTTTAAAGTAAAGATGGAGATACTTTTAACACATGAAGAAACTTCATGAATGCTACAACCAAGTGTTTTTCCTATGCATTCGAGATCAAACAAAAAGCATAAAAGCACCATGAAATTCACTGCATTGCTTAAGTAGTTCTTAGCAACCAAGAGGCTTTAATATCTGGCTAAATTACTCTATTGTAGCCACTCTCAAAAATGCAATAGATGTCATTCTAACATCCTGAAAAGGATGTAGAACATAGTGATCCATGAGGTTCTAGGGCTTGGTGACATGGCCCTCTCGCATGTCTGACTTGTTCTGCCCCTACCTGCTCCCCAGCCTTGTCCTTGACAGAAGAATTAAAAGAACATGTGCATTTGGCTCACCTGCAGATGCAGTGGGAAGGTCAAGGGAAGCTCAGAGGACAACCACCCTGCACTAGCAGCTGCTGCAGTGCACAACATTAACTCACTGCAGCTGTGTACTGCTGCCATACCTCTGCCTAAATGAACCCAAGGGCAAATTAAACAAAAAACGTAAATTAAAAAAAAAAAAAAAAAAATAAAAAAAAAAATAATAATATATATATATATATATATATATATATATATATATATATATATATATATATATATATATATATATATATATATAAATGCTAAACCATGAAAACAGTATTAGTGACCAGGATCGTTACTGTAAGGTACATACCATAATCATGTGGGTCTAAATATATTCATGCTTACAGAATGATTGATTGTTTTGTTGAACAGAAAATTCATGCTGCTAAGTTTGTTTTTGAGGTCATGCAACATTAGAGCATTTCCTTGTTTAAAAGGCAAAACATGGGATATTTATTGTTTTATGGATTACAAAGTAATTTGATTGGGGAGATTACAGTATAAACTAACTATGGCTTGTTTAGCTTCAAAGTACTTTGAATCTCCCCTATAAACTAGATAATATCTGTAGCTAAATAATGCATTGCATGAATTGTGTTATGATTTTATCACATGTATTGGCTGTCAGTGTTCTAATTGTGAGCTAGTGCCATGAAAAGGGTGCAATGTTAACAATGGCATTACCACAAACCTAAATAATAAATAATGGCACAGAAATATCCAGTCTGTCTTAAAAGCTTTTCATTAAGATTGCCTTACTGAGTGGATAGGTGTAAGTATAGTCTATAGCCTACATACGAAAGCTACTGTGGTTCCAAAGATAATGATTTCCCAATACAAGCAGAATATTTCAAAGTACATTGTCACTCTGGAAGCAAGTATTATAATGATTAAAAAAATGTACTGCTCTTAGCAAAAATAACTTTCATCTGAGTGCAATTTATACATTTCCATCATGGGTACTACGTGTGCACTGTGAGAATGTTCAGCTATCATTTTGTCAGACGTTTAGCAAAAGCAGCGGCAATGGAGGAAGCGCTTATTCCTATATACTTATTTCATTATTACACAACTTAAGAGGCTTTTGGTTTCTTACAGAAGAGGCTTTACGGAAGCAAGGATGGGTGGGTAACATTTAAGGGTAGGATACTTTAGTGATGATGCATACATGGTACAAGGTGTTTTATTTGTTTTTGGTGGTTTAAAGTGTGGAACCCTAATGACTTTGTCTGTTCATTCTTTCCTATTCTGTTCCTACTGTTCAGCTCCTTTTGAGGAAGGTTGGATATTTGAATGAGATTTGCACAGTCTAAAGATAATTGCATGCAGACCCAAATTATTAATTGGATTATGGAGAGGATCTCATATTGAGGCCCAAGATGTTTGAACAGGAAAATTCATATCAATAACAGGGGTTCTGACACTTCCTGATCATCTTTAAAAAGTGCTGTGCTACAGCTTCTCGACTTCTGCAGTCTGAAACTTGCATCTCACACATTACTACCTCTCAATTTATTGTTATGATCTCAGTTGATTAAACATCTGTCAACATTTTTTTGATATTGACATAGTTTGTGCTGGCCAGAGTGCAGTTGCCTTTTTTGAGGTCCTCTCCCTGCAGGTCCTCATTGCTGTTGTTGACCCCTTCCTGTATCTCCATATAGTCAGATTTGCTGATGGTGGAACCAATCTGACTTCTATTCAGTTCCTCTTGAGAATCAATGTTGGGGACATTAACCTGCAGATACTGTGCCTGCTCTTCACCCTCCGTCTCACGGTTGTAGAAGTAGTTGAAGTTTGAAACAATGACAGGCACAGGCAAGGCGATGGTTAGCACACCAGCAATGGCACAGAGAGAGCCGACAATCTTCCCACCGATGGTAGTGGGTACCATGTCTCCATAGCCAACAGTCGTCATAGAAACCACAGCCCACCAGAAGGCATCAGGGATGCTGTAGAACTGGGACTCAGGCTCGTCTGCCTCGGCAAAGTAGACAGCACTAGAGAAGAGGATGACTCCAATGAAAAGGAAGAAGATGAGCAAGCCGAGCTCCCTCATACTAGCTTTCAGGGTCTGCCCCAGAATCTGGAGTCCTTTGGAGTGGCGGGAAAGTTTGAAGATCCTGAAGACCCTCACCAGTCGGATGACTCTCAGAATGGCTAAAGACATGGCCTGCTGCCCCTGCTGACCATCTTCCGCTTTCTCAGCCAGTTCTGTTCCTAGTGTGATGAAATAGGGGATAATGGCCACCACATCAATCATATTCATGATGTTCACAAAGAAACTGGCTTTACTGGGGCAGGCAAAGAACCGAACCAGGAATTCAAAGGAGAACCAGATTATGCAGAGTGTCTCCAGGATAAAGAAAGGGTCAGTGAAATAGGTGGATGTGTAGTCGGTGGTGGAGTTGGCATTGTAATTGCGGACTTTTTGCATCTCCGCCTCATCAATGCGGAAGATAGGTAAAGTCTCCAAACAGAAGCTGACTATAGATATAAGAATCACCATAACAGATATAATGGCTATAATCCTGGCTGGACCTGAACTTTCTGGATACTCAAAAAGAAGCCAGACCTGCTTTTGAAACTCATTATCAGGCAATGGCCTCTCCTCTTCTTTGATGAAACCTTCATCCTCCCTGAACATCTCAATAGCTTCTTCTCCAAGTTGATAAAACCGAATTTCCTCCGAGAATATATCCAGAGTCACATTTACAGGCCGACGTAGTCTACCTCCAGACTGATAGTAGTAGAGGATGGCGTCAAAGCTCGGCCGGTTCCTATCAAAAAAATATTCATTCCTTAAAGGATCAAAGTATCTCATCCGCTTTTTTGGGTCTCCGAGCAAAGTCTTCGGAAACTTTGAGAGGGTCTTGAGCTGTGTCTCGAAGCGCAGGCCTGAAACGTTGATGACAACTCTCCTGCAACCCTCTTGCTCAGGCTCTGCATCATAGTCCTGAGGGTGACCATGGTGGGCCAACGCCTCATCTGAGGGGTCACCCGTGGCCACCGTCATCACATAGGAGGGTGAGGCCTGCACTTTTCACCTGAGCCGGGCACCAGCGGGTGGGAAAATGGAGAGAGGCAGTTTGAGATGTAGGGTGCTTGGCACTGGATGTTTCACTGAAATACAACAAGCAGACACAGCTGAACACCTCTTCTGGGTACTTTTTGCAATAAAAATAATCACCCTTAAAAACCTGATCAGGCCTAAAACAAAATCATGAAATCATTCACCAAATATTTCTCACAGTAAAGCAGAAAACATTTTGCTCTATTCTCCACATGTTTAATTACTTGTGAGAAACTAAAACATAAAACATCCTCCCCTCTGAAATAATCAAACAGACCACATGCTTAATATAATAAGAAGGGTTTCTATTCAGAGAATTACCATTCAGTCTCTACAGCAAGTAAAATCCACAAAGAAAAGTAAACATTTTTATGGAAAGCAGCAATTAGCTTACATAAAAGAACATCAAGCACCCATAATCAAAAGTGAAAACTTCTTTATTAACCAAAGCAAAGTCTTGTCTATGCATTCTGTGCTATACGACATTTAATATCAGTCCCTATGACAGAGCCCCCCCCCCAACAATACAAGTTATCAATATAGGTAAACTATACGTTTTTAAAATCACTCAGATGCTAAGAAGGCCACAAACGGCAAATATTCATACATGTTCGATGATTGAATGCTAGTCCAAAAATGGTGCTAGTAGCATATAAAATGTTCAACAGCGACAGGCAATGAAAAATTAAACTGCAGGAAAATTTCGTGCATATGAAGTCTATACCGCTCCCCATGCATTGATTTTGTAACTGAATATTGCTACGAAAATAAAATCATAAAGGAACAAGTGTATGCAACACTCCTAAAACATAACTTGATATGACTTGTGAACACTATTTAGTATCTTAAGGTGATGTTTATAAATGAAAATAGACCAGTCGAAATCATCAGGATTATACACAGATGTAGGCTACTGTACCTCTCTGGATAAACTTCTACCGTCGAAGGCACCGGCGTCGCTTTCATCTGGGTGCCAGAAGTGACAACGAGCTCCCGTGGCGAAGACAGCACGAGTGTCCGGGCGCCCGTGATGGAAATGCCAAATATTTGTCCGATGCCGTAAATTCCGGCCGACGTCTATCCCAGCTTTCGGTGTACCGACGTATTGTGCAGAGGGACGATAGCAGAAAGGAGGGGGAGAGGTACAGTATGCGGGTGTGTCTTCCTCTCCCCTCTTCTTGGTTTCGCGGCAGGTTGTTTGAAGAGGTCACGAAGCGAGAGTGAACAGCGGTGAAAGGCAAACAGGGAATGTACACTTCACTTAATATTCAAGGGATCGATGCACACAAAACAGGTCTTCACAGGTAGCCATCACAGATGTGAGAAAACCTATATCAGTAAAGGCAGTCCTGTTAGAGGTGGAAGCATCCACATAGATGTCAGATATCATTTTTGATAGCTCTCGTTTAGTTGAATAAATTAGATGAATAAAATAAGCATAACGCGCAAAGCTTTTACATTTGCAAAATGAGGCATTCTGCGTGGTAATATCAGACTTGGTGATTATAGCACAAGCTTAACTTTACGGATGTGTGAGCAAAGTCATTGCAGCACTTTCCCTTCCATTTGAGAAGCTATACTGAAATGTATTATTTGAATGTATATCGTGTAATTGTGATATCCAGGCAGAAAAAAACACCTGGCAGTCTAGCAAATTGAATGTCACGGATCTCCACAATTCTGCACGGACGGCCACAAAATTGAAATCGCAATGCATAAAAATCACCAAAAAGCCTCAACAGGCAGTTCCAGCATCTCTGTCAGCTACCTCTCCCCACCTTCCTCCTTCGCAATCGCAGATAAATTGCATTTTTGTAAATATATGCTTTTAGACTTTGTCGCAATATGATGAGTTATCACAAGCAGCCATGATTAGATGGTTACTTAAAGCGTTAAATCGAATCTGCAGTTAGGTATTGCTGTGCATACTAAGGCGCGGTATGGTAGGCTGAAGAGCGTGCTCTCCAGCTGCGCTAGAGCACTTCTTACTTTTCCGCAGAGTTGGCAGTTTTAAAGGAGGCGTTTCCAACTGTGAGTAGTGTCCTCGCGACCTTCTGAAGGATTTGCAACTACCACTTAGAATTTTAGAATTACTCTACAAGACCAATTATTTAAACTCAAAACAAAAATGTGAATCGATGGCAAATGGAACAACAAGCCTTTCTGGAATGACTTAATTTGTTGATAATCAGCATGACAGATAACACCTGCAAACTCATCTGGGGAAGGCAGTGGGTAAATGTCAAATCTGTGTCAGAATCTTGATCTGTGAGTATCCATAGATGTGAAATGCTGGTAGGCTCTTGATCAAGGAATTCCCAAAATAACCCTATGGTCTGCTCCAAGTTACCAGAAGAACTACACATTCTGGATATACTCTTATATTTGAGGTTTTCACTGGAATCAGTTACTGCTGAATATCCAAGCCATTGAGGCTGCTCCATTTACGACAGCTATGTTTTACAACTGGACTAAAGTATAAAATTCAACCAACTTCATTTGAATCTAAGCATGCAAAAATGTAATCCAATTTAACAAATCCAGACTTAGTTCTAAAACCTCTTGAGCTGACTCTTGATCCTCTGTAGAGTACATTCAGAGCCTGGCTAAAGTAACTTGGATTCACAACAACAGCATTTTCTTTTTAGATTTCTACTTCTCTAACAACCTTACCAACATTTCTTGAAGCAGATAACATGTTAGCATGGTAATGTACTATGAGACTGACTTGTAGCTCTGGAACCATTTTTAATTCTTCAGCTTTGTTATTTATTTATTTATTATTCTTTGGAATACCTGATTCTATTCATTAGAAACTCATTTAGCTTTTGGCAGCTACCAAACAAGAGATCCAAGCAGCGTGGTCCTGATCATTTTCTTTTGTTAATGTACAATTAACAGTAACAACAACAAAAATCTGGCAAAATGTTTAGGCTATCTGTGGTTCACTCTGATGAAAGTTGTTATTTAAGGTGACAAGTGATTTGTTTAAGCACATCTCTTTTGCTTGGGGAATAGGGGACAAAAGAGGGTCAAGCTAGTATTTCTGATTAGTGACTCAGGGTCCTGTTGTTATATTTCCTCTGTGGACAAGGCCTGTATTATTGCTACATACACATACACTATATTGCCAAAAGTATTTACGCACCCGTGCAAATTGAATTCAGGTGTTCCAATCACTTCCATGGCCACAGGTGTATAAAATCAAGTACACAGTTATGCAGACTGCTTCTGCAAACATTTGTGAAAGAATGGTTCGCTCTCAGGAGCTCAGTGAATTACAGCGTGGTACTATGATAGGATGCCACCAGTGGAACAAGTACAGTCGTGAAATTTCCTCGCTCCTAAATATTCTACAGTTAACTGTCAGTGGTATTATAACAAAGTGGAAGCGATTGGGAACAATAGCAATTCAGCCACAAAGTGGTAGGCCACATAAAATGACAGAGAGGGGTCAGCTGATGCTGAGGCGCATAGTGCGCAGAGGTTCTCCTGGGTGAGAAGTTGCATCCAAGCCTTATATCACCAAGCAAAATGTAAAGCGTGCAGTGGTGTAAAGCATGCCACCACTGAACTCTAGAGCAGTGGAGATGTGTTCTGTGGAGTGACAAATCACACTTCTCCGTCTGGCAAGCCAATGGATGAGTCTGGATTTGGTGGTTGCCAGGAGAATGGTACTTGTCTGACTGCATTGTGCCAAGTCTAAAGTTTGATGGAGGGGGGATTATGGTGTGGGGTTGTTTTTCAGGAGTTGGGCTCAGTCTCTTAGTTCCAGTGAAAGGAACTGTTAATGCTTAAGCAAACCAAGAGATTTTGGACAATTTCATGCTCCCAACTTTGTGGGAAAAGTTTGGGCATGGCCACTTCCTGTTCCTGCACACCAGTGCACCAAGCAAGGTCCATAAAGACATGGATGAGTGAGTTTGGTGTGGAAGAGCTTGACTAGCCTGCACAGAGTCCTGACCTCAGTCCGATAGAGCACCTTTGGGATAAATTAGAGTGGAGACTGTGAGCCAGACCTTTTTGTCCAAAATCAGTGCCTGATGCGCTTGGGAAGAACAGACAAAAATTCCCATAAACACACTGTCACGGTACGGCCCCTCCCCCCTCAAGTGTCTCTGTCTGTGTGTGCGTCCATATTACCACGCCCTCTTGTGTTGTGCACCTGAACCTTGTTGTGTGTAATTGTCAAAAGTGTATATAAGTCTCGTGACGTATCGTGAAAGTTGTCGGTGTTTGACCCACGTAGTGTGTTTGTGTGTGTTGAGTCATGCTTGTTATTCAAACGTCTGTTCTGTACAACGTGCCTCGTCCCCGCATCCTCCTTAACCCGTTAAACGTCACAGAAACACCGACCAACCGAGGATGCCTGGGAAAGGCAAGAAGAAGAAGGGGAGGAAAGGAAGTCAACGCCTCCCACAGCACATGCAGCGAAGCCTCCCGTGTTCTTGGGCACCCTCCTGACTCCATGTGTGGAAGCAGGGGAGTCATATGGAACCCCGGCAGACGACCGGGACTGGTATAACGATTTCCAGTCCTCGGAGTTGGACTCTTTGGACCCCTACGTTCCAGCAGTAAGACCTTCCCTCATCCTGGCATCGCTTCATGGAGCTACTGGGAGGGAGGAACCCGCTGATCAATTTTGGAGGGGCCCTGTGTATGGTCCGGGATCGGACGGTGCAGAGTCCTACAGAGAATAGCCGGACCAAGAGGACCGGTACTCGGAAATGGACTCTTCTGGGTCCTACGACCCCTACCTGGACGATCATAGGGGAGACACAGATTATGGAGAGACAGAGGAGTGCAGCGACGTCTGTCTGCAGTCAGATAAGGGTTCCGATTGTGAGGAGGAAGCTCCAACGGAGGTAGAAGAGTACCCTCATAGGGATCTTCCCTCCCACGGCGACACCAAAAGCTCAGAGAGCAAGGAGCCTCCGGCACCCAAGGCACCGCCCAGGGCACACCACCCAGGTGCGAGCAGGCTACCCGGGTGGCTAGCAGGGAGGCACTGTTGTCGGATAAGGACACTCCCCCACCTGAGGCGACGAGCTCCAGATCGTATGCACCTATGCCGAAGTCTCGTGCAGGCAAAAAGGCAGTGGCACCACTACCAGAACCAGGACAGTCGCCGCTACCTAGGCTGGCGAGAGACACTTCCCGTCAAGTTGGTCAGTCTTTGACCCAGCCGACGACTTGGGGACTGGTTGGGATTCCTTCCCTGGACTATTGAATGTGTGTGGTGTTGTTCATGTGCCTGTCCCTGTCACCGTGTCTGTCCCTATTACGCTAAATGTACCGGTCACTTTGTTCCCCTTTGTGTCTGTGCCCGTGCCCATTAGTGTGTCCGTCCCTGTGTCTGTCATCGTCTTGGTCCCTGTCCTTCCCCCCACTACCCTGCTCGTGCTGTCCGTGGCAGATTGTCTGGTCCTCCAACGTCGCCTGTTGGCATTGGTCTCGGGGCCCGGTAGGCTGGCGCGCCAGGAGTTGCGCCCTTGACGGGGAGGCTCTGTCACGGTACAGCCCCTCCCCCCTCAAGTGTCTGTGTTGGTGTGTGTGTTTGTGTCGATGTGTGTATGTGTGCGCGTCCGTATTACCACACCCTCTTGTGTTGTGCACCTCATCCTTGTGTGTAATTGTCAAAAGTGTATATAAGTCTCATGTCGTATCTTGAAAGTTGTCGGTGTTTGACCCACGTAGTGTGTTTGTGTGTGTGTTGAGTCGTGCTTGTTATTAAAACGTCTGTTCTGTTCAACGTGTCTCGTCCTTGCATCCTCCTTAACCCATTAAACGTCACACACACTTCTAAACCTTGTGGAAAGCCTTCCAAGAAGAGTTGAAGCTGTTATAGCTGCAAATGGTGGGCCGACATCATATTAAACTCTATGGATTAAGATTGAGATTCATATGCGTGCGAAGGCAGACGAGCAAATACTTTTGGTGATATAGTTTATATGCTTTACATGGGTCTTTGACAGGTGAGTCATCTTTAACAAAAATTACAGCTATTAAAGCTATTTCTCACTGGGACTGGATTCACATTGCATTAACCTTTAATTATTGCATTAACTTTAATTAAAATTGAAAGCCTCATATCAGAATAATGTGTGTGCATTTATACTTTAATTAAAACTGAAAGGCTCATACCATGTGTTTGTGTGCGCGCGCGCATGGTGCATGTTTGTGTGTGTGTGTGTTAATTTTTGCTCATTTTTTAGGATACAAATATAGAAACATCTGAGAATATAGTGTGATCTCCCTTAGCAAAATGATCATGATAATTTAAAATGCTTTATCCAGAAATCACATGTTTCTTTTTAAAAAATTGAATAGGCAGAAACATTTTGTTTTGGTTATCAGTATTAAGATGTGGATTAACCTTATACTGAGGCTCAGAAAACTGTTCTTATCTGAATAACACTATATAATATGTATGTGATGTGCACATAATGTCTTCTGATAATATATATGTGTGTGCAGCAATCTGGTGAATGGTAGAATGTAAATCTAACCCCAGTGATATTGATTCCAGTTCAGTCTACAACAAAGGTCCTGTAAACCAGGAGAATGCAATCAGTATGCATCAATATGCTTTGGCAATGTTATCAAACCTTTAGGATCAGCAGTGTCTTTAAACATTCATTAGCCCTTTATCTAACCCTATAAATGCTACTATCTCAATACTACATCACAGAGATCATATCTATTTTAATTTATTTTAAATATTTGATACATTTTGATTATTCTTAATACCTCTGCTACACAACCAGAACTATACTAACCTAAACTAAACTCCAGGTAACGTCTGTGATTGTGCTGTTGTAGAATTGTGCAGGATGGCTTGAGGGAGAGCGAGACAGCAGCCCATCATGGCACAATGCCAAGGCCAGCTCACTTTTCCACCCACTGCTGCAGTACCTGCACTGGCAGAACCTGTGGAGAGAATGAAGGACATACCCCCCCGACACAGATAGCAAAACGGTCCGGACACAACAAAGCAGAATGTTACCTTTATGGTGGCTTTGATATCAAATATCAAAAGTGTAGCGTAAAGAGGTAGTGTACTCTGTGTCAATTTATACAAAAAAGAGATACTCTGAAAATGTAATTGTTAACTCTTTAAACAATTCAATATATATTAATATATAAATGCTTTTCAAACACATGCTATCTTCTGTGATTTGTGAGCTTACTTGCCTTCAGCTTGACAAAAGGAAGAGGATACTGCTGCACTGCTATTATTAGTCTTGCTTTTATAAATAAAATATAACAAAGTTATTAGGTGTTTAACCTATGCCACACCCCTAAATCACTGTCCAAAATCAGTGGGTGTGTAAGATTATCCTCTAAATAAATCTTAACCAGAGCCCAGGTAGACAGATTCTGCTACTGCTGTCATTAGACAGTGCTCATCCTGTTACTATGGTGACAGGCACCAGTAGCCCCTCTGCAGGCAGAGTGAAGGGAGAAAGTGTACCAATGACATCACAGAGGACGAGGAAATGCTGGCACTGAGCTGTACATGATGATGTATAATGCTTGCAGCTCTCCTGACTGATCCATCATGGAAGTTAAGGAAAAACACCTCGAGTCAGCCTTTTAATGCATCATTTACTTCACAATGAGATTAGACATTTTACAGTGATGATAAATGGAAAATGCAATAATTTCTGCATTCTTCAAAGTATTTCAAATGATTTTTTGGTGTTTTCTTTCTGTATTTCTTTTTAAAAAGGCATTTTACTTGAGTAAGATAATTCAATTCTATTCTCTAATTAAATTTGAAATGTGTCTTACCTTCATTATGTAATAGACTTAGCATTCATTATGTAATAGAATTAGATTAAGATGACGACTGTATTTTGTGACCATGTGATTATTTGGTGCTGCCGACCCTGTTATTTGAATGTATTCTTTCCTTCTACACTTGCTCAGACAGGGGGATGCCCTCACCTCAGCTTTCACCTCATGTACTTATGACACTGGTTAAAATAGATTCTCATTTCTGAACAACTGTTCTACACTACTTATTCAAGGTCTTTTGTGTTTATGACTGTACCACTGCAGATCTTAGTGGCTCTGCATCTTCAAGGACAAAATCTCCACCCTTCTTGACTGCACCAGTGTGAGGGCACCAAGCAAGTCTTTAGTTTCACACTTCATTTCCTGTAGTGTTGTCTGTTGCACTTGTTTTGTGTTGCACCATGGTCCTGTGTTACGAACCCCAGGAACAACCATCAGCCCCATTCATACACACCCTTGATCTGACTCACCGGAATTCTAGCGCACACCTGATTACCTACCCCTTTATAAGCTTTAGGCCAGCCCCTCCATACATGATGTCAATGGTCAAAGTCCGATCCGTACCTCAAGTACTTCGTACCTTAAGTAATCCAGTCCCTGCGTGATGCAGCGAATTCTGCGTGTACTCGGCCCAGGAAAGGTATTGCTCCAGGTTTCGGGGTATCATTTACCATAAAGTCTCAGGAACTTACCTGTGTGTTATAGACAGGTCCCCTGTCTGAAACGATGTCTTCCGGTAATCCAAATTGCATGAAGATATGATGGAAGAGTAGATCAGCTGTTTCTAAGGCAATAGGCAGTCCTGTTAAAGGAATAAACCAGACCATCCTAGAGAACCGATCAACGATCACAAGAACAACTGTATTACCCTCGGAGGCAGGTAAGTCGGTTACAAAATTCACCACAATGTGTGACCATGGGTGCAGGGGAGTAGGCAACGGAAGCAGTTTACTTGCGGGTGGGGTACGTGATGTCTTGCTGCATGTGCAGTAAGAGCATGAAGCCATGTACCTGACCACCTCTTTGTTCACTGCTGGCCACCAGTATTGTGCGCTTATTAACTGGGCTGTGCAGGTAGACCCCGGATGTCCCATCCCTAATGAAGCACAAGCCTATGTGATAAGGGCACGACAATGTTTGGGGGGCATGTAGAGTCAGTTGGGTGGACAGTGCAGATGGCGATTGGCCGCAGCTATCTGCCGGTCAAAATCCCATCTTAAAGATCCCAGGAAACAAGAGGGAGAAAGAACTTGTTCAAAACTGGATGACTAAACCTCCGCGTGATGTTGTTGGGAGAGCATGTCAGCCCTTACGTTTTTCTCTGTACGTGACTTGGAAAACAAACCTCGACAAAAAGAGCAACCACCGTGCTTGCCTGAACGCAATGCGAGTTTCATTGCTAGAAGCTCTTGGTCTCCGACTCCGTAATTCCTCTCTGCTAGGCTCAATTTCCCTGAAAAGTAGGCTATGAGCCTCAGTTTCTCTACCTTTCCCGTGTATTGTGAGAGCACTGCGCCTGCTAGCACCGGAACGGTAGAGAAGGCGGTCTTGTGCCCCTTGAATGAACTCTCCACCTCGGGGTTCCATTTCACCCTTTGGGCTTGTCCGCAGAGTAGGTCCGTGAGTAGTTTATCCAGCGTGCTGAAGGATTTACTAAATCTCCTATAGAAATTCGCGAATCCTAGGAATTGCTGTAACTCCTTACACGTCTGCGGTCTTGGCCAGGCCATCACAGTCTCTACCTTCCCGGGTTGCATATACACGCAGCCCTCCTGGATGATGTAACCTAAGAAGTTCACCTCTGTGTGCTGGAACACGCTTCTCTACCTTACAGTAGAGGAAGTTCCGCAATAAGGTAAGGAGAACAGCCCTTACATCTCGCACATGTTGGTCCCAGGAGGAGGAATAGATCAGGATGTCATCGGTATAAGCGACAACGGCTCTACCCAAGAATTCCCCTGATGACGTGCTGAAGGCGGTCTTCTACTCATCTCCCTCTGTAATCCCTATGAGGTTGTATGCACTGCGTAAGTCTAATTTGATGAAATACAGAAGCACAAGCAGCTGGTTAAGATGTAGTCTACACACGGTCTTAAGCCACCGTCCTTTTTTTTTTTTTTAAACAAAAAACACGCTAGCAGAGGCCGTCAACTTAGAGGGACGAATGTATCCTTGCTTTAGGGCCTCTGTTATGTACTGCTCCATAGCCTTCTGCTCTTCCTGGGAGAGAGAATAGATTCTGCACCTGGGAAGAACTGAACCTTCTTTGAGGGTGATGGCGCAATCCCAATCATGATGGGGGGGAGTTGCATGGCTTTGGTGGGGCTGAACACCTGCACCAGGTCTTGATACTCCTCGGGAATGGTAAAGTTTTTATCTGCTTCAGGACTCTCTATAGACGTCGCCTGTAGTGGGATAGCCCGGGTGGACAAACATCTCCGGTTGCAGGAGGGCACCCGCCTAAGGATGCGGTTTTTGGTCCATAACAGATGAGGATTGCCAGCATGCAACCATGGTAGACCTAGCGTGAGGGGGTGAGAGAGAGAGGAAAGGAGGTAGAAAGCAATATGCTCAATGTGCTCCCTGTTAGTTTTGAGGAGAACACGAGGAGTGACATGTGTGATGTAACCCGAACCCACTGGTCCCCTGTTGAGCGCTGGCATGCTTAAAAGGGAGGGCAGGGCAATGGCTTTTATTCCTAACCTCTTCGCGAAACCCCAGTCCATAACGTTGCCTGCTGCGCCGGAGTCGACTAGTGCGAATGCAGTAACATGACAACCTGGTGTAATACTTTCACTGGTAATTTAAACATAGAAAGGGTCAGGGAGCAACACACTGAATTGTTGCAACTCCTTTGGTTCTCATGTTTGTGCCTTATCCCTGCCACACCTAGCTGCATCGGCTCCTCTGGAGCTTCAGTCCTTCCCGCTGCAGCAACCCTCGGTGGAGGTAGCGTCGTTGCTCCTGCAGGAGGCGGTCGTATGTGATGGCAACCTCGTTTAGTGTGTCAGCCTCCTGTTTGCATGGCAGTTCCACCTCAGTCCGCTTAGGAAAACATCTTTGAAGGCAGGTTCGTTCCAGTGTTATTATTATTCTCCATTATTATATGGAGCCCGGAGGTTCGCGTTCGTTGGACGGACGCGTCGGGAGCCGCACCCCTTGGGAGGGGGTTCTGTCACGGAACGCTCACCTCCCGCGAGGCACGTGGTTTGGCCAGCCACGTGCAGTAGGAGGGTCATGTTCGTAGCCACACCTGCACACACCTGTATTGTGCTAGTCTTTGTGTATTTAAACTATTGTCGTTGTGTGCAGTGTTGCCGGTTATTATTGTTGGCGTAATTTGTGAACATTCAATGTTTTTCTTGCCGTTGTTAAATGTAATCGTGTTTGTTCAGTGGTAGCTATGTTGCATTCATTGTAACACATGTGAGTGCCGTCGTCTTTATGTTTCAATTAAATGTTCGTCCATGTCGAAGAGAGTCTGTGCGTGCTGCCCCTCGCCCTGCAGCACTCAGGCCACCACACGTTACAGCATCAAGTTGGCTCATCTCTTCTGTGCTTCCTGGTTTGTCAGTGGAGGTTAATGCAGAAGCATCATTGATCTCTGCTGTGGCCAGTATTATGGTGTAGCTGGCTCATTCCATGGGGGATAGCTATAGAAAGGGACAGGGGGATGTTACAGGCCTTCGCAGAAGTCCTGAACAAGTGCATGCAACACATATATTTGTGCCCACACACCTGGACACACACACACACATATAGAAGGAGAGGTCCCGTCTCTCGTTGTGCTCTGCCAGAGCACCTCCTGAATCAAGGCCAAATATATGCTGTGATAATTACTTGTATTACACCACTTACACAAACACTATTGAACAAGGCATTTGTTAGTGTATGAATATAATAAAGTTTAAGCTTTGTTCCAACTTGTACATGTGAAATTGGCGAGTTACTTGCTTTAATGTGGGCCCAAATGCAGATCAAATCTGATAAGGTGTAGTTGATTTTCTTTGGAGAGTTAATTGCCATGGTTACATTCAAGCAGTTTTGTTTTTAACTGAAAAGACGGATTAATATTAAATTGTTACTTTATTTGATGAACTTGGCTGCATCTTTTGACTGAGCATCAGGTAACATTTTTATCTGTTTTATATATTATGAAACTCATCTAATTTGTAAAGAACAACTTGTGAACATTAAGAAGCATGCTACAAAAAAGTTGATAAATTGTTACTTGTAGCCTTTAGTTATTGGATATGTTAAATTTTAAACCTGATAAAATTTGATAAGGGATTCAAAATAATTTTAATTTGATGTAGGATTTAAAAAACTATAGAATGCTATGGAACTTAATCCCTACTGTTATAGAATTAATATAAACTTAATAATTGGTGAAGTACTGTGTATAATAATTGTAATAATTGCTTAATGCATCATTTTAATACTCATCATTCACTTTATATATTTGTTTTTGTTACACTGCAAGATAGGTCAGACACTCATGGTTTGATGACAATAAAACAGTTTATTATCAACAAAGTCCAGGCAAACAAATGCAAATGGGCAAATCCAATCCAAACTCGAAGGGCAGGCATGGGCAATATAACAGGGGCAAACAGTAATATCCAAGCTAAGGCAAAAATCTACAGTAGAACAAACCACAAGCAATGATCACAATACAAAAACACAGCACTCAGAAAACAACGCTCATTATGCTGTGGGGCAAGACCATTCAGTGCTTTGTAGGTCATTAGAAGTATTTTATAATCAATACGAGATTTCACTTGGAGTCAATGTAAAGTAGCTAAGATGGGAGTAATGTGATCAAATTTTTTGGTTCTAGTAAGAACTCTGGCTGCTGCATTTTGAACTAACTGGAGCTTGTTAAGGCACTTAATGGTACAGCCAGATAGTAAGGCATAATGTTTGATTTGATAAATGCATGGACTAGCTTTTATGCATCATGTGAGGAGAGCGTGTTCCTAATCTTTGAAATGTTCCTAAGGTGGAGAAAGGCAGTCCTAGAAATATTATTTACATGAACTTCGAATGAGAGACTGGGATCCATAATAACTCTAAAATCTTTGACTGTTAGAGAAGATGTGATTGGGAGACCATTGAAGTTTCTTGCCATTGTTAAATGTAATCGTGTTTGTTCAGTGGTAACCATGTTGTGTTCATTGTAACACATGTGAGTGCCACCGTCTTTATGTTTTTGGAATAATTAGAGAGCAAGGACCCTAGCTGTCTCTGGGCCTAATAGAAGCACCTGTTTTGTCAGGATTAAGTGAGAGAAAGTTACTCAACATCCAGTGTCTGAAGTCTTTTATGCATTCGTCAATAATACTAAACTGATATATGTTCTCTGGTTTGGCTGAGACATATACACTGTCTGCACAACTATTAGGCAAGTTGTATTTTTGAGGATTCAATTTATTATTGAACAATTACAGTGCTCTCGGTCAATCTAAGATGTTAATAAACCTCAAACCAGAATATGTAAGAATGTAAAAGTGAGGTTTTGGCTTTCATAGGAGAATATCTATGTGTGCATAATTATTGGGCAACTATTAGTGTGCAGAATTATTATACAACTAAATGAAAAATGGAAATTTTCCCATCTTTATTTTCATCTGTTAAATTCAGAATAATAAACAACAAAAATTACAAATAAATACTTCTGACATTTTAAAAGAATCAGTGACCAATATAGCCAAAGTTCTTTTCAATAACAGTCATAAGCCTTCCATGCACGAAGTCTGTCACTTTCTGTTGACATCTGTTGATGATCAACTTTTTGTGCAGCAGCAACCACAGCCTCCCAGACACTGTTCAAAGAGCCTTTACTGTTTTCATTCACTGTAAATCTCCCATTTAAGAAGGGCCCACAGGTTCTCAATAGGGTTTAGATCTGTCACTGTCATGTGGTACGGCCCACCACGTGCAGTGGGAGTTAATTGTTTGTCTCATTTGTAACCACACCCATGATTAACACACACCTGCAACTTGTTTAGCCTTATGTTGTCTGTATTTAAACTGCTGTAGGCGTGTGCTTGGTTGTTGGTTATTGCCTCTGTTCAAATTACCTTGTCTGTGCCATTTGTTCAGCATCAATATTAGTGTTCACTGTTTATGTTATGTGTGAGTGCCACCTTTATATGTTAATAAATGTTTATTAAAAGTCGAGGGAGTCTATGCGTCCTGCTCCGCACCCTGCGGCACTCGGGCCGTCACAAGATCAGGTGAGGAATGGGGCCATGTCATTATTCTTTCATCTTTAAGGCCTTTACTTGCTAGCCACGCAGTGGAGTGCTTCACTGCATGAATAAAGTGTCTTCTAAAACTGGCAGTAGGTTTGGGAGTTGATTTTGAGTCCATCTTCAACCTGAAAAAGTCGAACTAAATCATCTTTAATTATACCAGCCCCATCTCCACCTTGTTGGTGTCTGAGTCGAAGTGGAGCTCTGTGCTTGTTACTGATCCAGTCACAGGCCCATCCATCTAGTCCGTCAAGAGTCACTCTCATCTTATCAGTCCATTAAACCATTGAAAAATCTGTCTTCAGATATTTCTTGGCCCAGTCTTGACGTTTCAACAAGACGTGTGTCTTGTTCAGGGTTGGTCGGGTTTCAGCCTTCCGTACCTTGGTAGGGTGCAGTTCTGGAATATGACAGCACTGGAGGATAATGTGTTCCTGGGCACTTCACATTTGATTCTTCTCAAATCTTTGTCAGTTAATTTTTCTCATCACGTTTCTTGCAACCCTGTTGACAACAAAACCTTTGATGGTCCTGTGATCACGCCCCAATATCTTAGCAATTTTAAGAGTGCTGCATCCCTCTGAAAGACTTTTTACAATTTTTGACTTTTTAGAGTTAAATCTCTTTTTTTGGCCCATTTTGCCTGAGGAAAAGAAGCTGCCTAATAATTATGCACACTTTGAAATAGGGTGTTGATCTTCTTAGGTCACACCCTCCCTCATTACACAAATACACATCAACTGATATGCTTACATCCAATAAGCATTCAAGTTTATACAGCTTGGAGTTGGAAAATATGCATAAAATGATGATATAGTCAAACGATATACTCTCTTTCCAAATAATTGTGCACACAGTGTAGCTGAGTATCATCAGCATAGCAGTGCAAACTAGCACAGTGTTTACATATAATGTCACCTATAGGTAGTATATATAAAGCAAAAAGCAACTGCCCTATAACAGATCCTTGTGGGACACCATGCCTAACCTTATTGTATGCTGAGAAGTCTCCATTTATGTTAACAAACTGTTAGTGACCAGGAGAGGGCTATTCCCATAATCCCAATAACATTTTTGAGTCTATCTCATAAAATGTTGTGATCTATATTGTCAAATGCTGCACTCAGATCAAGCAATATAAGCAAAGAGACATAGCCCTGGTCAGAAGCCAACAACAGGTCATTAAATACTTTAATTTGTGCTGTCTCCATACTATGATTAGGCATAAACACTGACTGAAAAACTTAATGTATCTGATTCTGACTCACATATGAGCTTAGCTGCTGAGCTACATCTTTTTCTAGGATTTTGGAAGTAAATGGAAGGATTGAGATTGGCCTGTAATTTGACAGATGACTTGGGTCAAGGTTAGATTTTTTCATAAGTGGTCTGATTACTGCTAATTTGAATGATTTAGGAATGCAGGAACTTATTACTCATTACTACTGTTAGATGTGCAATTGTAGTAAATTTTTTTTATTATTTTCTATTAGGTTCAAGAGATAAGCCATACGAGCTGTAATAAATGCCTTTCTATTCTTGAGAAGGTTCTCCTTCCATGCAAGCTGTAAGACTACAAGCTTAGTGTGCCGCCATTTACGTTCTATTTTTCGAGTGTTTTGTTTTAAATTGCGAAATTGATCATTATACCAAGGTACTAATTTTTTGTCCCTAATTTTTTAATTCCTAAGTAAAGCAACATCGTTGAGTGTGCAAGGTTACTATATTTTGGCTCATATGTAGTTCAAATGAAATTAGGGAATGGTCTGAGATGGCATCTGACTGGGGTTGTATAATTACGTTCTCTATGTGTACACCGTATGTCACTACTAAGTCAAATGTATGTTCACCAGTGTGTGGATTCTCTTATACATTGGGTGAAACCAATTTATTCTAATATAGAAATAAATGCCGATCTCAGAGGGCTTTGGTCACTATCAAAGTGAATATTGGAATCACCAACAATAATGGCTCTTTCTACTAGAGTGACTAGATTAGAGAGGAATTCTGCAAATTTGTTAATAAATTCTGAATAGGGTTCTTGTCACGGAACGCTCCTCCCCCAATGAGTCACATGGTATGGCCCACTGCATGCAGGGGGATTCACATGTGTTTTGTAACCACGCCCTCCGGGACTGCACACACCTGCACAGGGTTTACTGTAGTATGTTTGTCTGTCTATTTAAACCCCTGTCAGTGTGTGCACTGGTGTTGGTCATTGTCGCTGCGTGTGTGATCAAATAGATCTTTGTAGCTGTAACGTTAGTTTGAATAGTCCCATGTATGTGTTCTCCATTTAATGTTAATTGTATAGTCATGTTCTTGTAAATGTTGTATGTGAGTGTTACTTTTGTCTTACATGTTTAATGTTAATAAATGTTCTGCACAGTCAAGCAAGTCTGTACATCCTGCCCTGTGCCCTGTGGTACTCGGGCCAGAAACGTTACAATTCTGCTGGCCTGTAGATGCCAATTAGTGGAAGTTCTTATCGCTGGCTATGTCATTTATGCTAGTAAAAATAATTTCTCAATGATAACCAGCTTTCTGGTTCATGCCTAATGTCTCAGTATAAATAATACAATGCTGCCTCCATGGCCAGTTAGACGAGGGCAGTATACATAGCTGTAGCCAGAAGGACACACTTAATTTAAAGCTATGTACTCATTTGGCTTGATCCAGCTTTCTGTTAGACAAAGTACATTAAATCTATGATCTGTTAGGATTTCACTTATGAGCACTTTAGATGTTAGGGATCTTACATTTAGTGAGCCCAGCTTTTGATAAAAGGTGCAGGCAGTGTTCTGTGAATTAATTACTTTAATACTAATTAAGTTATTAAAACATGTTTTTCTTTGTTTGTTTACTTAAGTATATTTCAGTTGAATAGAGAGAGAGAGAGAGAGAGAGAGAGAGAGGGGTAACCCAGTTCATTTATTAGTGCAGCCCATTAAAATCTTTAATTATGGTCAGTAATTCAGTCACTTAGAATGTCTCACATAGGGAAGAAGAAGGCATAGTCTCAATGATGACAAATGTATATGCAAGACACCTGGTTTGATAACATAACAAACTATGACTATATGAAGGGATACATAAAAAAGCAATCTCAGTAATATATGTTCCCTGGCAGTGGGTTGCTGTTCCAAACCATTCCCTCTGCCTTCTTTGGAGGTATATTATATTCTAATTGGTGATCTAGATATGGCCTGTGAGTGACATTTTTCCACTGAAAAAGGTAATTTCCAGTGTTCCTCTGTCAGAGAAAATGATTCAAAGTGACAAGGACATCATCTCTCTCTCTTCAGATAAGTGTGTTTGTCTGCTCTGAAAGCCTCCTTCTTCGCTGAATGGCTGTTGTCCTAGGCACAGCATTGATCTACAATGTCTGCAGAACCAAAATACACATGTGTCAAGAAGTGGAGATGTAACAACTGGTGCTCATGAGGACGTAACTGGTTGCAGGACACATGCTCACTGGGGAATGATGGAGTCTGGCCCTGCTCCGCAACTATCTGCAGGGCCTGATGCGAGAGGCAAGTGCTGAATGTTCTCTGAGGCATTTTCCAATTCCTCCCCAACTACAATTACACTGTACAGAGATCAGAAGGACCATAATGACAACATGACCTCAGCATTCTTGGATTAGCCCCTTAGATTTGACATCTCTGACATCTACCTTGCATAAATATATTTCATTAAAAACTTCAAATGTGTTGGTAGTTATGGATTGAGAGGATTTGAACACAATGTTGATGTGGCTTCTACTACAAGTCATTGCTCTCAGGTTCTGTGAGAAATGACCTCAGCTGTCAAGCAAGAGGCCAGGATGCTGGCAGTTTCTCTCCCACACCTTTCTCTAGTGCAGCACTCTCGCTCTCTGCCACAAAGTTTTAGTCTCTTCCCTTCTCCCCCTACACAGGGGGATTCTATGCTCTCTCTCTCTCTCTCTCTCTCTCTCTCTTTCCCCCATGGACATTTTACATTTACTGCATTTAGCTCACACTGTTACCCAAAGCAACTGTATAAAATTTGACTGAATAAAATTTGAGCAATTTAGGGTTAAAGGCCTTGCTCAGGAGCCCAACTGTGCAGTGCTGGGGCTTGATCTAACAACCTTCTGATTACTAGTCAAGTAGTCTCTCCCCCATATAGAGATCTAGTCTTTCCCTCTATCCCCACACAGAATTGTAGTCTCTCTCCCTCAAACAGTTTCAGGTCTGATTAAATGAATAAAGGGCAGAAGAAACCATACCTCCAGTGACTCCATATGAAGTGCTTTAGCACCCAGAATAAGTGAGAAATAACTATTGGAGTCTACCAAGATACTCAAACACGCACATGTACATACTTTTTATGACTACTGAGACATTTGCAGGAACCCAGTAATGCAAATATATGTAAGGCAGTCTGGATAAGATGTTATAAATGTAAACATTGTAAGAAAGTATATGTGGAGCAAAGTCTTTGATGAGGCAAAAAAAAAAAAAAAAAAAAAAAAAAAAAAACTCTTCTGTATGCTAACATTTTAACCTCCAAGCCATTACTTATTATTAAAAGCACATTATTCACTAAATAATGGGTATTATTCAGTGACTATCAAAATGAATATGAAAGAGATATACACTGCTGAGAAGAATTAATGGAATAGTTAATCATCATAGTATAACACCAAATCAGTTAAACTTCAGGGATAGCAATCTGGGGGGTTCTGTGCTCACAGCCCAGCACCATGCAGCTTGATAAGCATTGCTGGAGAACACCAGAATTGGCAGGTCCATCATTGGTGCCCTGTTCTCTTCACAGGTGAGAGCAGGTTCATACTGAGAACATGTGACAGACGTAAAATCTGGAGACGCTGTGGTGAATGTTATGCTGCCTAAAACATTAATCAGTATGACAGGTTTGGTAGTGGGTCAGTGATGGCCTCTGGAGGAATATCCTTCAGGGGACATACAAACCACCAGGTGATAGCCAATGGTGCCCTGACTGCTGTTAGGTAGTGTTAGGTAATGGCTCCTCAGAGCCACTGTCAGATCTTATGCTGGTGCAGTGGGCCCTGGATTCCTCCTGGCGCAGGATAATGCCCGGCCTCATGTGGTCAGAATTTGTAGGAAGTTCCTGGATGATGAAGGCATGGATGCCATTGACTGGCCCTCCTGTTCCCTAGACCTGAATCTAACTGAGAATTTCTGGGACAATATGTATCAGTGTTGCAAATGATGTCATCAAGTTGCACCACAAACTGTCCAGAAGCTTGCTGATGTTCGCTGATGTGGGTTGATGTGGGTTGATGATTTTGATTTCCTTTGACCATAGTAAGATAATTTCCTTCTCAACAAAATACACAATTTATGTCAGTAAAGAATTTCAACTTGAATATTTTGTTCATCAAGATCGGATGTGCGATTTAAATGTTCCCTTAATTTTTTGAGCAGTCTTATTTACAAGTATGAGTAATGAAAGTCTTAACCTACTGGTGGATCCTTAGAGTATAAGGAATTGTGACGATGGCGGCACAGAGGGAGCAAGAGGCGAGGTTGCCAGAAAGTGTTCTTTATTCTCCATAGCTGAAGGCACCAATGTCTGTCAAAGAAAATGAAGACAAAAATACAAATAATTTGGCTTGGCTTGGCTTGGCAATTCCTCACATGGTAATCTGTTAATGCGCAGCCTCCCCCCTACAGACCTGCGGGCTGAAATAGGCGACGGGAGAGACAAAGAACAGGTGCACCGGGTTAGTAGGCTGGTGATTGGGACCGGGGTTACTATGAATCTCATGGTGAGTGGGCGTGGTTCCCCTGCAGAGAGGCCAACCCTCCGTGACAGAACCCACCCCGCGGACGACCCCGCCAGGCTCCTGGAATGTGGGCGACCCAGCCTACAGGGAGCAGGCCTCCGCAGGTGCTCCCAGTGGAAGGAGGCGATGAGGTCGGGGTCCAACACCCGGGAAGCCAGCACCCAGCAACGCTCCTCGGGCCCGTACCCCTTCCAGTACACCAGGTACTGCAATCCCGAGGTCCTCCTCTGAGAGTTCAGCAAGGCCCTAACCCATAGGCTGGCTCACCCCCGATCTCCAGTGGTGGGGGTGGGACTGCCAAAGTGCTGTCCTCCTCAGTGAGGGGACCCACCACAACAGGCTTCAGGGCAGACATGTGGAATGCCCTGGAGGCCCAGCTATGTCCCGAAAGACCCAACTTGTAGATCACCTCATTCACCCGGCTAGTTATGGTGTATGGGCCCTCTTATTTAGCCCGCAGTTTGCCCAAAGGGCCCATCTTGCCCTCCCTGGTAGTGACCCACACCTTCTGTCCTGGCTTGAACGGGGGGGTGGCTGCCCGCTTCCAGTCTGCCTTCCTTTTGTAGGCCGCGATGGCGGAGTGCAGTCTCCTGTGGGTCTCCTCCCAAACTTGTTCACTGCCTTGGCACCACTGCTCGACAGATGGCTGATCTGACACCGGTGGGTTCCAGGGGTAAACGGGAGGCTGGTACCCTAGAACACACTCAAAAGGTGTTAGCCCAGTTGCAGCATGACTTAAGGAGTTTTGTGCATACTCGGCCCATGCAAGGTACGCACTCCAGGTCTCTGGGTGCTGTCGACAGTACAGACATTGGAATTTGCCCACCTCCTGGTTTACTCTCTCCACTTGGCCATTGGCCTAGGGATGGTAACTTGATGTTAGGCTCACGGTAATATTTAGCTTTCCCAGTAGTTCCCTCCACAGCCTTGAGGTGAACTGACTCCCCCGTCTGAGACAACATCCTCGGGTAGTCAAAACTGTCTGAAGATATGGCAAAAGAGTAAGTCCGCTGTCTCTAAGGCTGTGGGCAGACCTTTTAGCGGGATGAACCTAACCATTTTGGAGAAGCGATCCACAACCACCAAAATGGTTGTGTTCTCCTCAGAGGCGGGCAGGTCCGTGATGAAATCTCTTGAAATGTGGGACCACAGTTGCCAAGGCATGGGAAGGGGGATCAGCTTACCAGCAGGAGGAGTGCATGGGGTCTTGCTGTGAGCACAGTTGGTACACGAGGAAACGTACCTGACTACTTCCCTGTGCATAGTGGGCCACCAGTATCTCACACTCAACAGCTGCGTGGTGCGTGTTGATCCTGAATGTCCAGTCCCCACAGAGGTGTGTGCCCAGGTGATGAGGTCGCTGCGATGTTTGAGTGGGACATATAGCCAGTTGGGTGGACATTGGGGATGCGCATTTGCGGTCTTTTTGCTGCAGTCGATGTCCCAGGTGATGGCACCCATGAAACATGCGGGAGGAAGTATTGGTTCTTGACTGGAGGACCAGGCCTCGGCATGATGTAGTGGGGAGAGCACATCCGCTCTCACATATTTCTCTCCTGGCCTATAGGTGACACAAAAGACAAACCTGAAGAAGAAAAGTGAGCACCTTGCCTGCCTGGAGTTTAACCTCTTTGCACTCTGGAGGTACTCTTGTGGTTCTTGTGGTCGGTAATGACAGTGAAGGGGTGTCTTGCTCCCTCCAGCCAATGCCTCCACTCCTCCAGCACCAGTTTCATCGCTAGGAGTTTCCTGTCCCCCACACCGTAGTTCCGCTCGGATGGGCTCAACTTCCTCGAAAAATACTCAATGGGCCCTAGCTTACCCCTTGCCCCTCTCTTTTGAGACAACACAGCCCCCACCCCCACACCCAAGGTGTCCACTTCCACAGTGGAGGGTTTCTCTGGGTCGGGTTGTTACAACATGGGAGCGGTGGAGAAGGCGGTCTTCAGGTCCGCGAATGCGCTCACTGCCGCTTCTCCCAACCTTAGCAGTTTGGATTTTCCCCCTAAGCAAATCAGTGAGAGGCCTGGCAAGGGTGCTTATGAAGCGCCTGTAGAAGTTGGCAAACCCCAAGAAGTTCTGTAGTTCCCGACGCATTCTGGGCCAGCTTGCCACGGCCTCCACTTTACCGGGTTGCATGCTTACACTACCCTCACTTATGATGTTTCCTAGGAAGTTTACCTGTCTGCAATGAAACTCAAATTTTTCTATCTTGCAGTAAAGCTGGTTCTCCAAGAGGGTGCGTAGCATCTTGTGCACGTCACACACATGTTGGTCGAAGGAGGCAGAATAGATCAGGATGTCATCAACATATGCAACGACCAATCTAGCCAGGAACTCCCTTAAAACCTCATCAATATATGCCTGGAATATTGAGGGGGTTGTAGCTAAACCATATAGCAGGACTAGGTACTCATTGTGACCAGAGGAGGTGCTAAAATCGGTCTTCCATTCGTCCCCCTCCCTGATTCTGATGAGGTTGTAGGCACTGTGCAGGTCTAACCTCATAAAGTACTGGGCCTCCCTCACCTGTTCAAGTGCCACAGGGACTAGGGGGAGGGGATAGGGGTATTTAACCAATTTCTCCTTGAGTCCCTGGTAGTCCACGCACGGCCTCAACCCCGTCCTTTTTCTTAACAAAGAACAAGCCTGCTGATGCTGGGGATGTGGAGGGGCGCATGTCCCCCTGTGCCATGGCCTCACTGATGTACCTTTCCATGGCCCCGGTTTCCTCCTGGGAGAGAGGGTAGGTCTGGCTCCTGGGAGGTATGGCGCAATCCCACTCCCGGTGGAGGGGGGCAGCTGTGTGGCCTTTTCCTTACTGAACACCTCAGCCAGGTCTTGGTACTCCTGGGGAATGGTGAGATTCCCCTCGGTCTCCGGGCTCTCAATAGTAGTGGACTGAAAAACAAAGACAAAAATGAAAACAAAAAGAAATGCTTGACTAGGTTTGGCTTGGCTTGGCGATTCCTCACACAGTAATCTGTTAATGCGCCACTTCCTCTCTACCGACCTGCGTGTTTACTGTGGATCTCATGACGAGTCGGCGTGGTTCCCCTGCAGAGACGCCGACCCTCCGTGACAGGAATGAATCTTTTTGCCATAATTTTAGCAACTGAGGTGTCCTGAGACCAGCCATTGTTGTATTATTGTAATGACCAATTCAACAGTGCATCTGTTCACCTGGAGGTGGGGCACTCCAGTGGGAAATTTGGTCACACAAATCATGCATTGCACACACTGGCACAAACAAGCAGTCAGTGTGGAACACTGGGCCAGTAAATTCAGTGTGACTTGTGTGATGTTAATCCCATTTCTATGACTAATAACTATACCTATTTCCTATACAAGTACCAGCACTGGAAAATAACCTTATAACCTTATAATATGCAAGATGTGTGATTTAAAGCTGGGACTGTACATGTTGCTTTTGGTTAATTAAACTTACCATAAGAATATTTCTACCAACATAATTACATTCCAGCAAGATAGACTTAGTCACAGTACATAACCTTCAAAACCCCTTGAAGGTAGTTATTGTTTGGCACTAGCCACAGAGAAGGGCACCACCAGGGATTTTTTTACCCCATGAAAGGATATCACTGTGGGTCCAATGACCCCAAGCCATGCCAACCCTTAAAATATAACACCGCAGATATGCCTACAACATTCTGCATGCGTTGGAATTGTAACGTGCGGCCCGAATGCTGAAGGGCATAGAGCAGGACGTGCAGACTCCCTCAACTTTGTGAGACATTTAATAACATTGAACAGGGCACTCACATAGAACAAAACATTGAACATAAACACATCTAAACAGTATTACACAAAGTGAACGTTTAACACAGACTGTCTACACAACAATGACGACCTTAACATTGATATTGACAATGACCAACGACGAGGTGCACACTGACAGCGGTTTAAATAGATATACAAACACTTAACGTCAAAACCCTGTACAGGTGTGTGCCCTTGCGGAGGGCGTTGCTACAAACAAATGAACCCCCTGCATGCAGCAGGCCATACCACGTGACTCATGGGGGAAGGAGTAGTCCGTGACAGGAATTTACATCAGTAAAACTGATGTCCTCTATAAAAATGTGCTAAAGGCCTTCTTTTACAGTTAATATGTCATTTTAATGGTAAAAATCTTTGAATGGTAAATTCTCCTAATATTAGTGAAAAAGCTTGCTGATGTAGTCCCTACTATGGGAGACAGACATGTCCTTGACATGTAAGACTACAGTTTCCCTTTCCCAGTCACTCTCTATAAAATAATAGACCCATTAATTTTTTTCTTCAGACCAAAAGTGTTATGACAGATGGTCAGACCTTCAATTTTCTTCACAACCACACAGTCCAGCATCTCTGTGTAGTAGTCCTTCTCACTTTTAAGTGTCTGTTACAGCCAACAACCTCTGAAATCCCACATCTGAAACAAACAGAAAGGGCTGGGTGTCTGTGTCCATTTGTTTTGGTTCTGGAATCCAATTTTTGCCATTTTCTTTTAATTTTCTGTTATAGTATTTGAAGTGAATCATGCATCTGTTTTATAGTATCTGAAGTGAATCACACATCTGTGTTATAGTATCTGAAGTGAATCACATATCTGTGTTATTGTAACCTAATTTATCTTGTTGAGGACTTGATGCTTTTACCCAACTAATATTATTTGCATTTTCTCATTAAAGAGCAGTATCAGTCTAATTACGGAGGTAATAAACTGATATTGTAAGGAGAAAAATAGGGATGGTCCAGAATAAACTGGCTTCATGCAGGAAAGGCCTCTGTAGGCTTCAGTGTAAATCCTCAGTAGGCCTCTTTGACAGGCCTTTAGGGGCCTCAGTCAAAGGGAGAGCTTTGGCTCAAAGAGGGGACAGCCGGTGATATAAAATATGATTGCCTTAAAAAAATTAAAAATTGTAGTAGTTCAGGATGAACCTAATGGTACCAAGAACTGATTGGTGTAAGTACTGACTATCAATTGGCATATATTGAATAATGTATGGTTTGGAGAACAATAGTGGAACTGGGACAAGTTTTTATGAAAAAATAAAAATGGTTAAGAAGAAAATGTATAAAAAGTGTGCCCACCTGAGACTGTTAGACATTCTCTGGACAATGCCTCATTTGTAACATTGAACTCAGAATAAAGATGGGACCAGCTATTCTCTTCAATTAATTCCAGAGACTGCATCTTTATTTCTATTTAGTGCGCATTGAGTCTTGAATTTAGGAAGCTCTAGGAACCACATTAATTGGTGGCTCATACCACAAGGATCAATTGGCAATGGACCCACGCCATCGGCAGGACAAAAGCACCAGCTGGTGGACAACCCAAAGCTGCATTGTTCTGTGACCGGGGTCTGAATCCACACACGCACTATCAAAGGTAAGCAGAATACCTGTTTAAAAATTGTGCATCGGTGGTATTCAGACCTTGTCCACAGAGCTTTATAGTCAGGTTTTGGGGGTCTTAAGGGTGCAGACTGGGAATTGAAGGAGTGAGAATTGTCTGTTAAAAATATAAAAATAACACAAAAAAGGTGTAATAGCTAGAAAATCAAGCAGTAAAAGTGAAAATGGTTTTACAAAAACTTACTATAAAAGGGAAAGAGTGAGCAAAAAATAGTTTAATAAAAATGATGAAATAAAAAAAAAGTGCAGTGAATAAAGAGAATAGAGAGAGAGAGAGAGAGAGAGAAAGTGCTGAAGAGATAAATGTTAAATGTTCAAAAGACTTGTCATTTCAGCTATATACAAGTACACAGCAAAAATGAAACAACGTTCCTCCCGGCCCATGGTGCAACATAAAAAAAAAAGAAAATATACGTGCAACAGACAACACCCTACATGAGTGGAAACAATACAATACAGTTCAAAGTATAGTGCTGATTTAGTAAAGTACTCCAGCAGCAAGTAGGAATGATGTGCAAGAGTGCAAAAGGAGTGCATATGTGTGTGTGAAGTTTGACTTCAGCAACTAGTCCGATACAAAAACAATTTGTGTATGTGTGTGTATAGAAGTGTCTATTTGTTTGGAATTGAAATTGGAATTAGCCAGAGTTCAGGAGTCTGATGCCTTCTGGGAAGAAGCTGTTGCAGTTTAGAGGTGATGGACCGGATGTTGCGGTACCTTTTTCAAGATAGGTGAACAGTTTGTGGGAGGGGTGTGTGGGATCTCCCACAATGCTGGTGGCTTTATGGATGCAACGTGTTGTGTAGATGTCCGTGATGGAGGGAAGCGAGACCCCAATGATCTTCTCGGCTGTTCTCACTATTCTCTGAAGGGTCTTGTGGTCAAAGACAGTGCAGTTCCCAAACCAGGTAGTGATGCAGCTGCTCAGGATGATCTCTATAGTACCTCTATAGAAGGTAGTGAGGATGGGTGATGTGAGATGGGCTTTCCTCTGGTTCCAAAGGAAGTAAAGACATTGGCTCGCTTGGTAATGGAACTTGTGTTCAGGGTCCAGGTGAGGTTCTCCACTAAGTGAACACCAAAGAACTTGGTGTTCTTGGTGATCTCCACTGAGGAGCCATTGATGGTAAGTGGGGAGTGATCTCGCCTTGCTCTCCTGAAGTCAACAACCATTTCTTTTGTTTTGTCAACATTCAGATACAGGTTGTTGACCTTGCATCAGCTCACCAGTTCTCGCACATCATCTCCATATGCTGACTCGTTGTCCTTGTTGACGAGACCCCCACGGTTGTGTCATCAGCGAACTTGATGTGGTTTGAGCTGTCCAATGCAGCACAGTCATGAGTCAGCAGTGTGAACAGCAGAGGGCGATGTATGCTGCCCTGGGGATCACCAGTGGTGCTGGTGTTGGAAGTGCTGCTCCCGATCCGGACTGACTGAGGTCTACCAGTCAAGAAATCCAGGATCCAGTTGCAGAGGGACGTGTTCAAGCCCTGTAAGCTCAACTTTCCAGTCAGATGCTGAGCAACGATGGTGTTGAATGTTGAACTGAACTCTATGAACAGCATTCTCACGTAGGTGCCCTTTTTGTCCACGTGTGAGTGCCAGATGGAGTGTGGTGGAGCTGGCATCATTCGTACAGCGGTTGGAGCTGTACGCGAACTGCAGGGGGTCCAGAGAAGGGGGCAGCTGGGTCTTGATGTGTCTCATGACGAGTCTCTTGAAGCACTTCATGATGGATGTGAGTGCGACAGGATGGTAGTCATTGAGACATGACACCATGGGCTTCTTAGGCAGGGGGACGATGGTGGTAGTCTTGAAGCACGTTGGGACAACGGTGCAGCTGAGAGAGATCTTGAAGATGTCTCTCAGGACATCTGTAAGCTGGTCAGCACATTCTCTGAGCACACGACCCGGGATGTTGTCTGGTCCAGCAGCTTTCCATGGGTTACCTTCACGCAGAGTTCGCCTCACATCAGCCACAGTCAGGCACAGCACCTGGTCATTTTGCGGAGGGATGGACTTTTCCACCACAACTTTGTTCTGTGACTTCTATACACAGTTTGCAGCAATCAGTGCATCTGGGAGGGAAGCATCACTATCACAGGAAGGTGATGTTTTCCTGTAGTTAGTAATGGCCTGAATGCCCTCCCACATGCACCATGTGTCACCAGTGTCTCTGAAGTGTCCATGGATCCTCTGGGCATGTGCACGCTTTGCTTACCTGATTGCACGTGACAGTTTGGCTCTCGCTTTTCTAAGAGCCTCTTTGTCACCTGCTCTGAAGGCTGAGTCGCAGGTCCTCAGTAGCATGTACACCTCAGCAGTCATCCATGGCTTCTGGTTGGGGTGTGTGATTATGCTCTTGGAGACAGTAACATCATCAATGCACTTGCTGATGTAGCCAGTCACTGATGCTGTATACTCCTCCCAGTTAACAGTGTCACCGTCAGTAGCAACCTCATTGAATGTGATCCGTGTCGTCTGCTCAAAACAGTCCTGAAGAGCAGGCATGGCTCCTGCTGGCCAGGTTCTCACCTGCTTCAGAAGCGGTTTCGAGCGTCTTACGATCGGTCTAATTGCAGGGATCAATATTACAGACATGTGATCAGATTATCCTTGGTGGGGGCGGGGTTCCGCTCGGTACGCACTGGAGATATTTGTGTAAACGAGATCCAGCGCGTTCGCTCCTCTCGTTGCAAAGTTCAGATATTGATGGAATTTAGGCAGTAATGACTAAGAGATTTGCGTGGTTGAAATCTCCGTTGTGTTTGATCCATTTGTTTAGTCTAAATGTGGCCACAACGAGTGAAGTAAGGAAAAATGCGCAGACAATGTAGAGAAGAATAATAGAACTCGTGAGTAAAATAGCGCCAAGAGATCAATGTTAAATGTTTTGTCCGTAAAAACTGTGCTTGTCTTGATGTGGCCATCGCGATTTCATAGTTTACCGACAATAACGTACTGAACGACGCATACCAGCAGAATAGTTTTTCCGGGTTCTAATTAAGATTATTTTGGTATGGTCGTATAGAGGGGAAGTCACTAATTTAACAAAGGAAGTGAATGGATACGCAGACAGATCTGTTTAAACGCCATTAATAATATCTGATTATAAAATGCATGCACGGAACATAATCATGTTTTAGTAATAAAGATTATAGAGGATACAGTATATAAAACCGGTAACAGTTACAGCAGTAGAGAGTATACATATTAGGGACATATTAAAATAGCAGCAATAGGAGTGTAACGTGCGGCCGGAGTGCCGAAGTGCGTGGAGCAGGACGCACAGACTCTCCCGACGTCTGAGACATTTAATAACATAAAACACCAATGACAACGGGGTACTCACGTGGAACACAAACAACGTTAACACTAACACCGACGATAACTGACATTAACAGTTAGGAATGCTACCTTTAAACACCACCACACAAACAACATGCTACTTCAACAATGGCCACGGCACCCTTTGACAAGGGTTTATATACATTTAGACAAGACGGGGTGCGGGTGTGTGCAGGCGTGGCCACAAACACAGGTGTTCCCACTGCACGTGGCGGGCCAAACCACGTGACTCGTGGGAGGCGAGCGTTCCTTGACTAAGAGAAAGGTAGAGTTAAAATATTACAGGATGGGAAAGTTATCCAGAGCGAGTGGCGGTTAATAGAGTTTTGGAAGAATGAATAGCTAATTTACCCAAGTACGTTCTGGCTAAATCAATACGTTAATAAGCAGTTAAACCCAACAAAAAAAAACTTAGAATCGAGGGAATAGATTTGCGGCTAAAATAATGATATGGATAGCGATTTATTAAGTGAGACGCAGGGAGTGCGAACGCATTTTTGGCTTGAGAAAATATATAGAAACTCTGCAGGTGTGGAGTGTCAGCAATCGTTAGAGTTAATAAAATACCTAATCGTATCAGCTGACTAAGTGGCATAAACTGGATGAAGATGAGGCTGTATTTCCTCATCTTAGGTTAAGTGAAAGAATAAGGAGGATTTGGAAAAGGGCTGCAGTTGCTGTTTAGCCAAGTGCCTGTCGTGGGCGTAGTCGTAGGACTTACCACATCCACATTCCATTAAGCATTGATGATTCATTGAAGGGGGAAATGAGGGAGAATGAGGGACAGCATACGGTTGTTTTATAATCATTTTTATAACCACATTATATTCTACATTATGTATGATCATTTAATACCCCACCAGTACATTTGTCATTTTGTATTGTTTTCTTTACTGATTTAGATTTGTTATCAGTATTTAATCAGTATTAACCAATAAATATAGTATACATTAGTTGTAACTGCATAAAGCAAGAGAACCTTCCTGGCTTCATAGATGGTCAGGAATGTATTAAGCTTGCATACAGTAGGTCATATCAATATGTTAGTTACTCACAGTATTAGTAACATTATGAAGTGTAATAACTTAGTAGAAGTAACAACTCAACTATCCTGCCCCATGCCTGATGATGATTAGATATGGTCTCTGTTGGCAGAGATAGCCACCTTGGATACAACGTATAGGTAAGAAGGAATGAAAGGTTGGGGATAGTCAATTAACCCACACTATTAACTATATAAACAAACTATTAAAACACTATCAATAAAAAATATATCTTTGATAGATTGCAAATAAAAAGGCTGACTATAATGGGTTCATGACAAAAGTCATGAAAGGGGGGAAATGAGGTAATAAACTGATATTGTAAGGAGAAAAATAGGAATGGTCCAGAATAAACTGGTTTCATGCAGGAAAGGCCTCTGTAGGCTTCAGCGTAAATCCTCAGGAGGCCTCTTTGACAGGCTTCTAGGGGCCTCAGTCGAAGGGAGAGCCTTGGCTCAAGGACAGAACAGCCCGGCCAAGCACCGGAAGAAACAATATGGGCAGCTGGTGATATAGAATATGATTGCCTTGAAAAAAAAATAAAAAAAATAGTAGTAGTACAGGATGAACCTAATGGTACCAAGAACTGGTTGGTGTAAGTATTGACTATCAATTGGCATACATTGAATAATGTATGGTTTGGAGAACGATAGTGGAACTGGGACAAGTTTTTATGAAAAAATAAAAATGGTTATGAAGAAAATGTACAAAAAGTGTGCCCACCTGAGACTGTTAGACATTCTCTGGACAATGCCTCGTTTGTAACATTGAGCTCAGAATAAAGATGGGACCAGCTCTTCTCTTCAATTAATTCCAGAGTCTGCATCTTTATTTCTATTTAGTGTGTATTGAGTAAACAGTCTTGAACTTAGGAAGATCTATGAATGACATTACACAGACAATAAACATTGTATATGTTATTAAGAGTGGCCTATGAAATATACTGAGCTTTTAAAGATAGATGTGAACTGTTTTCTCTCAGGAAACGTTACATCCTGCATTGGCACGTTTCCCACTGTTTCTCAGCACCCACTGATGGCTGCCCGTAGAATGGTGAAATTGACACAAGGGGGAGTGCTAACATCATTCCACAGTAGGCACACTGACAAGATTGGCTACAGATGTGTCTGCAAGCAATTTTTGTTCACTTGGCTTGTGAGCGCAATCATCTGCCAGTGCATCTGCCATTATCTCAGAATTGTACTTAATGGCCTGATTAATCAGCCAGCCAATTGGGTGATTTTTTTAAATATCAAATCATTAACCTATTATCATGAATAGAACATTTTATTTTCAATGTACTTATAAAACTAGCTGTATTTGTTGGACTCTGTATTGCTGCCCATTTACATGAAGTATAAACCAGGCATGAAAAGTACTTGATAACAGTGAATTACAAGTGAGAAGTTCCAGTGGAAGATCATATCTCAGATTCCTAAATAAAATCTGACAGGAGAGAGAAAAGGAAGGGTGACAGTATGTCATCCAACTGTGTTTACAATTCGCTCCTCTATTAGACAAAGAGCTAAACGTTTGCCTGCATTGATTAAATGTTGACTAATAGAGGATCAAAATGTAAACCCTTATATATGAGTATAATGGAGACTATGATCATGCAGGCCTTGAAGGCAGCACTAAAGTAGCAGCTTATTTCACATGTTTTCAACTGACAGCTTGAATTTCCAGAGATGTCAGACAGCTCACTTCGCACCTCCGATGTCTCAGCTCTCTGCCAGGAAATGTCACGAGATATTGGATGGATAACGTGATTGTAGGAGCCAAATGCATGCAAATAATTTCCTGCTCATGCATGACCAGTTTCTCCTACCCAGCGGGAGTTTTGAACGTTATCAGAAAGACAGCAAAACTGGTTTGAAGTCAGCAGGAGAAAATTAGCCAATAGAATAGAATACTTTTCTTATAGAATGGAATTACAATAAAATAATGCATGCATAACAAAAAGCATGCTTTTAATAAAACTTCAAATTTGTTAAAAAAAAGCCATTTTCATATTATTTATATTATTATTTCATATTATTTTTTTCCAGCCAAATTGGTCATAAAATATGTTTAGAATCATATTGGTTGAATGGGCAATTCAATCCAACATTTTTAAGTATTCCAGAACAGTTACCAGAACAGGAATGTTTCTCTTGCATAAGCCTGAGCTGCACTGAACAATTTTCTTCATGCAGGTCAAACAAAAAAAAAAAAATTGTTAAAAATCTAAGAAAATAATTGGAACAATTAGGTGATTATAATGTATTTTCCAGGCTTATAGTTTTTAATCAGCCATTTTGCCAATAAACAGATTACATGCTAACATGCTAAATATTACTACCAAGTCATGAATGAAACTGCTGATCTGCTTTAATCACTTGAAAATATATTGAATATTCAAATCTTTGTTTTCTTTGTAATTGAGGATTGCAGAACTCGAAGAAGCACACACACTCAAATACGCACCCTCACAAGGATGGTTCACGGTGCTCTGACTGACAGTTCAGACACTTCCAGGCAGTGTGGCAACCCATGAAGTGCACGATGACACAAGTCGATGAGAAGGGTTGCAAGTGAGCCAAAGTAATCAGAATGCCCAGTCATCCAGGGCCCAATAATGCATTAAGTAATAATTGTAAATTTTGTTTTTAAATTTTGGTAAATAACGGCCAAGATCACAAACAGAATAAACTGGGGCTTATGAAATTAAGTATGTTAAAGATTTCCTTATCTTACATAGCAGTCAACACAAACACAGAGATAGTGTTAGCAAACACAATTTAAGCCAGATAAAGAACAGTATCATAAAACCTATGTTTCACTCTTTGTATGTTTTATGTTTGTTAATATAAAAACTTTTGCTGAACTGGATGAATAACTACAATATTAAAAGAAAACAATTTATCAAATGAAGTTTTCCCTTTTCCCTCATCAAAGTTAGGTCTGTATCTAGCTCTGTATTGCCAGTCAAGCGTTGTGAACCATCTGGAGTGTTGCTGTAGCAACAGCGAATGGTGCCACGGTAACATTAACTGGGGTTACCCAGGAAACTGTAGTCGCTATGGAGACTGCCTCACAAGGCGGACTCAGGGACTTCGACTGGGAGGCGTATCCTCATTTGGTGAGTTTGATTCTTTTCTCCATGCCAGGTACAAGATGAATCCAAACGTGTCTTTATTTTTTCCTTTTCCTTCTTTTTTTTTTAAAGCCGCCTCTCTCTCTCTCTCTCTCTCTCTCTCTCTCTCTCTCTCTCTCTCTGTCTCTCTAAGAAGGGTAACAGTTTGGGAGATATACAAGGAAACGGTGTACTTACAGTTTTGGGGTATAGCGTAGCTTGTTTACAGCACTTCACAAATTTAGATTAATTTTTTCCCAACACTGATTTTATATCACAAAATAAAGCATTATTTTGAGCGAAAACAATGTATTCTTTCATTCAATATAGCAGAATTAAATTTTTGGTATAGGCAAAGGCAGTTTGTTTAATAAAGACATACAGTCAGCTATATGTAGTTTGATTTTCTTTCTATATATTTTCAGTTTTGTTAAAATATTGAATCTTCACTTAGATATACTAAACAAAATACATGTGACATTCTAACACAGAACCTCCGAAAATATTTCGTTTAATAACATTAAAAGACCTTTATTCGATCGTCAAACTTCGCCACAAAATGTAGGATATTGCGAATACTAACGAATTATGACGATTATAGGTAACACTGAGAACAAGAACAAACGCAGACTTACGATCACACACATTATATATAGGCCTATAATTTGTATTTATTTAAAGTACCCGATCTGACCTTTGTCCGCTTTAAACCTCTGAAGAGAAAGCGAAATACTGAACAAATGCAGACCAACAGGTTTAGTTTGGCACGTTCTCATACGCAAAAGCGCAATGATTTATTTTGTACGTTCCACGCCACTTGCAGGGTCTGCAAAAAAGCATCGTCTCCTGGAATATAGCCTTGGTTTGGTGTGATAGCAACTGTCGCTGATTTTGTCGCTGAAGTGTGAGCTATTTGATTTACACGTCAGTGAAAATCTTTTTGATATTCACGCAGTTTTGATTATTCTGATTTGTGTAGTTCGGTTGCTTAAATCCACTATTTATCCCTTCCTCTATCACCATATATTCCGATTTACTGAGTGATGACGTGCTACGCGTCCGTTTCAGTTCTTCCGTGGAGTTTAAGTGCTCGCAGCTACCAACGTGGAGGTATTGCGCGTGTTCTTCCCCGTCAGTTTCCCGGTGGTAAAAGTAGTTGAAATTTGAAACAATGACGGGGACAGGCAGCGCGATAGTCAAAACACCAGCAATCGCGCATAGTGAACCAACAATTTTCCCTCCAATGGTTACTGGATGCATGTCTCCATAGCCAACTGTAGTCATGGTGACCACAGCCCACCAGAACGCATCTGGGATGCTACTGAAACTCGAGGCAGGGTCGTCCGCTTCTGCGAAGTATACGGCACTAGAAAATAAAATGACTCCAATGAAAAGGAAGAAAATGAGAAGTCCCAGCTCCCTCATGCTGGCTTTTAATGTCTGCCCAAGAATCTGTAGGCCCTTGGAATGGCGCGAGAGCTTGAAGATGCGAAAGACTCTCACCAGTCGGATTACACGAAGGATGGCGAGAGACATGGCTTGCTGTCCGTTACCTTGTCTCTCGGCCAACTCTGTGCCCAGGGTAATAAAGTAAGGGATAATGGCCACAATGTCGATTATGTTCATAATGTTTTTGGAGAAAGTGGCTTTGCTTGGGCAAGCAAAGAAGCGTACGAGCAACTCAAATGAGAACCAGATAATACAAAGCGTCTCAATCACAAAGAAAGGGTCGGTGAAAGAGCTCGACCAATACGGGCCAGTTCCGTTTACAATCGGCGCCACGGTGACTGGGTCTTTATCGTCCCTAAATTCAGGTAAAGTCTCTAGGCAGAAAATCACGATAGAGATCAGAATGACTAGAACAGACACAATGGCGATGCCCCTCGCTGGACCCGAGCTCTCCGGGTACTCAAACAAAAGCCAAACCTGCCTCTGAAATTCATGATTTGGCAAAGGGCGCTCCTCTTCTTTGATAAAACCCTCATCCTCACGAAATTTGTCCATCGCTTCTTCGCCAAGTTGATAAAATCTAATTTCCTCGGAGAAAATGTCAATGGGAACATTGACAGGTCTCCGAATGCGCCCGCCTGATTGGTAGTAGTAAAGAATGGCATCGAAGCTTGGTCGATTCCTGTCAAAGAAATACTCGTTCCTGAGGGGGTCAAAGTAACGCATCCTTTTTTTCGGATCTCCAAGCAAGGTGTCGGGAAACTGATTGAAAGTTTTGAGTTGTGTCTCAAAGCGTAAGCCTGAGATATTGATGACCACTCTTTCGCAACACTCGTGATTTGGCTCATATCGATCCAACGACAGGTGGCTGGGGAGCGCAGCCGTCTCCTCCAGCATGTCAGCTACCACTGTCATACTACCTTTTTCCGTTTCAGCGTATCCATGGTTGTCGGCGTTATTTCCTCGGTGCCGCGCCGAAGGTGAGTCAATGAGGTTGAAATGATCATCCATACAGGCAAAGCGATGGAGGGACAGAGAGAGGTGCACCTCTCCCAACTTCTTCTGAAGGATTTAAAGGCTTCACGTTTTTCTTCACTCCTCAGCTCCCTATCGACAGTCTTTCAACACAATGTCGCCGCCCCACAGCGCTCACGCGGGGCTTTATAAACACACGTCTATGCCCGCCCACGGTGCGCATATGCCTGACACACTTTCATCTTTCGCCCAATCGGAACTTAACTTGATATAAACATTGATCCGAAGTGCGCTCAGTCTCACTTTGTTTGCCATCTGCGACGCGTTCAATTTTCGCTCCAAACCCATAAACACAAAATAAATACAACTTAATTAGCTCTTTGCTTGCAGAAATTAACGACAGTCAACGTCTCAGTTAGATAATTTAGCGTTTGTAAGGAAGAAGAACCAGAAAATCCATCTGCTGCTTAAAATAACAGCTCTTTTATTGTAAACTAAGCCTTTAAAAGGGAAAACAAGCAAGCAGGAAAATAACTTGACATATACGCAAAATAGTGATTAGATAACTAAAGAACACATCACGGAGTCGTTAATACATTCTACACGTGATCATTTTAACAAAAAGGGAACGGAAAGAAAAGGCGCACATATTGACACAAACTAACAGTTCAGAACAATACACTGAACAGTTAAGTAACTGCAGAAAGGCGCAGGGCTTTCTGGGAGTCCTTGCCATGCTCACTACTGTCACTACTGACCGTCCCAGGTCCAGTGTCCCTATGTCTAGTGGTAGATGCAACACAGCCCCCTCCCCGTCTCAAGGGTTGGCCATCCCAGCAAACCAAACACCCCTCATAAAGTCCTTGAAGCAGGCATTCGTGTGCTGCTCATGCCGTAAAAACACTCACATCTCTGCTGAGGGCGGTTTTCTGTGGCAACGCTGTAATACCTTCATTTTTGATGAGTGTTGCCTACACCATTAGCACAACAGTTGCTTCAGCACCATTCACATGGGGGCTGCTTAGCATGTCATGTCATCCTTGAACTCCTCAGCCACATAGCACTGTGTCTTTACACAATTAGTTCTGTCCTGTCTTGGCAGAGGGCACTTGGAGGCTGGCCGGTACAGCAAGCTGGACGTGTCACCTCATCGTGTGCCATCTCAGCCATCACTCCTCTCTCGTTGGGCACCAGCCAGACTCTGCGGCCTTCCTCACCATCTTCCTAAGCCAGTCCTGTGACCCATCTGGCACGGGGTAGGCGTAACACTCAGTATGCCCTTCCTCTGGGTTACATCTTCGCCGCCTCCATTTGAGTTTGTTGATCTAGCTTCTTCCAGCTCAGTGGCAGCATCTCACTACTGACATCAGTGTACTGATGGGTACAATGGCTTTAGAGGGACTCATTCAGCAAACAAGTAGTAAAAGAGCTGGAGTAATGGGAGAAATGGGGGGATGTTACTAAAGAACACACAAATACACTATGAAGACATTAACACTTTTTACACATACAAATTTTAACAAAATGAGAAAGAAGACTAACTAAACCAAATGTACACATAATGACACAAATCAACTAAATACAACACATTTTCCAATTCTCCTCTCAAAACCATTAAAGAAAATGTAAACCTGTTAAGCATGTGAATAATAGTAAATTGGATAAATTCGAACTGGCTTAGGGATGTTTGTGAATACAGATATGGAACTCTCCATGGTCCTGAAGTGTGGCATTCCTCATGTTGGCCAGACGAGAAAGATATCAAGGTATGTTGGCTGTGTCTGCTGCATATCATGAATGTAATCATTGTGATTTGGAGCATGATTGCCTATATTGCTTTGTAATGTTTCTTCACTGAATGTCAAACTCACTGCACCTTAAGATCACCTCTAGAAATTTTTGTCTATTACAACATCATGAGGGCAGCAAATTATATAGCTAATAAAATTTGTAAAAATGACAAACACTGCTTTCTAGCAAATATAGTTGTGTCCAAGCAGTTAGAGAGAAATGAAAAACAAGCTTGAAAGAATGCTCCATGGTGCCAGTTTTGTAGCATGTAAATAATACTTAGTAATACAACGTACTGGTGAATAAAAGTAATTCTGTTTTTAATTATTGTGTAACATGCAGTACATTTGTTTGTGTCAAGGGAGACAATGCTGCATAATTTCTTACCTGTTTTGTTTTTACCTAACTTTATTTAAGGAAGATATAATTGTAGTTTTTCTATCTATCTATCTATCTATCTATCTATCTATCTATCTATCTATCTATCTATCTATCTATCTATCTATCTATCTATCTATCTATCTATCTATCTATCTATCTATCTATCTATCTATCTATCTATCTATCCTCTTTTTAGGAAGTAACATAGGCAAATTCATCAGCTTTGCTTTGCCTAGGGCAGTGTGAAGTGTTTCGTATAATAAGTTGCTGCTCTTCGGATCTGAGAATATTGGCATTGTGAATACTGAGTGTATCGGCTCCACTCTCTCTTGTAACTGTTAGATCAACAGCCAGACTGTCAGAAAACAGAATGTCAGGAGCAACACTTTTTCTATCACCTATGGAAAGTTCAGGGCTGTTAAGGTGTCAGTTCTTTTCCACACCTCTTCATCCAATATGTACAATTAGATGCACACACTCTTGTTCCTCACGTTCCCTCTCTCACTCTGTATGTCTCTCTGTATATACATTTACATACATATTATATCAGAGTATAAAGTATATTATTGCATATGATTGAATCAGATCTTAGAACAGAACTTAGATCATTTAGAACAGCTGCACTGCTGTATGTATGTTTAGGCAACTGAGCAAAGCCACAACATATCCATAGAACAGATTATTGAATAGGTGCATTAGATGTTAGTCTTTGCCATTTCAACTCTTAGATCTTTTTTTACCAGAGGTAAGACTAGGTGAGAAAGATTTTTTTTTTTTTAATGTAAGAGCTATCCCCATACCCAAAATAATCTAAAAGGTAAAATCTAGTTTGGGGAATTAAAAACAATGAAACCATCACTTGGTTATATTGACAGCAAATCTTATTATGATCTCTTGACAGTCTTTTAATAATCTTTCAGTGTTCAAATTTTAGGCAAGGTTTTAAGCAACTCCTGGTTTTGCTGGTGTCATCTGCACAGATCTCTGTGAGCTACAAGAAAATCAGGGGGTGGCAGCAATTAGAAGTGGACAGTTTGGTAGCTGCAACCATTAAATATCCCTACAAGTGATTTATCACATAATACAGAAAGAGCTCAGAGTGATAGAATATTAACGAGGATTTTGGATCATGCCCCCTGCTCAGTATTGCATGTCATGCATATTTTATACAAGGTTCTAGTCAAAGTGGGGTTCTTAATTGGTCAGACACACACTCAAGGATCACTACATGAACACCCATCTGAATATATTCAATAAACAATAAATGTACACCTTGCCTGGGGTATGTATGGACAAAGACTGTCTTTATGGTACATAAACCGATAAAGACTTTCATAACATCAAAATACTATTTATTATTTTTGAATCCCAATTAACAGTAGCATTTCTTTTCACTCACAGTTTAACACTTGGCACCATCTTCCCATAAGCAGATGTCATAAGTCTGATCTGGCAAAAGTGAATGCGATTGCTTTTGTGTGCAGTTTTGGGTATGGACCGGATAGCTCAGGGATAAATCAATAGAGTTGGGGTCATTGATCAATAGCTTGTTTACAAAGAGCAGAGCTCATTATATGTTAACATTGTCCAAGGTCAAACCAGCCAAGCCAGTGTGGAAGGAGCAAGAGGAGAAATCTGCAAGGTAGTGGAAGGAAAACGATCACTATCATAATAAAGTCATAATAATTCTTACATCTGGTTCTATATACCATAAAGGCTATATACCATAAACCATAAATGTGTTGTGCTTTGTTTTCTTTGTGTAATGGATACAATGGAGACTTTAGAAAAGGATAGGCTTACATCAGCTTTATGGTAGAATTTTCAAATTTTAGATGTGGTGATTCATAGAGTATTTCTCCAAAAGGTCATTTTCTGTTGGATTTTTAAACCTGGTTGTTACTGTAGATTGTCAAAAATATTTACTAAGGCAAATATGGATGAGTTAAAAATTTGTTGCAATATTGCTTATAGCAGTGAATATTTCACTGCTATTAACCGTCTTATGTCAATGCTGCAGGAGAATGACATTTGTTGGGAGGCGCCATTTGGCATGGTGGATGTAGCTCCGATAAGACTCTACTAATGAGACTCTGGCACCACTCAGAGGTGAACAGCTGCTGCCACGGTAACCCCCAAAATAAACATGACATGCATACCCCTCATCATGAGAATAGGAGTTGACACTTCATCAGCCTATGGTAAGGGAATATCACCCCCCCCCCACACACACACACACACAAACACATACACAGACAAACCCACAGAGATTCACAAACATTCAAGGCACCTGAGAAAGTAGAATCTGAGAGATATAGTTAGATATTGTATGTCCTTTTTACAACATGCAATTTCTTTTAAGCGAGACTTGTCCTTGAGAAAGATTCATACATCTTCTGTCTCTCAGTCTCAGCACTATTTAGTATCATCAATATTTTGAAACAATTTGAAACCATTATCTATGCCTGGAGAGACAAGGAAGAAGGTAATCTTGTCATATCAAAACTTATCCAGTGTTTGACATGAATATTGGTCAACTATTCATGGTGGTCATTATCACAAAATGAGGTCATTATCTCAAAATAGCATTTAATCATCCAGATTAATCAGACATTGATTAATCGGAATGATTAAGCACCAGTTTGAGATAATCAACATCAGCAGATGTCTGCACTTAAGAGTAAACAAACAAAACTATGTCTGCAGACACATCTGCAGGCAGTCTTGTCAGTGTGGATTCTGTGGAGTGCTATTAGTACTCCCCAATATCACCATTCTATGGGCAAATGTCATGGGTGCTGTGAAACAGTGGGAAGCATGCCAATGCTGGATGTAAAGTTTCCTTAATTGGTAAGACTTAAATTCCTGTCTTTCAAAGCTCACTATATTTAATTATCCACTCTTAAGAACATATACAGTGTTTACTGTTTATAATTTGACTGGTTCTATTCTTGTATTAGTTTGTATGTATTATTTGTATGTAGAAAATGTATTAATTTACACAAAATCTCAGATCAATACTGTTTTTTAGTATGTCTGATTTTTCTTGGCGCCGACATGGTAAATGGTATTTTAACTTTTAAGCAGCTTTTAGTAACTACATTACAAACCTCCTTTACATGCTAATTGAACAGTGCATGATATAGCTAACAGTTAAGTAAAGATTTAGATGTACCAGAAAAAACTAAAGAGAAGGCAGTAACCACAAAAATACCATGGAAGAACGAATGGATAATCCAACCCAAAAAGAAACTGCTGCAAAGCAGAACAGCAATGGAGGAAAACGAAACAAACTATTCACTATGAATTTATTCAAAGTTATAACATTTATATGGTATGAACAAAGCATTAGACATTAAAATTTTTAAATGACAACAGACACAACCCAAAAGTTTTATTTTCAAAAACTAATTGCTGATTAAATTAACCGATGTCATCAACATTAAAGTGTTTCACAGTTTACAACTACAAAGGTACTAATACTGGACTCTATTTTTATTGAAGAGCGAAACTATGAATAGTTTGTTTTTATTTTTTATTACATTTTGAATTTCAAATTTTAACAATGTCTCACTAAACTTGTCCAACCTCACAAACCTCTCTCTCTCTATGTGTGTGTGTGTGTGTGTGTGTGTGTGTGTGTGTGTGTGTGTGTATATATATATATATATATATATATATATATATATATATATATATATATATATATACATATATAAAAACACACTCTGCACACTTATGAATTTCAGTGACATCCCAATCTTAAGCCATAGCTTTTAATATGGTGTTGGTCCACCCTTTGCAGCTATAACTGTCACGGACTGCTCCTCCCCCATAGGTCATGTGGTAAGGCCCACCATGTGCAGGGGGATCCACATATGTACTGTGAATATCTGTTTTGTAACCATGTCCCTTCGGAATTGCATACACATGCACAGGGTTTATTGTTAAGTGTTAATGTGTCTATTTAAACCCCTGTACGTGTGTGCTCCCTTTGTTTGTCATTGTCGCTCTGTGTGTGTTAACTCCTAGCTCTGTAGCAGTAACGTTGGTTTGTGTAGTTCCCGTTAATGTGTATATGTCTTGTCATGATCAGTCCCTTCCATCTTCCGTGTTTTCCCTGTCTTGTGTCTAGTTCCGTTCCATAGTTTTGTTTTGTCCTCACCATGTTTGATTGCTTACACCTGTCCCTCATTTCTAGTTTTGTGAAGTTCATGTATTTAAACCCTGTTGTGTGGTTTGGTCTTGGCTGTTCATTGTTTGACTTTTTGAATTTGTGACTGTGTTTCATTATGGTTGTTTCTTTGTATTCCGTGCCTTTGTGTGTATCTTAGCCTTTGTGTTTCCTAGCCTTAGGTATAGCCTGCTTCCCTGTTTGCCTTCGTGTGTGTGTGTGTGTGTGTGTGTGTGTGTGTGTGTGTGTGTGTGTGTGTGTGTGTGTGTGTGTTTGTTTGTTTTGTTAAGTCATGTATTCCCGTATTGTCCATGTCGGCTCTATGACCCTGGACTGCCTAGATGACTCTGATTTTGCATTTGCCCATAATAAATCTTGCTCCTCTCCACACACACGTCTGCTTCCTTACCGCTCGGCGTTACAGTCTTCGTTTAATGTTAAATGTATAGAGATGTTTACTGTGAGTGTTATGTGTGAGTGCCACCTGTGTCATATATGTTTTATGTTAATAAACGGGTATCACCGATGAGGAAGTCTGTGCATCCTGCCCCGTGCCCTGTGGCACTCAGGCCAGCTACGTTACAATAACAGCTTCAACTCTTCAGGGAAGGCTTTCCACAAGGTTTAGGAGTGTGTTTATGGGAATTTTTTACCATTCTTCCTGAAGCGCATTTGTCAGGTCAGACACTGATGTTGTACGAGAAGGCCTGGCTCACAGTCTCCGTTCTAATTTATCCCAAAGGTGTTCTATCAGACTGAAGTCAGGACTCTGTGCAGTCCAGTCAAGTTCTTCCACACCAAACTCACTCATCAATGTCTTTATGGACTTTGCTTTGAGCACTGGTGTACAGTCATGTTGGAACAGGAAGGGGCCATCCCCAAACTTTTCCCACAAAGTTGGGAGCATGAAATTGGCCAAAATCTCTTGGTATGCTTAAGCATTAACAGTTCCTTTCACTGGAACTATGAGACAGAGGCCAACTCCTGAAAAACAACCTCACACCATAATCCCCTCTCCACCAAACTTTAGACTTGGCACAATGCAATCAACTAGTACCATTCTCCTGACAACCACCAAATCCAGACTCATCTATTGGATTGCCAGACAGAGAAGCGTGAGTCGTCACTCCACAGAACATGTCTTCACTGCTCTAGAGTCCAATGGTGGCATGCTTTACACCACTGCATCCAATGCTTTGCATTGCACTTAGTGATATAAGGCTTGGATGCAGCTTCTCACCCAGGAAAACCCATTCCATGAAGCTCTCTACACAGTGTTCTTGAGATAATCTGAAGGCAAAATGAAGTTTAGAGGTCTGTAGCGATTGACTGCAGAAAGTTTATAACCTCTGCATACTATGCGCCCGCTGGCCTACCATTTCATGGCTGAGCTGCTATTGTTCCCAATCGCTTCCACTTTGTTATAATACCACTGACAGTTGACTGTGGAATATTTAGGAGTGAGGAAATTTCACGACTGGACTTGTTGCACAGGTGGCATCCTATCGCAGTACAATGCTAGAATTCACTGAGCTCCTGAGAGCGAACCATTCTTTCACAAATGTTTGTAGAAGCAGTCTGCATGACTAGGTGCTTGGTTTTATACACCTGCGGTCATGGAAGTGATTGGTACACCTGAATTCGTTGATTTGGATGGGTGAGTGAATACTTGGCAATATAGCGTAAATATAAAGCAAATAGATAATGATAATAAAATAGGACCTGGTTAAGTGCTTCACACTTAACCCTGTATGTATCCATGTAAGTATTTTCCTGCACTTCTGATCATACTTATCCAATTTTTCCAGTATCCTAAAGGACATCCTTTCATATACTGCAACTTTTGTCAGTTCAGTAAGCCACTCCTGTACAGAGAGTACCAATGATGACTTCCATCCCCTAAGCTTAAATTGTCTTCCTATCATAATATTATTATGGATCCAATTGGCTTATGACAGTGACAAGACTGTTGGGTATCCAAGATTATAAAGTCTGGAGCAAAAAGAGAATGGAATTTCTGTTATTTCCAATATATGCTCATGCACACTCAAATAAAATTGCTGGACTTTAGGAGAGGACCACAAAGCATGTAACAAGCTACCTTACCCATCTTGCTACCAAGACTTGATGCCAACAATCTGATAATTTTATAAGACCAAGTTTATGTAATCTGCAAGGTGCCCAGTAAAAATGATGCAGAAACTTGAACTGTATTAGTCCAGCTCTGAGATCCCTAGATATTCTTGCAATATTCTGAAAAAGTCTATCCCACTCTTCATCATTTAATGACTAAACTATTGCCTAAATTATCTTGAGACCCACTGAAGCCTTATTATTAGACTGTGTGAAAAGCAATCTATAGTATACATTTCCCTTACTGTATAATATTTGGCATCTTAGAAAGCCAATCTGCGTCTTGATGACAAGTGACCTCACCCAAAAATTTAGCATATTTTTTAATTGCAAATATCTGCAAATTTGTGATCTGGGGATGCTAAATTCCTGCACCATTGGTTGAAAAATTTTAAAGAGTCTTGATCATAAATATCTCCTATATCTATGATACCACAATCAATCCACTCCTTCCACATATTGGGTGATTGCACAATACACAGCTTTGGACTTAGCCATAGATCCTAGAGGATCTATTCAAATAGAAATTAAATTAAACATATGGCTAACATTATTCCTTACTTTTTGCACATATGAAACCACAGGGTTTGAACTACTGTACTGTGATCATTTTATCAGGGGGAAAGTGGGAGAGGGGTTGATAATGAATTCCATACCATGGGGCAGCCCTTTCAGGTGGGAGTAACCTATGAGCCAAATGGTTAAAAGCATCACAATAAAATAAAGGTTTTGAAAGCGGCAGAGCACCACTCCCAACAGCTTACTGTAATTTTCACAAATGCATCTCAAATTCCCAGCCTGACTTCAGAGCAAATCACAGCATGGAACCAGCATTTGTGAAAGTAGAAAATGATCTGAGAATAAATGTTAATCCAGGTGTTGTTTTTTGTACGTATGATTCTAAATTTAATTACTGCATTTGATACTATAGACCATAGAATTCTTTTTAACTGGCCTGAGAACTAGGTTGGTCTCTCTGGAACCATGTTAAACTGGTTCTATGTACTATTTTATAAGTATAGGTAAACATATATAAGATAGCCCTGGACTTGGCCCACTTTTGTATGTTGTCACTTGGTCATCTTATTAAGATCTTTTTTTTTTTTTTTCCATTTGCATAGTTATGCATATGATACACAACTTTTTATGTCTGTAACGCCAGACGATTTCACTTCTGTAGATAAGATTGTAATCTAACTGTCTAGCATTGTTAGCTAGAGGAAGAGCCATTTTTAAAACTTACTTTAGACAAAACAGAAATAATTATAACCAGTAGTGAAGCAAAGTGGATGTCACGGTTAGTCCCTCCCAACTTCCATGTTCCATGTTTTCTCTCTCGTGTGTATTTTAGTTCCATTCCGTAGTTTCATTCCCCCACCCCCACCCCATGTTTTCCATACCTGTCCCTCGTTTCTAGTCTTGTTAAGTCCATGTATTTAATCGCTGTTATGTGCCATCTCCCTGGGCTGTTCATTGTATTTGAATGGTTATAATTCTGCGTTTGGTTTAATGCTTGTTCAAATGTCAGAATATCTCAACGTCTCTATCTGCTTGTTTGTAAGTTTTAACTCCGTGCCTTTGTGTTTCTCTTAGCCTTCATGTTTGTTAGCCTCTGAGTGTTTCCTAGCATCTGCTGTAGCCTGCTTCCTCTGTTTGCTTTCGTGTGTTTGTTTATCATGTATCTCAGTAATCTCCGTATTGGCTCTATGACCCTGGACTACGACTACGACTTGCCCCTAATAAATCTCGCTCTTCTTCGCATATGCATCCGCCTCCTTACCGCTCACCATTCAGTGGAAAAAGATGCATGAAATATTCAGAAATCTGGCTCAACATAGAAAAAACCGAAGTTAGAAGTATTGGTGTAATTCTGGACTCATTTAACTTTTAAACCACAAATTCATATTACATAACTGCATGCTATCATTTAAGGAAAAGAGTAAGAATGAGATGCTATCTCCATCTGCAAGATGCTAAGAAACTGAGCCATGATTTTTTTTTAATTCTAAGTTTGACTACTGTAATGTATTGTTCATAGGACTTCTGGCAACTACAAAAACAAACAACTTTTGCAAAATGCAGCATCAAGCATCACTCCATTAGCTGCCTTTTCCTTTAGAACAGACTATCAAATTTGCTATCTTAAATCTTTTAACAGTTTAACACTTTCATACATATGAGTGCATGATAGTGTAACAAACCATTAGGAGAGGAGGCGATCCAAATGTAAGGTGTAGCTTACATATGTGGCTGAGGCACAGAAAAACAGTCCAAAAAGTGAAAAAAGACAGACAAGTGTCAAAAAAGGTGTTTAACATCTTTGTGCTGTCTTTACTCTTTGGTTATCCTTCCCCATTTCTTCAGTTAGTAAGTTCCCTTTTCTGCTTGTTCTCTGTGGAAGTCTTTATGAAAACTACACAGATGAGTAATAGCTATGCTATACTGCATTTGTTAAATAGTTGACTAGTGTGTAGGTGTTTGGTTCAGGGTGTCCTGTCTTTTATTAGTTTAATTAGCATGTTAATGTTCTATCCTCAATGTGGTGCCTTTTTGTGCATAGCTCCCTCATTTCCCCATTTAGTTCAGTCAACTTTCTGCTTGTTTAATGTGTGTGTTTTTTAAATACTTTGTGTTGCAAGAAATCAGCTGTTCCTTGAGCAGAAAATGACATTCTCTGTTTCTTCTTTAATGCTGACTCTCAAAATTTAAATATATATTTCTATCCCTCTGTGTGTATGTTGCGTGTTTTTGTCTGTGCGTCAGTACACAAACCTAACTTAGCACAATGTTTAATGAAATTGTAATGAATTCATGGGACAGACTCTTCACTCTATCAAACTGTTATCTCTAGTCACTTTTTAGATGACATAAGCAGGCTGTGCAATGTGAGGTAACAAAGTTATTTTTGGTTTTTGTGCTTGCTTAGATTGATTATTTGGCTTGTGACCACATTTGTCAACAAACAAAACATACAAAAATATGTTTCAGGACAGTTTTTGGAAGGTGATAAGAATTACTTAGTTTTGAGCCCGGGACTTTCACTGTCATGCACCCTGCTATAAACATTTTCCTGAATTTCTTCAGTCACCATGAACTTTTAACAAATATTAACATGTTTTCTAAATCACACTAAGTCTTATCTAAAATCATTATTTGTTTAGCAGTTTTAACGCTTAATAAATTGTCAATTACAGTTGAAAAGGTTAATTCTAGCACCACCCTGATTAACAGGGAAAATGGATTTATTTTAATTTATTTATTAATGACTAATAACTCAGTCTGAACTCATGAAAGTTGCCAATTCAATACATAATTATTTCTCATCTACCAAACATTAGAACATCGCTCTTGACTCACAGATGTAATAATTAAGGTATGTTTAATGAGCAGAGATAGGAAAAACGTGCACAACAATGATTCACTAAGATTCTACTAATGACTAGGTGTATTCAATTCACTAGAATCACTATAATAACAATCATAACAACGCAACCAAGAGAAAATTAATACAAATGGTTCATGGTGGATAAAGGTAGCTAACTAGGCTAATAAAAGAGAGAAAATAACTGTTTTAAGCAACCCATGGTAACCCGAAGGAGGAGTTTGGATTCATTACCGGCAGCACAATGGGACTCCAGTCTTTATCAACACAACCAGGCTTGATATAAGCTGTGGTGAGCAAATTCTGAGAAATATAAACTAACGAGATGAAGTGAACTAATAAACAAAGAAAGATAAAAGATTTAAATAAACTAACATGATCTTAGCGAGAGGTTGTTGACTTAGTTTAGAAAAGGCAAAGTTGGAATCTTTGTCTAACCTCACAGAAATTCTTTGGGAAGGGGGAGCCCCACCTTTAGACTTTGTGGGTTTTTAGCAGCTTCAAACCTTGTATCCAACTGACATACTTCCCAGGTATATATGTTGGGGGACAGGGCATGCATGGTTCATGCATATTTAAGAATTTCTGTAGGACATACAAGAATACAAGAATGCATTGGAGCCACCACGAATAAATTAAACAAAGAAAATGATATATTTATTACCAATTTCTACCTCCTGGTCTTAGAATGAGGTTTGTAAAACAAACCCTGGGATGGGTGGAGTAATAGGATAATTAAGTTAATTACTTTCCTAATTTCTAGAAGTTACAAACTACTAACTTTAATATGTTGTCTGATTAGTTCATATAGGATTTCAAGCAAACACAACTAGTTGTGCTAGTTGTGAACAATTTGTTTACAATAAGCATGAGTTGATCTGTGTGAATAATGCAAAAATAATAAAGAACAGTTAGTGAACAGAATAATGAAACAATAGACACTAATCAAATAATAGGAACAAACAGAAATTTGGACATTATATTAAAATAACCACACATTACTGGCTGATTACCATCTGACATCATAATAGGTTAAACGGCAATGGGTTACTTTGTGAATCTGTGGTAAAGAAAAACATATATATATATATATATATATATATATATATATATATATATATATATATATATATATATATATATATATATATATATATATATCTGTGAACATATTTCTGTGGGATGAGTTTGAGTCTGATGGAATTTATGGTCACAGTTCCTTGAAGTATGACCAGGCTGGTAAGAGCTGCTCACATTCCAATCTGTGGGTTTTATGACATCTAAGTAGAGGGGGAAGGGTTAGAAAACCAGGCCAGCTAATAAGATAAGTTGTTTATGGCTTTGTATCTTAGCATCAAGTCACCAGAAGGCTCCTGTGTCCTGTCCATGGCCCAGGGGTGATAGAACGTCCACCCTGACCAGGTCACAGTTTCATCAGGGGAATAAAACTGAAGAAGAAAACTGAAGATGCAGTAGAGCTAATTGACTTCAGAGTGCTATAACACAGATGCATGATTCACTTCAAATACTATAACACAGATGCATGATTCACTTCAGAGTACTGTAAAACACATGCGTGATTCACTTCCAAGTATTGTAACACAGATGCGTGAATTTAAAAGAAAATTGCAAAAATCTGGTCCTGGGTCAAAACAAATTTACACTTTAATAACAGGGTTTCCCCCCATTGGCATTGTGATTCACATGGCATTGAGCCATCTGGTTCTGTGTTTTTGTTTTTGTTCTGTTTCCATGGCAACAATGGCCATGTGATTTTGTTTTGGCTGTTTACTAAAGCCTTGTCTTTTGATGTGTGAATCTGCTTTCTTTGTTCAATGCACCCATGTCTCATTTCTCTCCAGTGTACCTGTAATGTGTTGCGAGTAGTCAGATGCTTGCATAATAGCTGGAACGGTTATTTTTATTTTAAAGCACAAACAGTAAGCCATAAGAGATCCAAAACCATAGTTGAAAACACAGTCAAAGAAACAAAAACCAGACTGACAATATGAAGATTGTCAGGTCATCAAATTCCAGAGGAGCAATCCAAAACAGCAAAACCAGAAATGTAAGTAATACAATCAATACACAAAAAGACAAAATACAAAAACATGCTCAGTAAGCACTTGGAATCTAATTGGCAATTGTTATGACCTTGTCTAGGCGCCGGGCTGGAACAGGTCGAGGCAATCTTCCATTTTAGGCATTGGAAATTAGTCTGGGACTGTAACAGTATTAACCTTACAGAGACAAAAAGTGCCAGGTTTTGGCACTAGCAGACACAGAGAACACCACATTTAGCTGACACTTTTATCCAAAGTAACTTACAATTATGACTGGGGACAACTTGAGCAGTTGAGAGTCTTGCTCAGGGGCCCAAATTAGCAGTGGTGGGGCTTGAACCAGCAACCTTCCAAGTACAAATCAAGTACTTGAACCACTGAGCTACTACAAGTAGAGACAGCAGTACCATTTTCTAAAATATATTCTGTTTATGGGGGCAGTATGGAAAAAACATGGTGGAAAAACATGTACCAATCCCACACCCCAAGCAAAATGGCAGTTACTCTCTACTTATCAGTGAACACACAACAATGGAACAAAGTGAAATATGTACAATCAGCAAACTAACTATAAGGGCAAAGACAAGAGCAGGGTCAAAACAGGTCATACACTTGGTTGATTATAGTAGAACAAACTAGTACAAACACATCTGCAAAAAAACAAATCTCTCTGCTCCCCTCCATAGCCTCTCCTGGTGGCCAACTTTCCTCTTCCTTTTATTCTCTCTCAGGCCAGGTGGAGTCTTGTCTCATCATTGGCTTGCAAGCATGAAACTCAGCAGTCCAACTGTGTCATATGTATGTATGTGTGGAGTCATGTTCTGTTCACGTTCAGATTCAGTTCCAGTTTCTCCTTTTGCCTACGTCCTAGTTCAAGTTCAGAGTTCTGCTGCAGTGGTCTTTGTACTCGCTGTCCAGTCCAGTCGTGAAACAAGGCACTGCCCGGAGGAAGGGTATAAGAAAATATTTTGGAGGGAAAAGAAAGAGAAAGAGACACACTTTTAGAACTACCTTGGTCTCCTCTGAGGTTTCTTTTCTTTTAAGTCCACTTACATTTTAGTAGCTGTTTAACCTATAACTCTGCTTATGGCCTTAAGCATAGACAAGGTCATAAAGTGCACTGCAGACAGAGTGAAGATATACATACTTAAGTAAAGAGACAATGCAGACAATAAAAATATTAAATAAAATGTCAACAAGTCAACAATTTTGCACCTCATTTATTGTTATTATTAAAAACCTACAACAGCATGATATCACCATTAAATATCAACCACTGGCCATCCTGCTCTCTCAGCATCGGACATTGAAAAACCTATTGTAACATGGAGCAATTGTAACGTGGATATTGTAACGTGGAGTGGACGCATTTGCTGAGACAAGCGAGAGTTATTAAGGGCAAATCCAGAATCAGAGTCATAATAACAGTCCAGGGTCAAAGAGCCAACACGGAGAGTTGTAGGCAACATAACAAAACAAACAGAAAGCTCAGAAAACTCGGACAGAAAACAAAGGGCATATATACACAGGGTAATGAGGGCTAACAAGAAGCAGGTGAAACTAAAAGAAGCAAATAACTAAACATCAAAAACCAAAACAAGGACTGGAACAGGAACAGAGTAAATGAAACAATAACACGAGACAGGGAAACCATGGAGACATGACACTAGGAGGGGCCAAATGTGACACTTATATCTGTCGGCCACTAGACATGAAGGTAGCATCAGTCATGATATAAAGGGAGAGAGAGTAGGAAGCGTTAGAGCATCAATAAGTCTGGAAGCAGGCATGTCGATGAATCACCATAATGGAGACAAGCAAAAACCCCATTTTGCAGCTGTCAGTGTAATAAACAAATAGAAGGATGGTTTTCCCTGTTGTCTGCTGGCATGAACGAAGATTCATTTGCTCCTTTTATTTCAAACAGATCCCTTCGAGTGACTCTCTCAAAGGACAGTGACAGTGAGAGAACTCAACATTCCACAAGGGATCCTTTATCACATTTCTCATTTAGAGACAACAGTTCAGTAATAGCAGTACTCTTGCATGGCAGTGCCTACCATAAATGGGTAATAAATTGACCTTAATGTATCAAAAGGGAAAAGAGATTTGTTGGTTTTGTTTAGTTTTGTACAGTTTCAGCAAGTCAGCATAAATGGTACAAAAGCCATTGCAATTAAAGGAGCAGCATGCAAACGTGTTTGATATGCTTAATGGTATAGAAGGAGCATGTTTTCTTAAACAAGATACATTCAGATGAATCACATAGTCTCAATGAGCTCTATTCTGCCTTGGCTGTCCACAGCAATGAATGGCTGCTCCAACTAGTTGGGTAAGCTGGAGAGAGGAATGGACTCTGGAGAGAGTGGGGGTTCTCTAGTACATTTTTCAGCTACACTGATGAAATGCAAAGGTCATAACAAAGAGATATATGGGGATTCCAACCTTGGAATTGCTCTTTCTTATTCACACTCAGTGTCTCCTTTTTATTTGTCATGAAAAAAAAAAATCTAGGACAGAATCAATAACTATAGACTAATAACTAATCAAGCTCATATCTTTTAGCCAATAAAAGTGCAGAGAATCTGGGTCAGGGAGGGCCTGTGAGCAGTCTAGCCAGTGTGCTGCCAGTTGGAATCCCCCACTTGTAAGTGCTCTGTTTAAAATGATAGCAGTACACACTGAGGCAGTACATGCAGACTACAACATGCAACATCCCCCCCCCCCGCCCCCATTTCATTTATCAAAGCAAGCGCACAACTGTATATTCGCATGAAACCATATATATATAATCATGTCAGTGGGAATTTTCCACAGAATTAAAGAACCAGAATTGGCTTCCACCCCCCTTCCTTACTCTTCATTTTGTCCAGTCTCTCTCTCTCTCTCTCTCTCTCTCTCTCTCTCTCTCTCTCTCTCTCTCTCTCTCTCTCTCTATCTGTCTATCACTTTCTCTATTACTCTCGTTGCTACACTTCATTATGGGAAACACTCTGTGTGTAGACAGATAAGTCTATGTCTCATGAAATCAAACCATGAGCCTTCAGTAATTAACCCAGATAACCCTGAATTCTCTCTACAGTGCTTTCTTCCAAAAAATCCCGTAAATATATGTATGCATATGGTTGTGCATGTTGGTGGGGGAAAGGGGTGATTGGGTATCATCTCACATAACAAGCCAAATGCCTCTTGTCATTTCTCCTTCACATTTAATACAGCACCAATAGCATGTAGCATAAGAGGGGTGGTTTTGGGTGGCTGTGTGCTTTCATAAGAAGATAATCTTGTCTGTTAATAAACGTTGACATAATTGGGTCTACAATTACAAAAATAATTTATAGCTCAAAGGGAATTTCAATGTGAATTTTAATTTTAGATAATGCTACAGTGGAATTTTTGAATACTAACACAACTCTCCAAAATGTACATTTAACATGTTCTCTGTACACTCATACTTACTCCTTTTTGCCCTTCTATATCCTCCAGGGTATTTAATACCTTACCATTGAGGATGCCAGTCACAGTGAAACACCTACTAGTAATGGTTGTCAGAAGCCTCATGCTCATCATTTCATCAATAGGAAACATGGAGGAAGCAGGACCACTCTTTTGATATATCTCACAAACAGAAACAGTATCAGCAAACAGCAACTCAAATGCCATATGGTGTAGGCCAGGTAAATGATCATTTCATCAGCAAAATATAATTGATGCATAAAGAGTAGTTACATGGAATATGATAGTTTTGCTCCTTCATCATCTGGTTCATAAATCTATTCTTAATCTTTATCCTATTGACATAAAATAATGTCATATTAGAGAAATTGCATATAATCAGATATTACATATTGATGTGGTAGACTCTAAGAACTTCCATTAAGCTCTTAGACTCCATTTTAATTGCTAAAGAACAGGGGGGGTCCAAGTCTGGACCTGGAGGGCAAGAGTCCTGCAAGGTTTAGTGATTGCTCTGCTCAGTCACACCTACTAAACCTAGCAATTGATTGATAAGTTGAGTCAGGTATGTTTAACTAATATTAGTTAATGCAGCACTGTGTCAAACCCTGTTCCAAGAGGGCTAGAGACCAGTGTGGTTTGATGACTGCATACTTACATACCTGATTCAAGTTATCAGGCAGTAGGTGTGTCTGAGCAGAACAATCACTAAACTTTGCAGGACTCCTGCCTTCCAGGACCGAACTTGAACACCCCTGCTATAGGAGATGTGCCTGGTCTGAATAGACTTTAATTATGAGCTGTTCTCTGGGCACAGACTCTGAGATTTCACTGGCATGCTTTAAGATGAAGAATTGCCAAGTATTGTTGGAGCAGGGTGTACCTTGGCTAGCTGGAAGCCAGAGCATTCCAATATAGATTTTATTTGAATGTGTTCCTCATGTTGTATTGCTCATTGATTGCCTGAATGTCTATTTAATCATTGTTGAACTTGCGACATTTTTTTCCAAACAAGAGTAAATGAAAGGAGTAAGGTTATTAAACACCTTTGACTTTTCACGATATACATCTGACAGTTAAATGATGAGGTCTGAAAAATCACAGTGATTTGAAAAAGCATGTTGTGGTACTATAGTATTAAAATATAATATATAATACTCCATACAGTTAAGTTAATAATTACAACAAAGAAAAACTTTCAACCCCAGAGTACTGATATGTATATCAGGTTTGGTCCTATGTGAGGAGGATGGAAAGAGGGCTGGTTAATAAGATGTAAGGCGTTTTTATACTCATATTTATATTAATCAATAAGTTCAACAAATGCAGTATTTGGGCCAATGTCAGCACCAGATTTTACTTGACCACAATTTAAAATATATCTCATAATTATTGAATAGGCATTTGTCTGTGATAACCCACACCGAACAGTCTATAATATATTTAAATCAAAGACCTGAAATATTTATTTGTGTTACTCAAGATCGCATCACCTTAACATGGTTGACTTCATTCCTTTTTAAGTCAGCAGCATGATGCAGGAAAATGTAACCAACCATGGCTAATGCTGGTACACTAAATCAGTGAGTATTTAACCATAGCCTTTCACCAAAAGGTATCTAACCACAGCCTTTCACCAACACCACCAAAAACACACTTCCACAGGGCACACTAGCATCATCTATTCAGTTAATATCAGCATGATCCACTTAACATCAGTCGCTCTGCTCTCTGTGGAAAGTGGGTTAGATCTCACGAGTCAACTCCATCTTCTGCAGGCTACATGGGGTCTTTTTTTTTGGTTGGGGGGTGGGGGGGGTGGCACATGAATCATGTAAGATGTTTATTATGGAGCAAAGAAAAAGAGAGCACTTGCAGAGAAGCACAGAAATGGAAACACCCCATTTGGTTATGTCTCTGTGGACCTGAAATAGACCAAATTGACAGATGTGTCATTATAAATGGAATCTTATTCATTCCTTCTCTTTAACGCCTTTACTGACCTGACATGCTGCTTTCACAAACAAAGAAAAAAGCAGCCAGAGTAGAAAAACATTTTTACTTTCAGTATAAGTCTCAAAAGCAGTCACAAACAGCCCCCCACCTCGTCTACCACCACCTCCATGACTCTATGCTTCAGATTGTCTGGTACTGTTGGGAGGAGTGTAGAGTCCAATACCCAAAGCATCAGCCAACTAGATTACAGCTGTTTCTCTGGCACATTGTCTCCCACAACACACCATGCTACGGAGAATTCTACACGCTAATTATTGCAATCATCTCCTTTTCTACTGCCATCTGAATGACAGGCGGGACAGGAGGGAACTGAGCATGCTCAGTAGGAGACCAGTGTGGGGGAGAGGACATAAGTGATTTTGCCTTTGTAACTTACACAAAACAGCCATCTTAGGCAAAACAGAGAACAGCATGTTCTTCAAACACAGCTATGTAATTTCTGCCATTGTTAAATGCCATTTAGATCCTAATAAGAGTGAATGAGATAAGAGGAGACCAGTAAGGGAATGGAAGGGCATAAACAGGAACTAAAATTAAATGTATATGAACGGAACAGCTGTTACAAGTGAGTTGGCCAAGAGCAACATGCTTCACAGAATCATCTTAAAGTTGAAAGCTTGCTAAGATAAAATGACTACGTTTTTTAGACAAAGAAAGTATTAACGTCATGATTAGATCAATATTCATAGTAGCTATTTTTTCAGCGATAATCCAATTCTTTTGAAAGAATCCCGTGAAATCCTGCAAACAGAAAAAAAACAGACAGTGACTGTAAGACTTAAGTCTGTTTTCTGTTGTCCAATAGTATGAGTTTCATTTTATCTCACCTGGCAGCACAGCTGCAAAGAAATGGAACTCAAAATTTGAAAACACACTTTATGAAGACAATATTTAAATGAGCTAGCATCCTACAATATTTATGATAAATATGTAAATATGTAATTATATCCTTTATGGTTTGAGGAGTAAACCAAAATATAAAAATTGGGGGAATTTTAAAAATCTCATACTTGGTCAAATTTGAAGAACACAGGTTTATACTTTTCATACATTTACATCTGGGGGACAATGTATGAAATTTGGTGATGTGTAAAACCATGTGTGAACATGATGTGTGTCATTATTTGTGGTTTCTCTTTTAATGTATGTAAATAAAGCAAAAAAAAGTACAAATGGGTAAAAAAAGAAAGAAAAAAGAATGACTTTCCCAGAACTTCTAAAATTAGTCTTGTTATTTTTAATGCAGCTTATGACTGATGTTGGCAACTAGCTCTGTTTTGGCAGTGGAGAAGAGAGTGAGATAGATGGGGAAGGAGAGCGAGAGAGGGCGATCTGGGAGGGGCGGGGGACAATAATGGTGAGGAGAAGATTTCAGACGTGGTTGGGGGGAATCCTTATGACCTCGGTTACGGTGTGATGTCAGTGCTTAATATCACTATGCTCTAACGCACAGTCTCCAGTGCACATCAATTTTCCTTGTAAAAAAAACAACCTATTTTTATGTGTTAAGTCAAATCAAGGCAGAACTCCAAATTTGTCTGACATGGTAGCAGATAAAAAATTAAGAGCCATCAAAGCTAACAGTGCTAAAACAAAATCTCAGTGCAATTGCCTTAACCAGTGATTTATGAAAAGGAGAACAATCTCGGCGCAGATGGGACTGCGCACGAGAGGGTATAAATATTCTGGCTCATCAGCGGGGAAGCTTCGATTGCTCCGACGCCCCCGGTGATATACGGTGTGTCTCGATGGCACGAAGCCCTGTTCGCCAGGTATGACTGTCTTCTCGTTCGAGGTAACACTAGGTCTACCGAGGCTACTTTACCATGGGAATTATTTATTCACGGCAATAAACGTGTTTTGTTTTTTTGTTGTTTATTTGTTTTCAAACCAGAAGTGTTTTTGAAGAAAACGAAAAGGCCAAACTACTATACGCAGCTATGTGTTTATAATTGATACAATTTAACTCTTCTTCAGAGGAATCAGCAACTGGATTCCTATTTCATAAAATCACCACGAGAATCAGTGTCTGGTAACTCAGTGATGTAACCCAGTTTAAAAGCATTAAGAACGTTAACTGTAGCATTATTCTTTTGAATAATCTTTTTAAACGCTTCATATCTGCCCCTTTGGCACTTTCTGTTACAGCGCCATCCTGTGTCTGGTGTTCAGTGGTTCAGGCTTCGCCACTTTCACTGTGTTTTAGGCTTTTCATGCGTACTCTTCTTCAATAGAGACTCGAGTTTAATTACCCAATTAACTGAGTCTTCTAAAAGCATCTGTGTGTGCATTTGTTGTTGGCATCTTCTGTGAGAATCTCCAGTGAGAATTAATTTACTCTCCCTGCTAACAACCCATTGCTGTATCAATCTGCCCCCATTTACCCTCTAGAGGGTTTACATCAAAACAAGATGCATGCATAATTACGTTTGGGAAAGTACTCTATACACACCTTTATGGGAAATGTATTGAATGTTAAATAGCGAAAGGTATTCAAATTTGAATTCAAAGCACTATTACCATTTTCCTTGTGCTTGAATGGCTTTACATATTTACGATGATTCTAGCAGCTTGCTGGGTGTATTTCGTTATAGCAGCTGGGCATGAGAATGCTATGATCTACTGTGTTATGAAAGTCGGAGACTTTAAAGCTGTTTTAAAGCTGTTATTGCCCTCTGGTGGGCATGAGGAGTTTAGTCGTGAAAGTACATATTTGTATTAGAATAAAGTGTACAATCTGTGATTTCTGAACATTTTTTACGCATCAACTGAATTGCCATTAAGATTAAAAAAGACATAGAGATATGTTCCTATCAAAGTGTGTTGTGTCTAAAAATCAAATTATAGCAACTGAATGAAATTTGTTTTGTTTTGCTTTGTTTACATTCTCACTGAATATAAAATTGATTAAACAAAAACAATTATGTGTGTCTTGATGGGAATGTGAAACTGCATGAAAATGGAGCAGGGTTAAGAATTTGATCAAAATGGCTTCAAAACTTGACATTCACATGCTATGTCTGTACACATACAGCATTCTTTAAAGAGACTTCCAGTTACTTCATTAAAGTGGTATGGACATAGGTTTACTGGACAGGTTTCATACTGAATAACAGCAGCAGGGGGCAGTAAATGTAAATGCCCTTTTTATCAAACTGCAAACCTCCTCTCACAATTTCATAAAAGACTCACGGTTACACTAATAATGATGATGGTGATTGGAGTAGAAATGTTTCAAAGCAAGCTAACCAACAATATTATTTATTACTAATACTACTCCTAAAAACGTGAAAATTGTTTTATCAATAAATAGTGCATTTATAGTACCATTTGCAGAGCTGTAGGGTGGTACATCTCAGAGCATGCCTGATCTGTCTTAGTCTGTCAGATGTAGCCTAGATGTGTTTACCTGAGGCACGTAGATTAGTGGCTCAGCTGCCACACTTTCAGAAAGCTAATCCTGCAGCTTCTCAGTTGCTAGATATTGTAGAGGAGCTCAAAATCAGTTAAATTACCCCATGAAGAATCACTTTAATTACCCCATGATCCTCCTTTCTCAGTGCAATGAGAGGAAACCACGGAAGGAATGTAGGCATGAGAGGTTAATGCCGTGACATGTCTGAAAATCTCTGATCAAGCACATTACCCCATTTGATCAGTTGTCAGGTGGAGTTTCAGAGCTCGAAGGAGGACAAAAGCCTGTCGGCTTGCTTTGCCTTCGCTGTTGGCTGCATTGACCCTGGGTAGATCCCTGGATAGAAGGAGGCCTGTTCTCCTCTCCCCTTCTATCACCCCCCCCCCCCCCAGCACTGGAGACCACTGTTGTGGGTGGGGGTTGGACAAATAGGAGAGGAGAGGCTCATGGGAGGGGCACCCCAGTGATGTTTTGGGTTAACACATTTGTTGATGACCCCAAGGAACCTGATGGAGTTGTTGATGTGCATACAGATGTCTGGAATAAACCCACACTGCATATTTGCCTAAAACAATGTACTGATGGTTAGTCCCTTGACACTGTTGCCTTAATTAGTTTTATTAGTGCTTTTACAGCTTCTTGACCTCAAAAAAAGAAGCCCTCAAAGATCCTGACTGTTGTCTTTTAATTTTGAGCATTTTGCACCATTGCACTTCCCAAATACCTCCAAATCTAGGAAGTGTTACATAAACAGTGTTACAGAAAAGAGGCATTGTCTGATGATCTGATCAATACTTTTTCCAGTATTCTAAATTAGATCAGTTAATGATAGCAGTGTATGAGGCTCATTGTACTCAGTGAGGTTAGTACTCTGTGGTCTTTGTGCTAATTCTCTTAAGAGATGGCAGTCTGTTGGATCACTTCTTAGATTTCAAAGGTGAAAGGGGTCACTTGATCTGCTGAGGCTGGGGGGGGAGTTAACAGGGGTGGGATTTACAACACTGAGTGGCCTAGGAAACTCCTTGTATAATGGTGTGTGTGTGTGGGTGGGTGTGTGTGCTTGCGTGTGTATGTGAGTGAGTGACTAGTGGGGTGTGGGGTCTGTATCCTAGTATTTGTGATAGCTAAATAGGTCAACCCACCTGAAAGTGAAATTTACTTTCTAACTTTCCTTTATTGTCAGAAAACAAGCCTCTTTATTTCTTTCAAATAGACATGAATACTAGAACTCTGGATTCTCTTAGACTTGCAATACATAGACATTTATGTTAGGACATGATTGATCAAATGTTCCAGTGGACACTAATGAATTTTCTGTGACTAAAGACCTTCAGTCAAATCTACTAAGCATAAAAAGACATGACAGTTGTTATGCTTGGATAATAAAAAATTTAAATGAAAGAAAAATGGGTCTTGATCACTTTTCTGTGAGATGGAATTCAGAATTTTGTTCAGTACAGTACCTTTATTGTCAGCAATGGGGAAATTTTATTTTATGGAGCCATGTGTGATATATGTCAAAGATGAGTAAAAAAAACCACAATATACATAAATATTCACAAAAACATACAATACGTTTCTATCTTGTATACAGTCACTTACGACTGATTTAATTTCCCTGTAGCCCTAAATATAAAAGAGAAAATTGTCACCTTTCAACAGCTGGGTCCAAATGTGTCTTGGCTTAAAGAACGTGATGTTTCACGGACCAGTGAGGTAAGGTATTGGGTCATACTATATGGTCATATAGTTAGCCAGTAAGTGTGTATGTAACATAAGAGTCATGGTCATTCTGACATGCATGAGATTTGTCTGGTAAGTGGGTACAGAATAATTTTCCTGTTCTCACTCTGTTCTCTAAAGCTCAAATGAACCATGGGACAACAGAAAGATGTTCCCTCTCAACCATTCAAATTCAAGTTGAAAAGAGTTCCTGCCGCATTGGCCATTTATCAGGATGTGTCGACAGTTATAAGTGCATGCCGGTAAAAGCTGTTGAGATGGACAGATAGGCCCATTGCTGTGGTTCCTGTTAAAGATGATGATATGTGCAGGCAGATGTTCATAGCCTAGCCATGTCAGGAAGGTCACCGGAAACCTCTGGAACATCTGGAAAAATGAAATAATCCTATAGCACAAAGCATACAACTGACGAAACAGGTGGGACAGCAATTTTACTATATTTCTGTCTGTCTGCCTGTCTACTTGACCCTTCTGTTTCTTTTTCCTTGAAAACCCCATTTCCTCCTTTGCATCTACACTCTCATAAATATGTCCTAGTTGTCCTCCTGAAAGGGCAAACTGTTGATGAAAAACTTTGTGTACAAGTGACTAAAATGAAACTATGAAAACTGTCAACCTGAGCACCTTCAGGAAAGCCCTGTGCAAATGATATGTGACACCACCTGCATATGCATGTTTGTGTGTAATAATGTACATGTTTGTGATAAGAATTTCCATGTAGACCATGTTACACATATCTGTGTCTGTCAGCACAGGAATACTATACTCCATTTGATGTGACCTTCTCTTTAAATCAGCAGTCACACAGCTTTAAACAAATATATGTGACTGAAGGCAACTTTATTTCAGTATTCATTTTGAACATGTGGGACTCTGAGGAAAAATAAAGTAAGTAAAGATCGAAACCAACAGCGATATATATATAATATTAAAGATGGAAGTTTTGGACTCAATAGGAGGGTAGGAGGAACAAGGGGCTTTTAAAATGAACAAGGGGGTTTTAAGATGGCTTTTGAGGTGCCATGTCCTCCACCCCCCACCCCCCACATTAAAGGCTAAATGTACATTTAGATTATCAAATCTTGCTTGAACCTTAAACTATGCCCCCAGTTCATTTGAAATTGCACGATAGACAAGGAAATTGCTTAAATTAAAGACATTTTTGTCTTATTCAATGGCGAATGTGACATGACAAGTGCTCCTTTGAAACTGCATATTTTCACTGATAGAATCCTGTGATAGCTGTTGGCATGAAAATCTGCCATTATTTGATGCATCAGCTTTTAGCTGTTCTGTGCATTTGTGCTTTACCACTGGCAGGCCATTTCAGACGATTAGACGATTATGGTCACAACAACTAAAGCACTGTTTTGTTTAGTATTTAAAGTATTAAAAGCCGTAAATATGTCTTTAAGCTCAGTTCATTCATCACACACTATGCCTGGAAGTAGCTCACAGTGCAGGATGATAGGGAGATTCCTCTGGCTGTTTGCCTAAATGCAAATTCCTTCAGTGTCTGATGGGCAGCTACATTCTTCAAACCTTAGTTCTCATCCTCAGGCTATGAAGATGTTTAGATGAAACATCTATGTTAAGATGAAAAAGGGCTTGGATGGGGAAAATAATATTAAAACGAGCAAGAAAGAAAGCTATGGTATATATATTAACAATGTGGATAATGTGGGGTTTTTTTTTTGTTTTTTTTTTACTTATGATGTGTTGTGTACAAATTGTTGTTAAAAATGTAACTGCTTTAGACCTGTTGTATTTGGTAGTGATGTGATTGCTATAATCAACTAAACAAAAATGGACATATCTGTCTCTAAAATGTAGAAAGTCAAAAAATCTTTTAGCTATCTTTTGAGGAGTGAAAATGTAATCCAGCATGAAAATTGGCCTTTGCATCTAACACAACCCTGATATTGTCTGAGAGAAGTACAGGCGTAAAAGGCAGACTGTGCCACTGGTTTAGAGAAGGTCACAGAGACTTCCGCAGCCTGTCAGAGCAAACCTAGAGCCACTCACAGTAGAACCAAAGACGTCTGTCTTGAAAAAGTTGGCAATTGACTGTAGTGATTACTACTAGATTTCTTAGATTTTGAACAACTTTTATTAGGCTTGTGCACACTTGTTTCAAGTTTCAAGCCGATGGCTTCTCCTATGCAAATAAGGTGCTTGTGAATATTTGAATGAATATTAATTTCCATTTATTGTTTTTTTTTTAGGGTTTTATGTTCATGTAGTAAAAATGAACAGAAGCTGGTCTAGTATATTACATCACTGGACAGTTTCCACTTTGCCTTCCTAATATTAAAAAAAAGTAATAGATATTGCAGAAAGAAAGGAGCCTTCAAAGTCAAGTAACACATCTCTTTTTAAGATTTTGTCTCATATGTCCCTGTGAGTATGAAAGTGATCTGTGTAAAGTAAAACCAGGTGACACTACCCCAGTGTGTTTTGTGACCTTGACCTTGATCAGTGTCGTTTGTCAATGACAGATTGCTTCCCCTTTACCTGGCATACTGTGAGATACTGTACTGTTTTAAGGTTAAGTTACTGAGCCCTCTTCATAGTAGAGGCCCAGTATCTCACCAGATTTACCATTTTAAGACACTCTTTATAAGAAAAGAAACAGAAACATTTCTCTTTCAATCATACCAAACAGATAAACACATTTAAAATTCAGCAAAATTTGTGAATTCGTTCTCTTTGACAAAGAGGCTATCTGGAAATTATAATATAATTCCTTTCATCTGAGGCTGGTAAATGCAAACAGACTGTGTTCATCCTGGGATCTGGTTGTACTTACTGCAGTATTTGTCAGTAATCAGGCCAGGCTTGTAGAAGACAGAGCTGCCTTCACTTGATCACATTAGCCAGAAGCATACAGCATAGAGCTATGGGATCTCAGGTTTTTGTTGCCTGGTTTGTTTAGGGGTCCCAGCTATGGCACATTTGAACCACTGTGATGTTAATAATAGTGTAGGGATTGTGCTAATTTTAATCTTTAATTTATTATCATTTTCATTATTTTTTTGTTCAGTAAATTCTTTGGACCTAGGCATCATTGTAAAAGTAGTTTGATTGAGTCAGACCATGTGCTATTTCAGGTCTGAACACAAAGCAGCCAGAATGGGCTGTATCTGAGCCATACCTAGTCCAGCTGACTTCACTGTCTGTGAACAAAAGCACTTTCTCTTTGCTTGAGTTGTGTTCCTTCTCCAGTTACCTGCTTCCATGCTGTGCGTCCACAGACACCTGCCAGTCATGATAGATGGGAGGTCATGTGACACTGGAGCAGAACTTAAGATTTGCTGCATTTTAAGGCCCTTGAAATATGTTTTATAAGCAATCAGACAAAAGGAATCAATGCCTGGAATTAGTGCTGCCATCAAAGTTCTTACCAAGAATCTTTAACTTAGGTAGCAATATTAAAAGTTATATATTATAGATTTAAATAATATTTTCCTTTACTCTACTGCAACCCTCTCATAAGCAATAGACTGCTAAAATGATGCAGGGTGGTAGGCTATAGCAGTCACAGTAGCAGTTAGACTATAACAGTTTAAAGGAAAATTTAAAAAAGAATGGAAAGTGAATTTAGTATTCTATACTATTCTATACTATTCTATATATGAAATAATGCCTCTACCAGTTCATTCAAGTCAATACTTTTTCTTTCATTTATTAGTATCAACATCCAGGAATGTGCTGGAAATCAAAAATGAGAAACTAATAAGTACTTAATATTTGATGGTCCACAATTCCAAAGAAACATTATGCAATCTAAAAGTGTAGAAAAACATCTGTGTAATGGTGAGGTATACATCCACAATCCTTTTTACTCTCAGTTTCTATTTACCATCAGTTATATGTCCTTGACACCAGATGTGCCACACACTGCTCACTCTTTGCCCAAAGTCAGCAAGAGAGAGTGTATAAGTAAAGACAGACTCATAGAAAATGCTGAAAGTTGAGTTTGATTATAACATTCAAAACAAGACCATCTGCAGAGGTCCAAACAGTACCAGCAAACTGATTTTGGAAATCATGACATTATTAAAAGGCGCGCCTTTGCTGCATGCCCCCTGGAGGAAACTCTCTGGCTCTCAGCACTGGTTCAGTAGAGTAAAAAGAATTGCATTTGCTCCATGTTATCTGTGTGTATTTCTGATGAGTGGACTTCGGTATGAACAGTACAACATTAACTTTGAAAAGTACACTAGTGAAGTGGTATGTGTCATGTGCAACACAAATGTTTCAACACAAAATTCAGATTTTTGCAATCAAAAAATCTTTGTGACACTTTGATGGTAACCATTGACAAATGCTTCACTTAAACTCCATCTCCATTCAGGAGGCTTTTTTGGTTACTTACCAGCATAAATAATGTTTCATGCTTCAGGAATGTGAATTGGCCAGTGTTAATTACTTTTCATCATTGCGAAGACATCTGAAGGAAAAAGTAAAGCACAAGGCTACACAGACTATTATTGTTGGTGAAATAGTACACCTAATTTTTAACATCAGACTACAGTATTGATTTATTTTTTCTGCATGACATAATATCTTTCAGTCAGTAATGGTGTAATGTCAAGCAGCTAAATGTGCTTGCAGGTGAGAATTATTATGTGACACTGCAAACCAGTATGTTATCAATGATAAAAGGAACTTGGTTCAGTTGAATGAGAAACCCTTTAGTAGACTAATATAAAAATTCTAATTCTTTTGATATGGGTTCAGAAATTTCCCCAGGATGCTATCAGAAAATCCACTGTCAATATCTCACATACTTTGGAAATCCATGCTCTGTACTTGAATTCAGAAGCTCTAATGTAGTTTAAATACTTCCTGTAACTCTGAAAAACTGATAGGCCTCCTGAATAGGATATGAAAGACATGACAGATAAGTCATCATTAACTGTGGGCCTGAAAATTTCAACAAATCTTTCCATGCTGATAGTACATCAACAACATCACACTTGTTTCTAAACATATGGAACAAGTTACTGCCAAAAATATGAAACAGGTTATTGCCAAAAATATGGAACAGGCTATTGAACAGGTTATATACAGTCTGGCACTGTGTCATACCTGTGTGTATCAGACTACAATGTAGCCTATACAATGTAGCCTATAGTACTTCATGAATCATTGTGTGAGGAAATAAAGCACTTTCTTTTGTTTGTATTGACTATTTATTTTTAAAAGGATTAGTGATTTCTGCAGCATAGGGACAGGATTTGTGGCTTACAGGGACATGTGTGGAATGCCAGGAATTGCTGTTATTGGTCTGTCTGTACCACTTTGTTCTCAACCTCAATTTTAAGAGGCTAACATCTGCATTGTTTATTGCTTGCTATTAACAGCTGCAAAAAATGCTATAGTCTAGCCAGGCTTCTCATTAGATAGCTGTACTTTACAGCCAAACCAAAGCAATCTTGATTTAAATCAGACATCATTATGCTGGCATTTCACTGCAACTTCCACATGAGCAGTAGTAAACTCAATGATTCAGCATGTCATTTAGGAGGTGGAAGGAATGGCCTCCTACTATAAAGAAACTGAGGATCTGAACTAGTCAGGCACTAGGACCAGGAGCATCCCCCACACTGTGGAGGCACTAAGATAGGGACTCCTTGCTCTAACTTTCATAGCAATCTATTTCTCAACAACTACTACAGAGCTGTACTGCATTGGATGACAGAAGGTTTTAGTTTTCCCAGATCTGGAATTTGGGATTAAGTGGCAAAATACTGGAATATCAACTGTTCATATCAGGAATCCTGCTTTAGGAAGTGACAGAAAAGGATTACTGAAAGAAAACTGGAGGTTTGAGGCACTGTTTGTTCCCATTGCATTAATTATGTGCAAATCATCTGTTATCTAACTCTTGCTTGATTCAAAATATGTCCTCTTGTAAGATGAGAAGTGTTCATCATTTTTACTTTAAATTACTTTAATTTAGCAAAATTAACTCTTGTTAAACTGACTTTATCAATAAGAGTATTCTGTCTCATTAAGGTCCAACTCTCCAAATACGTCAGTTTCTTTTTCATGTTGTGTGTGTCCAAAACATGGCTCTTGAGTTTATAAAAACCCAGTATGTCTCTTTGGTTGCAATTGTGTAAAACCCTGACAGTGCCTCCAGGGGCAACACAGTCCAAAAGCTTCAACAGGAGTCAGCTATCTCATCTGTCCTTCTGAGGTGGGGGTTAGAATGCTCCCCCTCCCCTTCAGATTTCAGGCTCATTGGGTTACAATTGTGATTCGAACTACAACAGATGTGAGCACACACACACACACACACACACACACACTCACTCACTCACTCACACTACACCATGCACATGAATTGAGTGTCTAGGATGTGAGATTGGCATTAGGTCAAATTCGCTGCTCTTTACTCCTGCTACGATCAACCTCCAGGCAGACTGTAATCATTGTTATCATCACCCTCCATTATATCATGAGTCTGATCAGCTCTGTCTCAGCTTACCCCTCAGTTTCTCATTTTTCTCCTTTTCTCATTTTTCAAGAATACCAGTCATTACATCTCATTACATGCCTGGTGCACACATGCAAGCAATGGAGAGGAGCTTCTGACATTATCTGACATACATGAGACATGTTAGTATGCTAACCAGACCCCAGGTATCCATGTTTTTGCATGGAATGCAACAGGAGGGAAGACATGTTAGCAAATGTACAATTATTTGATATTTGTATAAATTAGCTTTTAGGAATTCCAATAGCAGGTTCTTCTGGTATCATGAGTATATATGACTCTTTGACCTGGTGTTTAGTTAAGGAGATTTCTTTGTTTATCTCACACTGGTCAAACATCAAACACTCTGATGTTATCCAGACATTTAACAAACTTGATTTATGTATACCATGTTGGCTATTTGGGCACACTATTCAAAAGATAATTAACTCAAATGTTTAAGCTCTGGCATGGAATTTCTATCCATCCAGATATTTTAAGAAGTTTGTATAATACAGAGAAATGCTTTTTGGTGGTATTTTTAACTTTACATTTAGTTGCTTGAATATGTGAGAAATGGCAAGCAAAGGTAGCCATAACCTCTGAGCTGTGCGTTTCTATGCTTCCATCCATTAGGGTCCTCTCCATCTGGTTACAGATTCAAGACCTCCACACCATGACACACCATAATCTGGCAGTCAGTAACACATGAACAGGAGTCATTTGGCTTCACTAATCCTTCTTGCCCCCCTTTTGAAGGGGTTCCAGCAGCTGGGAAAGGGTTTGCAGTGTCAACCCTAGGGCTTCCCTTTGCCAAGCGGGGGATTACCTGGAGACTAATGAAAGAAATGCGAGAAAAGAAATGTGTGGTCCAGGAGTAGTGCTGTAAAAACAAACACTCTGCACAAGGACTAAGAGGTGATTACCAGGCTCCAGACTAAATAAAAATTAGCAGTTGGACTGGCAGTGTTGTAATGGTTTCAAGAAGTACTAGAGCCGAATTTTTTGTTGGTTGATTGAGGGACAAAAACAACCGATGTTTACTGTATGACAAATTGGGAAGTTCTTGCCAAATTGGATTCATGTGCGGTGTCGCAGGACATTGATGCAGCAGTGTGTAACTGGGCAGGGTAAATTCCATCTCATTTTCCCTTTGAAGATACCAGCTATGGAGCTGAAAAGTGCAACACGTGGCTTCAATTCTAAAGCACTCTGATAAATACTGCCCTAAATGTATGCATCCCATCCCCCTGCAGCTCTAAATCCGAATTTTGATGTAAACTATCTGGAATATTTACCATTTTTCCTCTGAAATAAGTTCAAGAGATGCAGGTGCTTGCCCATGAGAAATTCTTTCACACGTCTTTTTTCCACTGTTCTGTAAACTGTTGGAATATGTTAGAAGCCTTTATCTAAGAGTTGTATCATGGCCAACATTCTCCCTGTACTGCATCCCCAATGCTATCAGAGCTTTTCCCTGTTTCGCTACTTAATAAGAGGGAACTCTTCCAAATGATGCTTTTGTTAAGGCATGTCTGGGTGGATTACTGACCATCAGTATCTCATGCTCCTTCTCATATGACTCAACCTATGATATCAAAGTGTTACTATTTGTTATATGCCTTATGCATCTTCTTGTTTGCATGTCATTAATGTATTGTAGTATAGCTTATGGAATGATTTGCATGATCAAAAAGTAGTATTTAGTAATAAATAATGTTAAAAAATACTGAATGCACTCCACTTAACAGGGGACATTCTATGATCCTTGCTAAATGCACTTGTAATGGTATTCCATTTTCATCCATCTTCATTAAAAAGGCCTGATATGTTTTGTTTCAGGTAGGCTTTGCTTACATTTAAAATGACAGCTTTTTTCCCAAAGAAATAGCTTGTATTTATGTACACACAATCTGTGCATATGAACTAGTACACTTCAGGCAAACATGTGCATTTCACATGCTTTAAGTCCTGTTTATTTTAGTTGTAGATGAGCAATCTACTCTGCTTCATACAAAGAGGATTTATGTATGTCATCTAAACTTTGCAACTAATTTCAATATTTAGAGGAGCCGAAGACAGTTGTATACAGCTGCCATGAAGCGTAATGTAAATCTGAACATCTGGGACGAACCGTGGTATGAGGGAAACAACAGGGGCAGGAACTCACAACTACTATCCACACAGCCAAAGGCCACGTGTTTGCTAATGGAGCTCTATGGTGACTTGACTGCAGGCAGCTAAGACCTAAAACACTTGACTCTTCCAGTAACCCCTCTAGAGGTCCAAGCTGGAATCAAGCAAAGTTGAACTATATTTCAAGTACTGATATCTGACGTAGTGGATAGAAAATCAGGACATGTAATCTGAGAGATGTAATGCAGACATGGTCTTGGCAATCTGTCCAATGGCAATGGAAGACATTCCTAACCATTTAAGACTTACAGTGCTTGCCTTATTATTGCTGCAAGTCAGATAATCCCATCACATCCAGAGAAATTTGAGAAACACAACAGATATAAGGAGAGCTTGGGTGCTGCTATTGCTGTGCCCAGTTGTTAAAAAGACAAATGCAGTCAGATGTTCATTAGATCAAATTGTATATTTCAGTTAATATAAAAGACATTAAGGAAAAAGAAGTTAACTCAGGTTAACTTTGAATGGTGCAAAGCTGGTAGGACATGTCTGGAAGCACTGAGTTCTCCCAAAGGAAGACTTACTCTGTACTGACTGGTAGGGTACCCAAACCATTGTGGGTAGTTAAATGTTTAGTGAAATACTAATTGTGTATAAAACATTTGTTTTAAGTTCATGTACAGCAGTATGGGCTTCAGTGACATAAAGATCCTCTTTACCCATTAACCAGACTTATTATTTGGTCATTAATATTAAGGCATTCATATTATTATTGATAGTCATTAAGGTTAAGGCATAGTTTTCAGTATATTCAGTATCTAAATAATACTGAAACCAAAATGAAAGGTATATGAATACAAAAGTGAGGAAGATTTTGGGCCAAGCAGATGGTCTTTTGCAGTAGGCTATAAATTAGTTGGCAGTATTGCATGTTACTGTATGCATTGAAATATAAGCATAGATCTTTAAAAAACTGTTAAGTATTGTTGTAAATGGCAGGCTAGTGTTTAGCTCTCAAAACAAACAAAAAAAACCAAACTCAGACCTAGTTTGACGGGGGTGCATTCTATTGTATTTGCTATTCTGTTGAGGCTTAAACTGCTGGCAGTACAAAAGAATGTGCACAAGACTGTGTGCGACTTGATAATGTGGCTTTAAAAAACCCTCACTGGACACCATCCCATTTCCGTCATCTACTGCACACTAGTGGTGCTCGCATGACAGGGATGTGTAAACCACTGTTTCACAACTGCAGTCTTGGAGGCCCCCTACACTGCTGTAAACTTCTCTGTGAGGAAAATGTGTTATGGGATCACAAATGTTGACAAGCGTGCTAATAAACTGGGCAAGAAATATTACCACAAGAGACTTTGAGTTTGGATGACTGTTTATGCTTCATGGCAGAAGAGAAAGGGCTCAGATGATTAGTGATTCTACCTGCTCTTTCTGGTCGCAGGAGCCTACACATCTGTTTTGAATCCATACACTCTGACAAATGTGTCCTATTTTCAGGAGTTTTCATGTTTATGGCTGTTACTTCCAGATAGTTAGCCCACAGTATTAGTGTGTTTGCATCTATTGGACATTCTAGGTAATAGAAACAGAAGGCCTGTCATGGAAATGGGAAGCTTGACAGTTAATCACAATTGCATGCTATTATCCTCGGTAGGTCATTCCCTCAAAACAATAGCCATAGGGCAAAGTAGTTGTCTTGGCTCCCAGATTCCTAGCAAGCTGAAGCTAGCTGGCAGTCGAAGTTTCCTTTAAAACACTTGGCCTAAAGCATCAATCCAATGCTTGTGGAATTCTTGTGGAATTCTCCTGAATGTAGACATGATGTTTATAAGTCTCTTTTACTGAACAAGTATATATAGGCAGATTGTCTTATAGCCTAATTAAATTATGGTGCAGTAAACTCATCTCATTATAATGTGTGGGAACAGTGTAATGTATAGCATTCATGATATTGTGCAACTATCAACTCTTTTTATTCAGTGTCTGCATTATAACAGACCCATGGCTGCCCTCTAGTATAATCCCAATTGACAAATCACATAACACACCTTAGACCAAAGTGAATATTAAAATATAATTATAAATGAAAGCTTCATCTATTTATTCAAAATGTTTCTAACTACCTTAGCTGCTTTATGAGTCAGTAATAATCCCAAACATCTTGCTGTTAGGATGTAGGTTAGGATGACAGTTAACAGATGTTAGATATGACAAAACTGTAGAGTGTGTGTATAATTTCACTGATGTGGTAATCTCCAATCTCCAAGAGAAAATTACATAGGCTCAGTTTTATTGCTTCTGGATATATTTAAAAATAATCACTGTATTAGGCCATCATTGGTTTTGAAACACATTTCCTGTTCCAGAGCTGGGAATTACTTTAAAAATATATATTGATCACCTTATTAATTGCAATCATTAAGGGAATATAGAGCATTACATAATCAGTGCTCAGGTGCCTAACCCCCAGGGTTCATGCTTACTGTTAATGTGTCATATTTCAACATTATTTCTATTTTAATTTTTTTTTATTTAGTGAGGGATGTGTTGCTTGCAATTACATGTAAGTGAAAGTCTAGGTATGTCACCTAAGGACCTAAATGTAAAAAACATAAGGTTAAATAAATTAATCAATTAGACAAATTTCTGTTGTGTGATTCTCATCATGAAATGCTTAAGATGAAGTACACGTAGGACTTTTCTGCTGAGTTTGGAACATGTTGAACTCCACATGTAAAAACAACTGTAAAAACAGTTAATCCCAAATCAAAATCTAAGATGGATAGTACTCAGGCGTTACCACGCCTCTTACCGGAACTGAAACAATGCAGACCACACACGGACACATGCAAGAACTCATAACACCTCTGACCTGTCTGTCTAGCAGGGGGAATCTGTCCTGCACATTCCAGAATGCTGACCCTTCCCACAGCGGGGGGGAGACAGAGGTTTACTGCCAGTTCATTTCCAGAGCAGTGGTATAAGTGTGTTCAGAGATGTCCTCTCCACTTTAAGGCCATTTTGGCCTCTGGCTGAGCTTGTGTAATAATACAGGCCTCTTTCCTTTTGCTATTTTACTAACAGGCATGTCAGGAATTGGACATGTTCCAGTGTAACCCACTATGCAACATACAACTCCACCACAATATAGAACCACACCTCTTTGATGTTCCTGACTGAACTGGTTTATCGGTGTCTGAAAAGACACTACAACATGAATTACTCATTCTGTTGGTCTTTCTAAGATGAATAATTTCTCTGTAACAAGGCAGTGCAACTCTGGTCCTGGAGATCTGCCATCTGTAGAGTGTAGTTCCACCACATCTGGCTCTAATAATCAGATCCTGGAGAAGGCATTGATTAACTGGGTCAGGTGTTTTTGGAATTATGGCAACCTGGGTGCTGTGGGTCAGTGACATAGGGTCAGCACAAAGTCACACTTCCTCCATGAGCTCTTCCACACATGAATGCTCAGAGAGGTTTCTGCTGCAGGTCTTGTGATGGCAGAGAAGAACGTATGCGCTTTTGTGTGTGTGTGTGTGTGTGTGTGTGTTTGTGTGTGTGTATGTGTGTGTGTACGCTGTGACTAAAGAGGTTTACATTACCCTTTGAAACGTGTGCCACTTGGGAAGTGTTACCACATGAAAGTGATCTGTGGTTTTAGAGAGAGATTATTTCAGGTCTAAATTCCGTGTGTCGTTTGGACAATTGGGGACCATGCCAGAAGAAATGTGTTAAACTGACTCTATTAGAACTAATGTGCTCTGGGTCTGCAACTAACAGTTTTCTAGACCACCTCAACAAAGCCGCACATACACAGAGATCGGCAGACAGTCACACAAAAACACAAACAAATGCATTTGCAAATAAACCATCACATGATGGTTTAAACACACTGATAGATAAGACACACTGTCCTTACTTTGCAAAATTAGCATTAGTTCCACAATTGAGTTGTCTGAATGTCTAGGCACTCAAGACAAGTTTAATATCTAGGCAATCAAAACAATCCAGTGTCTTTAAGACAACCTGAATAGCACAAATGTATAGACAGACATGTTGTACTGTGTTCTGCATTGACTATTCTGTGTTTTGTACCAGTTTCTGCTTTGGAGCCAGTGGTAGCTCAGTGGTTAAGGTACTTGCCTTGTAATTGGAAGGTTGCTGGCTCAAGCCCCACCACTGCCAAGTTACCACTCTTGGGCCCCTTAACAAGGCCCTTAACCCTCAATTGCTCAAGTTGTACTCAGTCATAACTGTAAGTTGCTTTGGATAAAAGTGTCAGCTACATGCTGTAAATGGGGTCAGATTTAGTGCAGTGCAAAGCTTTGGTGAGTTGTACTTCAGATGAGTGCTTGACTCTAACCGTTCCCACAATGGTTCTATTCTAGAGAATTTTTGTTTTGTAGATTAAAAATCAATAGTTCATGGAAGTTTGTTCCTCACACTAATCACATCTGCCTCTGCCTGCATATATATCATCTTATTTGGGTAATGCTTCTTTTCCCAGGAATAAAGAGGTGAACTGAAACTATTCTAACACCCAGAAATTTGACTCAAAGTGTATTTTCTTCACTAAATTTCATTTACATATAATGAGTGTCAAAGTAGATTTATGTGTAATCTAAGCCTTTGAGAAATTTTTTTTTTCTTGGACTGTGCAAATAAGTGCTATGAAATTATTGTCAACAACCAGTAAGTAGGATAGAATATATATATATATATATATATATATATAGATAGATAGATAGATAGATAGATAGATATAGATATTAGGCACCACTTTCACTTGCACTTCTTTTTATTTTTTTAATACCAAGAGCTTTAGGAAAGCTGATGCCTTGATGGTGAGTGGTGGGACAGCAATGAATCCCAAACCCTCTCCCTGAGGTCAGACTGAAAAGAAGAGTTCACCTGGCCACATCTCCCAGGTAAACACTCCCAACCCCTGCCTTTCACTTCTGCAGCTAGTGCTCAACGAAAGCCGTGACAAGCAAATGTCTTACTCAGCCATGACCTTCTGTGGTGAACATATTTTTAATACCAGTATAGTGTAGGACAGTCTGAAGAGTTTGGAATAAACATAGACTCCAAGCTAAACTTTTGACAGACGTAATAACAAAGGACAGGCCTACAACCTGCAAAGGCTCAGCTTTTATGTCCTGCAAACCATCACTATAGTGGAAAACGGATATCCATAACTTACAGATGTTAACAGAAGAGCCAAGACTTTCTGATCCTGCTCAGTTGTGTAGAGATGTTTCCTTTGCAAGGTCTTTGGTGTCAAAGGGCTTCTGAGTTTTTATTTATAATCCTATATTCTTGTTGAGTAATAGAAAATGAAGGCCACTATATCCACTGAGCCCATGCATATCATTCTTCTGATAATATATACATTAATAAAAATAGCTTTGCCACACAAGCTATAGGGTACTAATGCCTGGTTGGAACAAAATAATGGTAGTTTTAAGCATAGTTTAATAAAAGTGGCAGTGCTGTATTTTCTGTTTACAGAGTCAGTTCAAAATGGAGTGTAGATGTTTTGCAATCCCATGCTAACACGAGGGTATAGGTATTAGGTAAGGAAAAAGTGACAGTGGAATGTTTCACTTTACACAGATAGTTCAGAATGAAGGAGAGATTTACAATCTCGTTTTGAGAGTGGTTGTGCCAAGAAGGAAGATCAAAGGGATTTTTGTTTCCAGTTTGTGTGGTGTCAGCAGCTTGACTGCCTTTGTGAAAAACATATTCCTTAGTCTGGTAGTTCTGGGCCAAATGTCCAGAATCATTTTCAGTATGGCAGTGAATTGACTGTGAGTGTGGCTGGGGTGGGTGTGGTCAGGGACAATGCTTATCACTTTTTTTCCACAGTTTTTGTAGTAGTCTTTTGTTGTAGGTGTCTTCTACATTGATGAACTGAGCAGTCTTCACTCTACTCACTGTAGGGCCCTGCGCTGAGTAGCTGCAGAGCTGCCACATCGCTCCATGATTGTGAGGGTTAAAATGCTCTCTACCATGCATCTGTAGAAGTAGGTCAGGAGCTGGGGAGACAGGGTTAGTCACCTCTCATGGAGGTGCTATTGAGCTTCACAGAAGTGCACAGAAGTCTAAGACTTAATTCTATCAGTTGTCCAAAGGCTTTCTACCAACATTTTTGCTTAGTGGCATTTGTGGCAAGTTTCAATCCGTCTTGCTGACATTTTTGTTCCTCAGGTCCCAGTGTGCTCATGCGGTGGTCCATGCTAGCCCTGCTGCTTCTGTTCTGCAGCCACACACTGTCCCTGAAGCCAGGTGACGTCTGCCCCCTGAGCAGCGAACGCGAGCAGGGCAGCACCAGGGCAGCCGACGCTGCGCCTGCTGTGGATCCCAAGCTTTTCAGCAAGAGGCGCTACCGTTCACCCCGTGTGCTCTTCAGTGACAGGCCACCTGACTCGGAGCCCCAGGGGTCAAAGGGGCGGTTGAAGCGGCGAGTGGGGCAGCCCCAGCACCGCGGTGTCTACTCCGTGTGTGAGAGCGTCAGCTTCTGGGTGGGTAACAAAACCAAGGCGACGGACATCTCAGGCAATGAGGTCACCGTGCTGCCTGACGTCAACATCAACGACGTCAAGAAAAAGCAGTATTTCTTTGAGACGACATGCAGCGAGGCGAGAGCTGCTGGCTCAGGCTGCCTGGGCATCGACGGACGCCACTGGAACTCATATTGCACCAACTCCCACACATTCGTTCGAGCATTGACTTCTTTTAAGAACCTGGTGGCTTGGAGACTTATCAGGATCAACGTGGCCTGTGTGTGTGTGCTCAGCCGCAAGTCCTGGAGACAGTGACAGTCTGGCTTCCATGCCAGTAACACCTACTTGAGGAAAAGGCTGTCTCTCATGATGATGTCATTACTTGAGTGATATTTGATACCTGTCATTCCTGAAAGCTCAAAACATTCAGAAAAGAGTTTATGAAGAAGGCATTAATTTGATATGCCTCAGTCTTGAGACTTCATATCAAGCCATTTGATGACCTTTATAGCAGAAAATTTTGTGCTGTTATTTTCCTGAATGGATCATTGCCTTCCCCAATTATGGCATATGGACTAAGATGCTTCTTTTTGAGAACTGCATGTATTGTACACATGTTGTCATTGTTATTGTTATTGCTATTTATTAACTCTGGAGCATAATGATTCTGCAGTGTAGTGTAGAATTATGCAGCCTGTTTGAGTTAAATTAACTCCAAGCTCCATGTTTATTACTGAATAATAATATGACTGTACAATAAAATAGTTCAGGGTCTTTTAAGGGTAATTTTCAAGGATTTCCTTGGACTTGAGGTGGAGCTTGGAAAGCCTTTAAAAATGTAGACCTGCATATGTTTTCACTTGTGAGCTGCACTTCAAAAGTCTGCCCTCACTACTGCCCACAAGTAAAAAATGACCCACCCACATTTAGCTTCTCTCCAGGAGAGAAATATAAAAATGAAAGCTGGCATGAGGAAGTCAGTATGGTTAGATCTACCTCACACTTCTTTGCAGATGGTATTTCTTGCAATCACAAAGGAAAAAACACATGTAGGTTTACAGAAATATTAAATGTGTTCCACAGCTCAGTAGAGCTAACACAAGCCAAGGAAAATTCAGAGGACAACCTGACTTGCTAAATCAGATAAAAGTTAATCTATGCCTAGATAAAAAAAGATAGAAATCTATCCATCACAGCAATCCATCACAAACAGAGGATATACTCAAAGCAGCGGTTTAGGCTTGTTTTGGCAGTGTGAAGAGAAATGCACATGGACTAGATGGTTTGACCTCGGCAGTGTCAGAGGGCCTGTGTGAACCAAACAGAGGCCCACATGCCAAAGGTCTGAGGGCCTAGAATTCCCAGGTTTAGAGATGTGATGTCAAAGATTAAAGTTCATTTTGATCTAGGTTTACAGATAAATAACTTGGTTATCCATCAGCTCTTGTCTGTTACTGTGATTGGCAGGATCCCACTGTTGTGGTTATCATGCAATTTCAAACAAGGTCTTCCATCTCTCTGTGTCTCTGTCTCGTCTCTCTCTCTCTCTCTCTCTCTCTCTCTCTCTCTCTCTCTCTCTCTCTCTCTCTCTCTTTTCCATCTCTCTCTCCCTGTCTCACACACACACACACACACACACACACACACACACACACACACACACACACACACACACACACACACACACACACACACACACCTACACCTTGCATCCCTCACACATAAACATCAATCAAAAACCATGAGCTCATCTGTGCTATATGACTATCATTCATTTCAAAAGATCAGGTAGACATGTGCAGCTGTCAGCCCCATGTTTCATTCTCTTTGATGGCTGCATGAATAATATTCTTTCTTTAATGAGCAGAGGCACAGGATTTCCTGTTCTTTTGTCACCATCCGCAGTAGAACAAAACATTCCTAATTACAACCCATCGGAGGAATGGGAGTGGGGAGATTTGTGTGGGCCAAGTGAAGGATTTTGCAGAATCTCTAAAGGCTTGATCAAGAGATGGTGAATTATTCCTCACATTCATTTTAATGGGCCATGAGTCTGATTGTTTGCAGAAAAGCTCATCAAGGAGAGTGAGAAAGGTGAGAAAGAGAGTGCGCACTTTGTTCAATGCCCTTACACATTCAAAATTCATGAGATTAATGTGATTTAAGAACGGCAGTATCATTCCATTATATTAAGTCATTAGATTATGATGAGGATGTTCACAGTAATATAATATAAATGGGCATATCCTACCAGATTAAAGTACACTGTCGCCCCCTAATGTTCCACGTTATATTTGCTATTTTATGTAAACAGGTCTCTAAATGTCATCTCTAAAGCCAAAGCAGTGTTTAATTCACTGAGAGAATCACATTGCACAGTATTGATTATTTTATAAGCAAATACTTTATAGGAAAAAGTCAACATGAGCATAACATTTAAAACTTTGTATGAAGTGGCTGTACTTCAGACATTTGTCACACGTCCCTGCAAACACACACACACACACACACACACACACACACACACACACAAACAAACAAACTACTGTATTCTCTTCTGTATTCTCTAATTTGAGTGGACTACATATCTGTAAGAAATCCAGACACTTGAAATGGTATTCAACAAAATGGTATTCAAAGCAATGGAATTTGACATTCAGTGGTTGATGCTGCTCCAGGGGTCTGTTCAGAGAAAGTTTGTTTTGTCAGTGAACAACAATCAGGCAATCTATGAAGTCTCGGGGAGAGATGGACAGATCACTCAAAATATTTCCCTCAAATGTAAACTCCTTATTTTACCAAGTGTGCTAAGCTTGTTTGTTTAATTTTCTAAGATCTCCTAAAAGGATTAAACAGTCTATATATAATAAGGAAACGTGTATGTTATTTGTCCCTTGTGTTTCAATATGTGTTCGGTTGCAAGATGTTTTTCTTGTTTCTCTGTCTCTGTCTTTGTGTGTGTGTGTGTGTGTGGGGGGGGGGGGGGGGGGGGTGCGTGCATGCTTGCAAGCAGGTTTCTCTAACTGTTATTTCACTAACACTAAAAAATGCATGAGAAATAGGTTAGACATATACTATCAAGTGAGCGTCTAAATTGAAGTAAACAAAGCTTAAAATTGCATGCGTTGTGTGCCAATGGGCGGTGCTGATAGGATGCTCGCAGGAGCATCAGTTTCACCTCAGTTTCACCTTAAATGTCATAACTAGCTAGTTGTTCGCGTAGTTCGAGTTGAAGATTAACTTGGTGGCTCAGCGACAGTATTCCAGACGCCGCCATTCATCTGGATGGATTAGTCTCAATCCGTGCCGATAGAGACAATGCACTCTCCGGCAAAACACGCGGCGGAGGAGTATGCATTTATATCAATGAGTCCTGGTGTAAAAACTCTGTGCTTGTCGTTAAGTACTGCTCACCGCTGCTGGAGTTTGCTATTGTCAGATGCAGACCTTTTTATTTACCGCGGGAATTCACCTCCGTGTTTATAATCACGCTGTACATTCCACCCAGCGCGCACACACGAGAGGCTCTCCAGGAGCTGTATGGAGCGATTAGTGAACTGCAGAACGTTCATCCAGACGGACTGTTTATTGTCGCCGGAGACTTCAACCACGCAAATCTCAAGTCAGTACTGCCTAAATTCCATCAACATGTGAACTTTGCAACGAGAGGAGCGAACGCGCTGGATCTCGTTTACACAAACATTTCCGGCGCGTACCGGGCGGAGCCCCGCCCCCACCTCGGATACTCTGATCACATGTCTGTAATGTTGATTCCTGCATATAGACCGATCGTCAGACGCTCGAAACCGCTTCTGAAGCAGGTGAGAACCTGGCCAGCAGGAGCCATCTCTGCTCTTCAGGACTGTTTTGAGCAGACGACTTGGATCACGTTCAAGGAGGCTGCTACTGACGGTGGCACTGTTAACCTGGAAGAGTATACAGCATCAGTGACTGGCTACATCAGCAAGTGCATTGATGATGTTACTGTCTCCAAGACCATCATCACACGCCCCAACCAGAAGCCATGGATGACTGCTGAGGTGCGCATGCTACTGAGGACCCATGACTCAGCCTTCAGAACAGGTGACAGAGAGGCTCTCAGGAAAACAAGAGCCAAACTGTCACGTGCGATCAGGGAAGCAAAGCGTGCACACGCACAGAGGATCCATGGACACTTCAAAGACACTGGTGACATACAGCGCATGTGGGAGGGCATTCAGGCCATTACTAACTACAGGAAAACATCACCTTTCTGTGACAGTGATGCCACCCTCCCAGATGCACTGAATGACTTCTATGCATGGTTTGAAGCGCAGAACAACGTTGCAGCAGAAAAGTCCATCCCTCCGCAAAATGACCAGGCGCTGTGCCTGACGGTGGCTGATGTGAGGCGTACTCTGGACCAGACAACATCCTGGGTTGTGTGCTCAGAGAATGTGCTGACCAGCTTGCAGATGTCCTGACAGACATCTTCAATATCTCTCTGAGCTGTGCCGTGGTCCCAACATGCTTCAAGACCACCACCATCATCCCCGTGCCTAAGAAGCCCACGGTGTCGTGTCTCAACGACTACCGTCCCATCGCACTCACATCCATCATCATGAAGTGCTTCGAGAGACTCGTCATGAGACACATCAAGACCCAGCTTCCCCCTTCTCTGGACCCCCTGCAGTTTGCGTACCGCTCCAACCGCTCTACAGATGATGCCATCTCTACCACACTTCATCTGGCACTCACACATCTGGATAAAAAGGGCACCTACGTAAGAATGCTGTTCATAGACTTCAGTTCAGCATTCAACACCATTGTTCCTCAGCATCTGATTGGAAAGTTGAGCTTACTGGGCTTGAACACCTCCCTCAGCAACTGGATCCTGGATTTCTTGACTGGTAGACCTCAGTCAGTCCGGATTGGGAGCAGCACTTCCAACACCACCACACTGAGTACTGGTGCTCCCCAGGGCAGCGTACTCAGCCCTCTGCTGTTCACAATGCTGTGTGACTGTGCAGCGATGCACAGTTCGAATCACATCATCAAGTTCGCCAATGACACGACCGTGGTGGGTCTCATCAACAAAGACAACGAGTCAGCATACAGAAAGGAGGTGCGAGAACTGGTGAGCTGGTGTAAGGTCAACAACCTGTATCTGAATGTTGACAAGACAAAAGAAATGGTTGTTGACTTCAGGAGAGCAAGGCGAGATCACTCCCCGCTTGCCATCAACGGCTCCTCAGTGGAGATCGTCAAGAACATCAAGTTCCTTGGTGTTCACATAGCGGAGAACCTCACCTGGACCCTGAAGACCAGTTCCATCACCAAGAGAGCCCAGCAACATCTTTACTTCCTTCGGAAGCTGAGGGAAGCCCATCTCCCATCACCCATCCTCACTACCTTCTACAGAGGTACTGTAGAAAGCATCCTGAGCAGCTGCATCATTACCTGGTTTGGGAACTGCCCCGTCTTTGACTGCAAGACCCTCCAGAGAATAGTGAGAACAGCTGAGAAGATCATTAGGGTCTCTCTTCCCTCCATCATGAACATCTGCATAACACGCTGCATCTGGAAAGCCATCAACACTGTGAAAGACCCCACACACCCCTCACATGAACTGTTCACCCTTTTGCCATCTGGAAGAAGGTACCGCAGCATCCAGTCCCGCACCTTCAGACTGTGCAACAGCTTCTTCCCAGAAGCCATTAGACTCCTGAACTCTGGCTAACTCCAATTCCAATTCAGATTCCAAAATCGGCACTTTTATACATGCTTATACACAGTCACACACACATACACATACGCACACACACACACACACACACACATACATACATACATATCTATACACACACTCACACATTGTTTTGCATCGGACTAGTGCTGAAGTCAAACCTCACACAAATAAACTATGCACTCCTGTTGCAGTCTTGCACATTATCCTACTTGCTGCTAGAGTACTGTACTAAACCAGCACTGTACTCTGAACTGTTCTGGCTGCTACCGGTGACTGCTATGTTCAGTGTAGCATGTCACTGACTCCTATGCACAACTCACTTTACATATTCCCAGTACTGTGTACTGCACTAAATAATTGCACTGTCTACTCATTTTGTATTTGTCCTGTTCTGTATTTATTATTGTTTAATTAATGTTTATTTAATGACATTTTTGCACTATATTGGACTGTTTGCACTTGTGTAGCATGTTGTCTGTTGCACTGTTGTTTTGTGTTGCACCATGGTCCTGGAGGAACACTGTCTCGTTTTTGTTGTGTACTTGTATATAACTGAAATGACAATAAAACCTCTTTGAACTTTGAACTTTGGTGACTTAAATAAATAATTGCATGCATGTGTGTGTGTGTGTGTTTAAGAACTGACATGACAGTGGCAAGTTAAGATGACAGCATCTATGTTTTGTCATCACAATATTATTTAGGTGCTTACACCTAAACAAACTACAGAGAAAATAGTGGATGAGAAGGAGGGTGGTATTGACAGGATGCAGAGGTGAAATGGGATTGGTGGCTTTGTATAACTAGTACATTTTTTAAAAACCTGATGTTATAAAGCAATATTAGAAAAATGACCAGCACTGAATGAACTCTTTAAGTCAGTTCACAGCTGAATCCTACAAAAGTCAATTTAACATTGATGTTGTATAGTTTATTTGTAGTTTATGTGTGCTGCCTGATCCACTGGGGATTCCTTTTTGGCCAGAATTACTTGTTGTTATCAGCTTAGAACATGTCCTCCACATTGTTTCCTGCTAAGCTTTTTGTAGAGACAAGTTATTATAGTTGATAATAATTGTGTTATTATTATTATTATTATTATTATTATTATTATTATTATCATTATTATTGCTGAAAGAGAACATAGGATTGCTAGGCCCTGGGCATGACCCCATGTCAACAGACAATACCATGCTTGTCAGAAGAAAGGACTGACAGTGATTGTGACTGATGTATTGTTTAGTGAAAAAGAGAGAGTGAGAGAATGAGGAACACTATGACTGTCTAGTCACATGAGGAGACTATAAACCTTGCATTTGGTCTGTGCACAATTTTAAAACCGTAGCATTTACAGTAGTATCTCGGTATGTGAATCATCACTAGAAATTAAACGTAAAACCAAAAATAACTGGGTGGTCCACGTACACCTTCATATGCGCAAAAGAAACTTGTGTAGGGCGGGGGGTTTAATACCGAAAAAGGCACTAGGCACTGTTTGAGTTTCCTAACCCATCTCACAAATATCAAGTGTCGTGAAGTAAATTAGATCCAAGAGTGTCATTATTAGCTTACTTTGATGAATGAGCACGTACCCTAAAATATGAAGATACTTATTTTCAGTAAAATATATTTAAAATATGTGGTATTTTTGCTTATATGTGCTGTTAGCAGGTTTGTCTAACTGTCATTTCACTAACATTAATTTAAAAAAATGCGTGAAAAATAGGTTAGACATATACTATCAAGCGTCTACTAAGTTTAAGTAAACAAATCTTAAAATCGCGTGCGTTGTGCGCGCGCCTTGCGCTAACCCAATGGGCGTTGCTGATAGGATGCTTGGTGGATTTTCGCAGGAGGAGAGCACTGTTTGACCTTAGTTTCGCCTTAATGGTCGTAACTAGCTAGTTGTTTGTGTAGTTCCAGTTGAAGATTAACTCGGTGACTTAAATAAATATTTTTTTGTCGAAACGGAGGACGCACAGGACGTAACAACCGGCAAAATGAGCAAAGTACAAGGGGGCATGAAATGTGTCAAATATCTTCTTTTCGTCTTCAATTTCATATTCTGGGTAAGTGTGCCTCTCGCATAAAAATATTGTTAGGTCAGGTTATTTGATAGTTTACACATGACAGGTGCATGAACCACACCATTACCTGAAATAACATTAACCCGCAGTTACATGCATGTGTTTGTGTGAGACTTGTACATCAGAAATTCACATGGTTTGCTAGCGATAATTCAACAGTAGACTCATCTGGAGCATACATTCTAGCCTTTTAAAGCATTTTACATCTCAAATTCCCTCTCTTTAAGAACTAAAGATATTTGCCGAAAGAATTTCGTGTTTTTGTGGTCCAGTTCTGAATCGCCTTACTGGCCATAATGTTCGCTAGCAACAGTATTAGTTTAGCTAGTCAGTAAGTTGATAAAAGTCTAAGACAATTTGCGAGAGAAGCAGAGGGTTACCAAGACCCTTTAGTGCGGTGTTGCTTCGTGATGCGAAAGGTGGCTTTTCATTAGCTTGCTAGCTAAGGCAGTATAGATCTGTTTCGACCACTTTCTTTTAGTGTGCTCATAGTTTTCCTGTTCTAATGTTATTCATATTGTTTTAGCTTCTGAAGACCGTAATCGATGTGCCAGATTTGAAAGGGTCCCATAGATTCCAGAAGTGTCTCAAAATCCAGTTCATGGACCACGACTGCAGTCTTCGCTGCATGTTCTGTGTTTTGCTCTGTATGATTGCACACACAGTTCTAAGGAAAAGTGAAAGTCAGTAACGGTCAGTTGTGACACTTCCTCCTTAGCTCAGGTGCGGAACACTCGGCTGTTTTAAGGTAAATTTACACGCCTCTAAGCCTGACAAAGTTCATTTGCACAAGTCGTTACTGAACTGGCGTGATTCATAAATATGGTTTTATCAGCAGGAAGTTATATACATTTATTTCATTACCTATTTTGGTGAAATCAAGAATACAAACTGCTTTAAAGTATAGTGTTCATTCCTCAACTGGTTTTTCTTCAGGACCCTATGGCTGATGAACAAATCATTAAATATTAAAAGATTTATTAAATACTGCTTGTTTAATGCACCCTAATTCTGTTTTTACATGCCAGATATTCTTAAGACCAAATGTAGGTCCAATATTTAAATTATAGTAACTATTATTTATGATCAAACCATAAGCTTTTTATTATTGTCATTTTTAAATTTAAATTTGTCAAATTTAAATTAATTTAGTTATTAATAAGGTCACATAAGCATCTTGATGTATAAAGAATATCACATTTTTTGCAATTTATACCTCAAGGTCCCTAAGATATGAGTTTTGCTGACTGTTGTTTCATAAATACCAGGATACAATATTAGAGCTCTGAAAAAAGCTCAAATGAGCAGTTAAGGGTTATGATAAGTTTTCATGATGGAGCCTGTCTGTATTTCAGGACCATGTTACAGTGCCAGTTGGAATACAACTGAAATTTCTCAATGTTTAGTGATAACGATTAACATTTAATTGAGCATTTAAACTCAACCACTGACTCCAACAATGGTCTAACAATGGTCCTCAGTCATATCACTGAAATAAAATAAGCCAGTCCCCAGTAAAAATGGTAATGTGACACAGGAAGTCACCTGCAAACAAGCAAATGCAGATTTAATTTAGCTTCTGAGTGATGGAAACTTCACGGCTCATTTCAGCGCACATCCACTTATCGCTATCACACTGCTATACTGCACACTAGAAGTGTTTCTGTTTTAAACAATCTTGTAGACCAGTTTTCACTATTGAGCATTTATCTCTGAAGTTCTTGTTAATGAAATGCCTTTTTCTATTTGACAAAAAAATGAACATATTTATATATTATAAAAATATCAAAACTCTCAAACTTATGATGAAACTGACTCAAATGTTCATACTGTCAGTGAAAAGGTGTTGACTCTTGAAGTTATCAGAGCTTCTAGAAAGTTGAAAAGGAAATAATTTAAACTCACTGCACATAACATTCTTCTAACCATTCATTTCCTAATTAAAGTCTTTTATCACCTTTCAGCTATTGAATTAGACTATATTCTTAAATGGGCTATTATAAAGAGTTACATTTACTGATTTTATGAATTTCATTCCATTTAATATTTCCATTCCAGTTACTTCACATATCAAAGAAACTTCCCAATGACCACCCTTGTGCAGTTTTTGCACCTCTCACTCTTTTTGACATGATGGTTTTATCACTGCACTAATGAAGCTGTCAAATTAAATCTGCTCAAGTGGCCTATATAACAAAACTGTAATGAAGGGTGCAGTGGCCGCAGTCATTGGTTATCTGTAGAGTGGTGTCACAGCGATAGATAGCGATGCCTTTGTCTCAGAATGGACAGGCAAAGAAGTGGACCGTTGTTTTTGGCCATTTGGCATAGTGGCTGGAAGGGAGGCGGGACTGGGTATAGAGGGGGTTGTGGGGTCAATACCAAGGCATGGAGGATTCCAGCCAGAATGACGAAAGGCCCGTGAGACTGGCACAGCCTGCCTGCTGATCACTACAATGGGGAGTGATGAATACAGTGATGGGGATCATAGAGATTATCACAGAGGGTGCGTCACAGAGGGTGCGTCACAGAGGGTGCGTCATAGATGGCACATCACAGAGGGCGCATCACAGAGGGTATGTAATAAGGTGTGTCATAGGGTGCACACATAAAGCTTCAAATTGGCTGGGTTTTTTTACAATATTACCTTTTATACAATATTACCTTTTTTTCACAATATTACAAACACATTTTTTTGATATGGTGAGGGTCATTTGGTTTTCAGAGGGGTGTTGTGGGGTCAGTACCAAGGCATGGAGGATTCCAGCCGGACTTACGAAAGGCCTGTGAGACTGGTACAGCCTGCCTGTTGAGAACTGCAAGGGGGAGTGGTGGATACAGTGGGGAGGATCATAGGGCACACCATAGGATCCCATAAAGGGTATGTCATAGGGCTAGTCAGGAGGTGTGTCATTGGGTACACACAAAAGCTTTAACAGTTCACCTCTTTTTCACCCATTTATCTGTGGGATGTTGAGGGCCGGAATAGGCTGTTTCAGACTGTTACAAAGAGTCTTAGGCTACATTGTGACGTAAATCCTTGTCTGCATCATTCCTGCCAGGAGACAGATGAGAATGTTGCAACACTGCACACAAAGTACAACTAGGTTAAGAACACGAAAAAACTGTTGAACATTTCCATGGACAATCTAGTCAAACTTGGGCCAGTATTTTCATTTTTATTTTTGGTGTTCTATGATTAGTGGATTGCAGCAAACATAAATTACTAATGACATTTTGGCACATACTGGTTCTCATACATTTCTTTCTAAGAGATTGATGGAGAACTAAGATATTTGAAAACACTTAACCAAATGTCTTTCTTTATGGATGTCAAATACACGATGTTATGTTTAGGCAGTATGAAACTGATATTTATCTTAGAGCTCTTATAGAGGCAGTATTACCCAAGGATTTTCTGTCATGAGCTTTACCAGGGAAACAAAAATGAGTGTCAAGATGGTGTCAACCTAGGACACTAGAATGTAGATTCTTAAAAGGAAAAAGCTCCTGGTCAGTTAATTTGGGATTTTTCAGCCTGTCTGCTAAGGGTGCCCTTTTGATATAAAAGTGGGAATATTGAAAGTAGTTCAGATCATCTGAAGTATGTATTGGATGATGGCCGAAAATTGGACAAGATGTTACAGCTGCCCATCACTGACGTTCAATATTTCTCATTTGGTATCCAGCTCTCGGGTTCGCTGGTGTTGGCAGTGGGGTTGTGGCTGAGGTTTGATCCCAGTACAACCTCATTCTTGAATGAAGATGGAGTTCCAGCCTTTTTTATAGGTAAGTAGCTTATGGCAGTTAGCTGCTGTGATTCTCAAAGATAGGAGAAATATATATTTTTTTGTCTGTAATGTTATGCACCAAATCAAGTACTGTTTTATTAGAAGAAAGTAATACCTTCCATATAAAATACCTTCTGTCATCCTGTTGAAACAGTGATGGTAAATGGTATAAATGTTGTCTTTTCCCAGGTGTGTTGTTTCTAATATTTTTCAGTCAGATCCATCACTGATAACATATTATACAGTAACCACTGACCTGATACTTATCTGATCTAACTGACTGGTGTCATATTGGCCCAAGGCAATATTCTAACATCAGATGGAAAGTTTTTTTAATGAAAATATTTGCATTACAGTCTGGTTAATAATCTGTTATAATCAGGTTGATAATAATAATTTGGAGCTTTTTTGTATGGTCATGTCACTGTGTGCTCTGTATTGGGGATGGGCAGCCAATATTACACTTAGTCATGATGAATGAGGGAATAACCTGATAAATCCAGCTTTGACTAAATATCTCTCAAAAGGAGAGAACCTATGAAGTGGAAAAGGGCTATTTTCTTTTTGGCCCTAGTATTCTCTACCTCCTGCAGACTGAGCTACTGAGTGAGGACCGATCGAGAGGCAGTGTGTCCCTATCCGCTTGCCTCATTCATTTTTGTCTCTGTTTCATTAGTCTACAAGATCCATTTAGGTGTTGATCAGAGAGAGGTTTTCTTTCAGATTTTGAATGGTTAGGGTTTGAATTTGTGCAGGGGATCCTAGTCATAGACCAGTACTTGACAAAGTCTTTTACTTTCAGACTAATTAGCTGCTAGACCTTCTATGCTTTAAAGCCCTGGAAATGGAGAGAGACCTGGGGTTACTGGGGTAACTGTATGTGAGTTATCATGGCAAAAGAACGGTCTCTTGGGTAGTTATACTTACACTGTGTATTTTTGTGTACACTATATATATACACAGTGCATCCAGAAAGTATTCACAGTGCTTCACTTTTTCCACATTTTATGTTATGTTACAGCCTTATTCCAAAATTGATTAAATTCATTTTGTCCCTCACAATTCTACACACAATATCCCATAATGACAAAGTGAAAAAAAATTGTTTGGAATTGTTGCAAATTTATTAAAAATAAAAAACCAAAAAAATCACATGTACATAAGTATTCACAGCCTTTGCCATGACACTCAAAATTGAGCTCAGGTGCATCCTGTTTCCACTGATCATCCTTCAGTTGTTTCGACAACTTGATTGGAGTCCACCTGTTGTAAATCCAGTTGACTGGACATGATTTGGAAAGGAACACACCTGTCTATATAAGGTCCCATAGTTGATAGTACATGTCAGAGCACAAACCAAGCCATGAACTCCAAGAAATTGTCTGTAGACCTCCGAGACATCCTTGAAGAAAACCTGCTCCAGAGCACTCTGGACCTCAGACTGGGGTGAAGGTTCATCTTCCAACAGGATAACGACCTAAGCACACAGCTAAGATAACAAAGGACTGGCTTCAGGACAACTCTGTGAATGTTCTTGAATGGCCCAGCCATTACCCAGACTTGAACCTGATTGAACCTGATTGAACATCTCTGGAGAGATCTGAAAATGGCTGTGCCCCGATGCTCCCCATACAACCTGATGGAGCTTGGGAGGTTCTACAAAAAAGACTGGGAGAAACTGCCCAAAAATAGCTGGGCCAATCTTGTAGCATCATACTCAAAAAGACTTGAGGCTGTAATTGCTGCCAAAGGTGCTTCAACAAAGTATTGAGCAAAGGCTGTAAATACTTATGTACATGTGATTTTTTGTTTTGTTTTTATTTTTAATAAATTTGTAACAATTCCAAACAAACTTTTTCCGCTTTGTCATTATGCGGTATTGTGTGTAGATTTTTAAGGGCAAAAAAAAAAACAATTTAATCCATTTTGGAATAAGGCTGTAACATAACAAAATGTGGAAAAAGTGAAGCGCTGTGAATACTTTCCGGATGCTGTGTGTGTGTGTGTGTGTGTGTGTGTGTGTGTGTGTATGTATATATATAACTCAAGGTACTTACACAAAACAGCTGGTGCCTTCGAGAGTGTTGTGTGTTTGTAGTGGAGGTCTGTGTGGAGAAACAGAATATTTAATGAAAGTTCTAATTTAGACAGAAATTGCTTGTGTTCCTACAGACAATATGTGATATTTGTAAAGAGTAAGGATGTGGAACGAGTCAAACATTTTAGGGGCAGAAAAAAACTTTTTTTCATGCCAGACACAGAGTCAGTGCAAGAGATTCTTTGTATAGTAATATCCTGTGAACATCTGTGCCATACCATTTGGTTTCAGTGTCCCTCAGATCATAATTAGTCACTGAACTGGTATTGTGAAGCCATCACAATTACTTCTCAGGCTTGGCCTAACCTAACATGAAAGAGACGTTTGGTTTTCTTCCCTGGAATAAGTCAACAGTATATGCAGGTTTCCCACTAGCTTGTTTTTCTTTTATAGCAATGTAGCATTTGTCTTCAGAGTATTAATTTGTGTTTTTGGCCAAATCTGAAGATTGGCATTAAAATATGAGCTTAGTGCTAAGGCAATAGCCCCGCCAATGTGTCAGTATTTATTTCATATAAAGTCCTATTTTTATAGTATGATCTCAGTGTCATAATTTTGCTATTTTTATAGTATCATCTCAAATAAGAAATTTGTATTGTTCTTAAACAGTTTATAAAAAGTTAATTTTCTCACATGTGAACATGCCATTGCAAAATGTAAACTATAGAGCCTCTAGGCTGGTTTAGCATGTTTGATTAAAATGCAGAACGTTTGATAGCATGGCTAGTTTGACCTACTGATTAGAACTGTGGATACAGTGTAAATATCATAACTTGTATAAGTTAGCAGACTAAAGACTGGTAGGGACCATGCCAGGACCAGACAGAGATGTCTTTCATGATGCTGCAACATTCTTTTCAGGTGACTGTCTTTTCATTCGCTCTCCTCCACTTGCTGATGAGCTCATGCAGTCATTGAAGCATACACAGAGTACATAGAGCACACCTACCTATTTCCATACCTTCTCACAGATAAAGCCCACTGAATTTGTTTATTGCTGAGATCATCAATAAAGTCTCTCAAGTTGTTTGCAGGGCAGGGCTATATATCTGAAGTGCACAAGAAGTTTTTACATAGACCAAAATGTTTTCTGTCTGTGTGGTGCTCTATAGGTATATATATAGGTATATTGATTCTCTCTGCCTTTAGACTCACAGTGGACTCATTTTTAGTCTCCTTTCCTTCATGTTGTATGAAGGAAAACAACAACTCTCTCTGCCATCTCCCCTGGGTTTTAATTAAACCAGAGTGTAAAGTGTCAGAAGTCCTTCTTCAGCCTTGATGGAACTGTGGAAACTTTCTTTGCCGCCGTTCCACAAACCCCTTTCCTGAGAAAGTCTCCTTCATTTGATTTGAAAACAAAAGGCAAAACAGGGCAGTTTGCAGTTTCAGCTTAACTGAAACCAATTCCAAAGCAACACTTAGGCCAAGATCAGACTATTTTGGCCTATTAGAAGGCAACATGGTCAGTATATTTTTCGATTGAAATGTTCACTTGCCCTTGGGTTCACTTTCTTTGTTTTCTGCATTATTGTTGCTCATCTAAGAGAACTAGCATGTCTTTCTCATCATTAGTTATTATGGCTCCTGTTGAACTCTAATGTAAAGTTGGTGGCAAGGGAATGTAGTTCGCCTGCGGGGAGATGATGCCATCTTAGCAACAGCATCCTCAGAGGAGCTAGGAGTTCTTGTTGCGCATCCTCAACAGAGTTGTCCTCTGGAACAGCAGTATCTCCTGTGGCTTGTGCTGGCCATGAGGGACTGGTTGCCATGGCAGAGGATGTGGTCACTTACGGCAGAGGAGTGGGGAGGAGGGCCTAAATTGAGCTTTGCAGAAGCAAGAGGTGAAGGATTGAGTCACCATGCAAAACGAAGTGAAACTGTAAAGAAAGCAAAGACTTTCTTCTGTTAAAATCAAACTGAAACACAAAGTAGCAGCAATGACTGTAAAAGATTGAGTCCTCATTTTAATTTAACTGATGACCAAACATGACCAAACTGTAATAATATACTATAGAAACCCTTTCTATCTATGTTTAATTAATTCTGTGCTGTAATGTGTAGTTTAGTCTCCATTAAAAGTATGCAGTAGAGACCTGTTGTAAATAAGATTAGCATTTCAGTGGAGTACAGTGTAAGCTTGTGTTGGCCATATGAGGTTGAGTGTGTTGTGTACACAATGACTGGTTTGTTTCTACTGCAGGGATGTCTGTGAGGGCTTCTGCTTTGTGGTGACTCTGTTGTGAGGAGCCCTGTTTTACACACAGCAGTACACTCTCCCAAACCCACAGCACTGTTAGGGAAAATGCAAAGCAGTTTAAACCAACACAGTACTGGTTCACTGGGTGTGTATTTTGTGCTCTCTGGTGTAGTCGTCCTCAATGTGCAGCAGGGAAGCACCTGATACTCAAAGTGAAACACTTTTTTGTCAGCAATTACCTGCTAAATGTATTTTAAAAAGCAGCTTTCATTTTTATTCGCCTTACCACAAACACCTGCTCTTGATGCAGCATGTATGTAATGGAACACACTATGTTGCCAGTAAAGCTAGCCAGATGGCTTGTGTTCCCCTTTTTGTTTCTTGTTAAGGATGTTATTTCTCCTAGTACTGACCTTGCGAAATTGCCATAAGTTTGAATGTTCTCACAGATGAAAGTTAATAAGTTAAACTAATAAGTAATGTGTGAGTAAATGAATAACTCCCCTCATGTTTTTGTTAAGGCAATAAAGTTTCCTCATATATAACAATATCAATAAAATGGTTTGCTAAAAGTTTGGTATATTATTAATGTCAGTGTTTTTTATTGTTTGACCAGTCTTGTGTATCCATATTGTCAGTTAATTTACCTTTCAGTTTTTTCAGGATTTAGACAAATTCATTCAGACAAATTCAGATCTTTACTTGAAATATGTAAAAAGTGTAAAATATACATATGGGTGAATTATAGACCACTACTGCATTCAGAAGATCATTTAAACTGAATGTAAAGTGAAAAGAGAAACTCACACGTGGTAGGTTAGATGTTGAAGGTCCTGCATCTGCCCTGTCTTCTCTTCCCAGCCGTGTATATTCTGATTGGAGTGGGAGGCATTATGATGTTGGTGGGCTTCTTTGGCTGCTGTGGAGCTGTGAGGGAATCGCAGTGTCTTTTGGGATCGGTGGGTAAGAGCCGTGATCTGCACTGACCTCTGAGTCACCAAACACTACCTTGTTAAATGATTGAATGGTGGTTAGTGGGGAAAGCCAGCCCCCTTTTATTAATGTATTTTTGCCATGTTTGACGTTCTTTGAAGTTTTAACGTTTGTTGCAGGATATGAAGGCATTTCATTCACCTCATTAGCTCAGTTTCACAGTTTGAGAGTTACACTTATGAGATGGTGCTTAAATGTGACTTCTATCTGTTTTCTAGTTCTTTGCCTGTCTTTTGGTAATTTTTGGTGCAGAAGCTGCTGCAGGAGTTTTTGGCTTCTTGAACAAAGATAAGGTAATTGATTCACTGGGAAAATCAATAGTAGTATGTTATTTGTTTGAGTCCAAATGTTAATATCAGCTCATGACAGCATAACCAGACTCTGACTGAGACTCAGTTCTCTGTGATTGATTTATTTATTTATTTTTCAGATTATTACTGAGATCACTATCAACAAAGTAGCTGACAACAGCAGCACCACATACCAGGACATTGTATGTATAACATTTCTATTTATAATCTGCTACTATAACAAACAAGTTTTTCCAAGTTGAAGTGTTTTTCACCTGATTACATTTCTAGGCCTTTTCCTGTTTCTTTTGTTCTTGTACCTATGATTTATTTATAATCACTGTGAATTATTGTTTAAATAATTGATTCATTCATTTGATATATTTATCTATTTTTGTATTCAGTTCCTTTGTCCATTTATGCACTGTATGCTTTTATTCTTATTTATGTAAAGCATTTAGAATTGCCTTTGTGTATAAAATGTGTTATACAAGAAACTTACCTTGCTTTACCTTACAGCTTAAGTGCTGCTGGAATAGAAATAACCCTTCATTGTGTCCTAATGCTGACTCTGAGCCCAAGGTAATTTCTATGACTTGGATTTATTACATTAATGTAGTCAGAGTATTACAGGGCTTCAGAACCCTTAAAATTGTAGAAATAAATGTCCCAATGTCCTTGGACTAACTCAGTTAAAAGAAATACATATACATATTATTTTCCTGTTAATATGAGTTTTGGTTTTTTTTTTTTGTTTTTTTTTTTTCAAGGCTGTTAGAATTGTCTGACTGGTGGGTGTGCATGATGAAAGCTGCAGCTCATTGATGGGATTAGTGGAAGGCAGGCACATTGAAAGGAAAATTGCCCAAAAATGCACTAAACAGCCAAAAAAAACAAAAAAACAAACAGACAAAAACTTATATATGAAACTTTACATAGCTGTTATATTACAGTGACCACCTGTACCTGTACTACTACACAACCCATAGTGCTTGTTCTAGCTCTAGCATGTTATGCTGTCAGGATAGAAGGCCAATTTCAAACTAAATTATTGAAGACAAAAAACACCTTTCCACTATGATTCACTTCTTAAATAATGCAGTTTTTTGTATTTTTCTATTACATTCGTGTTTAGTTTTATTAACTAGGAGTTAATATTAATTTAAAAATAATAATTAAAAAAAATATTTGTTGTCCCTTCAGTTGTTGCTGACAGTACTAATGATGGTTACATGCATCTCATTCATCATTTTATTAAATATATATAATTTGGTGTGGTGTACTGTAAGGGACAATGTCTGTCCAATGATGAATGAGAGACACTGCCTGGCCAAAAAAAATTTGTCACACCCTCTAATATTTCATTGGACCACCTTTAGCTTTGATTACGGCATGTATTCGCTGTGGCATCGTTTCCACAAGCTTCTGCAATGTCACAACATTTATTTCTGTCCAGAGTTGCATGAATTTTTCCCCAAGATCTTGTATTGATGATGGGAGATTTGGACCACTGTGCAAAGTATTCTCCAGCACACCCCAAAGATTCTCAATGGGATTCAGGTCTGGACTCTGTGGCGGCCAATCCATGTGTGAAAATGATGTCTCATGCTGCCTGAACCACTCTTTCACAATTCGAGCCTGATAAATCCTGGCATTGTCATCTTGGAATATGCCCATGCCATCAGGGAAGAAAAAAAATCCATTGATGGAATAACCTGGTCGTTCAGAATATTCAGGTAGTCAGCTGACCTCATTCTTTGGGCACATAACGTTGCAGAACCTAAACCTGACCAACTGCAGCAACCCCAGATCATAGCGCTGCCCCCACAGGCACTAGACATGATGGGTGCATCACTTCAGCCACCTCTGTTCTTACCCTGAGGCGCCAATCACTCTGGAACAGGGTAAATCTGGACTCATCAGACCACATGATCTTGTTCCATTGCTCCAGAGTCCAATCTTTATGCTCCCTGGCAACTTGAAGCCGTTTCTTGCCGGTTAGCCTCACTGACAAGTGGCTTTCTTAAGGCTACACAGCTGTTTAGTCCCTATCCCTTGAGTTCCCTTTGCATTGTGTGGAAATGCTCTTACTTTCACTATTAAACATATCCCTGAGTTCTACTGTGGTTTTTCTACGATTTGATTCCACCACACGTTTAAGTGATCGCCGATCACGATCATTCAAGATTTTTTTCTGACCACATTCCTTTCTTGAATATGATGTTTCTCTACCGTCCTTCTACTTTTTAATAATGCGTTGGACAGTTCTTAACCCAATTTTAGTAGTTTCAGCAATCTCCTTATATGTTTTCTCTGCTTGATGCATGCCAATAATTTGACCCTTCTGAAACAGATTAACATCTTTTCCACGACCACAGGATGTGTCTTTCGACATGGTTGTTTAACAAATGAGAAGCTACTCACTATCCAATGGGAGGCTCTTACCTATTTGCAGATAGTGACCTTTTGTTTGGCCAGGCAGTGTATATGTAACCGTCCTTAGTTCTGTAATACATCCCTGTTCAGTCCAGCAGATGGCAGTAATGACCCTGTTGTGCTTAGAGCAGCGAGGTGATGATGAACTGGTGTGGAAGATTAGAGAGAGGGGGAACAAACAGTGGGGAAGTCTGTAAGCCCAGTGGGACAGATGCCAGCTGTTTGATTTATAGTAGTTGAGCAGTCACATCGATCAACTGCTAAAATGAGAGTGTGCTTGAATCCTCATTAAAAAAAGTGTACCTGATGTAGTAAGAAATGAACTCAAAATCATGAAACATGTTCCCCCAGGACTGTACTAAAGCTATCCATGACTTGTTCAATGAAAAACTCTTAATCATTGGATATGTGGGTATCGGTATTGCAGGACTTATGGTAAGATCCTAAATCTGTTTCATGTCATGTTATCTTCAATCTGAAAATATAGCTGTTTACTTGTTTTTATCATACATCACTCATGTAACATGTATACTGTTTTCTATACAGATAATTGGCATGATCTTCAGTATGGTTCTATGCTGTGCTATTCGGAACAACCGGGAAGTAATTTAGGTGGTAAAGGGCTCTCTTCAAGAAAGACTGTCTTGACCTCACTGAGACAACAAATCTGGTTTTGAGAATGATGAAAGCTCAAATCAGGCAGTGTGTTGTAAGATATCGTTTCAAAGTTCTAATTTTATTGGTTTGTTTAATAATATTCATTGTGTGGACTGTGCCACCAATTCATGAATTGTCAATGTAATCATATTAATAACTTTTGACCTTATTTTTTGTATTTTATTTATCTGGAAGATTTGTACAATTACATGTTTATGGGTAGTATAAGAATTACTAAGTACAAAATCTCTTAGCATTGGCAAACTTCCATTGATACTCTTCTCTTCTCACCTTTCTATGCAGTTTGCTGCTGGATTGGTACTGTAAATACTGTATGTAAAAAAACAAGCAAACTACTGAATCCTTTCTCCTCAGCTGCTTGTAATATTCATTACATAAATCTAGCCTGTCTGCTGTTGTAATTGGTTGAGTTTAGATGATGAATCATGCTCTGTAAACAAGCTGTTTGCATGTGAATTATGGTCATCCCTGTTGGAAAGCACAAGCTGATGTATCATGACACCATAGTTCTAAAATGAAGGCAGCTATAATATTTGATAGCGTTACAAAATTGCACCTCCTTACACTGACACACAGGCCATCGGTTACTTGTAGTAGTCTGTGAATATTTTAACTGTTAATCCTTTTGCTTAAGGACTTCAACTTAGTTAAGACTATTGCCTGCAAACACCCTTTGCAGGTTCGAGTGCCATCTTCATTATTTTGAAGCTAAAAATTGCTTTGTCATCCGTGTGCAACTACATATTCTTTGCATATCACTGATACTAAACTGTCAAAATAAGGAGTGCCAGGTTTGAATGCTCAAAGTGATATGGCTATCATAAGGTTTCAAAGCTCTCCTAAGATCACTGCTTGTTACTCCTTACTCAAGTCACATGAACACAACTGTGTATCGACTGCCTCTCTGGACATTTGTGCAGACTTAAACAGCACAAGCCTTTTGATATGGCTCTCCTGCCTAGATATGCTGTAAACTGTAATCATAAAGATACATAACTGTGTATTTTGCAAGTTTGAGATGCCTCCTAAATCAAAATTTAGTTATTTAGGTCATATTCAAATGGTTGCCGGATGCTTAAAAGAATCCAGTTGTAATTTCAGTTTTGTAACAATATCTAAATATAAGCTGCTTTAAAAAGGCATACACTGGTCCTCCTCAAATAGTGACTACAAACTGGAATTGTGAAGAAAAATAACTTGTTTAAAATCTTTAATTCAAACCAGATTTCATGAACTAATACTTTAAATGGTAACAGTCTTAGTAATGCATGGAATTCACAAGGGTTTCTGGGTTAATGCCAACAGATGTCAACATCCAATTGTCTGAACACTGGTGTTCAAAAACAACTGTTTATAACCTAGAGGATGCTTCTTAGACAATATATCTACCTGCCTCTTTACTAGGTAGTAATGTCAGTAATTTTAAAGTAACAGCATCACTAACACATCTGAATTATTCCTTGATAAATGTACTTATGTTCCATTGTTACTAAATAATTTGAGAACAGGCAGTTACAGCTTTAAAAATAGGAAAGGCACCTTAAGTTTATTTTTAAAGACTCACCAAAAATAGATACAAGAGAATGGGGTACCCTATTGTTAAAAAAGAAAAACGGTTTTAAGTTGTTTCTGTACACATGATGAATATGATTTTTTTTTTTCCCTAACCCTTGTACCCGAACCTGTTCACTGTAGTGAAGCATATGGTACTTTCAGCTGATTAAGAGCAAAATAATTGCTGGTCCATAAAATCCAGAAGAATAATGTTTCAAGTGTGTAACAGACATTTTTCATGACATGCATTAAAAACAAATTTTTTAGTCTGCTCAGTATCCACGGTGCAACCATTGGTGCTGCGTTGCTTCAGAAAATTGGTTGGAATGAAAAATATTTCAAACCTTAGCTACCATGTAAAATAAATCACAGTTCATTTGGGGGGGGGGGGGGTCATGACTGTAAGCCCTCATTACATTAATTACTTACGAAGTAATGCATATGGGGTCAAACATCTAACATCAAAACAGATACAAAACACATTACAGAAAAATAATACATATATAAATGTTTGCAATCATGTTAAATAGTGTCCATATGACGCCATTCTTCCTCATTGAGGGGAATATGTTTATGGATCCTCCTGGAAGGATGTAGAGCACCAATCTCTGGTAAAAAAAGCCCTTACCAACAAGTGCAAAAATCTTAGCCATAGCCTATCAAATAAGGCAGTTAACCAGACAGGAAGTGTAGTAAGGCCAGAAGATGGAACAGGAAGTTGATGTCAGCCATCAAGCTCTCTACAATTTGTATACTTAAGTATATTTGGTGTTTATCTCCTAAATGTTTTCAGTTTAAAATCAAGTAGACTGGAGGCAGTCCTGAGGACTTCTCAAGGATTGTAGAGTTTAAAGGGGCTCTGGCCTAAAATGAATTCTCCAACACCAATAAAGTACATGACTTGGGCGATGCCAAAAAGAGGTGCAATGACAAGAGCCCTGCAGCCTGCCCCTTTGAGGAAAGCAGATGGCCCTTCCCGCTTCATTATCTTACTGCAAAAGAGAAAAACAGAGCAAGGGTAAGACACAGATTACCAACCCAATATGTGCTGCTGATTGAGATTAAGATTAAAAGGATTAAAAGTGCACATGTTAAAAGCCTTCAGTGGTACCAGTAATTACCTCACACAGTCGAGAACACCAGTGTAAGTCTCCTCATTGCTGCCTTTGCTAAGGGATTGCAGCCGGGTTTTCACCACTTTAAGAAGAACAGGAAATGATGAGCCCGCGCAAAAGGATAAACCAGCTTTTTTTTAAATGTTGTGGGGGTGGGGAGCCCTTAGCACTTACTAACCATCACATGGGTTAACCGCAACAGCAGCGGTAGAGCCAGCAACACAGCCAGAAATGAAGGACCAATAAAACGGCACCATGTCGTCTTCTGAGTGCTTACCCAATCGGTTCAGGTTAGCAAAAAGAGGGAAGTAGACAATGGAGAAGGGCACATCTCTGAAAAGACAGGCATCTCATTCAGTTCAACAAAAACTGAACACAAATGTCCATGTACCGAGGAATAGCTTGTGGTGACCAAAGTAAACACATCTTTGTTCCCTTATTTCATACAGTGTGAACATGTGCTCACCTCATGATTGTAGCACCTAGGCCCTTGTAGAGACCCTGGATGCCCTGAGCATGCAACAACTCTCTGGCAATCTGCGTTGCAGAGATGGCTCTTGCAGGTGAGCTTGGCCCGGTGTTATAGGACCGGCTTAGCACTGCGGCAGTTGGAGCCAGTTTACCTGAGGCCCGGATACCAGGGATTCTCTGCTGGGCAGCTACAAGAAGCACAAGGAAGTTAAACTGTAAACACTTTTGTCATGCATACAAAATATTACTATATGGTGTGTAGAATGTATTAAGTATAGGTCCAAAGGACAGCCGTGTTGAGAATAATGTAGTAGTATACTAGTAATCCTGTATTAAATGGACAAAGATTCTAGTTACCTAATCTTCCAGCATCCTGTAGCTGAATTTTTAGCATCTCCATGGGAGTAGTAATGATGACCTGGCACATGCCTGCAGCACATCCTGCCACCATTTCTTTAAATACAGTCAACCCCTTCCTGTAACATAAAAAAGGGACAGGTTACCAGTTGTAGGCCATCTCTCTGCAGGACTTTATGTACAAAACACTGCTTGAAGAATTTGCAATAGGGTGACGCACCCATCTTTAGAGAGGTGATGTCGGAAGTAGTCGTTGGCTGCCAGCTTGATGGCCTTTTCAGGTGTCACGAGTGTAAGATTGACTGCAGCACCTAAAAGACAAAAACATGGAGCCTTAGTCCAAAAGCAGCAATACATCTTCACCCACACTGCTCACAACACAGAATATCAATTCCCCACCAAAATCTAACCCAAATACAACTCAGTATCAGGCTTAAAAATGGAACAAAAACATTATTCATAATTAAGTAAATTGTCACTAGGATAATATGAGCAACACCTGTATAAATATTGAGTAATGATCATGGAGGGGGATCTGGCATTATGACAAAGCTGAGAATCAAGAAGCAGAATTAACTAGACTGATAAAATAATTAATAAATAAGTGACGTTAGAAATCAAGTAAACAGGTATAAATCAGTGCAGACAGAATACACTGACCATGTCTAGTTCAAGATTCCACTGGCTTAAAGAGCAAGGCACAGTGGCAGATGCAGAAAACTCATGTACAGACAGAACTCAAGTAGGGACAGGTAGAAAATGAAAGTAAACAGCAAAGTCAGAAATCAGTTAGACAAGTTCTACAGGACATGGCCAAGGAAGTTAGTAGAAAGAGAGGACAGCATAAAGAAACAGTAAAAAAATGAAAATTGTGGATATGAAGAAAAAGCAAAAAAAACTTTTTTTTAAAAATAAATACAACAAATAAGTACACTTGGTGCCTAATTATAATGGAGCAGAGTAGTAAGAACCATGAAAAACGATTTGCCTCCAGCGTGGCTGCGCCTTAATCGGCTAGCCTTCACTATCCCAGCGGGGAGCCACGTCTGTAACATGAAAAAAACAGATGCAAACACAGCATTCCTCATAGAAGTGGAGACCCAGTACAAACATGGGCTCCAATTTCCTCAAAGAAAGTTACACAGTACTGATTTTCTGCAAACTAAATTTGAACTTCAGCTCATCCAATCATCTAAGTATAATTTTTTTTTTAAATTAAAAATTTTCCCTATAGTACTGTCTTGTCTGTAGATGAGGAAAATGTATTTTAAGTGCAGCTTGTATTTCAGTGTAATTAACTTGCAGATAAATGTTCAACATAAGCTGCACAGTTCCACTGTTATTAACCACCATTCATTGTGTCTGGGGTTTACCTTGGTATAAAACCAGCTAGCCAATTCTAGCTATTTTTGAACCACGGCCAAGTGAATTTTAGTGTACCTTTTTAAAGGAAAAAAAACATGCTCTACTATAGCACTAATGAACTCTATATAGCAAATAAAATACTGTGGGGGGGACAAAAACAAACAAAAAAATAATCTTCAATTTAGAGTGAATTTTACCTCTGTACATGCCAAAATACCCCTCTGATTGTACTGTTTTGACAAGACAATCCAGCCTAAAAAAACCCAGAGAAAAAGAAGGTTAATTTAGTCTTTCCTCTTACACACCAACAAATGGCTGACCATCCATGTGTTGTCCTAGAAGACATCCTAAACTCTCTTCTTAGCATTAAAGTGGACTTTGCTTACACACATTCAACAATCACACAGCAAAGGCAAAAATTGCTTGTCTGAATGACAAAATTAAATGGCATTAGCCATTGATGTTCGAGACTGCACTCAAGGCAGCACATGTTAACATCAACTGTCACCAGCATGTAAGAGCATTTCTAATGCCAACTCGTACATTATTCGAATGTTGTACTTGTCACATATCTATAACTAAATGTTTAAGAAGTGGAAACTATGGATAGATTTGGGGGACTGCTTACAGGTTCTTGTAGACCTGTTGACCTTTTCTCTGATTCTGAAGACGGGTCTTGGCCAGGTCAATGGGGAATACACAAGTAACCCCAACAATGCCAGCAATGCCACCATTGATTAGCTTGGCTGGAAGGCTGAGTGACAAGACAGATAAAGGCAAACAGATTAAGCAGTATTTTAAGAGCATGGTACAAATTTTTCAAAAGTATTATTATTATTATTATTATTATTATTATTATTATTATCTTCATTTTAAAAAAAATGAGATCAAGTGTTTTTTAACCAAAAATCATTAGAACAGTAATCGCATTATCAAAGCTTGTATGAGCTACTCGCCGGTTACTGAGACGGAAATTCAATAATCAGCAGCAGCAAACCGAGGGGAAAAAACAAGTGAGAATTTTAAGTACAAACCTGATCTGTTGTTGAGACATTGTGTAATATCAGAAAGCTGAGGAAAGCAGATAAGCGACGAGAAATACTTTAGATCTTTTCTCAAGATAGAGGTGAGACGATTTCAGAAGTTGCACGGTGATCTGGAGCAAACCAAAACGAGAACGATACAACAATAAGTCTATATGGTTAACCTATAGTAGCTACCCAACAGTACACTTTAGAGACAGTAAACTCATCCCACACAGCTAAGGTGTAGTTTAGTGACACAATAGACAGCCCATTCTCTGTAGCCTTATTTGGCCATTCATGCGCACGTATGTATTAACACTTACAGAGCCGCTTAGCAAGCCAATACGCACTTGCTGGTCAATGTCTGGCAGCTAGTTGACGTAGCTAGAGCTAGCCAGTTCGCTACCTAAAGGTTCCCACTGCGGCCAACATGCTTAGCTAACATTTCGGCGATACACTAGGTTAGGTAGATTAACTACGTATTTGTCTTAACTGGTTAGCGAGCGTTACTGAGGTCAGAGAGATAATATAGTTTACGATAGCTAGCTAGCTAGCTGGCTAACCTAGTGTATCTCTAGCTAGCTTTATTCCAAGGACCAGGAAGCTAGCTGGCTAGGTTAACGAGAACAAAACGTTGGTTTGATTAACAGTCTAATAGCAGAGGCTGAATGTGCAACCAAATATTCCATTTAGCTAAAGGTTATACGAGTTAATCGCCTCCCGCTAAAACTTAACAGCTAACCTAACCTAGGTAAGATAGTGTTAGCTAACCTAACTAGCTCGGTGACGGCTAATCGAGCTGACTGTCAGTTAGTAAGTTAACCTAAATTGCTAAATTAAAAACAAAAATGACTAACCTTCAGCATTTGGGGGGGAAAATGAAAGCATAAAATATATATTTGTATATTTCTTTTCGCACTTACCCTTACAACCCAAATCTAATTGTAGCAATGTAGAGATTAGATGCCGAAACTCACTATTCTCCTTCCGTCCGAACGTGGCCTTTGAATAGCTGAATGGAAAATTCCGAAGAGAAAAAGGGGCGATTAAAGGTTGAAAGAGGGTGGAGAGTTATTCTACCAATCAAACTTTTACATTTACATGTCCATAGTTCATTCGCTGATTCCTATCATAGAGTCATAGAGTCTTTTCCTGTGTGAGTACTGGGGTAAAATGACTCAGGCACTAGTAATCTACGCTTTTAACATTTTTACTTTTACAAATCATGCCTTTATTTTGCAGATTAAAAGTGTGATATACCCAATTTGCATTAATATGAAGTTTTAAATAATTGCTTTTAATCTCTAAACAATCTCTTTCTTTAAACGTAACGTAACGTAAACGTTATGAAAATAATTCTTTCATGAATCCTAACTATGATGTATGACTTCCGTTAGAAGAGAGGAAGCTTCAGGAACAACCATGACTGAACTAATCTGTCTCTGGAGAATTCAGAAAGAAATGATAGAAATGCCTTACTAATTTACTAATTGACAAAATGCAGAATTTAGGTAGTAGAAAGACAGTGAAACTGTAGAAACATTTATTAATTAGGCTGCATTATATTTATAATGCCATAATGTTAATGCTGGAATTTTACAGTGATCGAATTTTTGTTTTTTTAACATTAGTATGAGCGGATAGTAATGTAACAAATAGGTTACTGTCTCGCAGTTGTCTCATATTTTATAGAATTGGATTAGAGTGTGTTATATCTATGCAGAACTGACTTTTGTTTCTGGCAGTATCTTGGGTTATTAAAGATATTTTTCAACACTAACATTTTTGCGCTACCTAATGATACTGAGTAGACAACTAATCACTTTTGTAAGTAACTCTAGGTAAGCATTTCTGCTAAATTCCAGTGTAAATCTAGCCTGAAAAGGTACAACACCTTTTGTAAATTGGTCTGTGGATTTAGAAAACACACACACACACACACACACACACACACACACACACACACACACACACACAAACAAAAAAACAAAACAAAACAAACAAACCCACAAACACACACAAAAACACACAAATAAATAAATAACTTTCAGTAACACTGTGAGAGTCTTTTCCTACAGAACTTTCACTGAGCTGGTAGTACACAAATAAACCACAGCTGTTCCTTTGTTATAATGTATCTACTGGGTGATCATGGAAATACACACAACTGCACCCCTTGCCTTGGTGATGCTCTTTAGTCATGTTAAAGTACTTATTAAAAACATCACACAGGATAATTATCACTAGGATAATATTAACTAAAAATAAATAACACATATAAATATATGAATCCCTCCATTATGTGAGTAGAAAATATTATTTCATGGTATAATAGTAATAAATCCATAACTCTGTGACACTGCTCACGCTATGACCACTTGTAATTTTCTTGTAATTTGGAGGAGTGCTTCTCATGGTGTGTAATTCATTTAAATTAGTATGTACTATCTGCAGCATTTTATCCAGTTTGTGTTAATCTAAACCCAGTTGTACACAGGGTCTTTCTGTGTGTTCTACCGCTATGCAGTAAAAAGCAGTACATACAAAACAGAGCAAACTGATAAAAGCTCACTCATGCTTTGCACTAGCTTCTGGCCCCTTAGTCACAGTTATCAAGGTCATCAGGGCAAGCAGTTTGACGATAAAAGCCCATTATGCCATAATGATTATGGAGTACCATTTCCCATAAAAGACCAGTAGCTGCCCAATAAAAGCACCGTTGACTACATACAAGAATGCTTTTATTACATCTCTTTTTATTACATGCACAGATCTGGCACACCCCCCCACACACACACAGATTTAGGCTTCCGGGGTGCAGGCTGACGCCCAAATGAGAAATTTACTGCAATAACAGTGTCACTCAAAAAGTATTACTCAAACAGCTGGGTGTGGTCACTCGCCGCAGGGTCGGCGTACAAATGTCGTACCGGCTTAGAGCATTTGGCTGCTGCATGGCCGGCTTTGTGGACACACTCGTCACTGCGCGTGTTACACGTGCTGCAGTGGCAGCGGCCAGCAACGGGGTAGGTGAAGTGAGGATCTGCGTGCGGCGCGCAGGCAGGGAGAACAGCGGTGCGGTACTCCACCTCCTCATAGGTGCAGCTTCTCTGGATCAGGAAGCGTGGCCCAACCAGCTCCTTTATATTACTGTCCTGCGGTATACGGAACAGGTTTAAAAAAAATAAGATAAAAGCGTGTGTTACCAAGGAATCAAGTAAAAACGGTTTCTTCCACACCACTAACCGCTGTTCAAATAATTTCTTTTTTTTTTTTGGAGATGTCATATCGGTGATATCAGTTTCTTGCAGAAGTTTCGGATAATCTTATCGCTGTTTTAGGAACATTCTTGGCCTGTTTTTTTTTCTAGAGGATTATATGCAACCTTGTGCGTGTATACTGATAAGTTATTTTTGCTCTGCAGGTTTTCTCTCTTTCTGTTTGTAATAAGCAGATTCCTTACCCTGGAAAAACAGAAGCCCATACAGATGGTGGTGTTCACAGCCACACAGTAGTCACACTCTGGCTTCTCTATGTACAGAGTGTATGCTGTTGGGATGCACATAGGCATGGCCATCTTTACGAGAAGGCCTAGTATACTAGTCACTAACACCAGACCAGGCATCACACCTCTAGCAGTCTATCAACCCTGGAGATTGGGTAATCCTGCAGTGAAATAGTGGTTATTGTTCAAGTTTAGAACTCGGCACAGTGTAACTTAAATATATGCTTCAAACAGGTTTATGATTACCCCTGCAAACTATTACAAGGTCTTTTGTTCTTTACTTGCATGCAGTACTACGTTGTGTTCTTTAGCCTTTTAAAGCTGCATTTCTTTTTGTCAAAGTTTTGTGTTCCATGTTAGACAAAATCAGAAGCTCTTTGCCTTACCTGGTTGACTTGCGCAGCCAGATGCTTACTGATGCTGACAGGGTTCTGTTCTTATACGGTCACTCTAATTCCACCTAATCCCACGTTCTCCTTATCTCCTATCTCTAGCAGGATATTAATAAAACTACTGCCTCTGAACCCAGTCTCTGTGCCCTCAGTGCACACACCACTAGGTCATGCCAAAGGGCCTGCGGGAACTTCCTGTGTTCATATTCATGAGTGACCAGATCAGTACCAATACCATGATCAGTTGTTGTCCTGGTTATGCTTTTACGTAAGACAGCACTGCAGAAGGTCATGATGCAGTTTTTTTTCTTTCTTTTTTTTTAGGAAATAAAATTATTCAAGATGGTTATTAGTGTCTATTGATTCGTCACATTACAGAAACAAGGCAGTCACACAATAAATAAAATAGGCTGGCTAGATTGGCTATTGATAGAGTATATGAGTATATATATTGAGTATAGAGTATATATACAGTATATATTGACATGAAACCTTTTTATTCTTTTGCTTATTCAAGAAACATTAAATGGGTCAACAGTTATAACCATTTTGCAATATCATACCTAATAGAGATGCCATATCCTTCAGCCATAATATTCTGTTAGTTTACAGATTATACTGCAACTGAAGGAGGACATTGCTCTTGCAGCATGTGGTTGAATATCTTACACAATAGCATCAGTGATTTATACCTTGAGTGCTCAAAAGGTCCTTTTTTGGCTGTAATGTTGTAAAACTTTACTTTGCATCCTGGATACCACATCACTACTGTTAAGAAAGATGTTTTTAGAGTGTAAATGATTAACCTCTCATTCATGCTAATGTATTATATGTATGATCTGTGGCGTTGTTATTTTATGAATGTTTGAACAAGTGCAACTGTACACATTCCAAATCCAAACTCTATTCAAAGACCTCAGAAGACACAAATTTGACACACCCAGCAGAGCAAATGTATCTGTCAATCAGCCTGAAACATATCTGTCAATCAACATGAAATACAAACCTTCAAAGCAATACTGATCAGAGCGATAATGAAAAGTGGTACTGCAGTAAGCAGATCTTTCTAGTTATTGCCATATATTTACATATAACATATTTTGTATTGACTAAGAAGAAATGTTTAACTGATATCCACAGAATTTTCATAGCCTACTTCTTTATATATATATATATATATATATATATATATATATCTCTCTCTCTCTCTCTCTCTCTCTCTCTCTCTCTCTCTCTCTCTCTCTCTCTCTCTCTCTCTCTCTCTCTCTTGCTCAGGGGCCAAACAGTGGAAACCTGGCAGTGGTGGGGCTTCAACCAGCAACCATAACACATCAGTGTTATGACTCCTGTCTAGGCAGCATGGCCATAACAGCAACACTGAGTAATTTGAATAACTCAGCCAGGTGGAGTATGGAATAAAAGAACCCAAAGCTAAAGGTGTATAGCAAAAAATGAGCAGTCAGGGGCATAACAAACAGTTTACATAATGTTAATAATTATTTGTTCCTATCTTGTTTCTGTCAGGTTTTAACTACATGGAATACTTTCAAATGTTTCTGATTTACTTAAAGTAGTCAGAAATTTCAGCACAATGTTAATGAATTGCACTTACCTTCTAATTCTAGGAAAACTTATAGGAAACCTAACACAGACAGTTAGTTGGTGAGTTATTAGCTATGCATTTCCAAGCAGCATGAGGGAGTTTACTACTCTTTAAAAAAGTCATAAATTCTAAATACTATAGAGAGAATTAAGGTCATTTATAAACATAGCAATCAAGTTTCTAATTTGTTTAGCAAGTTGAGGGCTGATTAAGGAGCAGTATTTTAGGACTTTAAAGCCATCTAAAAGAAGAATAGAATACAATATAGAACAGAATGTCTTTATTGTCATTGTACAAGTACAATAAAATTGTCTTTTGCAATTGGTGGTGTTGCATGTGAATAGAAATAATGAAAATAAAGTAACATAGTCTTAAAAAACATAATTAAAAGGTTCCCTTTTTATCTATAAAAGGGAAAAACAATGTACAGCATCTTACTGAGAAGTATATGGGCATAAAAGCAGTATAGGGGTTCCCTGCACACCTGTATGGGAAGGAAGGTTTTTTTAAAGCAAGTATCTAGTAAGCTAGTATTTAGTGAATGTGACATGTCCATGTAGTTGACTGGTTGATAACCTCCCTAGGGCTGCCATCTGAAGTAGCATCTTTTCTTAAATGGAAGCTGTAATCAATGGCTAAAGAAGAATTTGTGTACCCATGCAGAAATTATATTAAGGAAAATATCAGTTTATTGTAACAGTGTACATGTTATAATAGTTGCAAACAAACAAGGTTATGGCCTGGACATTGTTATACAGTATATATTTATGAATACTCACATCATTTGGTCAGCTGTGTTTTGGAGTATCCGTATGTCATTTGGTCAGCTTTTAGGGTAGTTGCGTGTCATTTCTGCAAATAATGAACTACTCTCCTAGAATTAATCATACTTTGAAAGTACAATAGTGGAAAAAAAGTTTATGGGAATCTTTTATAAGAGTTATTCTGTTATCTGTTGGTTGAACTTTGTGTTATAGTTACATAGATATTCTTGTGAATGACTTGTAGGAGTGATCTTGATGTGCTCACTCTTATCACACATGAGCTGGAAAGAGCTGACTGAGCATCACAGCAAAGGCAACATGAACAAATATTAGGCACCTCCTTAAACAGAATGTTTTGTTATTTGAACACTGTTGAGACATTATATTTGTCCCACCATCAATCCTGCCAAACCCACAAACCTGGATATAAAATCTTTTCAGTGGAGATCATTGCAGTCAAACAGAACTGCTGCCTTTCAGCGATCATTAACTTGAATTGCTTTGCAGGACAATAGACCCTAGTATTTCTTTAGCACATTGAACTGCAACAGATACATTTACCTGCAATTTCTCTTTATACGATAGAGATGTTGACCAGATTTACTGGATACCACTTGTAATCAGTAGTATGCTATGAGGATTTCTTTGACTTTCATCTCCATTGGATGGATTTTGTTTGATTTAAACTGAAATGTCCATTAACTTTTTGGGTGCTAAAACACTTAACAGCAAAACACCAAAGAAAGCACACCACATCTGGTTAATATATAACCTGAGAGAAACCGAGTTTGTATTCAACAGCTGAAAAGTGGATTTTGAAAGCTTTAGTGTTGAGTTTGTAGCTATTCACCATTCACGAGCTATGCCTGTGGGTGGAGGTGCTGTGGCTATCTTCTCTGTCTGGGACTATGTGGTGTTTGCTGCCATGGTCCTGGGAGCAGCCGTCATTGGCCTCTTCCAGGCCATCCGTGGACGTAAGGGGAGCAGCAGTACCGAGTTTCTACTGGGTGGGAGGCAAATGACAGCTGTGCCAGTCGCCATGTCACTCACCGCCAGCTTCATGTCAGGGATTACTGTGATAGGCACTCCATCTGAGGCATACATCTACGGCACTCCATTCTGGCTTTTCGCCTTTTCCTACACCATCATGTCCACCATCAGCGCGGAGATCTTCGTACCCCTTTTCTACCGTCTGGGCATCACTAGCACATACGAGGTAATAGCTGCCCCACACAGGGGGAAATGAAGCTAGGCGACAACCAGCATGGGTTGGGTGATCACAAGGGCAGTTGATTTGCCTACAGATACTTCCATTTGGGTCAAACTTTTGGAAATAAATCACTAAGCTGAAGTAAACTGTAGTGCGTTACCGTTGATTCTCAGTGTTATAAGAGGAATTTTAGGGTATTGTGTGAAAGTAGTACATTCATTGAATAATATTATATGATGGGTTTCTTTACAGATCAGAGAGGCTTTCATTTTAATTTATTCATGTTGAATGATATGAACTGGAGACATTGAGGCCAGACAGTAACCACATGTAATTTGACCCATGATTTTCAAAATGATTTTGTTTTGCAGTACTTGGAGATGCGTTTCAATAAACTTATTCGAGTGATTGGAACATCTATGTACATAGTCCAGACAGTGAGTTGGGTTTTTATATCATCACTCTTGGAAAATACTTTCCTGCCTCATTAATAATCATACATACTTAAAAACTAATTTTGATTATATCTAAATGGGAAAAGCCTAAGTGGAAAAAGACTTCAGTTGCAGTTTTACATTCTAGTATATACAGTAATTAGCACAAGTACTGCTTTCATAAATATAGACCACAGTGGTTCATGACTAATTATCTAATGGAAGTCATTGTTTCCATTAGGCTTTGTACACAGGCATGGTCATCTATGCCCCTGCTCTTGCACTAAATCAAAGTAAGTCCTGTTCCACAGTACAACTCCCATGTCTCTCATTAGACAAAAAATCTCTCAAAATAAAAAAAAATAGAGTAGGGTTCAGATGTCTGAGTCCAAGAACTTAAGTATTTGGCCCCCAGATAGTTTTCAGCACTCAGGAAAACTACTTCTTTAAACTCATTTAAGGTCAGCTCATAAACAATGTTTCTGTTAGCTCATTTGACATCATTACAAACAGCTACAAAGTATTTTAACAGCTAAAATAGTAGTAGTAGCAGTAATAACACCTTGTAAACTACTGTAGAATATCTGCAGCATATATGATAGCTACACAGCCAAGTTTGTTTTTCTATCACTACTGACTGCTAAAAAGATAACTGTCTCGGTGTCTTAAGAACTCATCAGAAGCTCATATTGAGAAATACATAGTTATATATGGCAAATTAAAGTGTTATGCAAGTATTCAAATGAGGTTATGACTTGCACTGGTGATTCAATTGCAGTCACCGGTCTGGACCTCTGGGGTGTGCTGGTAGCCACAGGGGTTGTCTGCATTGTCTATTGCACTCTGGTTAGTAACAACGTTTCCAATAAATTGCTTAAGGTCAGATCGTTAATTTGGTTTAATCTTCCTCTTAATCTGTGGCAGCTGGCGAAAAACGTTCTAGGCGGGGCTGTTGGTGACACAGTCCGTTTCAACAACAAACTACTAGTGCTCTGTGGAATAGCCAGTAATTGTTTAACCGGCATTAAAATGAACAGGGTAATGACTATTATCATTAGTTGCAGCTCTAACGTGCTCAGACAGAAAGTACAATATGCGTCGTTACATGTTCAAACAAACAGTAATATTAGCCCTTATTAAAATTAGGAATTTCTTGAGATCCAGATATTGCTGGATGACGTCTTTTGCCACAAAGAAGACTGTTATTAGAGATTGTTTTATGCAAGATGCGTAGATTACGTTTGTGGCTTCCACACTTTTGTAAGAGCAACTTTAAAAACTCTTGGGAGTCAAGAATTTTATAGTTTGTACTTTTTAAAATTTGAGGTGAGGCTGTTTTTATTAACGTTCACATTGAAAAACATTTGAATATTTTGTTAACTAAAGGACCCAATTTTAAACAAATAGAAAGCTTACATTTTAAAAGTGCAGTGGCCTTACATATTGCTATAAATTAGGTATCAAAACGAAAGCGCCTACTCACACATTACAAATGCCTAAGCTTCGCAGCTATAAAGCCAGTTCATTTTAGCTTAGTTCCAGTAAAACACACAGCTAGCCAGCTAAATGTTCGCAAGCTACTAAAGCTACCTAGCTAACAGTTAGCGAACGCTGGCTATCTTAACTAACCAGAACCGCTAAATTAGCAGCACAAACTGTTAAACAAATAACAAACCAAGTTAACGCTAGCTAACAGTTAACTAAGTTTCACTAGCGTAGCGAGTTCAGTGATACTATAGACGAAAAATAACCGCAAAATACACAATATAGTTACAACCTGACTTGCGTTAGTTTGCTAGACATCTTAGCAAGATACTCAGAAATTTAGTTTATACACCAAACGCACTCAATTGGATTTTGGAGAAGAGATCCTATGCATTCCACACAGCGCTGCCAGCAAAATCACATGTCCCTACTCCACTTGGGGCGATAAATTAAGCGCGCTTATATTTAGTTTAGACATTAGGTTCGAGGACGCTGATTGGCTAAGTTTATGTCACTATATGAGTATCTTGTGTCATCCATGGCTGTGCTGCTTCTCTGACTGGGCGAAGAGAGAGAGGAAATGAACCTATTGAAGCTAATTCCCCTAATATATTTTATATATTACACACGTATACTAAAAATAATTAGTTATTGAGTACTACTGATTAAAAATGTTTATATTAAAAATTATTTCCACCACGGAGGGCGCCCAGCCGAAAATGCTCTAAATACAGCTTTATTCAGCATACATCAACTCCATACAACTATATACTTATTTATTTCTGTGTAAATATATGTTTCATTGAATGGACTGAAATGGAATAGACCTCAAAGCAATAAAATGTAAAATCTGTCTGATCATAGGGTGGCATGTGTAACTCAGTGTGCTCTTCCTAACAGGGAGGTCTGAAAGCGGTGATATGGACAGATGTTTTCCAGATGGTGATTATGCTCTCTGGCTTTATGGCGGTCATCACTCAAGGGGCTGTGCTCCAAGGAGGCTTTGGAAGAATCTGGGATGACAACTATAAAGGTGGACGCCTAGACACTTTTAGGTAAGTCACTGATTGCAAGTACAGGTATGTTGCACATTAGTCACACACACATTTTATATATATATATATATATATATATATATATATATATATATATATATATATATATATATATATACATATATATATATATATATAAAATCAGCCACAATATTAAAACCACTGACAGGTGAAGTAAATAACAATGATTATCTTGCAACTGTGCACCTAATGGCACCTGTCAAGGCATGGAATACAACAGACAGCAAGTGAACAGTCATTTCTTGCAGTTGATGCAGGAATAATAGGCAAGTGTATGGAAATAAGTGACTCTGACTAAGGCCATATGGCTAGATGACTGGGCCAGAACATCTCAAAAATGGCAGGTATTGCGGGGTGTTCCTGGTAAGCAGTCGTTAGTAGCTCCCAATAATCAGAATGCCCATGCTGAACCCTGTCTACCACAGAAAACACCTCCATGTGAACAGAGCATGAATGCGCATGTGAGTATCAGAATTGGACCATGGAGCATTGTCTGGTCTAATGAATTATGTGGATAGCTGGTGGTCTACTAACATAAATTAACTATGCAAATATATTTCCAGTTTTGATCCAGATCCTTTGAGGCGGCACAGTTTTTGGACTATTGTTGTTGGTGGCAGTGTGATGTGGACATCAATGTATGCCATTAACCAATCACAGGTGCAACGCTATATTTCCTGTCGAACTATGACTCATGCTAAAATGTAAGTATACAGTCAGAGCAACAATCTATGCCCAGTTCAGTCCTCCCCAATCCCAACATTGAAACCTATAAGAAAATGTAATGCTTGAATTCATGTATTGTTCTTTTTCTGTGTCTTGATGTAGGTCTCTGTATGTGAACATGGTCGGATTATGGGTCACTGTGAGCTTAGCCATGTTCACTGGCCTCACCATGTACTCCATCTATAAAGACTGTGATCCTCTTACTAACAAAGATGTTGGTGCTTCAGACCAGGTAAAGTTCGCTATACAAAAATGCAGATAATATTATTTTAATTTGGTTAATTTTAACTATTGGTTACTTTTAAATTATCCCTTATTTGTGTTTTATATGCCAGCTGCTGCCATACCTGGTGATGGACATTCTAGCAGAATATCCAGGTGTTCCTGGATTGTTTGTTGCAGCTGCATACAGTGGAACATTGAGGTGAGGGATAAAAAAAATCTATATTTAGTTAAAGAATAATGATCACTCATTTAATGACTCTAAAAAATGTCAAATTGCTGTAGATTTGTCAGTAATTGGCTAATCGTTATGTCTCAGTACTGTGTCATCCAGCATTAACGCTCTGGTGGCAGTCACTGTGGAGGACTTTGTGAAGCCTATGTGGCCTAGCCTAATGGAGAAACAGGTATCCTGGATTAACATGGGACTGAGTGAGTTTCAGTGCAACCACAGTTTATTAACTCACAGCTGTATGTCATCTTAACCACACATCAAGAGCAGACCAGCTCTTGAATCATTGAAGTTAATGACACTCAACAGTGACATTCCAATTACAAATAACCGCTGATGGACAGTTGCACTTAATGGACACTGCCATGAGTTGGATCCATGATTGTATGCATTTCTGCTATAAAAGTGGTCATGGTTATTGTAGTCTGAGGAACCTCATCCACATTTTCCGTTAACTTAAATACACCTTTTAAGGTTTTTAGCTCATTTCAGTGTAACTACATGCATTACAAGTAATAATGAATCCTTCTCATAACCTCTTCCTAGAAACTTGGCTCTACTCAGGTGCAAACACAGTCCTTCCCAAGATTGTAGTTAGTAGCTATCCAGCTGTGGCAAAAGCTGAAAATAAATAGATGGGAGACACTGTCGGATGGTTTTGATTATAGCTTCTGTTAACAGCTCAGAGCCACTTTTATTCCTGCCTCCCCACCCCCCATATTTAACTTTATCCATTCTAGCTTTACTCAGTAATTTGTGACAAAATTCTCAAATTTTGTGTTATTAATTTCTTTTATGGTGTGTTGTAGGTGTGTTCTTTGGGGGATTGTGCATTGCTATGGCAGCCATTGCTTCCCTAATGGGGGGTATATTGCAGGTAGAACATTTTCCCTACAAGTGTGCTTGCATTACTGAATGTAACAAATACATATTTGTTACCATGACCATCTAGTGTCCACAATTAATATTGCACATAACAGTAAATTACACAGACATAAATAGGTCCTGCGTCAGGGTCTCTCAGTTAAGTGGTAGACAGCACCTCCTGCAGGCTATTAATTTTAATGAATGAATGAAGTTCTGTTTATATAGTGCTATTCAAGGAACCTAAGGTTGCTTTACAATTAACACACACAGCTTTTACATCCAGTCACATGCTGGTCAAAAGCGGCACTGTGCTCTCAATTGGAAACTTCAGCCCACTGGTGGAGGACTGAATCGGGTGCAGGGAGGGGAGAGAGGATAACACCCAGGACAAAGCACCATCCACCACTGGGCACATAACAGACACATAATCATTCACATACACTTATAGCAGGACAAGATTATACACACACATGCACACAATTTATTTAGGATAGCCAGTTGACCTAACTGTGGGAAGAAACCAGAGACCTTGGAGGAAACCCACAGACATGGGGAAAACATGGAAACTCAGATAGGGACACGAACCCAAGATCCTTGCACTGACAAGCAATCATACCTGCCTGTGACATACTGTATGTTTTATCTGATCTATTCTGCCTGCAGGCTGCTTTGTCCATATTTGGTATAATTAGTGGACCTCTCCTGGGCCTGTTTCTAATGGGCATGTTTTTCCGCTGCGCTAATTCCACTGTAAGGTTTCAATCTTATATGTTCTTGTTAAAACTGTTGTACAACTTAGAGATGCTTCCTATCACACAATAAGACAACACAATAATTATATTCATAATCACATAATTTAATTAACAGACAAAAGCAGTAGCAGTTCAGCAAAAAACCCCAAAAAACTTGAAATAATCCCTTTGTTCTGATGAATCTCCTATCAGAAGAAAAATGTTCTCTTGGGTGTTCTCTCCAGGGAGGTCTGGTTGGCTTGATCACAGGACTGATAATAACACTGTGGGTAGGCATTGGTGCTCAGGTGTACCCTCCTCTACCCACTAAGACCAAACCACTGCCCCTCAGTGTAGCTGGATGTGATGCTGATGAGATAAATATAACTACTGCACTGCCAGCATGGTCCAGCTCAGTCCTACCAACCTCAGACCCAAGGCAAGATAAAATGACCTATTTTTTGGATGTTAACTGCTAAATGAATTTCAACACCAGTGAAATTGTGCAATTAAATCATTTTTCTTTCTTTTTCAGTACTGAAATATATCTGATCTGTACCCTAGTTGGCAGAAGTTAATGTCAATTTCTCTATGCACTAGTGTAAGACCAGTTCTTGCAAACTCCTGGTATTCTCTATCCTACCTGTACTTCTGTCCTCTGGGCATGCTGGCAACCATGACCATCGGGCTAATAATTAGTACCATCTCAGGTGAGATAGACTCCTTTTTGCATTAACTAGCCACTGTATTAGAAACACCTTCCTTGTACCTCGATTTTGAGCTGGTATAGGTTTATCAGGCACAAAGGTGTTATTGGGATTTCTACACGTAACAACAACAAACGAGTGATCTGCCAAAATTATTTTAATAGCAATCCTGTGCTCAGAAGCTATTGACAAAAGACTAAAGGATTGCAAACACAAAGTGTGTATGCCAACAGATTGGCTATATCGGCTAACTAAAACTGACAAAGTAGTGGTGTATGTAAATTCTTACAGCTGAGGCTGATGATGGTTCAGGTTTTAATAACTTTGCAGGTTCTGTTGTTTCTCCTTAGGGGGCAATAAACAGGAGATGATACGGCAAGAGCTGTTTATCCAAAAGGGAGACTTCATATGCTTTAGATGCAGTAAAGACACTGAGGTAAAGTTTCTCTGTCGTAGTATAAAAATTGGAATCTGGAACTTGCTTCATAATTCTGATAACAGATCCTTTAAATATATTTGGTTACAGTATTACATTATTACCTAAATCATTAGTACCTAAATAATATGTAGATTTAGACCATCCTGTCAAGTTTATTTGTAGCTACATTGGTTGTCATAAAGGAATCTGTTTAACTCAATAACTTTTTCATCAACTCAGACTATGTATATAGTCAGTGTTTACATGCCACATAACTAAAATATGAAACAGTACTGTACTCTGGATGCCCTTCGATTTTACAAAGATAATTTACCTAATGTGCTTGTCAAAATTTATTGTGAACAGAATCCTGACTCAAACTTGATTGAGAAGGTAGAGTCAGACAATACTTATGGACTGGACAACCCACACTTTAGTGATATGGAACTGGATATAAAAGAGAAGGATCAAGATAAGATCACCAAGCTCTAGGATTCCACTGATGCACGACTTTTTTTAATTATTATTTTTTAAAATTCATAATACAGTAAATATTGGTTTGTATATTCATCTGTTGGAACTCCAAACTTTTTCCCTGATGCAAAAGCCACAGAAAAAATCTTTGTAACTAGTTAACGCATTTTCCTTTGGGAAAAGGAGCCAAACACCAAATTATTATACAAAAACTTCACAAAAAAGGCAAAAATGTAATAATGTAAAGAAACTCTCAAACACTTAGTTAGCAACTGATTGCTCAACTCAACAAAGTGTATGTATTTTTGTACTGAGTATTTTATTTACAATTTGCAATATTTACAAATTAAGTAACTGTACAGTTTTATAATGATGAAATTAAACCCATTTAATTCTATTAAATCTATTTAAGTGTTATATGTGTACTAAGACAATGGGACAAATGCTGAGCTCTGGATCTCAGATGAGGAACAAGCAGCTACACAAGTGCAGTGCAAACATGCAGGGGCTAAGCATACTGTATGACAGTTCCTGTTTCCTTGACTACCTAGTGCAGTGCAAACATGCAGGGGCTAAGCATACTGTATGACAGTTCCTGTTTCCTTGACTACCTGACCATAAGGAAGTAGCATACGCAGGCACTCCCTTTTACCTGCTTGATGTAAGGGCAAGTGTTAGGCACTCCATTTTACAGAGTGGACAATGAATAGAGCTTTCTGAACAAGGAAAACAATAGTAGAAAAACACAGTTCCTGGTTTCATTATTTATAGTTTCTTCCATCTATAAGGTGAGTAGACAAGTGAAATCCTTCTTTATTAGCACTACATAAAAACGAAACTAAAGGTAAATCATTTCATTACTGAGACAAAGATGTAAGATTTATACTTTTTTATTAAAATGTTTAAATTGGTGGTAGTATAAAAAATAAGATTGTATGTATGGAAAAAATATTAAGATCTTTATTTAGAACTGTTTAGACAGACAGTGTGGCTGTCAAATTTTTGGACATGATTTAGACACATGCCTTGTGTGAAATATAATCACCAGAATAGCAGACATGCATCTTGTGTGGAATATAATCATCAGAGTATCAGACTGTCATCTTAATTCAAGTACCTATTATTTAACAAACCCAGCCAAAAATTCCTAGATCCAGTGCTAAAGTGGAAAAACACTTAAATGCAGTAACATAAATAGTCACTGGTTTAAACTTCCTGCCAGAAATGTTATATAAAGCAGACTTAGAGCACTGATGCGACTATTCTAAAAAATTAGAGTAGTGACATTAGTCAGTCTACTATTTACAACAAATATTCATGTGTTGTGATATCTGCTGTCTATAAACTTTGTACCTTTGCTAAATTGATACATTTCTTGTGTGTTACTTTTAAAGGGCACAAGGGACATCTGAATAGTAATGGACAAGTTCAGTTATCTGTTTGTGCTATGTGGTCTCCTAAGTTTGCCTTCCCTTGCTCTATCCAGAATTGCCAGTCCAACATTAACTCTCATTAAACGGAGCACAAGCAGGAACAGCACAAAAGGGAATGTTACAGAAAGTAAAACTTCTAATGCATCATCTAATAATTCAGATCAAAACACTACTGGCAATATAACTACTTCAAATCATAGTGTGAACAACTCAACAAGCCCAGAGATTCACCACAGTACTAACGTTACAAATTCTGATGCCATGCAGTACTCAACAGTGCCAAGCCCAGCAGCACAGACCAAGAATACAAGTTAAAATAACTCCATTCACCACAGACAAAAATATTGCAACAGTCTGCCTCTGAACCCACAGCAACAGCATTAAGAACTACCGCCACAATACTCATTCTCCCGTAACCACTCTGCATGTTAGCAATGAGCGCTTATTCAACACCACACCAGCATACTTAAACACAAAAATAACACTTGACAGGAAAAAAAAAACAATGAAACTAGAGGTAAAAGGAAAACACCATGTTGCCACTGTAATGTAATAATACAGTCATATTTTAAAGATAAAGACAAAAATAAAGATTTTATATTCAATGTACATTCTGCTCAACTTTTTAAGCAGGTCCTGGCCTAAATAATTCAGAAACATCCATGATCATTTTGTTCAGCGTTGTACTAGGTGTGATAGTTCTGGTGCAGTTTGTGTACAAAGTCAGCAGGACCAAACAGAAAAGTGTCAGTATTCTCACCATCCTCTGTATGATGATGCCGGTAAGAGCAACCATATTCCGCTATATGACCCGACACAAACATTTGTGTGAGTCCTATTTCCATTTTACATTAACAAATAATAAATTATAAAATACTAATATTGCACACACACTTTCTTAGGTGATCAGTCAGGTGTGGCAGATGACACGCTAGTGATTTCAGGAGGGCTCTACGATGGCTCTCAAGTCTATAACCCCACATTGACAGCACTGAATGATGAAGACCAGCCCACATTTTCCTACACACCCACCGAGTTCTGTTTGGAGTTCCTGCAAGATGACCAGCAAACAGACCATGAACTCAAGGCTACCACCTCTGAAACCTTCAACATGACTGAATAAGAGTCTTAGGCAACTTTATACTTCAAAATGCAAAATCCATAATCTATGAGATTTAAGATTTGTACATTAAGGATTACTGAGCAGGAAACACTAGAAAACAGAATCTCAGCAAGTGTTTTTTTTTATTTTTTTTTTTAAATATCTTATTCTTCACATTTTTTATTTAATGGAAAGAGGAACACATTAAACTTGTAACATCTGTAACAGTGAATGCTACTTAAAAATATAATACAGCATTTCAACAGCTCTCTCTCTCTCAATACTTTTAGTAAATTCTACATCTCTCTCTCTCTCTCTCTCTCACTCTGTCTCTCTCCCTCCCTCCCTCCCCCCAATTAAATTTAGTCTCTCCATTGAAATTAACTGAATTTAGTAACTGATTCACAGTACTGTTAATCTATGGTCAGGCAAAGATTTTATCGGTTACTTTTTTCTTTTTCTTATCCAAATTGGTAATAGTAGTCCAGCCAGCATCCCGCATCCTCTTCATTGCTGCCAGTTTTAGAGCTTCTCCTGGAGACTTGTACACAGCAGAATTCTGCACCTATAAACAGAATATCATCCTAAGTATATCAAATTTAAGATCATCACATTAGTCAAAGAAAAAACCTGGATGTTAAATAATAAATTTGTAAACACTATATATTCCCTCTTATTCTATACCTTCTTAAATAGGCCCAGACATTCAGTTCCAGTCTCTTTTGCCTGTATAGGCTTCCTTGATTTTATAGGGACTGTAGAGAAACTCTGACAAGACAAATAATGGAAACAAAATGCATAGCAAAATATCAGCCATTTAAACCGTCTAATTAGTATGAAGGAGGTGAATAACGTAACTAGTTACTAGTATATCATTTTGCTCTGAGCTGTCAGATTTTGGGTCCAGCTCCAGGGAGTTTTTCCTCCATGGTTCTTTCTCTATTGATGGTGGTGTGCGTATTCTGAAAGACTGAAGCATATATTTGCCTACTTATTCATTCTGCATGCTTTGTACTTCTGAGCCTGAAGAGAATAGAGCAGATTTACTCACCCTTATACGAGGTGTTAATCCTATTTTTGTTTCCAAGGTCCAAGATGGGGTTTTAAGAAGACTATCGCCCAATTTCTGTTTTTAAACAGATACATTTATTTAAATAAAATCACATAAATCCTACTAGATTAATCATCATCAGCAAAAAACATTAAATAAAAACTTACAATAGATGTTGCCGAAGCATTTCTTGATGGAGTTTCAACTTCTGCCTCCTTTGAAATAGATATATTAGTCGAAGTAACATCTTGTATTTCAGAGCATTTCACAATTTTGTGTGTCATTTCAGATATCTGAAAATAAAACATTTTATTTCATTACTAATGACCTTTCCAAAATATCACAAATTATTTAAATTAAGAATGAAAATCTTAAAGAAATCACTTTTTGAGACTTGTCTTTTTCTAGACATTTGATTTGCTTCTTCAAGGCCAGAATTTTTTGTTCCAGATACTCCTAAATCAAAGAAAAAAGGATTATTACATGCCTTATATCTCTACACATTATGACTATTAAGTCAGCAGGGGCAACTTATCTCTATGCCTTATCTCTCTTATTTTCAATTATGTTACTGCAAAAGAGAAGGAAAACCTCTTTCTCTATGTAACTGTCCTTCTGAGATGTCTGAATCTTGGTCAGGTCTTCTACCTTCTGTTGCAGATTTCCCTATAGATACACAATGAGGTTATGATTTTGTCAAGAAACACTTCACTGATGACAATGCAGAAAAAATGATTACCTTTTCCTTTTTGACCTTTTCAAGATGTTGTTTCAATTGCCCATTTTCAAGAAGGAGGTTGGACAGCTCCAGCTCCTGGAAAAGGGTTTATTTAAAATAGAGTTATCCTATTTTAATTCTATTTAATTCTAAAATTGCTGTTTCCTCCATTTGAAAGCTACAGTTGAAAGTTCAAGCATGAGAAATTAAAACTCATTACCAATGATGTTTTATTGGCCCTAATTTCATCTTCCTGCATTCTTTTCTCGTTCAGTTCTGCATCCTTCTCTTCCACAATTTTGTCATATTCATGCTATTCAAAAGAAAACATATCAGTTTGTTAATTTAAAAAAATAACTGCTGTTCATTAATAACGGTAAAAAATTTTTTACTTTATGTTTCTCCATTAAGGCAATCATGTCAGTTATCTTCTGCTGGCATTTGATTTCAGTGTCCTCTTTGATTTTCATGGCTTCCATTGTTGTCTGCTTTAGTTTCTGCACCTGCAGAAAAGTTTTATTACATGAGAATGTAAGATTACAGAATTATTTGTTAAATCACTTAATGTATATGTTAAGGTAAGGTAAAGAATGGTAAAGATTACTGTTGGTAAGACATATTTTTGGTAAATATCAATTAGGATCTGACTTCACAGTCAGAGAACAGTCAAAAGGCATCACCTCTAGTCTTAATTGAGTCTCTGACATTGATTTGTGTTCCATCTCAGAACCTACTCTCTGAAGTTCTTCTTTATGGTATTCTTTCATGCTTTGCAACTCCTCTTTCATTTGTACGATCTGTCATTTAAAACATGAATAACAATAATATGAATATCATTATAATAAAATGTGTTTACTCTTTCTTGTGAAAATTTTGGAAAAGAAAAAACTACATATGATATGAAATTCTAAAAACACATCTAACCTCTGCTTCGAACTGAGAGCTTTTTTCATGCTCTAATGCTATCTGTTTTTTCAGGCCTTTATTCTGAAATACATAAGTACACTTATGGATAACAGAAAAATAGCATTCAACCTTTCTACTTAATAAATGACTTAACATGTATCACCTACTTCTTTAAGGTTTTCATCTTGAGTCTTGGTTTTGGTTGCCAGCTTATTTTGCAGATTTGTTAGCTGAACAAAATCACAAAGGCATCAAGTAAAAGGCTTTACTCAAACATGCAGTCCATATACAAAGTCTAGGTTAATTTTTACCTTTAGATCTAGTGCTTTGATATGTCTTTCTTTTTTCATCAGTTCACTCTGGGAGCTTTTGTTCTGAGAGGTGGTCATTCAGGGAAAGGAAATATGCATTTGTACAATTACAGGCATGTGAATGACTTATGACTAAAAATAGTAATTAATAACAATAACAATTTACCCAACACATTATTTTCCTTTCTTCCACCGTATGAGTTAATAGTCCATCACAGAAAAATGCAAACTACTAACTACCTGTTTCTGAATATTCTCATTCTCTTGATGTTGCTCCTTAATTTTTGAACTAAGTACCTCCAACTGTGCTCTGTGAGATTACATTTTCACAGTGAGGCAAAATCATGTAATCACAAATGTGTAACATCTACCAAATGTCAAAAATCCTATCTTACTGCAGCTGCAATTTTTCCATCTCAAGTCTCTGTATATCAATTTTCATCTTTTCCCCATTTTCTTGACTTTCCTGTGGTAATAGTTACACATTCATACAAACATAATTTATATATTAGGTTCTTCAAACTTTCTCCCTTCACATGCATGAATAAGCAAGTTTGTCATTTTAAATCATGCACCTTCAGACTCAACTCAAGAACCTTGGCTTCTGAAGCACCACCTTCAACTTGTTGTTCAATAGTGTTTTTTTGAAGCTGAAGTTGATTAAACCTCTCCAATAAAACCTTGTATTTCTCCCTGCAGAGTTGGATATTTCCAGAGAAATTTAGGGAAATTTAGATTTCCTTAATTCAGGGAATTTCCCTAACATTTATATAGTAAAATGACTATTTTAGAGAGCCCAAAAGACACAAAAAAACATTTCAGATGGATTATAGAAGCAGTCTCAATTTTTGTACAGACTGATATTTTTAGTCCATGATTTAACCTCATACGTATTTTTAGTTTATTATTATTGGAATTAAACTCCAAATATTTATCAATATGTTTCTCATGTAAGGGCATTTCTATGCTAATATTATTATGAATGTATAAAAAAAATTACCCAAATACAAAATTGTATTACATCTATAATTTTTATCAACCTAACTAATAGCTCAGTTGTCCCATTTCATCCAAAGCACTTGGGGTTGTTTAAAATACTTATTACTCCTGATAAAGTTAAACACTCAAGACACATGTACCGTTTGGTGATCATCAATAATAGATTCAGGTATTCATATACTCTAACCATAACCATTATAAAGTTTGTCACAATACATTAATTTGTTCCTTACTTGTGTAACTCTATATCCTTTTCCAATTGTTTTAGATTATTGGAAGATTCTATTTTATTCTTCATTGCTTCTGATAACTGCTCTTCAATACCTTTAAGTGTAATCTGATTGAGAGAGATCACAGTACAGTACAATGTAATTCAGTAAAATATTTTTTTTATTCTGGAAATTGACAGTAGTAAAAATTGTGTTACCTCTTTCAAAATAGCATACTCCTTCATTTGTTTTGTTTCATTCATAGCCTGTTCCAGGGATACCACCATGTGCCTATTTTCATCAGAAGTAATCTCCAGTTTTTTCTGTATATAGAAAAATTACAAAAAATATGTTCTGAAAACTCTTTAGGTCTGCACCACCAAACATTAATGCATTTTCAAGACTGTAAATCTGAAGTGTTCACAGAAAAACACATTAAAATGTATAAGATTTATCACATAATGAAATAATGTGGAATTATATTTATAGTTTACATCAAATAAATGAACTTAAATCTTTGCCTCTCCCATATACTTACAAATAAAATACTATTTAACACTATATATATATATATATATATATATATATATATATATATATATATATATATATATATATGTATGTATATATATATATAGGCCCAGTTAATCTATGAAATGTGTCCAAACTCTATATAAATTTCCACACCATTACATTACAAAACAATTTCCACACCACATTACAAAAATTCTGTGTGAATCCATTCAGTTTACTTTGAGTCACTACTTTTATGCTGAATAAAAACAGTTGGTTTTCCTTTTACCTTCAGTTCACTTATTTCATCATGTTTTTCCTCATTTTCTGCAGTGAGCTGAAGAATTTTTCCCATATCTGCCTTTACCTTTTCCTCTAAAGACTTGATGGCAACTGAATTTGTGTCCTTTTATATAAGAGTATTGACATACATCATCAGTTTAGTTAGATCAGTTACCATAAAAAATACAAATGCTTTGGTGAGAATATTACATACCATCTCATCTTTCAAAGTCTGTATCTGACGTTCTCGTTCCTCTTTCTCCTCTCTTATTTTTCCTGTGTGGGGATAATTAATTTTGCATTAAGGCATAAAAGGCAGCAATGGCATAAAAGGCAGTGATGTAATGCTGACACTGAAACTTCAGAGCATGTGTCAAAAAAATATGTAGCAATGTTTCCCAAGGCATTGTCCATATGTTTCTATCATTTTGTTGAAGTTACATGATTGATGTTTGAATTTTCCTCCTCCAGTTCAAAAACATGGAGGTTAGGTAAACTGGCCATCCTGAATAAATTGTCCTTATGTGTGTGTGTAATCAAAGTTGTCATAGTGTCAGCAAGTGCACGAATTATTGTGTCTGCATGCCCAGTGGTGAATGGTGCTGGTGGGTGTTGTCCTCTCTTCCCTCCCTGCACCCAATTCAGTCCTCCAAGGAGCTGAGGTTTTTTACAGTTGCGGGTATGCTGTGTGCAATTGGCTGCTGCGTCTGACCAGTATGACTGGATGTAAAAGCTGTGTGTGTCAATTGTAAAGCAACCTTGGATTCCTTGAAACATTCTATGTAAATATAACCCATTCATTCTCCTTTCTTGCTGGAAATAGAACAATCAAGGAAAAGAGGTTATTCACAAGTTGGTGAATATTTTGAACAAATATTTCCAAATAAGGTGTAAACAGATTAATCTGCGTTGTATTTGGAGCTGCAAGCTCCAAATATTCAGTGTCACTATTGCATCATTAATACATCGGGAAGGACTGTGTAGCCTGCTACCTTACATGGCATCTGGTCTTAGCCAAACTGTTGAGCAAACATTGTTCCTTTTGAATTTATATTGTTACAGTGTTACACAAGCACTCCAGTCACTTTCATTCACCAATCACACAAGCACAATATTTCATTCTAGTTTTGATTAATAGGGGCACTAGTGTGCACTAATGAAAGCTTTAATTAACCATTTTTAAAATAAATTGGTTAGAGAGCTTCTTTGCTTCAGAAAGCTTCAATTTCCTATTACTAATAAAAGAAGTGATTACCTAGACACTATTTACATACCCAGTTCTATGTTTTTCTTGCTCAGTTCACCAGATATTAAGCAAAGCTCTGATTCAAGTTCATTGACCCTATCAAAAAAAGGCAATTCAGTAAAAGAGAACAGAAAAAGCATGTTAATCCATGCCTGTCCATTATTCAGTACTCACAGAATATGGATATTACTCAGAAGTTAACTTATGGTAACTTGTTTTGTTTTCTTCACAGTTGTGCTATATTTCCAGTGGGCTCTTACATAATTAGATTGTTTTGATAACATTTTATATATATATATATATATGAGAGAGAGAGAGAGAGAGAGCGAGCTGGAGGATATCTGGATGGTATTAATATGTGCACTTTATGAACAGAGCATAAACTGATTATATAAAGCAGTCTGCATGCACAGCTGATTAAGGACCTCTGTCCAGAACGTGTATCTTTGAAAACACCGTGAATTTTACTAAAGGTTTGTGTGTATACACACACACACATTCAAAATTGTTGTAAAGTACACAGAGTTTCCAGAGAAAAAGAACATTTCAGACAGAGATCCTTCATCAGATGTGAAAGCAAAATGCATATATATATATATATATATATATATATATATATATATATATATATATATATATATATATATATATATGCATGCATTTATATCAGCTTATGTTCTCTTCATAAGTGTTTGCACAAATTAATTTTATCACCTTTATCAGCTATCACCCACCCTTTTGTTAAAGTGTGGTCACTGGTCACACAAGAGGCCAATAAATGCAATAACAATGTATACAAGGTACAGGACTCCTGATAGGCAAGTCCTCTGACTTCAAAGTACAATAGTGTTGACAGAAATGGAGTATTACAACCTACAACTGATTATAAAACATATGGAAATCTATTTGGTACAGCTATAAGTTATAATAAAGTGATAAAGTGCACTGCTGTATAGCCAATAAATACTTATAATGTGACTTTGGCGACCAACCTCATTTTCATAGATGTTAATGAGGATTCCAAAGACTCTTTTGCCACCTGCATCTCCTTAAATTGGTGTTCCAGTTGCTCTTTGATATTATTTATTTTCTCAAGTTTGGCATCTCTCTCTTGAAGGTCCTTTACATAAATCTCTTTTGTTTGCTCAAATATGCAAGCTAAAGCTTTTTGCTTTTCCTATGGAAAAAACAAACAAAAAACAGGTAACATTGAATTTATGCTTAACAATGCAATGATTTGCGATCCAAGAGCCAGATAATTGAATGACTCAGTAAAAATATTAATAGCTACTCGCATAAACCTCAGTTTCTTCTCTGAGATGTTCTGCCCATTTCAGTTTTGCCTCAAGTGTATCCTGTTCTTGTTTGAATTTTTGAAGTAGTTCCTGCTGTTGTCCTACACAGGTGAAATCACTTTATTTCAATAATCACAATTAAAAATTGAGGTGTTTAGTAAGATGCTATTTATGAGTGCAATTGTACTTGTTGTTTCTTGAAGTTCATTTAAGCAGTGCTGGGTCTCTTGGAGATTGAGTACAAGTTCTTTAATATCACCTTCTTTTTCCTTTAATTTTCCTTCAAGTATGAAAATCTTAAAATAACAAAACACACTTAATAGATAAAATGTAACAAAAAATATTACTTCAGTTCATAAACATCAGACCGATAAAATGGCAGCAATCTGATTTCATTAATAAAAAATACTTTAGAGTGCCAGTACTGCTCTCTAGTGAATAGATATAAGACTTAATATGTATCACAGCATACCTCCTCTTTTTTCAGGTGAAAGTCATTCTCAAACCTCAATTTAAGGTCCTCAGACTTTTGAAAACCTTCTCTAACTGTGTGATATGTGCAAGCAGACATATGAAGAAATTAATAAAAGGTTAGACTGTGATGCAAATCATCTGGTGTATTTTTGAGTGTACTGCATTATAAAACTGAAAAAAAAGAAAGAAACTGAAATTTCATTATTTAGGATTTATTTTGATTTGGAAAACTGGCCCTCAGATTTCTTTATAGTTTACCTCTCAACATTTCTATCTGGTCAGCCTCTGCTTGCATGCGAAGATTTTCAAATGCAGTAACCATTCTCTATAAAAATATATATGGTAACAGAAATTTAGAAAGTAACCAGCCAGAACAATGTTATCATTTTCTATTATAAGACTACGACAAGGCTTAATTCTATATCATATCTGGTTGAAGATAAAGAGCATCCAATTATTATTTTTTTATTAATGTACATAAAAGAACAGTTGCCTGAATGGTTTCATGGTTCTGCATGAAGAGACCATGTGTTTCTTCTCTTTCAGCCTCAACTAAAGGAACAAAATAGATACTAGGTTTAATAATGTATCATTTATAATTACACATCAAAGTGATGACTTCATGGTAGTATACTTATTCAGTGTCACGTACATAAGCTCATTTTCTCAGTAGACCTTTCAAATGTATCCTTCAGAATATTGCACAAAGTCCTTGTTGCATTATTTCTGCAAGTAAAAAAAAAAGATTAAAAAACAGGCATGGCAAAGTTTTTTTTCAGTTAACTTAAAATACGATGTACATACTTATTTCTCTGATCTTCATTTTCATCAAGTTGCTCCTCTAATTTCATACTAAGATGTTCATTTTCAAACTGCAACAAATACATAACTGTAATATTCATTAAAATTAGGGACTGCCATTTGCCTTTTTCATCTTTAGGCTGTGCTTTATGAATAAAACTAATCGTAAATACCTGAAGTTCCTGAATGGCTTTGCGCTGAGTTTCAATTGTTTTTCTGTTCTCCTGAATCTTTCTATCTTTTTGTGAAATTTCAGAGTCCATTTTCAATTTCCAAGATTTTACTTTCTCAGCCTCTTCAAACAGTTTGGAATACAGCTGGCTGGATCTTAATGTCTGTCACAGTTATGTACATTATATCAGCATACTGCTGAGAGTATTACAGTATTGCAATTTTTCAGTTTAATCAATATTGATACCAGATCACCAGAACACAAGCATGAACACATGCACGAACCTCTTCCTTTTCCATTGGCATCACTGCAATCTTCTTTGCTGGCTCTTTATGAATATAGCAAATAATGTTTTAAGTATATTATTTCATATTTGTGCCAAACTACAATCATTATTTATGCCAATATCCAGCCATTACAATTATTATTATAGATTTTAAAGGCTTACAGTATTTCAACTACATAAAAAAACAACAACTTTACCTGCTCTTGGGGACTTTGTAGGTAACACCATACTTTTATGTGAAAGTGGCAATCTTGTCTCTTTATCAAAACATTTGTTATAACCCTAAAAAGAAAATATAGTTTACGTCAGGTCTGGTTAACGCTTATCCTAAAGTAAAGAATGGTGGCTAACCAATCTTTATTTCAGACTGCTAACTTACCTGTCTAGGTGGCATAAGATTATTGTTAATGCTGTCCTCAAATAATCCAGAATCTTGGGGTTTCACGGCTGATATTTGACCTAAATTTGTTCGCGGAGGTACTAACAGCTTGAAATTAAATGATCTTTCCATACTGTAGGTTAGCTAACTAGAATTCGAATGAGGAAGAACTTGCTATTTCCTTACAGTAAACCTTTTACCATAAAGTCAGACAGCATTCTTCTAAATTACCCCTGAAAAGTGTTAGCTCTCCAACCTAGATAGTTTTTCATATGAACTTTGGAATTGAGGAAGACCTAAATTAGCTAGCTATTTCGTTCTAAATTTGTCGATTCGCAAACAGCTAGCTAACGCTAATTAGTTCCACGTATTAGCTAACGCTAATGGTTAGGTGGTTTGTTAGCTAACGTAAAGAAGCTAGCAGATTTTTTTGGTCCTATTTAAGAAAATAATAAAACTGCATTTTTAAAAAGACTAACTTACCAGACCGTTTAGCGATCTTCCAACAGACTAGCTATCTTAACTACCTTAAAACAGGCCAGTAGGCTTTTTATATGTTAGCTATCGAGCTACTTCCCTAGCGTTAGCTAGCTACTTAACCGTCTGTTAACCAGTAACCGTCATAACCGACTCCAATGTTAATTCACGCGCGTAGTCTTGAATTCAGGGCGAGGTGATTTGACCTTCACTGCTCATGTACCAATGCCAATGTCCTGTTTAGCTAAACTTCCTCAGTAATGGTGTCGGCCCTCGAGATGCCATTTATTGCAATGTTGCAACGAACACCCTCTGAGTAACGTGTTATAATATCTAAATAGTATATGTAGGAACCTTTTATAGAAGCATTTGAAAGAAATGTTGGAAATAGTATGTAATGAAATAGCAAACATAGCTAAGATAGTTAGCTAGACGTTTTACTTTAAATCTTTGGCAACCTGTGGGGAATACAGGATAATAAGAACACCTCAGATTACGATATCAGTTTTATTTCGAGTTTGTTCATTTCAAACGTAAAATGCATAAAAACAAAGAAGAGAAAATGACGTCTCAGTTTCCCAATTGGAAAAAAATCCAAAATGAAACAGCACAGTCACTGTCGCAGAACGTATTCTCAGTTTAAAGAAGAGATAGAAAACAAGCATGATATACATTTTCAAGACGTTAGTTTTTAAAGACTGACAACCATTATATTATGCCTAGACTCTACAACCCTTCGATAACTACAACCTGGCTTACGCAAAAAATATATTGAGGGTAGATGTAGATACAAATAAATAAAGATATTTTAAAGTAATGTTTCTTTTCATTAATTGGTTCATGCACAGGCTAATATAACGCATATCTATATTACTACTTGAATGTAATGCAAAAAATAGGGACATGCGATATTTAACTTGAAGAAAGATGTTTCTGGATGTTTGGGGGGTTTTTTTCTTTCTTTTTTGTGAAATTTAGATAAGGCCCATTGTTAATGTCATGTAGATACTGAGCAGCCTTTTCTCATGTCTTCTCAGTAAATCTGTTTTAAAGTGGAATGGGCTTAATTACCACAACTACCACAGCACCCAAACAGCTGAGTTAGAATAGTGCATTGAAATCTGGAAAACAGATTTAATGCCACAAATTAAAACCAATCATTCACAGGCTGGGGCAGCTTCATACAGCATCTTCTGCAGTTTTGGAATCCATATTTGCTCGTACTGCCCCAGCTGCATCACTAGCAGTCCCCTTGTTGGAAATATCCATGGTGGATTCATCCTCATTTCTTTTCAGCTGTGCTCTTTTAGCTTCCTCCTTTGCTTCCTTATCCAGCATCCTGTAGTTGATGCCCATGCCAACAAAGAGGAACAAGCTCGAGACCAAAAGGATTATTCCACAGCTTATGTAAGTGTACTTGTAGTCATGGTAGATGTCATTAAATTTTCCTGTGAATGAAAATAAAATAATTAAAGATATTTATAAGTACCAGGAGTAAATGTTCTGGTTGGTAATACTAACATAAGAAATAGGCAGGAAAAGACTAAGGCAGTCTACAAACATATTTTTTGAACTCGGACTCACCCAATAAAGGAGGGCCAAGTAATACTGGCCCACACTCTACAATGGTCACCAGCCCCACTGCACTGGAGAAGCGCTGGGCTCCTACCAGATCCATCAGTGTCTCAAACAGCACTGAACTCAGCCACCCAAACGCAAAGCCAAAGAAGATCGCATAGACCACAAATCCCATGTAGTCCACAGACAGGGGTGCAAGCACATGGCATAAACCATTAAACAGAACAGAGGCTGCAAAGAAGTGTTGCACTCTGGGTCGCACCCATTTGGTGTTGGCCACTGTTCCCATGGAGGGACGTGCCACCATGTCCACTATGGCCAATACTGAGAGCAAAAAAGCAGCTTTCTCTTTTGCAATATGTTTACTCTTGGCATAATTACTGAGGAATACGAGAGGGCAGAATAAACCAAAGAACATAACAATGTTTCCCATGAGGTACAGGAGAAAGCCACGGTGTTTGAAGAGGGACAGATCAATGAAACTGTTGATAACTTCCATCACAGTCTTCTTCTCACCAGGAGTGTTGGACTCTTTCACAGCAGGCTTGGGCTTTGGCCCAATGGGCCTCATAAGAGATCCAGCTACACAACAGTTAAACAGAAGCCCACCAAGGATAAGGAAACTACCCCTCCAGCCAAATTGGTCATAGAACCAGGTGTTTAGTGGGGCCAAAGTAGACAAAAAAACTGGGCTACCAGCCATTGCAATTCCATTAGCAATAGGCCTCTTCTTGTAGAAGTATTTGCCAATCATTGTAAGGGCTGGATTGAGATTGAATGCAAGGCCAAGACCTGTAATTTAAACACAACAGAAGACAAATAGTTTCCCCATATTTAAATAATTCAGGAAAATAAAGCATAAAGTAGAAAAAAAGGATAAAGTAAACATTGGTAACATTGGAGTATGCATTGAAGTATTGATGCCAACTCACCTCCTATCACACCCACACAGAAATACAAGCCTGCCACTGTGTTACAGAACGAAGCAGCAATGAGTCCAGCTCCCGAGAGGCAGCCCCCTGCTATCATTATGGGACGACTACCATACTTATTTACTAGGATACTGCTGATGGGGCCTGTAGATAATAAAGAGCAGACTGGAGTGATGAGTTGTATAGGTCTTTTTAGACATGAATACAAGAAAATATTTTTTTTGTTGTTGATAAGGCCTCTCAAATTGTTATTTCACATGTACTAATCAGTATTTATTACGGGTTCCTTTGATTAGTAATGTGATTGCTATTTAGTCTTAAATGTAAAAAAAAAATTTTCAAACGGAAATACAATGGACATAATAGACAAAGACTGTAAACTCATTTGGACATTAGAGGGCACTGTTGCTTTAGGGTTATTTCACGTACAGCCGAGGAATTAAATCTTGCCTGCTATTTCTGCAGCCATCATTAACTTTTACATCCTGGTCGAGGCTGCAGTGCAGACCACTTCCTATGCCCGTGTCATGGTTATGTGACCTATAACATGCAGTGTATATCTAAAATGCAAACTTTTCCTTTTTGACCCTTATAATTAAAGTAGTGAACACTATGAGTAAAACTGTTAATACCAGAAATGCTATTAATGTTTATGCTGTTTAAAGTATACTATCACTATGTATCAAGAGTAGAACAGTAGTAGTAGAACAAACTGTGAAGACCAAAATATCACAAAAGGCATATGATATAATCAGAACATACAACAGAAGACACATATATAATGAAACTAAAACTCTAAAACTAAAACTCCCATACGAGCACAATTTTATGCCTTCATAACACCCTTTATACAGTGTAGATGTTGCCCTAAATTGTTATTATTTTTTAAATAATTCATTTATGACAATGAAAAATAAAACAAGAAAACAAAGAAATTAAAAGGTCAGTTTCAGATTTAACCCTCAACAAAAACTTGGTGCAGTGAGGCAGTGAAGCAGTGAGAGCCTCACACTTTAATAGATTTACTTAGGCAGTTAGAGCCTCACACTTTAATAGATTTACTTAGGCAGTTAGAGCCTCACACTTTAATAGATTTTACTTTCAAGATATAAGGCTAAAACTGGGGCCTCTGTAGTAGGACTTAAAGCATCCTGATGCAGGCTTGTATCTTCCCTCAACATGCAGAACATTTTTCAGAAGAATACTGTAAATTACTTTGCATTGTCCCTCTCTAAAAATGGAATAATTCTTGGACCATTTGTGGGTAAATGTTTGCATTTTAAGTCCCTTAATTCTTGCATGTAGAAATCCTGTCATTAGTGTTGAGAAGAAGTCTGTCCAGAAAAGTGGCTGATGGCAGTGCCCACGTCCTCCTGTTTCCTAACACAAAGTCTATTAGTCCTTTTATAATCCACTTCATACTGCTAGTAGGACTAGCCTGTTCAAACATGATGCTTTTGACTCTTTGCTTATATTAATCCAATATGGAAATGTGTAACATCAAAAGATAACAAGTCTAAGGTGATTTTGTATTCTACATTTTAAGTACACAGCGTGTCTTTTGTCAGTTAAAGATTATGCCACTTCTAAGCAATTTGAATGTTTGTCTTCTTACAGTGATAAAAGAGAGACAAAAGTCTAGCACAACACTTGTATTAAGTGAAATTCAAACTACATTACAGTACACTGTCATTTTAATAATTAATTCATCTGAGATGTCACATGATTATAAAAACATTAGACCTGACATTGTTTTCACAAAATCAGCTATAGGGCAATGGTTTTAATTAAAATATTTTAAACAGGACAGTTTGTTAATTTAGTGTTTTACTGTCTTGGGATTTTATTTCAAAAGGAAAATGTACTATCAATCTTGGTTGAGACAGCCTAGCTGCTATACCATATTGTATGTATGGTGTATCTACACATTAGGGGGTCTTTTGTTTCTAGTGAGATGCCTTGGTGTTGTGTGGGCCATCAACAACAGGCAGGAACACAAAAGAGTAAGAACTTAAAGGAAGCCTCAGCTTGTTGTACCAAAACACCGCAGTGTCAAACAGACACAAACACAGTCTGACAGATTTTGCTAAGAGGCTGCTGAGACAAACAGCAAAAAAGTCAAAGTGCACCAATATTTACAAACTGAGACACAGAGAATGGCAGGGAAGCACAACACAATCTGCTGGGGTCAAAACATTGGAGAACACAAGCACATGTTGGGAGAATTGACATTAAACTTCATGTCAATTAGCTGGTGAACTGGCTACTGCAGGGACAAACAGTGCTCTACTTTTGCGCCACAACTGGCTCTGTTTTTTTATTGGGATAGAATCAGGTGTCTTGATTTATCCTTTGGGAATACTGAGGTATTTGTTTCAAATTCATCATTGCATAATGGTGCACAGTGATGGGTTCAGAAGAAATGAGGAAAACAAAAATAGTCCAAGTGTAGTACAATAGTACACATTTCATAAGATATCAGGCAACTATATCAGTATGGATGGATTGCATAAGTATTTTGTATCGCATTACATAGTAGCTTGAGGTAAAGTTAAAATAACAGAGCTATTTTAGCATTCTGCATGTGTGGTTGCATTCATACAGCTCACAAGTACATTTCAGTGGGTTTTGGGACCCTTTGGTCTAGCATGGGCATTGTGGGAGTGCTGAGGTCAATTCTACCATCAGGTGAACCCCTCATACCAGTGCCCACATGATCATATGAAACACACTGAACTAAGCCTCAGGAAGGGGGAGACTTTCCATTATACATGTTTGTATATGTAAAATGCTTAAAATGGGTTATAAACTGCAGTTTTTATCCTATCTGTCAGGGTGGTGTTTGCTGAGCTCCCTGAAACCCTTTGTGAAAAACCTTGGTCTTATGAAATGCCTTAACGGTTCAAGGTATGGGGTTTTGAAATGTGCTTTCTTATCTTTAATTCACTTGGCCTCTACTTTCTTTCTGAACTGGAGGAGTACCCAGCTGACTAGCACTGACCCAAAAAGCAGCAAGCAGAAAGGCTAAAATGTTAAGGGCCAGCACAGCCCACAGCAAGTCCAACATGAAGACAAGGTTGAGAAATAATAAAAGACTTTTTACAATATTCAGTGGGTATTAAACTAAGAATTATATGAGCTTCTGTATGTGCTAAATGTACAACAACTTCAGTTTGAAGATTGAACATAAAAGGCTTGCAAGCTGAAACATATAAGACATCCTGTAAGTAATTAGACAGTTTGTGGTGTTGGCTATATTCTCCTGTATACTGGAAATGTCATTTTGAAGTTACAACTCTAAGGTTAAAGTGCAGAACATCATCTTAGAGGGTATTTAAATATTGGGTGTACCATATAGAAATCACAGTCCTTTATATACATAGATTAATATTTTTCACATTTTATGCCACCATGGGTAATTGGACACCTCTGTTCCGTTACTTCTTGTCCAGTCATGTCTCACTGCATCATTATTTGAATTTGAAACCAAGTGCTAAATTTAATTTAGGATTGTGTTAATTTATTCAATTATCCATGCTACTTATTTCATTTCAAATCATATGTGCTGGATTACAGAGCCAAAATGACAAAAATGGCATCTGTCTGTGCTTTTACTTATGTACTGCACTGTATAAACCATAACCCATTTATCTGGTTAACCTTCATGTAATACAGTGCAGTGTGTTCATGCTATGTGCATGTGAAAGTAGATGCACTGTAACAGCTATCAGCCTGCATAGCTGATTTGGCATATTTCAGCTGCGCTCTACATACTGAGACAGGCTCAGTATTGACAGTGATCATCACAAGTTTGTGTGACTCCAGACCTGGCATCTCTTCTCCTCATGTGTCTCTAAGGAAAACATCTGACACCTCTTACTCATGGAATAAAAGACTGATGGAGAAGACAGGCTAGAGGCAGATCGAATAACCCATTCAGAGCACCATCTTTCATTTGAAAATTTGTCTTGCACTTGGCTGGATCCTTCTAGTTAAAAGGATTAAAGCCTTTTACTTAGTCCATTTTAGCTGATAGATTTTACTGAGGTATTCCTTATTTCCATCATGGTCTCATATTAATGGACCGTGAGACGTGTTGATATAAAGCTGCCTAAAAAAACAGGGGAACAGCTTTGTCCCATCTGGGAACAAAAGGATTAACTATCCAGTAAAAGACATGGGAAGAGGATTACATTATCAAACAGACTCATGTTGTAAGACAAAACTGGATGAAATTTTGTATTGTTTTCAACTGGGCTAAAAGTTCTGCTGTACTTCTCTGATTTTAGGATTAAAAAAAAATTCCTATCACAATATGCTGAATGAAGAAACATTTAACTATAATATTTTTACCAGTAGAAAATAAATTTATATTCAATATCAAAATCAATACACTTGACTGGCACTCTGTTTTGTCTTATCAGTGAGGGCTGTTTCTTTGATCACCTAAATGTAACTATATTGCTTAAAATATTTTGAGGTTAACCAAATTTATGTACCTTTCTTTATCAATAAATGACTGCTTAACATATAATTTATTGTTGTCTTATAATTTTGCAATTATCATGTATAAAAACATCCACAAAATACAGGAATTATATGAAGTCAAAAGGTTATTATGTATGTCTGAATGTATTCTCTGCTATGGAAAAGTGGAATTGCTTATTAAAGCCCTAACAAGGCTAACAAGGCTGCTGGAGTGTGTATGTCTCAGCTTGCTCTCAGACAAAACTGAATGAGGGAAACAAGCTCCCGCAAAAGAAGAGAAACAAATCCTACCACCTGCTTCAGATGGAAACAGTGTTGATTGAGAATAAGTTGTCAGAGAGGTGTGCTCAGTTGCAGCTGTAGGTATCACATGCATCATATATTTTCCTATTTTCCTTGGTCTAATACATTTGGCTTAGCTCAAGAAGATTTTGACAATTACCCAATAAGTGAGTCAGGTATGTTAAAAAGTATGACAAAGTGTAGGTGCAAGCAGTGTACCAGTGAACACATCCCAAGGCAAACCAGGAGACAAATTCCAGATGACCAGCAAGGCACAACACCTACAAACATTAGGCTGCATGTTGGCCATTTTTGTCTCACCTCCTCCATACATGACAGCTAGCATGATGGAAGATATCCAAGAAACTTGGCTGCTGCTGGCATTGAAGATCACTTCAATCTCCTTGAAGAACACTGTGATGGACTTTGGGAAGGCGTAGGAGAAACCAATAGAGATGAAGGCCCCCATCACCACAGCCCAACCCCAGCCCCCCTCTGGAGGAGTGTAACCCACAGGACCTCCGACAACAGGTGCCATGGTGGGGTCTGATAGTTGATTTTCTGTGAAAAGAGAACAGTTCTTTATAAAAAAGTCTGTGTGACTTCAGATGCCATAGTAAAAATAAATTAAATTATAGTCACGGTCTAATATAATAAAGAAACCTTAAGAATAAAGTAACCTATTTTTTCAGATGACTCAAATAAAAACGAACAACTGTTGATCTATCAATAAAATGTAGAATGCACTGCCTTTGAGATATTAGGATTCACAACAACAGTAGCTACCTAATCAAATGGTCAAAGGCCTTTACATAAAGTGTTTAAAACAACATATTGCTCAAAATCACTCATGCCAGCAAACAGCATTCAAAGGGCACCTCACACATTTATTGACTCAGCTTCTGAGTTATGAGCAGCCTCAGTGCAGAAAATATCCTTAAAACAAACAAACAAGCAAACACACACACACACACACACACATATATATGTATATATATATATATATATATATATATATATATATATATATATATATATATATATATATATATATATATATATATATATATATAGTCAAAATACTCTACAAATGGAAATGTGACTCACACTATTTCTGAAGGATCAAGAGTTTGGGTTGGAGAGGTCTACCAGTCTTATACCAATATACAGGTTATTTTTGAATTGGCATTTATACTACTCTGTGGGATCCAGAGAGAATAATTGGAAGGAACCAGTGACTCATCGAAGTTTATCTTCTCTGTTATGTTTGTATTCCACAAAACCTTTCATAAGCACTCTAGCCTCCTCATGACACTACCACTGATGCCTCATTATTTCAGTTATTTATTAACTTTCCCATCTCACTATTATAATCTTCATAATATGCTTTCAAATATTGCCACATGTTCAGTATATTCTAAATGGCACATCTGACTTAAAACTATATATATTCCTCATCTTATAAGTACATGGAAGTAGAAATTATAGCACTCCACAGCACCACAGATTTTCTCATTGTTGTTCAGCTCAATTTAATGGGTAACTTGATTTCATATACTTGCCTTTTGATACTATATCTGCATATTGCATATTTCGAATTAGATTTGGAAAGCTGAAAGCAAGAACTGTATTTTTTACAAAGCCAGTGCAAAAACAAAATGAATTTACAGATTAAATGTTTTTGTCACACAGCAAACTGGAATAGTTAGTGCATTCATTCTCAGAAGACACATATTTCTCACTGTATGTGCCTACCTTTATAACAGCTCTCAACAAAGTCTCTGCAGAAAGCAGCCCAAAGTACACTTGTATTCCTCAATAAAGTCGATTACGTTTTGATGTCAGATGGTAACCCGTACAATGAAGTCAACAATCTAAAACATAAACACTTAGGCCTTTGGGATAAAAGTTATTTTCACCTTGTGATGTAGCAAGTAAGATTCAACTGGACAGTTTCAACCTCTGGTGCTAGATTGAGGTTGGTTCAACTCTTATTGGCTAGTGAAGTCAACAGACAGGTCAACAAGTCTAGTGCCCTGCCTCCTCATGTTGCCTTTCTCCTCCTCCTTGTCCTTTGTTCTACAGTCACATTCAGAACTCTTCTAGCTCTCTGTAAGAAGGGTCCTGAGTTCAGGTTGGGCATCTCAGAGATAACAGTATCATTTCTAATTGCCTGCAATGTCTATTTTAATACGCACCAAATTCACAGTAAATTACATGTTAAAGTAATTCCCGGTATTGCCGTGAGGTTGTACACCGTTCAAGCCATTCCCAAAGCAGATGTGATGTATTTTTAAACAGCTGAGCAGTAGCCAAAGACAGGTCACAGTGAAGTCATCATGTAGTTACTATTTGAATGAGCTACTGGCAGACAAAGAATCTGAGTATTCCTTGTTTGCTAATCCTGTTGAGACAAAACAAACGTGATTCGCCAATGTGCATGGTTATGTGCCAGACGCTGCACAAACTTGCTACATATGACTCTTGTGTAAAGAATATAAAGAGAAACACAAGGGAAGAGGTAATGCTGAGGAACATGGACCAAAGTGCTGTGGAAAAGCCATGGACTCTATTACATTTTCAGAAACTGAATTACTAACATATTGCACCGCCCAGTGATCAGGCATCTAGTCAGCTAGAGTCTTCTTTCATAAACATGACTTTCTTAAAGTACAAGCCTTTCCTTTAATTTCAGAGTGATTGTATTGGCTTGAAATAAGCTCAAATATAGTTATTTTTTCCATGAGTAATGCAATTTGTTTTACTTCATGAACCACAAAAAACAAGCCCTCATTTTCCATCACAGGAAGATGTTTCACATTCACTTTCAGAACTCCCTCTGCTCTTTCCATGGGATTTGATGTCAAGTCTTGGGTCTCAGAGATAACATGGCTACTGCTAATTATCTATAGTATTAATTTTAATATGCACCAAATTTGTCAAGAATTAAGTGTTGAAGTGACTCCCCATATTGTCTTGCTGACATTGGGACAGTGAAATAAGAGATGAGAGCAGCGTCAGATATCCAAAAAATTATATTTTTATGATACATGATCACTTTTAAGGAACTGTAGTAAAATTATTTTCCAAATTAATAAACTTACCTGTTCATGAGTCTTTCAGCTAAGGAGATTCAACAAAAGAACACACACGTTGTTGTACACCCACACAATCACATTACCTTTGTTGAATTACTAGAGAGCTTACTATTGAATGTCACCAAGACTCAGATCAAAATGAAAGTTCACTTTAGAGAAATATAAACTCTGCTCACCAGGTAGAGCAGATTACAGAAGCAACTAACAACATTAAGGTCATGGGTTTGAATCACAAGGGAACACCATACTGTCATACAGATAAATATGTACGTTCCTCTGGATAAGAGGATCTGCCAAATAATGTAAATGTTGAATGGAGTATTAAAACCGAGAGCCGAGCAGGATAAGTTTCATTGGGTTTGTCTCCTCTCAGGGTCTCTTCCCCATGCTGTCTATAGAACCTTCTATTTGCTACTGTTGTTGCTGACTTGATCATTTGGAGTCTAGATCTGGGTTATCTGTAAAACTGCTTTTTGACAATGTCATAAAAGTGCTATACAAGTAAAACTGAATTGAATTAAACTGAATATATTGCAACATTATAAATAATAGCTTGCATAAACTGTCTTTTTATGTGAAACTATAAAGTCCACTTTGTGAACATTTGGAGTAATCTTGAAATGAACCTACAATGTGTTCAGCTCTAAAACTGTGATACTATACCCAGAAGAATCCCCCCCCCCCCCCCATTTATATTATCTGACCTATAAAAAAAACCCATAGATTTTCTTAGATAAAAACATTTCTAGTCACAAATAATCTGGAGACAGAAGGTATCAACAGCAGCTGTCAAGTAAAGTGGGCTGGAATCCATTTTATCTTGCTCTTAATTGAGCTATTGGGTGACCAAGAACCTAAGCAGTCCATGTCTGCTTATTCGTGACTTCACAGTTAAACAAACATAAGCAGGAAATGTGCAGGGATATGAGACTGACAGTGCATAGCCCTGTTGTATGCCAAGCATGTCTGAACAATATAAAGAGAGACAGAACGGTAAAGAATATGAATCAGAATATTGTGGAGAAACTGTTGATTTTCTTATACTTTTGTGACTGTTGTATACTTTTTTGACTAGATTGCATTACTGCATTTCCAAGTGTTTAGATGTCCATCATTTTGATTTTGACATAGCGTTATTTAGGCAATGTTTTATAAGAATCACGTCTTTTCAAACATGATTGTCTTCTGTTGTGCAACAGAAGAAATGACGTCCTTTCAGGCCTTTCAAAGTCCAAGTTCTTCTTTGATTTCACAGTGATTGTGTGCTGGGTCTAGAAATAAACTATAAAATGTTTATTTTTCCATGAGTAATGTAGTGTTTTACCTTATGAACCACACCTAAACACCCCCCCATTCTCTTTCATCTCAGGAAGCTGGGTGACCCAGGCTGGCTGAGAGAGGAGGAGAAATATTCCCATTAGCCCCTGTGTTTGTTTAGCCTCATTGTGAGGACGCCCTCTGCCAAGAGATCTAACATACCACGCCGTGTCCTATACATGGAAAAAAACACCTGGGAAAATAAACACCTACGTCTGTATTGGGATGGAGGAGCAGTGGAGGCTGTGCTCTCCCATTGAGCGCTTCATTGTTAAAGACATCAAGCTTTAACATGATAGGAAGTACCTCACAGTGGCTTTGCTGGGATCTTCTAATAGTTTAACATGTAGCTAAAGTAGTTCAAAGGCCATGTAGTCAGAGAGAAAAAGGCAAAGTGACCAGTGACAGCATTTACTAGTCTTTACTGCTATATGAATGGTCTAAGACCCTTCAGTGACCACTACTGTGGCCTAAAAATGTAAAATAAAGAGTAAAGTGAAGAAGTGAAGTAAAGAGTAAAGTCACTTAGTGCGCTGGCTGTCTCTGTCATAACATTGTCACAAAACAATGTCATCTTTACAAAACTAAAACTTCTGCAGAAAAATGACTCTCCTGCCTCTTTCTCTCTCTCTCTCTCTCTCTCTCTCTCTCTCTCTCTCTCTCTCTCTCTATATATATATATATATATATATATATATATATATATATATCCAAAGAAGATTCCAGGTGAGTAACTGCAGTGTAATGTAGTTTGCACTTTGCTTTCACAGCTGATGAAGGACCACTGTCCAAAACATTCTGTTTCTCTGGAAACTCTGTGTACTTTATTACAATTTTGAATATCTCTACTATATATATCTATAGTGCAACTGTAGGTGTCTGTGTATAGATGCCTGTGAATTCTCATGTTACACCTTAGATCAAGTATAAATACTCTTGATTGGAGATGGAGCAGATTGACATTAGCCTTGTACCATATGTCCGAAGCCCGCTGATATATGTACATGTGACTGGAATTGACCCTCAGTGGATAAAGAGGTCCAAATTGGTTGTTTGATATAGGGCCAGTCCTTGTTAGCAGTGTTCCCCTCTGTCAATTCTTTCCTCTGCTCACAAGGTCAGCCTTCTTCTTCATCTGGACAAATTGGAGTATCTTACTGTGTTTTCAGTGATACACACACATAATCACACACATGTCCTAGTGGACACTCATGGGAGCATGTACACATGCACACACACACATGTATTCTCCATTCTCTTCAAGCTAGACACCTCCCTTCCTTTCACATTTTGAGAGGTCAAAGTAAACAAGAAGCAAAGGAGAGACGTGCAGAAAGCCATAGATACAGGATGTGCTATACACCATAAACTGTGAAAGAACAGGCCAAACAGTTGGGCTACTACATCATTTCATTGCATTATATGCAATGGCTTGGATGTAATATGTCATTTTATATGTGGAAAAAGTCTATTTCAAGCCATTATAGGAGTATTTGCACAATGTGTAATATGTTAGTTCATAAGAAAATATGCACCTTCTCCCTGTACCATGATGTAAGTGCCACCTAGAGGAAATTTCAAATATTTCTCCTCTATAAGTGATCTGCATCCACTGCATGTCAAATAAATGCCAAAAACAAGGTCTATACTCTATGTCAGACATGTATCACAGTCTTCCTAATAAGTAGTCATGCCAGCAAGTTTCATTGTCTGTGCTTGGAAATTTCAATAGATACAGTGACCATGCTACTGGAAAATATAAATATGCATATTGCATATTGGAATTTCTCCTAATTAAAATGCTTTGGCCTGGGTACATGATTGGTGATAGTAATCTGTTGCATTCAATGGTCTATAACCACTAGAAATCATGTTTCTTTTATAGCCTGATTTAAGCAAATGCTACCTAGGCCTGCCTGGAAATTGTGTTCATATTAAGAGGATAATTATTCAATAGGGTGTCAGAGACAATTATTAACAAAAGTTGTTTTAAAATAGTTGAGGATAAATTTAAAGGACACTAAGGGGTGTTTTTTTACACTATTGAGTGTTCAAGATTTGTAAATCTTAGCTATAGTGACAAGGTTTGTGGCCTTACAGTCTACATCTTCTATTTTATATGGTCCCATAGAATAGAATGATTGGTTTACTGGTATTTAAGTAAATTGCTTGATTTGTCTCTAGCTATACTAGCTATATTCATAAGGTATGGAATACAAGTTTTGCATTAATATGGGGGGTAGGGGTGGTCTGTGTCTCACCCCTGTCCGCAAAACCTTGAACTGCACAGTGATTTTAAAAAATAGATGATCAACTTTGTCAACTTTCCCCTCTCTCTGTCTCTGTGGTGTCTTAACCTAGACTATCTTTATGTTCCTGTCTTTCACATTTCTCTGAACTCAGAATGTACAAAGTGTGACTACACTGTAAAAATGGTAGTGATGGCACGTGTAGTGGAGCTGCAGCCCCCTCCTGCAATTAACTCTAAGGTAACCCCAACATCTCGTACAGAAAGTCTCCTTATCAAGATGCTCTGGAATACCAGTCGCTGCGCTACGGACCAACCGAACCTTCCCCCCTGGGGAAAACTCATAATACCAACTCTGAGAGGCCTTGTTTTATAAATACCAGAACTCTTTAGGCTTGGCTAAAAGGACACTCCCTTCCCTTATCAGGTTATCAAAGCACTCTGTAAAGCAGGTTATTAACCCAGCAGGACACATGACCCCAGACCTGGGCTTAGCCATAAAGCCATAAAGTACCCCACTTGCAATTTCAGGATGACTTCACAACGTGGAATACCTAGATCAAGAAATACTTATATAGAACATATTTGTCACGGTTAGTCCCTCCCAGCCTCTGTGTTCCATGGTTTCCCTGTCTTGTGTGTTTTGGTTCCATTCATTAGTTTTTTCTCCACCCCTTGTTTGGTTTTCCACACCCGTCATTACTTTGACCTGATTCTTGTTTCTAGTCTTGTTAAGTTCATGTATTTAAACCCCGTCTTGTTCCCTGTGTCATGGCTGTTCATTGAATATTTGATTGTTTGTTTGGATGTGTTAGAAAGCCCATCTGTTTTTCGAAGCCTGCATTTGTTAGCCTGTGTGTTATCTAGCCATTTGTTTTTCCTTACTCTGTGTGTTATTTCCTAGTCTCTGTTGTAGCCTGCGTCCCGTTTGCCTTCGTGTGCTTTGGTTTAGTTTATCATGTATCCTAGTACTCTACGTATTGGCTCTATGACCCTGGACAAGCCTAACTATAACTCTGGATTTGCCCCTAATAAATTTAGCTCTTCTCCGCACTTGCATCTGCCTCCTTACCTCTCCCCGTTATAATATCCTTGAACGACTACTGGAATTTGACCTCTCCCATTCAAAAGGCTTCTTGCGAGCATTGCAACAAGTCCAGATTCATGTACAGTATATAACCTTTTTGATTTTTTAATTAATATAACAAGATTTTATATTCCATACTGATTGCACTGACAGTGGATCCATAGTGCCCCTCAGTGACTATAACAGACTCCCCCATCTGGATTTGTTAAACATGTATGACCAACAATGCATTGTTATATACATAACAGGCTCAGCACAGTCAATACTGAGTGAAATCTAATAAGGTGTCCTCACTGAACTGTTATGAAATCCACTCTCTCTAAATTGATGTTAACTTTTTTTATGTCTTGTTATTTCACTCATTCATTAAACTATTATATCCATGCCTCAACCTTATTATTCGAGTGTTTGCATATTAACCTTTATACATGTTTTACTTAGTAACTACCTCCTCATCTCAAGTATGACAGAGGAAGATTATTTGAATTATTAATAGTAGTACAGTAACATACATGTGTAATAATCATGCTCTCTACCTTTCTCTATATCATTCTTCTATGGTCCTCTATCTCTCTAAGTAACCAACTCTGTGTCTGAGTAGTATGTTTCTTGATGAAACTGAAACTGCTTTCTTATATATAACTGTGTGCTTTATTGTTTATAAGAACGTCTGCACTATATGTGGACCAAATGGCTGAGGTGAATTAGGGTAACTGACCCCACCTGTTATAGTTTAAAAGACATGTCTCATAACCAGATATCACTACCTAATTGTTATAATCACCTTTTTCTCTTATTTTTGTTAACTTTTTAATTACCCCACCAAAGCTGGAGATGAGACAAAGAAGCATGAATATGCATTAGTGATCCTGAGGATGATCTTTCCCCCTTCCACAAGTTGTCATGGATTGCTCCTCCCCCATAATTTACGTGGTACGGCCTGCCGCGTGCAGGGGGATCCACGTGTACTGTGGCCAGCAGCAACGTTACAGATTGACCAACCACCACAGGACGCCTTCTTCCCTGTCAAGAAATGGACTTCCTAGTGGAAGGAGCATAAGCACATCCCAACCTGCAGCCTCGACCCTAGGAGATTGGGGAGAGTACCGTGACCAGTGTTCAGGGAAACTCCGGAGGTGGAGAGGAACACCCATTAGAAAATTTTTGGGGGGGCGGGGGGGTCTGGGGCGATCGAGTCAGACAGACCTGCATCCAAAGACAAGAGAGCCTGATGTTACTGTATATATATATATATATATATATATATATATATATATATATATATATACACAACCATATACATTGTACATTGTGTATATAATCATAATATATATATATATTGTACATATTGTTAATATATTTTGTACATACATAGAATATATATATTTCTCTTTGCATATATATATTTCACATATATAGAATATCTATATTTCTCTATGCACCCATGTTTTCTTTTCCTCAGTTTGGACAGAGCACTCTCAACCATTTCACTGCGAGTTATACTGTGTATGACTATGTATGTGACGAATAAACCAAACTTGGAACTTGGAACTTGGATGGACCCGAGAGGGGCAGGAGGTCTGCCTTTCTTCCTCGTTCAGGGAGGTCTCCCAGGTAGGAGGTTCCTGGCCCGCCTTTTGTTGGGTGGGGACCAGACAGTGCCGTGCTTTGTGCGTTCGCACGGTGGCCTGGAGTTCACTATCCCGGAAGGGGAAGCGTCGGGAACCGTGCCCCTAGGGAGGGGTCGTCTTCGGGGAATGCTCCACCCCCCCCCCCCCACACTTTACATGGAGCGTACCGGAATACCCCGAATACCTTCCATGGAAGTCTCCCCGGTTGGCGGTTCCTGGCCTGCCTGGTAGTAGGTGGGCACCCGTGCAGTGTGTGTGTATGCACGGCAGCCCGGGATTCACAGTCCCAAAGGTGGACGTTTCGGGAGCCGCGCCCCTTAGGAGGGGGTTCTGTCATGGATTGCTCCTCCCCCATAAGTTAGGCGGTACTGCCTGCCGCGTGCAGGGGGATCCACGTGTGCTGTGTTTATTTGTGTTGTAACCACGCCATGTAACCATGTTTTCCATTACACTGTCAACATAGTTGAATTTTTGTTTTGCATCATTGGTAAAGTTTAAATTAATCCTGTTTGGCCAACAGAAATTAATACTAATTACCCAATCGTACATTTCTACAAAACTATGGCTTCGTCCCAATTGCATACTATTTACTAATACTATTTTTTTTTGAGTATAGAGTATGCAGTGTAGCTAAAATTGTCAGTCGAGAATAATGTTATGTTTGAGTGTGATACTACAAAAGGAATACACTAAAGGTAAGTTAGAAATGACAAATCATGTAAAACATTCTCAGGAACTGATGACACCCGCCTGCTGATAACCTGCCACAAAGGGCGGAGAGATGAGAGACGGAGTGGGGGGAGAGGGAAGAGAGAAGGGAAGGAGAGGCTCCTCCTGCTTTTAGACAAATTTGTTAAGTGAGATTAAAACAAAATGTAAGAGCAATATAATTCGATTTGTTTTTTAGTTTAATTATAGGCATGATTAATAATGATAGTAATATTAATTGTGCTAGTAACTGTTACTTTGAATTACTTTGAACTTTTAAAATCAGAACTAAAACATGAATGTCTATTATACAACCAAGCATCAGTGTTTTTGTGCTTCGGACATCGAAGTCAGGTAGGCTACATATAATCAGATAGGCTATATATAAATGTCAGGAAACCCGATTCCTGGCCACATGCCATGTCTGTGGACAATTGATTCTATTGGTAATTTGGACGGCTCTCTGTCGAGCCCAAGTGACTTATATTCCTGTTTTACTGTTTTCGTTAAATGTTTTGCTACTCAGTCCCACAGAGGATGTGTATTCTGTTAGGATATTACATCAGTGTATACCCTCCATGTGAACTATCACCGTTTACTGTCGTAAAGGCTGCGGTTTAATTAACAGAAAAACTTTAAAAAGAAAACTGGAACCCATACATAAGGTTAGTAATCAAAGCAGCACTCTTCTATGGGATGTCTTTGTCCCCGTAAAGCAGTAGGTTAAAAGTATCGTTAATTTCCATTTTTTTTAAATCAAAGAACATCTCTAATGCTAACAAGTTGTAGCTTACAATTGCGTATGTTGGCAGAGCAACGCTTCATCACTTCCTGTTGGTAGGAAAAGTACTTTGTGTACTAACTTGCCAAACTATTAGGACTAGTATATAGTATACACCTTATAGTATTAGTATGTAGTACGCAATTGAGACGCTGCCCACGTCTAGGATACGCTCTCGCATTGACACCTGCGAAGTCAAGGAACCGTCCATCTCAGCTCTACACTCTCTGTGAAGCTCAGGCTCGCTGATTCGGGACAACTTTTGGTTTGGGGTCGTCGGCACCGCACCGGAGATTCGGGATCAGATTTCCAGCCGACCACGGCCACACCTAAACTTTAATAACCCCCTTTCGCGGAGGGACCGGCCAAATTGCCCGTTGTCCCTGGAAACAGACGTAAGAGCTAACTATGTTTGTTCCATTCGTATGCCATCTCGGGGTGTCTATAGCGAGTTGCATATCCTAGAGATAATTCTGTCCAGTTTAATATTTCTTCACCTCGTTAGTCTATATAGTAATAGGAATAGGAATCTACTCCGCTTTGGACAACCCTCCGGTAGTGACGCTAACCGCTAGGTCCGTTAGCTAAACCATAGCTAAACAGTTCTCTGGCTTGTGCAAAAGTTCTATCCTCTGATCCCAGTTCTCTCCTTTGTTGTTTGTTTATTTTTGTTTGATTTATTTCTTTATCTCCTCAGCCCCTTTCTTTTCTCCTTAAGTTGTCACTCGGTAGGTATTCTGTACGTATGAGCCAAGTCCGCCATAGTAGTCTATAGCACCTGTTAAACTTCGCAATTATTCACCAAGTTATTCATCCTGTCAAATATATTTGAATGAATGGTATTCGGTCACTGCATAAGATGTGAACTCATTTAGGAGTGAGGCTGATATAACGTTAATAAACATTCGGTACTTCACAAATACTAGTTGACTTATTTTCTATATATTTTATGGTGGTGCCCCTTTTTAATAATTCATAAAGTTATACGTTTTACTACATATGTCTGGCAAACCATATTTCAGTCTGTTTTGAACAGGACTTAAGTCTTCTCTTCAACTCCTAACTGTGAAAGTGGCAAGAGAGACAGCTACTGGATATTTTGTCTGTCTTCCCAATGACAATAAGCCTCCTAAAACCAAACAGCTGCACATGCAAGGGACCATTTGAGAGAAAGACTTAAATGTATACATAGACACGGATCTTTTGTTTAATCTTCTTTGCAGAATTTATTTGGGCTATAATGGTAAACAATCTGGGCTTTACGTTTACAGCAGAGCAGCACAGGAAATAAAGAATTACAATTTCTAGTTTGTATTCGGTATTACTAGTACATATTGCTATTGTGTTTATAAACCCTAGATGTCAGTGCAGGTCATTAATAAGTTCTTTCAAAATAAACCTCATGATTTTCATCTTTTAAATAAGCAAGTGTTGTAATTTTCCTTAGGTAACAGCCTTTACGCTGTGGTTTTTATTTTATTTTATTTTTTTCTTTTCTTTTTCTGTGGGTACATAGGTAAATGGCTTAAAAATCATTCAGAGAAGCTGATTTTGTGTTAGTGAGCCATGCTGTAGTTTGCAATGTAGCAATTCTTTGATAGTTATTTTATTTATTTATAACAAGGCTTGTGGACAAACTATAAAAACACACTAATATATGTACTGAAGCAAATAGGACAACACATATTCAGTTATTTCTTGCATTTTAACCCTAATTTAACTATGCATTGACTTGCTAGGTATGCCATATCAATAAATATAATAAAAGGTTTAACACTTTAATTTTAGACTACATTACACTAATTATTAGTAATATTGTGGTAGTAACTCTATTAAAAATATGTAGCCTGTCTCTTAAAATATTATGATATGGCTCATTATTTGTATGCTCTTTTACACATAGACCTGTCCTAGAAGCAGTAAGAGTTTGTTAGGTATATAACAGACTATTTTCACTGCGTGCTTTTCTGTGCATGTGACACATAGGCTAGATCACTCAGTGCACACAGTATCTCCTGCAGCTTTGGAATTATTGGCTGTTTGCATTGCCACTGCCTCCTCACTGCCAGTCTCCTTGGCTGCGGTGTCCATGGATTCATCCTCATTTCCTTCCAGCTGGGCTCTTTTAGCTTCCTCCTTTGCTTCCTTATCCAGCATCCTGTAGTTGATGCCCATGCCAACAAAGAGGAACAAGCTCGAGACCAAAAGGATTATTCCACAGCTTATGTAAGTGTACTTGTAGTCATGGTAGATGTCATTAAATTTTCCTGTGAACCCAAATACAATAAAAGCATTATGCTGCATACACCATTGACTAAAACAGACCCAGTAAAACCTGTAAGTGATAATGAAACCAAATATTTATTTTATGTAATTGCAGTTTCCAAATAATTATTAATAAGTGGCCAAATCTAGGTCCAGCACTACAACAGGACAAATATCAACCCCCTTAATTATTTTGGTGCACAGATGAGTGTTAACTCTAGCATTAGCATCAGTATGTCATAGCTTTCTGAAATTAGCACAAAGTAAGTTAATGACATTAGGCAAATTATAGCACTGATGACCAAGGAGCGATAGACTTACCCAGCACCGGTGGGGCAAGTAACACCGGCACACATTCCAAAATAGTCACCAGCCCCACTGCACTGGAGAAGCTCTGGGCTCCCACCAGATCCATCAGGGTCTCAAACAGCACAGAACTTAGCCAACCAAATGCAAAGCCAAAGAAGATCGCATAGAACACAAACCCCACATAGTCCACAGACAGGGGTGCAAGCAGGTGGCATACACCATTAAACAGAACAGAGGTTGCAAAGAAGTGTTGCACTCTGGGTCGCACCCATTTGGTGTTGGCCACTGTTCCCATAGAGGGTCGTGCCACCATGTCTACTATGGCCAATACTGAGAGCAGAGATGCAGCCTTCTCATTTGAAATATCCCTAGTCTTTGCATAATTACTGAGGAATACAAGGGGAGTGAAAAGGCCACAGAACATTACCACATTGCCTGTGAGGTACAGGAGGAATCCGCGGTGTTTGAAGAGAGACAGATCAATGAAACTGTTGATAACTTCCATCATAGTCTTCTTCTCACCAGGAGTGTTGGACTCTTTCACAGTAGGCATGGGCTTTGGCCCAATGGGCCTCATAAGAGATCCAGCTACACAGCAGTTTAGCAGTAGCCCACCAAGGATAAGGAAACTACCTCTCAAGCCAAACTGATCATAAAGCCAACTGTTCAGGGGGGCTAAAGCGGACAGAAAGACTGGGGTACCAGCCATGGCAATTCCATTAGCAAAGGGCCTCCTCTTGTAAAAGTATTTACTAATCATTATAAGGGCTGGATTGAGATTGAATGCAAGTCCCAGACCTGTGAACACATTATAAGACTTTTTAGACAAGTCTGCAAAAAAACACTAAAATGCATTTTTTTCATTTGTAGAATAATCGACTCACCAGGTACACATTCACTAAACTCACCTCCTACAACACCCACACAGAAATACAAGCCCTCCACTGTGTTACAGAAGGAAGCAGCAATGAGTCCAGCTCCCGAGAGGCAGCCCCCTGCTATCATTATGGGACGACAACCATACATATTCACCAGGATACTGCTGATTGGACCTATGAATAGTAAGAAAACTGCAAGGTGTATATACCAAGCTGTGCAAGAAGACAGTGACATGCATTAAGTTATATTCAGTTATAGGATACTATCTCTAAAATTTCCAGGCCACCTTCAAGAGACCATTAGGTCCATTAACTGCACCCCTACGGTGGTATGTTTATTAGCTCACCCAAAACCTGAACTGCTGCCTCTGGGAAGGGGGACCTGGGCCTCCAGAGGATGCTGGCCAGAAGTAGCCTTAATTTCAAGGGCACTATATATCACTGGGGCAAAATATATAGGACAAACTGACTGAAATTGTAATGGAAATTTGCGAAGGTGAATGGGGTTTTAGTAAATTGAATAATCATTCAGACATGATGAGGTAGAGTTCCCTTACATAGCACTCTCTTACACAGTAAATTATTTTGAATCTAGAATTCACTGCAGAATTCATTATGTCTGAACTTATCAAGCAGGACAAAATGAGAGATCAGCAACCAGGCCACTGAGATCACTAAGTCATGTTTTCTGTTCGTCACTGATTACTGTTAGAATCAGAACAGCACAAGTAAAAATATCTGTAGATGGCGATTTTTTTTTGTCCAATTTTGCCAGAAGACAATGTTACACAGTTCCTGGATAGGAATCATATCATGAACTAAGCAAGATGTTCAGTTCTAGATAGCTAGTTTTAGTATTTTAGAGAATGACTCAGCATATAAATGAATATGGACCATTCTATATTTAATTTTCTTTTCATTCAGTCCATGCCAGGACCTCAATGCTCTTATCAGTGGACCAAGACATAAAGACTAAAGCTTTGTCCCAAAGGCTTTGTCCAAAAGGCTTTGTCCCATAAAGCCTTGTCCTAGAGGAAATAACATCCAACATATACATGCTGTAAGATTAAAGTGAGTGAAAATCTGCTGAACAGATTTTTTAAAAAGTCATGCATGTCCTGGGAAGTGAAATCACATAAGAACACATGGGGGCTTATAAGACTTGTTTCAGATGCTTAAAGAGCTTTACTTTACAGTCACACTAAAAGTGTGGTCACACTGGTATATAATGGCAAAGAGAAATTAACTCTTGCAAAAGCAGCAAATTGTTACTGGCTCTGGGTAGAAACAGCCTCCACACTGCTTTATAACTAGTCTCTCCAACTCTTCTAAACCCTCATGATTAAATGTAAGATACAAATCTTGTCTCAGATTAGCAGGAAAGACTTCCCTGAATCTGCAAATAACATTACTGCACACTTGCTATCTTAGTTGTGTTACAAAATTTAATTTAAAAGTCTGAATACTTTGAATTGTTATTCAAAATTCTTCATGAATGACTAATTTGTTCGATTATTTTGCATTTTCACTGAGCACTCAGCAACTGGAGAACTAATTGAAATGATAACTAATTTAAATCTTCCAAAATAAGGTTTGGGATTCACATTATAATTGCTGACAGACCCCATATAATTTTATGAAGTTCAAATATGAAACTAAAGCGAGCTCTTGTTTTACCTCCTGCATATATGAATGAAGCATTGAGAGAGGAGATCCAGGAGACTCGACTTGTACTGGCATTGAAGATCACCTCAATATCTCTGTAGAACACTGTGATGGACTTTGGGAAGGCGTAGGAGAAACCAATAGAGATGAAGGCCCCCATCACCACAGCCCAACCCCAGCCCCCCTCTGGAGGATTGTAACCCACAGGACATCCGACAGCAGGAGCCATGGCTTCTCAACATACTACAGTATCCACACAGAAAGGAAGCTGGTTTTCTACATGGAATGAGAAATGTCATAAGATAAAAAAGTTTGGTTTTTTTTGTTTGTTTTTTTTTTAAAAAAAAAACACTATTAGATGAAAATTAACTTATAAAACAAGTAGCTACTAGGCAGGCCTCCAAAAAACAAATATGTCAAATTGCACAAACTGTGCCAATTTGTGTGCTTGTGACTTTGCTGTAATGAGCCTATTTTTATCCAAAAATAGTAATTGTGTTATCCTATTTGTCCTTGCTACACTTATTCATCTGATAAGCACCCTAGATGCATAGTTCTCTAGCTTATACATGCATAACAATAACTTGTTGTAGCAGCTCATTATAAGAACTAACTAACCTACAACTGACTTGATAACAGGTATCTAAAACAAGAAAACACTGCTTTTTCACAGATGTTGGCTTACATGGCCATAAATGATTTTACTGAGACATTTGACCATTCAGTGGCTTCATTATGACCAAGAAGGACTACTACATTATTAGTGGGGGGGGGGGGGTTTTGAGAAAGTTTTTGAGAAATCAAAAATAACTTTGAATTCGACATTAGGTGTCCTTTTTACTTAAATTCATATGCAGCATTTTAAAACATCTGGATAGCAACATGAGGACTTGTTTTCATAGCTGTTTGTATACTTTTAAAGCTTGTATACTTTTTGCCCCAAGTTTCTGAGAGCTTTTTAAGTGAACACAACATATACTTGGTACGCACAGAAGTATACTGTATGTCATTACTTTTACAGTTATTGCTAGCACTGAACTCAATTTCAGAAGTGTTTTTTTAGTCATACAATAATTTCTGGTTTATTACATAGACATATAATAATCTTGAGAGATACCTTTATGTTCAGTTTTCTTTCTCTTGCTTTTTCTTCACGTTCTCCCCAAACATTTGGTCTGTTACCTACTGTCCAGTATGTCACAGTGCAGCAAGCTTTTTGTCTTTAGTCCTGGCCATTCTTGTTAGTACTAACTGCAATAAGAGTGAACATACAAATTTCTTGCACAGATATCAAAAGATTTTTTCAATAATGATTGAAAATTCCTTAATATTTTACATGGTTTAGTATGTAAATCACTACATCTGTCTATGTTACTGCCAAAAATTGCACAATGTGTTAATTTTTGTACAGTTACGGTTTAATGTTCACCCACAACTGAAGGAAAACAGGCTATTTTTTAACCCTAGTTCCCTGGGAACCATGTTGTTTTGATGATCTGTTGATCCTTTCCAAAGAATACTACCACGAATAGATGACAGGGCAGCAATATGTGCTTTTTGTAAGATGTTTTAAATACCAGATTTCAGGAATACCACAGCCATTTCTAAGGTTTACACAGAATTTGATTGCAGCAAGTATGAGGCTCCCCAAAGAGTGGTGAGTGCATAGGAGTTCCAGGTAAAAAAAGAAACATTAGTCATACAAATTCTGGTTCATACAAAAATTGCTAATCCCTAAACTGACATTAGACATGCCGTCTGCTATCCTGGAACCCTTATACCCTGTACTGCTTCATGTTATACAGTACCAGCCAAAAGGTTAAGTTTACATGCTTGAACCCTCATAGGCAGCTTTCTCATAGGCATCCATGTTTTATATAAGGTATGCTGTATAGGTTGCTTTGCTATCTCTCTATCTGTTATCATTCTGTCTGTTTTGTGATATATAAATTCTTTGGGACTGTTTTCTAAAAACCTGGCAGGCTTTCACATTCTTTCTTCACAGGATAATTCTTGTACAACTAAAGATCTTCCTAAAGGATAAGTTAAAATTGTTTGATGGCCACAGTCTTTATGGCCAAAGCAATTACAGATTCTTGTAAGGCTTCTATGATTTATCTTAAAGGCTGACCTTTATTTCTAACTCTAATCTTAGACTGAACTTTTTCTTTGATTACTATTTATTAATGTATTGACATTGTTATTGTCCATACATTTTAAAGTCATTGTTATGACACTCATTCTTAATGTTAATTAATGTTATGACAATACAGAATTTTTAGTTACTTCATAGACTACCTATGAGAAATTAAGGCTCTCTGGCCAGCTTCCTGTGGAGCCCAAGATCCCCCTTCCCAGAGACAGTAGTAGACAGCAGCTATTAAATGTACAACTGTATAAGACATTTTTATCCAGATTCCTTTGCATTGCTTCAGGGTCTAATAGTATGTACTACTAGTGATCCCTCCAAGTGTCTTTTTGAACTTGTCAAACAGAAAGCAACTTTTATACCAATATCAGGCAATTGATGCAGTTTTGTTCTGGCATTATATGCATTGTACAGGGGTCTCTACTTTTTAACTGCTTGTTTATATGGTGCACATTTTCTCTTTCCACTTATAGAATTACAATCAAACCAAATTTATTTATATAGCACTTTTCTAAGACAAAGCTAAAATGTTCTGTACAATAAAATGTTAAAAGAAACTATGAATAAATAAATAAATAAATAATTAGAAATAAGTCTATAGAGAAGAGAAACACACACAAAAAAAACACAAAAGCACAAACAACACAACAGATCTATTGCTTATTATTGTCATTCATGAAGGTTGAAGTATAAAACTAACCATTTCTCAAAAATGGCAGTTAAATCAGAAAGTTCAGTATCAAGGCAGAGACTGTTCCAAAGTTTGGGGGATGAACAGCAAATGCAACCATGTTGCTTCAGATTTGCTCTTGTAACAGGCAAAACTCTGATCTGAAGACCTCAAAGATCTAACACCTGAACAGACAATAACAATTCCCTGATATAATCAGGAGCTCCATAATGTAGAGCTTTATACATAAGGACCAATACTTTAAAATTAATCCTATATTTTAGCTAATAAATTGAGACAAGCACCAGACTAGTGTTTTTACACATAGACTTAGTGTGCAGCTTTGTTTTTGACTTCCTGAAGTCTTGCAAAAGCTCCTTGACTAGAAATATTAAACAAGAAATATTAAAACATTGAATTAAAGTCCTAGAAGATGCACAAACGATGAAATAAAATGTGCCCAACAATGGATTCATGGTGGATTCCACATGTAGGATCAGCATTATAAGACATCTGATCTCCAGTAGACATTAAAAAGTTTCTGTAGGATAAATAAGAGTCACACCAATTTAAAGGAGTCCCTGTTATGCTGACCCATGGACTAAAACCTGGTGCAGACTACATGAACTCATCCTAATTGTGACATGATTGACACTAATAATCCTGAATTTAAACAATTATTTTGTGACAATTTTCCAGTGTTGGGCCAGATTATGAGTATAAGGAATGAGCAACAGGTCTTGTAGCGTAACATAATCTAAGAGCAGATACATTTCTGGGTCTAGCAAGAAAAGTCTTGAATAACTGAATATTGTTGTATTGTCTCATCTAGTTTGACAAAAACCTATATGTCTGTGCTAACCACTACTTGTCTGACTACTTTTCCAACCCGAGTAAGTACAACACAAGACTGGGAACAGAACTTTACTAAAAGAGGGATCAATACCAGCTGTCTGTGGCAAAACCCCAAACAAGTGAAGTGTAAGCATTTAAAAAAAAATTATTATAATATGTAATTTTGTAGAAGATTATCGGCTTTTCTTGCTGTAGGATCCACAATATTGTTAATGCTACTAATTAAGCCCTTTCAATGAAAAAACACATATCAGCCATTTCCCCCTTTTATGTAATCAGTTATTTTAGTTTTTAATATTGTACAACTTTTACAAGCTTTTAAAAAGTTATATTAAAATGTTATATATGCTTTATTTAGACTTACCTTTCTACATTCATGTAGGCATTTAAAAATAAAACTTGCAATAATACCTTATATTATTTTTTTATTTTGTAGAATGCTGAAAAACAGTAAATGGACATGCATAGTTTTTTTTTGCTGCAAGGGCTCAATTTGTTAGTTCAATGTCTGTAAGATGAACTTCATCTTATCAACCCATGAATAACAGAGTAAAAGTTACAAAGTTACGTGGTGTTCTACTAAGGTGGTTAGTAATGTTAGCTTGTTGCATTAGAAGAAAATGTTCTTTATGTCCATATGTAATTTAGCAAACAGGCACACTTTGCAGTGTGTATATATGTTGGTGTGTGTCTCTGCAATAGTGAGCAAAGAGCTGACCTCAGCGCACACTCATGGTCTGACTTTCGTTCAAACATTTATGGTTGCAATGCCAAATTTTATCCAGCTGCCATGTTTCTCCCAGAGTTTATGCTTAACACCTGAGATTGTAGTGTGAAGCCCCACTTGTGGCAAAGCCAATGAGGAAGGGGGTTGTGACCACTGGCTTGTTATCATTTAAAGGAACACTCAATCAAATTTGCCATTATGAGCAGCTCTGTTTAGTCAGGGTGAGAAGGGATCTGTAATGCTTGAACCTGGTGGAATTTTGACCAAAGACATTTCATTAAAACCAGAGAAAACTGTGTTAATGTATGTTAACTTTAACAATTCAGCAGTTTTGTTCCAGCAGTGGAAAGAAATCTGTTCAAGTTGCTAAGTGAACGCAGCTGTTGATTAATCAGTCTCTTTAACTGAACAAATTTTCACTCTTTTCTTTATTTCATTGCCTTTGTAAACATGTAGCATGCCAGTTAGTGCATGTTGCTGCATAGAAGAGTATATTCATGCTGTAAGGTTAGAAAGAAAAGATCTGGGTTAGGGCTGGTTCATGTAAACCTTGTATCTCTAGTGAACGATCTAGCAATGTTATGACTGAATCATGAGGAAGTCCGTTGGCTGTTACCATAGATATCTTTGCCTGATACACAATGAAATTCTGTGTGTATGCACTGGCTGAATCAGCAAGAATTAATAGTTTGTAACTATTGTAGTTTTTTAAGGGCTTTGCTATCATATATTGTTTTAGTCTGTATTGCCAATTCTCTGTTTGGGTTGGAAATAATGTAATTTGCTTATTATGCCTATAAAAAGCAGCTTGATTTTTAATAACATCATATCCCTGGGGTTCTATTTTTTTTCCTTCATGATTTCTGGCCCCCTCTTAAGGATCAGAAAGATGTGGGATAATAGGAGGCATTCAAAAACCTGCATCTCCTCATTACTGAGCAGGAGAAAGAGAGTTTATAAGGCTATTTATGGTTGGTAGTTTTGGATTTTTTTCCATTTTACATGCCTATACATTCGAGAATGAGGATCTAACTATCTGCTTACATAAGTACATATATCACGTGATTGAATATAAATTAATTAATTAATGGCATGCTCATGTTAAAAGTATAAATAATTTTGAAAATCCTTTTTTCAAACAAGGGTACTCAAGCAGGTGCTTTTGTACCCTCCCTCTTCTGATCTGGGTCTGCTGCTTAACAGGTATCTCATGTTCAGGCTGAAGCCTTTCTGCCAGTCCCAGTGGAATACTATAGGAGTAAAATGCTGTCAAACACATTCTTCCTAGACATCGATTCATACATGGCTATTTAATCGAGCAACATTTTCTTTGTATGACAATATAATATATATCTATTATCCATGCATTTTTTTCTGCTGTTATAAATGTCAAACTGGATTATTCCAAAAGTGCTCTTGATCACATTCTGGTACAAGTTAGCTGCAGCTCTGATAATAGGCCAGTTCAAATGAAAAACCTGTCAAGCCCTGGTGTTGGTTTCTATTTTTTGCTTCATACTTTGAGAGGAAATGACAATTGAAAAAGAGATGTAAGCTGTATAGCTGTAGATAGCTGTATCCTCCTATAATGTCCCAAAGGCTGTAGCACACTTGATTTAGCTCATAAAATGCTCAGCAATTAAATTACTCATATAAGGCATATCCAGGCAGGGAACACACCAATCTGTACAAGGGCCTTTATGACTTTATGACTTAGAAATCACTTCTACAAACTAAACATAGTAGGGCAACCAGGCCCCTGGAGCCTTCTACTAAGACATTAGTACAACCTAGTGGACACTATAGAATAATTAGCTCTGGAAAATTATTTAACAAATGATTTGTCAGGTCTTATTTATTTATACAATGTCATTAATCAGTGATTTTAACTAACTATATATTTGCCATTATAAACCAAATTATCCTGATCCTCATATCCTAAATTCATACAAGCCATTCTTAGCATCTGCACATATTACAAAACATTTATCAACTTTCAACAATAATGTATTGTCACTGCCTAAATTATATGTTTGTTTTCATTTAACCCATCAGAAATGTTGTAAAACCACAAACGATATAAATATTTAACAAGGCAAAATTAAAACAAATCCTATTTAAAAAGCTTAGTATGTCAAAATTCAGAAGATATAGGAAATTCTTGCACTTGAGATACATAAGATAATTCAAGAAAGGAAAATACAAATTAATGAATCATTCAATTATTGTTACTTGAATTTCTACACTGAAAGTTTCTATGGTTAGCATTCACCAACCAGCCTACAATAACCACAATATTACCACCAACTCCAGCCCAGTTATTCATTTATTCATATATTCTAATCTACTTCTACCTCACCACATCAATTACCAACTTGTTTTGGCCCCCACTCTCCTCTCCACTGGCCTCAAATTGTGGCTCTGTTAGAGGGATAAGTATTCACCCTGGGGTTAGGGCAACAATACCCATGAGATCTCATTTAAGAAATGCATTTCTGCTTTCATTTGGACTCCATACAGTGCTCAACCATCAGCCTAAATGTCAGACAACCTCCTACATACTAAGAAGGTTAATTCATAAAGTAAAAGAAAACATTATTTAAAAAAAAACCCCACCAAGACTAAGACACTAAGATCTAAAACACTATGTTTAAACACAGAAATAAACAGCTGATAGGAAACTGCTGTTTAATGAATGCTATGGAAAACCTAAACCTTAGGTCAGAACTTAGCTCAACATAACAGAGCATCTATTGTTACTGATGTATGCTAGATGTAATTCTAGTTAATTATAGTTTCTAGTTTGTAATAGTGTGTGTAACTTTGCATCTGTTTTCTCTGCAGAGATATATTTACAAAGCATATTTGCAGTATGTTTAGCATAATGATATATCAATAGCCAGCATGTTAAGCCTAACCCATTAGGATGGTATTGCCAGGGTGGTAATGTGATTTCCTTCAGGTTTTGGGCAATGTCACTGCTACATACTGCTTGCACAGTGGCGCACATTATCATAAAGTAGACACAACACACATTTTGGTAAGTGCACATGTTTCTTATCATACCTCTATTTTCTGCATGGATGGATAAGCAAAATTGACTCAGTGATGTTTCCATGCAAAGTGGCTTTGCTTTTCCATTCACATGAATAAGGATGTGGCAGGCCATCAAAGAGGGATGCAGGTGTAGGAGTCAACACTGCTGCGCTTGTCAAGGTATGAGGTAAGAGACAAGAGCAGAACACCGATGTAAATGAACCACACATTGCTATTCAGGGAGGTGCATGATTGCTGTCTCTGTTTGACTCACATTACATCCACGAGCACTAATGCACAAAATTTCTAGACAAATGTGAAATTAAGGCATACAGTACATTTCTAGACAAATGTGAAATTAAGGCATACAGTACATGTACTGTTATAGCAGGTAGTCTTATGTGCATTATGTGCATTTCTATGAGGCAGCATTCAGCTTATAGACTTATGTCTTGGGTTGTGTCAGAAATGCCACCATGGCAACAATGGAGTGAAAAGGAGAAGCTCATAATGTCAGATATTGTCTTCCATGAAGGTCAAACATATCTCTGTGTGCTGCAATGAACTCAGCAGATATGTTAGCATTCTTGATGCAGACAACATTAGTTAACTTATATGAGACAAACACATAAATTACAAACAACATTTCATTGGAAGAGACATGAAGACATGAGAAGCGGAGGTGTGGCTTTATTTGTTCAGGCCATCAAATGTATGTCATGGAAACCTTTCCTCACCAGTGTCCTCGCTCAACTCTTCATAAAGGAATAACTCAGCGCATGGGAGTGAGAGCATGGCGTCTCCCAATAACAAATAAAAACAGCCCAACAATTCCATTTGCATTTTCAACATCTGTTTCAATGACAGAGACCCATGATTTGTTATTTTGCTGCCTGGAGGCCTGTCTTCAAATGGTAATTTAGGTCCCTTATCAAGCGCTTTGTCACTAGAACCCATATTTATGTAGTCCTCGCTGGGGAAACTCTTGTTGAATTATTAATTCATGATTTTTGGGCACTGTTCTACCCACAACACTTCCATACTGATTGCATTAGACAAGAGGATTAGCTGACCAGTCAAACTGAAGCCCCATGTAAAATTCATACTACAAGATGCATTAGGCCAGCTAGTATAGCCTAAGGATTTTGGAGAGGAACAACCCCTGCCCCCCCCCCCCCCCTAAAAAAACAAAACAAAACAACAACAACAGATTTTTCCCACTTGCAAAGCCACCATCAGGTCCAAGTCTCTAGGGTGGATTTGTGGCAGGCGTTTTCCAGTGAGGTCAAATACCTGCAGAGAAGCTCTCTTCTGCACTATTACCACTAAGAGCAGGAATGGCTTGTGTTCAAGTGGACAGAAGGTTGGCAGAGTGACTGCCAGGAGGAAAGACTGCTGATCAGACCTCCCTTCCTACACATTCCAGCCTACAGAAGTGTCCCGTGAGTCAAGAAACAAGTGGACTGCTGCATGTGGATTAAACTTTGATGTGTAGGATGTTAGCTTTATCATGGAGATACATCTAAACATCAACTACATCTATACTGGGTACATGATCAGATATATTTCCTCATGCCTGCCAATCCTAGCACATCTTTTCCTCCTGCCTAGCACATCTTCTATCTGCTCAAACTCTTCCTGTTCTGGGCATTAGTGAAAATGAGAGATAACTTCACGACTTAAATCTTATGACTAAAATATTGATTTGAACATTGAGCCATAAAGGTTTGGAAAAGTAACAGAACAATGATTACAGTACACTAAGTTACTCCTGATCTAGAATACAGAGCTACAAGAACAAAATGGGGTTACTTTCAATAGTTACTTTTTGTCTGTTCAGTGTTCAGTGCTGTTTAAACTTCCCAGGCCAGCAACCAGACAATATAATGAATGGCAGCAGGCTCCAGGAGGCTCTGGAACCAATAGTGTGTTTGGGACTTAAGGCCTGTGGGTCCCTGGGACCCTGCAGGCCTGATCAGTCATATGGACGCAGAGGTTGTCTTGGGGTCTTGGCTGAGCCACTTCCTTTGTTGATTCACTTGATTATCTGGCCAGCAGTGTGCATGGAGGGACAGAGCCAGCATGTCAGGCAGCAGTTTTCTGCACAGTGGGGGCTGTGCTTGCACCTCCAAGAAGGGTGCAGAGGGCGTGTGAGCAGCAGATTCAGGTACAGCAGTGGGGTGCTGGAACAGCAGACAAACAATATAGGCCACCACTTTAGCAGTGGTAGCAGTGGTAGCTCATGCCATGGAAACATGACTCCTAGACTAAAATGAGCAGTCACATGACACATGACAGTTGTTTATCTTGTGATAATGTTTCCTAATCTGACTATATATATGCTTATGTATGCATCATTTATTGATTAATTTAGGTATTTGTGACGATTGAGATGACAATTTTTTGATGATAGTTTTTCAAGACAACATATTTGCCTATATTTTACAGATAACATTTGCAGTGGCAAAACAGACATGATAATGTCATTCTTGGGATCACAAACAATTTGGAAATAATCCATGAAACTTTCCACAATTTTAAAATGGAGCTTACTGCCCCTCACACCGGACACATCTGTATGCAGGCCGGATGGCGGCAAGGCAGAAAGAGACACGAGGAATGAAATATTCATAAAATCCTCTCCAACAATGAACAGACATGACAATGGTCTCCATTTCAAACTGGCAGAGGTCCTGAAAGCCAAGAGGGAGCGTTACCCTACATGATTTCTGCTTGTTCTGCTCTGTCTTCCTGTGCTACACTGACACATGCTTTCAAGACAACACCACACAATTAGAGGGGCAGTGCTGTCAGTATAGCTGCTTAGAGATGAGAGAATGCACAATCAGCTAAGAGGGAAAAAATGTACCAGGTAAATCACATGGAAATTTCTGGGAAAAGTGCCTATATCTATGAGATAGCTGAATCTGCCTTTGCAGATTGTGAGAGACAAGAGCAGCTACCACTTAAAATCAAGATTTTTTTCAGTACACACTTACCAGCTACCTTGTTTGAAACATTTATTAGAAACATGCTGTAGGTTTGAGGTTTGTGACTGCCATCCTCCAGCTCTTCATCAACAACAGAAACTTGTCAGTGTCTCCACAGAGATCATGAATAGGTTTTCCTATAAGGTAAAACTTTTAACTGAAACTATTACTACTTCTACTTTTTTTGTTTTGGTTTTCTTCACATCTCTTTAAAATTCATATTGCTCATTCCTGATCATGCTTACCTGTGTCTTGTTTACCCCTTGTTAACCTGGGTATTTAACCTTCATATTTTCCTGTCTGTATGGGTGGGTGGTGTTCTCTCATTGTTTTGTTCACTCAAGGTTATTCCAGCTCAAGTGAAACCTCTCTGTTATCATGAATACCTGGCTTTCTCCTTATTTTCTCATTTCAGAATTCTTTGTTCATAGTGTTCCTGTGCAGCAGGGTCATGGCGTTATATCCAGACCGTGGTAGGGCTCCCAATAAAGCAGTCTCCAGCTTGCACTTCTGTCGTGTTTTAAACAGTAGAAGGAGTAGGAGTAGCAGTAATAGTTTCATTTTAAAAAGTTTTACCTTATAAGAAAACCTACAAATGATCTCTGTGGAGACACTGACAAGACACCAGACACCTCAGTCTCTGCTCCTTGGTTACAGGTTCTTTATTGCCTCCACAGTTCCTATTCCAGAGTGGCAATTGAAGAAAAAGTGGAATAAAACACAAGCCTTTTCTAGCCTTTGGCTAAGAGGTGTCCAGAAACTTTGTCAAACTAATTGATGGCTTCATTAGATTCTAATCAGAGCGTTTCAGAGTGCCCCCGGCCCCTGACAACCCATTCCTATGCATTTGAGGATAAAGCTTAGGAAATGGAGTTTTACTGTGGAGGATATTGTGCCTGCTGTACCTTTAGGATCAAGCGACAGTGTCTGTCTGTCAGGGATGTAATGTAGATAAAGTGGATCCTGGGTCTACTGGTGTGGAGATGGATTGTAGGACAATAACCTTAAGACTGAAAAATTACAGTACTGAGAAGGATGTGACCACTAACTTTGCAGTCGCAGAATAAGACCCTTATCTTCTTTGTACAAAACCTTTTATGATGAACTACATGAACCAGTGTCTCATAAATGTAGTAATATTCTATAAAAATCACAATGACATTGAATTGGCCCTTAATTGTGTTTACAATATTTTAAATGCACCGCAACTGTGTCTTTAAGAATTCAACAGGTTTAGGAGAGGTAATCTGTAGGTTCAGAAATCCAGAATGTATGGATATAAAGGACAAAAAAAGCCAAATTTGTGTAAAAAATACATCAGAGTGTGCTCAAGAGATCCGACAGCATTTTGCCTCTGGGTTGTATGTATAGGCCATCCTCAGACCAAAACAAGCAGTAGCATCTTTACCCCATTGACAGAGTCCTAAGTGTTGTAACAAAAAGTATACATAGTATGCATTGATAGAGGGTATTTTATACTTATTCATGACAAAATGTATGTGTACATATAATGTTTACATGTCTCTCTATCAGTAACAGTTGTGATGCTTTGGTATACACTGGGGTGCGCCTAGGAGTAAATAATCTGGCAGTGATTGCTGACATACATGCAGACGTGATGTTGCAGACAGGAGGATTCAGTGTCATACAACATACCCACGAAGATGTTCCAAAGAGAGAGACAGAGAGCCCACACTGAGCTGATCAGGAGGAAGCAGACACACACAAAGAAAAAACAAAGCATACAGATTATACCTGCTGATTATTATGAAAATGGCCCTAGCACTTTTTGCATGCAGACTTGTTTGTGTTGTTTGAGAGGTTTTCATCTTTTTCTCTAAATCCATTTGGAAACTTTCAGAAATATTTAGTTCTTTTTTGACTGTGGAGCAGATCAACAACATGCAAAAATTATTTAAAAAAAGAAAGAGTGAGGATGTAGGAAGGAGTAAGAATGTGTGCAAGAGAAAGGAACTAAAGAGGCAAAAGGTGGGGAGGGATGGGGGGGGGGTTAAGATCTCTGCAAGCAAAAGGGGATTAAGGCTGATTTGATGCCAAACAGCTCTTGGCAGATGTAGCTTGATGCTTTTAGGATGCCAAAAAGAGTCAATAAGTCATCAGTGCATTCAGTCCAGGAGATAATACATTTAGGAGAGAGGATTAACAAACACAATAAAAACAGGCCTTTACAATCATAGCCTCGATTCCACCCGCTTTTGTACACAGAGACATATTCAAGGAGATCTTCTCCCCCTGTCATTCTGACACATCTCAAATCCCCTACTGTCTATCTGAGATTTAGCTGTAGCACAGTCTTTGCCATCCTCAACACAAACAATCCCACCCACATACTGTAGTGGTATATAACTGCTGTAAAACTGTGCTGCATTTCTGGCTGGTGCATGCGGAAGGGCCTCATAGACTGGTGAGCGACAGATATAGGACATCTCATAATTTAGCACATTTTTATTTAGAGCAAATATTAAATGCCCCCTCCCACCCCCTGCTCAAAAACCCTTTTCACTAAAAACAAATGCTCACGTGTAGCATTTCAACAACTTCTGTAAATCAAACTTCATAGTAATTCAGAGTTTATTCTCATAAACCTCAAGGAACCATAAATGTTTTGGTCTCGTTAATACATAACTGTCATCTGGTTGATGAATAATAAATATTCATAGCAGTAACTCAGTTATATGCCATATGACAAATAAATAACCTTTGAAATTAAAAGGGTATGGTAATAAATGTTGTAAAATCAATGCATCCCACATGTGATCCTTGATTGTAGAATAATGTGTAGATATGTACTATGCATGTTTTGTCCTCCCCAAGATGTTGGTAATTCTCAAACCAGTTTTGTAATGTTTAAGGTCATGACTTCTATAGCAGCAGTAGAGGACAATCTTCCCCCTGCAATTTTCACACGGAATGAGAGTATTCTGGTCTTATCACAGGTTTAAATGGCATGTGAAATCGGCTCTCTCCCTACCTATTATTAATGACCAGAGTGTTAGGGATTCAAATCTAAGAGGACACAGGAGCGCTAGGCAATCTACATCTCCTCTAAAGGGCAATTTGTCTGAGTAATTGCACTTGCAAAAATCTATCACTGTCACGCTCCCTTGGCCAATTAACACCTGGGCATGAAAATAGAGGGAAAGAACAAGAGAGGAGGAGAGGGTAGAGGTAAGATTAGAAAATGTAGTCTCAACCTATCAACAACTGATAGCATTATTCTACCCTGTCTGATCAAAAGCAACTACATCATTATCATGTCCAATCACAGTGAAAATATTACTGCAGTAAATAGGTCTGAGTCCCTTTATGGAGATGTTTGGAGTCAGTAGTATCTGGTGTTCTGATATGGGTTGATAATCTAGATCATTTAATGGTGTCTGCTTTAAGTATTTAATACATCTCAATGATTTTATACCCACACTATAGGGTGGGTGTGAAAGTGAAACGAGGTGATAGGTTATTCTCATCATGCTACACGGTCAGTTTTCCTTGCAGGCTTGAAATACAGAATAAAATTCTACATTGCTGCTTGTAATTACAGTGCTCAGATATATGGTTTGCCATTAACTTATGGGACATGCCCTTTAACTCTCATGTCCAGATTTGGTTCTGAAAGTAAGGGATCCTCCATGTTATATAAATGAAGAAGACAGTGGGTCACATGACTCACACAACCCAAATGAATAACAAAACCATGTGCCCGTTCATGGAAGAGCTCTACATGAGTTTCATTAGCTCTCAATTAGCAGCTATCTGCTGAGCAGTGGGCTTAACCCACAGAGGACATAAGCAGTGCAGAATGCTTCAGAATGGAGAGAGGCAAAGCGTGACTGAAGCTTCCTGCAGGACGATCGAGCCAGACCAACGTTTCCTCTCTGTGATAATGAAGAGAGTCTGACCCCTCACCTTTGACTGTTTTACATTACCAGAGAGAGTGAGAGAGACAGAGAGAGGTAGAGAGAAAGAAAGAAGAGAAAAAAGTCCACTAGTCCACTGCTATCAGTGTGATTTTTAATTATACTAGAGGTACAAGACAGCAGAGAGCCAATTTCCCCATTCTTTTCCACTTGGGGTTTCCTAATTACATTGTAACTGAAACATGGAGGACATAGCCCAGGATTCCTTGCAGTATTAAAATGAATGTCGTAGTTCATCATCCTGAATGCTGTAACTCACATGCCTCCCAGCTCTAGAAAATCTCTTCAGATCCCATAGTGTTGAAGGAAGTGCCCTTGCACACTAATCTGAGATCCTTGTTGTGGTTTGTATTATGCTACCTTAGACTTGAGCTGATTCTATGCCTGGATGCATATCAGCCACAACAGTGGTAATTGCTGATGTTCTACAGGTAGTGGCCAAATGCTATGGTGGCACACAACAATCATGCATTAGGCCCCTATTATAAGTAGAACACTTACTGATGGAGCAATTTGTTCTTTAATTTAGGGTTTTCATTAGAGCCTAATTATATTAATCACACCACCCACTGATCTCTCCAGTCAAGATGATTAAGCGGAAAGCGAATGACAGGAGCTCTAATGAAGAATGGATTAATATTGGTGATATGAGGGGTGCTACTCTTTGTATCATCAATACTGTGGTCATTCCTCCTGAATACGATGAATCCATCATATGGATGAATGATGAATGATGTCTTCCATTTCTTCCTTTTAAGTCATTCATCTTTTAGCTTATTCAGTACTGTTCAGTCATAGTCTACCTGGGACTTGTCAGATGTCTGAATATTCACTGATATAATGTAGGAATAATCCTTTGACAGGTCACCTTTAAGATGATAAATAACATCTTGTCCTAGAATACTCACACCAACAAAAACAGCAAAAGCTTTCAAGAGAATTTTAATGTGCCAAATTACAATGCAGTGCCACTTTGAATTCAATGCTTAGAATTCTGGAAAATAAAAACAAAAAGAAGCTTAATGTGAACTTGCAAATTATATCCATTAAGATACTGTAATCCCTGGGTGACTGTGTACTGTCATTCCCTTTTCATAGTAGAGTGTGTCTTTGTATCAAAATTAATTTCAGTACAATGAAGCTTTCAATGTGACCATAACAGAAATGGTGGGATTAGAAAGAATAAGTATAGCACACAGAGAGGGTGGAGAGAAAGAGAGAGGGGGGGGGGGTGTATGAGAGGTGGGCAGGGGGTAAACTCATGTTGTTGGTTTCTATGTCCTTTGATTAATAGCTTTAGTACTACTGCAGCTCCTCCTCTCTGAGTCAGTAATCATAGCTATGTGGGGCTGAAGGTAGCTTTAGTGAGAAATTGAAGGCTTAATGATCTACTGAAAGACAGACAACAGACAGGACTCTATAACAGCACACACAATCAAAAAACTGCCATAATTCACTACATATATCAAATTCAAAGCACACAACTTAACATAGCAAAGTTTGTTCAATATGATGACAGTCAATCGGTAAAATACCTGTTGTGAATGACTAAATACCAAATATAAATTCATAATAATTATGAATCAGAATTTAGGGCTTATCTTTAAACTGTTTATTTTATTACGACATCAATAGTTTCACTGCAAGGAAGCAGTTCTGTCAATGCTTACATATAGTAACAGAAACACACACACACACACACACACACAGGTTTTATAACATCTGTTTATTGTTCTTTAGAATTTTGTTCAATACATTCCAGCCACAGGGTGACTAGCTTCTGCCATGCAAAGGAAAGGAAGTTCCTAAGCTTCAAGACAGCACTGCAAGCAGTGCAGAATGATTGGTATTCTAATACCAGATCTTGTGAAAGATCATCACCCCCCGAATCCTCTGCCAAGATTTCCCCACTATGAACATCCACTGCTCAGCAAGCTCCATCTGGGCATAATTAAAGAAAGTCTGTTAGTCCTACAGTATACGACAATAACTCACAACTAATTATGCATCAATTATTAAAACTCTGAAAGCTTATTAAACACAGTGCAATAATCAGTTACCCACACCTGGAGATTTATGGAATGTTGACTTGTCTGTGTAAGGAAAAATTAACAGAAGCAGTATGACAGACCAGAATGATAATAATCATCTTTACACAGAAGGGAGGTGGGTGAAAAAGTAATAGGAAAATATTATTTGCTCATGGCATGTTATAAATACTACTTCCCCAATCTTATTTAAATTTATTTGCCAAGCAATTCAGTGCTATCATACTTAGCCAAAAGTGAGGTTTTAGCACAAATCTGTATTTATCATCTGGAATCCATTTGCAAAGTGCCATATTTTGGCACCATAACAATGGGGCATCTTTGCAGCACTCCATACGTCTTTTTCATGAGCACGTGCCACCTGAAACCGTCAGTCTCGAGGAGACCTGCTTATTAACAAGAATCTCCGGCAATGAAAGCAATTGAGGTGTGACTGAATCCAGCAGGAGTGTTCTCTGTGTATGGATGTGTATGCTTGATGCTTATCAGAAGCAGGGGGTGTGAGCTGAATTGGATATTGATCTGTATATATGGAGTGTGCCATGCAATAAAAGGAGACTGCTTGAATTGCAAAGATTCCTGAACAGCATTCCCGGACATGTGGAATTGCATCACAATGTGACCCATGAGTCAGTACCTGAAGCCACACTCAACCTCAGGCCCTAAGAACCTTAACATCACACCAACTTATCCTTTGTGCAAGGCTTTCTGGGAATTACCAGTGGATGGACTAATTGAAATGGCTGAAATCATAAAATGGTTTATTGCTTTTGGAGTCAATCAATGAAAGACATTGCTGAGACAGGTCTGAAGTTAGCTGGCAAATAGGAAAAAGAAAAGTTAAAGAAGTGGGTATAGCATTTGGTAACCTACATGATGCTAAGGTTCATAGCTGCCGTACACCAGTGTTTGTGTATTCAGATGCTGTGATTTGCTCTTTGGTTTGTAAGAATCAATGGGGGAAAAATGCAAATTCTTTACAGTTAAACACCAAGACATTAATATGATTTATGTGTGGGAGTTTAGAAGGCCGATTGTAATCAGCTTATTGACTGATCTATAGTCACATACTCTCATTTCTATCGATATGGCTTTTCAAAAGACCATTGACTACTGGTTGTCATCAGTGTTTATTTATCTTGGTTAAGACACCAATCCTATAACCTGTAATAGTTTCATGTCCGTTCGCTCAATACTTAATATGCAGTGTATGTGAGTTCTGCAATCAGGTAGATTCTTGATCCAGTTTCAGAAAATGGCATATAAGCACTTCAAAATCTTTAGCTAGATAGCATATTACTCAGATGGTGACATAGTAGTTTACAACAATTTGTTTTGAAAGAGTTCCTTTGTTTGCTCAAGTGAGACAATTCTTCTATTGGAACTCACTTACACAAACCATATGGTTTATCACAAGCAAATATTAGAACCCATTTATCAACTCTGACCCAGTGAAATATTGTAACACATAGTCATTAACAAATGAGTGTTGGCATTCATACTGCAGAACTGCAACATCCCATGCTGATATCTGAGTTAGCTTAAACTGGTTGGCTCTCCCTCAGTACAGTGCCATTTACATTTTTTTAGGTTTTTCCTCATACAACATCTAAATAATTCTCTTTGGTTTAGTATTGTGGTAATGTATATGATGTTCCAGCGATTCAACAAATTTCCTGACAATGCTCTTTGTAATTAAGGATCATCACTGGAAGACATAATACACATCTGTGTGTGAAACCCATGAGCTATACTTTGTTTGGTTAGTCAGTTAATGGTGGTTCTGTACATGGTATAAGAAATCTGTTTCTAGTAAGTAGAGATGGGTTGTTTAAAAAGATATGTATATATACACACTAATGCATTTGCTTTTTAAAATATGCATAAGTGTGGAACACATTACAAACTCTAATACCATTTCTGTATTTAACTTACTGTTACAGAGTACGTTAGAACTGTTTCTGGAAGAGCACTTGGTGGGAACTGATTTTAGCCTGATTGGAAGTGGGTGGAGCTGGTACTCTGATCGGAGCAGGTATTGGTGTCCCAGCCTCTCTTCCTACCTCAGGACTGGGGGGAGTGGCAATTTGGAAGAGAAATGACAAGTGGAACAGGGGGAAGATGCATGTGGGGAACAGGGAAAACAAGCAGCGAGACACAATGCCAATGAGGCAGTGGTGAGGAAAGACGTGACCTGTGTGCACTGAACTGTTTGTTCTGTGGGAAATGAGAGAGAACAGGTCAGGAGGAACAATTACAACTCCGCAGTGCTGAGAAAAGCAAAGACATGTCACGTGAGTGTTGTGCATGCATTGGCCCCAAGTGAGTTTTACTACATTGGTGGACAGTGTTGCAACCCAGTGGCTGTGTTGCTAAGCAAAGTGGTAACACAAACAATGTCACACTGAGGTATTCTCCTCCCTCACACCTGTGTTATACAGGGATGGAAGAACAATGTGAAAAGTATGTGCAGCTGTTTAGCTTCTTTATAGAATCTACTGTCAGCAATGGGGCAATGGAGAAATTATACCTCTGATGTTAGTCAAGTCCAGAGTATTTTAATAAAGTTAATGGATAAGTTGAATCAGAAGGTTGCTGGTTCAGGCCTCACCACTGCCAAGTTGCTACTGTTTTACCCCTGAGCAAGGCCCTTAACCCTCAATTGCTCAAGTTGTACTCAGTCATAATTGTAGGTTTCTTTGGATAAAAGTGTCAGCTAAATGCTGTAAATTCATTTTAAACAGAATTCAGACCAGAACTTATGGGATCCATGTCACCAGGCATCACAAATTGGTTTAAAAAGCACATTCTGGTATTGTGGCACCTGGGAGAGGCAACACAGGGAAAAAGAAATTAAAGATCAAGAAAAAAATATGAAAACATTGCTGGTCTTGGAAAGTAAATAATACAGAATGGAAGTATTTTTAATTTTCTTGGGGCTTTAATGAATCCCTATTCACCTGAAAGTCTCATTAGTTTTGACTAGAACTGCAGCCACATACTGCACAAGCTGTTGTAAAATTCCTGATAGAAATGTCTAACCTACTTTAAACGCCATATTTATTATTGACATCACATATTATCAACATGGTTATAGCCCTAGGTAACATAGTCTTTGGTTCTGTTCCCATACTGACTTTCAATGGATAGATACTCCTTATGTACCTCCACAGGTAATTAACTTATACCAAAATCATATAGTGACGTGATGTAGCCAGTAATATAAATATCCTGCTCATTCAGAAAACATCCTATTTTCTCTTTTCACAGTGACATAGGTCAATAGTTCAGACTGTTTGGGTCTTTGCCCCTTGTAAATCTCAGTGACCTTATTCAGTTTCGCATCCTGTCCTTCACAGGCTGTGAAAGCAGTGACTACTTAGCTACTATGTGCTGTTGGATAATACCAGTGCTGGTGTTATGGTGAATACTGAAGAAATGCAAATCCTGCCAAGGCTTTTTATTGGGCAGCTAGCCACTAGTTCTGAAACTAGAGAAATAGGCAGCTCAAGGTACCACACATGGGCCTCCAAAAAGGTTAATAAATCATTCTCTGCAGCACTGGAGTGTAGGGTGGGCAATTTGCCACTGAGTATGTACCAAATAAAGTCCTTGCTGATGATTCTGCAGCCACACTCAGCCCCTTCTACTGATACCGACCTCTATTGCAGGCAGAAGGAGAAAGCTGTTTTTTTAAATCCTGGTACTGATCTATTGCTGCAACAGATTCTCTTTTTGGTTTCATTTTGTCCTAGGTACATAATCCAGCTACCTCAGAGCTTGCTAGCACAGCTTGCAAAATATTTGGTGACTGAGCTTTTTCTCAAAATGAATGGTTTATATCCACATGTATAAAGGAAGGATCTTTTCCTTCAGATTGCCCTCGAAAGTTTGGTATATATCACCTGCCCTTTGACTAGTCCAAGGATTTTCAAGTAGTGTGTGCAGGCTGTTGTCTTCACTGACATCAAAAGAAATGACATCCTCCGTCACTCTCCAGTTCATTAGCTTCTGTGCTCCTATAGCAGGACAAAAGCTGCTAGTCCCACTAGTTCTGCTGCAGTACATGTCAGGTGTGAACCTGATTTATCCCTGAATCAGAACAAGAACTCAAACAAGGCCAAGTGCTTACTGACTTTCAAAATTTCAGAATTGCTGTACCCCTCAGGTTACAGGGCATTCTTTCATTTAAGCTGCTCTTTTCTAGAGTGGTTGTGCTCACACTGCTCAGTGAGTTAAAGATGAGGTTAACAACTAACAAGATCTTATACTGTGAGGTATTTCTGACAAAAATGCTCATTAATTTTATCACTTTACTGATTCAGACCATCCAGTTCATATGCTTATTAATAAACTCACTGGCTTTATTATCTTCCATATATACTAGGACATCTGCGGTCTCTGTTCCCATGTTGGAATGACCATAGAGTTATTTGAGTCATGTCTTCCAGTCTTCTGCGTTATGCATTCCCTTCACTTCCTTGCATCCTGGAAGCACTACACAATGGAGCTGCACCCATCTTGTTTTACTAGTTACCCTATGCTGCACTACTAGTCCATGATTTTCCCAGTTGCTCTACCTTCAAAAGCACTCACCTTGGTAACTCCCTCTCAGGAAGGACCTTCAGTCTGAGCTGGGGACTGCATGTGGCATGTGCAACCAGATGATCTTCAGTTATAGCTGTGGTTGCAGGGTCAGAGCTGCAACTGATGGACTGCAAGCTGGTAGCCCACAAGTCAGCCCACAGGAAAATGTTCCTTGACAGGTTTGCACCTAATTGGTGCCACCATGTTTTGTACTCAGTCCCTGTGGTGCTGCTATTCCTACAAAACCTGCTAGATAAAGGCCATTCTCCATCCTGCTATTTTTACTAATCATAGGCATGTGGGCAGATTATCACTGGTTTCATAATTCGATCCATGCATTCCACAGGGGCATGTGGCATATTCACCCACTGAGCTTACCGAGCAGCCTGCTTGTATTTTATGTGGCCTAGTTTTTGAACTATAAGTACAGTACACCAGGTTTTAAAAAAGACTGGTCATCCTATCTGGTAATTACTACAGCTATGCTTGTGGTTCACTTGACTCTGGAGTCACACTATGGCCCAATCAAGCAGTTATCCCTACGGTCTCCTTGTGTACATTAGCATATTAAATTGGCTTCTTTCACTGATGAGTAAACCTAGTGCTATGCCTAGTTTGGGTTTTGAGGTATTAGATGGGATTGACTGCTGACATTTGTCAAACAGGACAGGAATAAGCCATTGACAGGAATAAGGTGGCACCTCTTTTGAAGCAGAGGCTTTCCCCCTGGGTGATGGAAGTTTTCTCTAGAACCTTAATCCATCCAGCAGCCATCACCAAAGGCAATGCCTTGTCACTTGTCTCATGGCATATCCACGTCCTGGGCAGTGCTCAATAATGCTTTACTTGTAGATGTGCAGCAGCTATTTGATCATTGCATATCCATACACCCTATTTGGCAAGCAGAAAAGAAATACAACACTACTGACCTTATTACTGTGTTCCTATGAATTCCAGAGGACAGAGCTGTCTGCCACTCAGAATCCTCAAGGATATTTCTAGAGGATATTTTTCCTGTGAGCAGGGTATTTGTATTAATGCCTGCATCACACATCACTGACATGTCTTTTCTTGTCTAAGATCTTGATCTTTATGCTGTTGAGTATCTGTTGTATTTCACTGTATCTCTGACAGTCATTGAACATTTACACACACACATATATATATATATATATTTTTTTTTTTTTTTTTTTTTGGCCAACACTGACAACATGATATTACTACAACAGATAAGGATCACATGCTATATTTTGAGATTTGTGTTTTTTAGGCAAAATATTAAATGACACAATAAACAATAACTTATTATGATGTTACTGATGCCCGAGGCAGATCTTTTTTTATAATATTTTAATATTTAATATTTATATTTTAATACTTAATATTTTGCTGGATAAAAGCTGTCAAAATAATAAAAAATAATAGTTCATCATTATGTTATTTTATGCGTGGGGAAGGAACACTGGGATGTGTGTCAGGGGGAATGCTTACAGAGGACATTAAGGATGAGTTTTAGGCATGCACCCGCCCCCCCCCCCCACTACACTATACACTACACTTATTACATAACTTCCAAAAAACTAATCAGCAACTACATTTTCATTCAGTGTTAGACAAATAACTGGGCAAACAGATATATTTCAAGATTGCAGGTAAAACATAGAGACCTCACACAGCCAAACATTTTCTTAGCTAAAGGCTAAAAATATTTACATGTTCCATTCTTCTATTCTCAGATCAGAGTTTGCTTATAATTAACCACACAGCCAGGTAGTGGAACATACTGTGGAATGCCATTTATTTATATGTTGTACCCTACTGTAACATATGATGTACAGAAATATATAAGGTATCAAAATTGTGCCTTTAATTTCAAATGCTCAATCATACTATGCCATATACACTTTTGCACACCAGAAATTTCCATGGCTTGTGAAAATCTTTAGTGAAGCAGCCTGGAGCCAGAATTCACGCTAAGATGCACCTGCACAGACAGAGCCAACTTGAGCAAGATGAACGAGATCATTAACTCAGCCAGTAAAGCTGAGTCTCTCTGCCTCAGCTGCTGCTGGCAGCCCAGGAGCTAATGGGCTAAGCTAGAGTCAGGCCTCCCCAGCCAGGCTCAGAACATTCAGAATGCACCCAGAATAAACTGTGCAAAAGAGTAGGCCTCCATTGAATTTGTTGTTTTAGCCATGGTATAATGGCCATATAATTATTTCTCAGTCTCTTTATTAGAATACAACCAGAAAATACAAGACATTTGTATGCATAATTTTAAAAACAGAAGAAAAGAAATCAGGAAAAGACATCTTCTATGGGCTACAGTGGCAAGTATTTAGTGTGACCTCCATTTACACTTAAGCAATAGCAGGAACCTGGCTCACTTAAACATAAGTTGAATGGAACCTGAATGGAATGGTACCAGAAGATTATTTAAGAAAACTTCAGGACCGTCTGCCCAGAAGGTTTCAAGAGTTGCTTAGTGCCAAACAAGGTCACACTAAATACTGACTTTTGTCTGTAGGATTCAAAATTTTAACTTTTGTGTACGCAGTTCTTGTATCTTCTGTTTGTATCTTAATAAAGAGACTGAGAAATAATTATATATGGCCACATTTTCTTTTTCATTTACACAGACACTGAAAGTTTATCCTCCTACATCTAAACATAGAAGTAAGCCCAAGTTAGTGGGGGAAAAGGAACTTGCATATAAATCTAAGTCAATAGCTTACTAGCTACAAATGGCTTTTGATACAGTTACAATTGCAACACAAATATATATTTTATTTTTTATGAATACCAATTGTAATGTATGCCTACAAATACTTTTGGTGCATAAATAACATCATAAAAACCTATTGTAAACTATGAATGATGTACTCTATCAGTCAATACATTTCTCCATCACTATTAGCCAGCGGCTCACATGGGTCATATCATTGCCAATACATGTTGATCAAATCTTTCAATTATCGAATAAATGTAAGTTTCATCATTTCCATGATCAACCCTGTAATTGTAACACTGAATATTATTGTATTTCTATGAAAGCCAGGGCATTAGAATAGCTTTACTGGCCCCTTGTGGTATGTTCTCAACTGGCTTCAGAAGTGTCTCCCCTGGTGTCATCCTAGATGAATGGCTCATGAGAACAAATGTCAACCACAACAGGTGTAAAGTGTGACACACATTCCAGAAGGTCAGAATAATCAAGGGAAAACATGGAAACCCTGTCCCCTTCACCCTCACCATTATTGTTTCTCCTCCTCATAGCCATGTCAGCTGAGCTTTTGCCAACACGTCTCAGTGTGGCCATTTGAGGCCACCTGCACTGACTTAAATCACAGGCCAATACTGTTCACTGTCTGAGCATCTTCCGCATTGGCTTCCCCAGCACGCAGGGGCTCTGACACCTCTCGGACGTGCCCTTGACATTTCGGCAGGTTATTAACCTTTCGAGATGGGAGCGTGAGGACCCAACACGAAGAGAAGAGATTCAGGAGATGACCGATGATTCTGGAGTGCTCCATACAGATGCTGGGAGTAGGAGGGAGAGAGAATGAGTGAAAGGGGAGAGGTGTAAGGAGGCTGGGTGACACCAGCAAATGAAAGAGGATTGATATTCTAAAAAAGACGTCCAGACAACCTGTGAAGTGACTGGCTGAAAAGAGTTTCCTGAGTCAAAAATGACAGGGAGTGAACAGGGTAACAGGAAAATGTGCTCTGTGTTCAAGTACTGACTTGATGTTAATTAATTCATGCATATAGTAACAATCAAGTGACAATTGCATACATTTACATAAACAGAAATTTTAAAAGTATGGAGTAGGCTTTAAAAATGGCAAAATATATCAGCACTTTTAAACAGAGGTAAGAACAAAAACAGCTCTGACAGATTATATATTAAACTACAGCAGTATATCACTGGGTAAAGTGGAGTTTCTGAAGCAGTCTGAAGCTGCAATTCAGGAGAGCTCACTGGAGTTATTCAGAAGGCTGTTAGTGGAGTCTATTCTTTGCTCAGGGTGGGTGGTCACCGGGGTACATGTCGCTTACTAGTTGCATTTCTGCCGCTTGTGTCTCTCCTGCTCAGCAGTGTGTTTCTGTCTGGACATAACCAGTTCCAACTCTCTCCAGAAACTTACCCATTACAACTTGTCATTTTTTGTTGAATCCCACCAAAGATACTATATTCAAGACACACCATAATGAGAACATACATAGTCACCAGATTTTCTTTTTATTATTGATGTCTGGCAAGGAGAGTGAAGAAATGCAGTCATTTAGAAAAAAACTATTCACACTTGGGGTTAGAGTCTGAGTGAGCCTTAGTCATTTTTATCATGTACAGCTTGTACTCCTTATCCTAAAGTAGTGCTATGGAACATTTAGAAAAAAGAGACATCTCCAGGATTTCCCCCTTTTTGCAGCAAAATGTTAAGGGAACATTCCCCACCAAAAAGAATTGCCCTGCTGTCAATCACTATCGAAATATCATAAAGTACATTCATAATTCATAGTTTGAAATGTATAATTTATTAAGTATTTACATTTTTTCACAAAACTATATATTTCTCCTAACTGATGGAGCCATTTTGCACTTCCATAGCAACCTGTGGTTGCCCTCACATCTGTTTCATGAGATTACACCACCTCTTACTCTTCATGCAGATATCCTTTCACTGCACAAAACCCACTTGGTGTTCCATTGCCTCCACACCTGTGTTCCACTTAGAATGCTCCTGTGGAACACAAGGGAGCAAGAAAAGAGAGTTCCACATTAAATAAACAATGAGAAAAGAAAAAGAGGGGAACAGAAAGAGAGATAGAGAGGAAGAGAGACAGAAGAGAAAGAGAGACAGACAGAAATAAAGAGGGGCATAGAGAGAGAGAGAGAGAGAGAGAGAGAGAGAAAGAGAGAGAGAGAGAGATGGGTTTCATTATTCATCTCACACTAGCCCAGCTCTGTTCCTTGCCCAAAGGGAGGCGTATGAAATTTCAATTGGCATCATTCTGTGTGTTGAGTTTTAATGTCAATATCGTAGACGCTCTTTCAGCGGCCTTGCAGCCTCCCTTCTGACTCAAACAAGAAACTTCAAAGGAGCAGCTCTCTCAAACCCCTCAGTCTTGAATTAAAAATGTTAACCTTGGAGACGTGTTAACTACGAGGCAGGTCACATTGTAGAATTCTAATGAATAGCCTAAATGTTGCTTGGAGAATAGGAGAAGAGGGAATCGACTGTGCTCATGGTTTCCTTTTAATTCTCGGTCATTTTGGGTATGCGCTTGGAAATGCACTTTCTGCCATAATGGATCAGAATTGCTCCTCTGGTAAAAAGGATCAAATTTTCTTGAAATGTGATCTTTAAAATCACTGGACCTGCAATTAGAGCCAGTGCTAAAAGTGGCAGCTCAAGTACTCTCAAGTGCTGAAATATACATATGTGATTGAAGGGCCTCTGGATAGAGTGGTTGGAAATCTTTTGTGATTAAAGAAGACAAATTAGAAGTGTAATAGCAGCTCTAGTATTACAAAGCAGTTTCTAAGTTTTAATGGGGAAAGGAAGGGTCTTTACCTAATCCCTTGTAACACACTCGCACTTACTCACTCAGTCTCTCTCTTTCTCTAGCTCTCTATCACACACACCTGCCAAAAAAAGATATTAATAAAAAAGTGAACCATACACCAAGCTGTCTGAAGACTTCTCATCTGTAGACCTCACCAGTGCACACACAGCCTGTGTGGTTTTCCTGGTGGAGAGGACGTGTTATTCCTTGCCTCAGGTATGTACCTCATCATGGCTGGCAGATGCTGCTGAATGTGGATGCCAGTACTATGGCTTCTTGTTCAGGCTGACATGCGGCACCATGTGGAACACCCAGAGGGCGGAGCCAGCCCATGGCAAAGCCAACCACATGGCACTATGCAACTCTGCTGCCATACTTCCCACTAGAACACTAAATATGTGACTGCTTTATGCTCTTAAGTGGCTCCCATTTGGTTCAAGCTTTTTGGTGCTTTAAATGGAGTTTCAATGATTATGTATTTGATGCTGTAGCAGAGCTGAATATATGCTGAAATGATAAGAAGAGATTAGTGCTTTTCTGTGTGTGTGAACCTAAGATGCTTTAATCTACTCTGAAATAAAAGACTACAGAGGAGCACAGAAATTGCTTTCTCAGCATTAGGCCTAGAAAGAATAAATGATCATATTCATAGTGATTACCCATCAAAATATTTATTTAGATTTAAGATGGCCCTTGCAGTTTGCACTCTGAGTTTTTTTTCTGAGGAAGGAAACCTTGTTCTGGCAAATCTCATAGCATTATCTCTGCTAACCTCAAAGTGGTTTAAATTGATTTAAACAGACTAATTATCTAGATTCAAGTTCATTTCTTTCAGAGGAATCCCTGGTTGTAATCGGACTGTAATCACATTGGCAGAAGACTTCCTCTGTAGCTCTGACCACTCTTGCCTAAAGAGAGCAATACTCCACATGCTCAGTGAACTGAGGATGTAGCACACAGGCATTTTTTAACATAACCTCAAAGAGCATTAGAGTACAGTCTCACATAATAATCATACATGCATGAAGTGGATCTGTTTTGATGATAAATGGACATGAATAATATGAGCATGACAATGGCAGAAGCACCTTGTATATATGGGCATGGATAATAACCCAAGCCTGGGTACTTATTAGGAGGAAAATTCTTAGATGAACGTGACATGTTGGGAGGGCTGAGTGGTCTTTATAAAGCAGCTGAATCAGAATGTCAGGTGGACAAGAGTCTGAGTGTGAATGTGAGAGCAGGAGAGTGGCTCTGGAGTGCCAAGGGAGGAGCCCACCTCAGCTCAGTTTGAGGAGGAAGACTCCCCTACTCTTCATCTTGCCAGCCTGCTGCAGCTATGCAGACTTCCACAACAGCTGTGCCCAAAGGCTGCAGGGGAGAAGCAAAGTGACTCACTTGCCACAGAGGGTAATGACTGTCAGGTTTCATCTTTGTTGCATCAGTTTATTTCTCTCTCCCTCTCTCATTCTGTCTGTCTCTTTGACTTTTGTCTGTCTTTCTTTAACCCTCTCTCTCTGTCTTTTTCGCTCTCTTTTCTTCATCTAAGCAGCAGGCCACCCACTAACTGGAATCAGTTTTATTAACTAGAATGTATGTTTTCATGCATGCTCTTTGTATGTCAGCCATTATTTTTGCTTTGTTGTGCCAAAAAAAGGCTAGCACAAGTCAAAGCAATCATGATATGGCACTGGTTACCATGGAAACCCTTTAGCATGTTGTTGCAGTGGAATATGTAATAATTTTAAAAGTAGTAAAATGTGGCATAAGAAGATATGCATTTATTATTGCTATGCAATATGGAATGCAAAATGCAAAATATTTTAAATAATAATAATAATAATAATAATAATAATAACTTTTCTCCACACACACACACTGTTGAATCTGTCTTATATCAGGCTATAGGAGAGTATAATGCAAATGCACCCTTGTTGCTATGCTTCCTGCAGCTCAACATGCCTCCTGCATCCAGATGCCTTCTGCATCTGCATCCCATAATGCATCGGTACATCTAGGGAATTACACAACTAAGAATATTTTCAATATTTGTCTCAATGCACCTGCAGCCTGTAAAAGTATTTTTTTATTTAGCCATTTATTTTTGGTCATTTTGAATATTCAAATAGGATTTGAGCTTAAAACTTTAAAACCAACTTTAGTGAAAGTTATTCATGTTGACTAGGAGAGTTGGAGTCTGTACTGGGGAAACACCATACCCCATATATCTGGAATGTTTTTGAGATGAATAATTATGAATGGACTGAATAGACTCAGCTTGCATATTCACTCAATAAATATGAACAGTCCAAGCAGTCATACAAATTTCATTGAAGTTATTAACATACATTAAATTTCATTGGATGCTGATTAGTTAATCAACTAAACTAATTTTGAAACTTATATTATAATTCAAATATGTATTATTCAGTAAGTTTAATGCCTCATATGACTTGCAGAGATATAGACCAGGGTTTTATATAATTAAATTTAACTGGTTTTAGAAAAAGAGTTCTTATTTACAGTTAATTACATACAGTTGACTTTCATATATCGAATATCTCACAGTAATTTGTAAATTTTGGTAAATTATTTCACCTCCTTTCTGAAGTTACGTTGAAGTACCAAATTCCAAGTTTGAAAACACAGTGTATGTTTGAATTTATTAATGTTCACTGTTTCCTCAGTTTAAGTCTTCTATCCTTCTGAAACTTTATGCTAAACATGACCTCTCCAACAGGCACTTACCTGTGCAAAGTGACATGAACTAGTGATTAATATTCATGTCTGGCTCTCACCTGAAAACCATTAGCATGGTCATGGATTTTCACACTAATGAGGCTCCCTGTCTTAGGTCTTGATTAGACTGCTTCACCACAGACTCTTATTGATGCTAGCACTTTGCAGTTTATCATGATAAGTAATGAGTGGATTATTCTCTGGTCATATCTAGTCCTTGGCTTTAGTGGTGAGCTAGAAAAGCACAGTTTCTTTCATTCTGGTCTCTAACCCAACCTTGGAGAACCTCCTAATGTACAGTTTAGCAGGGGTACAAATCCTACTCCTTCGTATTGCTTTCCTAATCCATCCCAGGCTGAACATACTTATATGCTGTTACTATGTTGCTAATACTGTTTATTCATTCATAGCCATGTAATATAAAGAAATGCTGAGTCTATAACACTGCATTCTATACAGCATAAATATATGTAGTCATTTACCCTCAACATGACAAATCACTGGCAAATAATCTAGGAAGCAAAGCAAGTCTGAGACAGAGTGCTTTATCAGAGGAAGAGCTGGTAATCACTTCCCAGAATGCCAAGTGAGTACAGCTGGTGTGCTGCCTGATATCTCAGCCTCTGTAGGAAATTGATACTTACACTTGAAAACAAAACTGTCAAATATAATTTATCTGCAGCCATTTGTTGCATTATCTCTAAAAAGGACATTGCTAAATAAATGAAGTCAGCCAGAGCAGCCTTGCAACTGCAAAAAAGCTGCGCTTGTTCAACAGAAAGGGTAGAATACCCATTGTATCCAAAGTTAGAGGGAGAGAGAAAGAGAACATAGATTTAACCGTTATCTTTCTAGGGAGTAGCTACTACTGCAATACTTTAGCTTAATTTATTGTTCCATAAAATATTTACCTGACTGATTATTAGTCAATATCTTTGCCACTGTTGACTTAGAAATTATGGTATTTTGCAGTGACATGATTAAATAAGGCCTATAGATCTAAACAAATATTACTAAATCAGGCACAAACCTGATTCTTTTACTAACATCTCTCTACCAATTTGTAATAATTTATCAGCTCTCCAGGAGATAACCTGATCCAATACAGCCAACTCACAAAAACAAAATTTGACAGCCCCCTACTAGGTATTACTATGTCCAAACTTAGCCTGTAAAATCCCTCTAAATTTATGAGAAATTGCCTGAAATCCTGCTGGGTGGCAGTACATCAATCTAGTGGCGGTTCGGACTACGGCAGATATATCACAGTGAGCCTGAAGGACAAGGTGAACTCAATAAGTATAATAACTCCCCTTTCGACACATCAGATTATATGAATGCTAATTCATTCTAAAAAGGATGAGCTTAGTTTTACATGCTATGGCCTTGTCTAGTGCGATGCCGAAGCACAGCTGTGTGTGGAGCAGTTATGAAGCTGACAGGAGAGAGAAAGGCTTGAGGCTCTGCATGATACCTCGCTTCATCTCATTAGAGCAGAGAGGAGAACGAGGGAAAGGCCCTGCTAGCTGGGTGCTTGTCCGAGCAGGGAAATTACATTTTGCTTCTCTTCATAAACAGGTCACCGGATTTAGCCGTCAGGGTCAAATGGTAAGTCCCTTTGGCGCACCAAGTGAAGACAATGCTCAAGGCTGTATAGACATGCCACAGCCCAGCATGGGTCAAGCATGCATCACTCTGCACTAAGACCCTCGTACATCAGGTGTTCCACTTTCATTCAGTGGGTATGTAAGGTGGTGGGGGAGGTCCTCCTTAATCTATTTTCCACAAAGCTTCAACATTTCACTGTGCCAAGATGCTGCCGTGCTTTCTGATCGACAGCAGGCAGGATTCGCTCCAGCTGTTTCCCATTCCTGCTTGAATGCCACTCTGACTGACAGGCTTCATTACGTGCTTTGGGAGCTGTCTGGGACCCTGCGCCATGCTTTCCCAGCAGCGGGCGCCTTTCCCCTGCTTTGCCTTATCTAATCATGCAGACGCGAGCTGGCTGCTGGCACTGATGCCCCCAGTGCCACTCTCGCTTGAGGCAAGGTCGGCTACGAGCAGGCATCACCTGGCAACAGGCCATTTTCCCAAGACTTCAATCCTGGCTGAGGTCCAATCATGCATCCTGAATGGGCTTTCTCTGTTAACAGGTATATTAATTTCAGTATTACCATTAGAAAGCACAGTCAACTTGGCCTCTATGAGACATGTGGTTGGATTTTTTTCTAAGGTTATTTCACTATTTCTTGCATAACAGAAATACTGTGAAATGCATCAGCACTTGTCCTAAGAGGCCTCACATCATTCTGGCACCTTATCCATCCTTTCACTGTTTCCATTTATTTATTTATTTACTTATTCATTTATTTTCATGTCTAGCAAATGCACCACTGCTTTCCTGTCATGGTCCTGGCAAACCTCAATATTCTGACATGTTACTTGTGAGAGCTTGGCAGAGCTCTCTAGCCTCCACTCCTCACAGCCCCACCCTTCATGCCCCAAACCAAACACTCACACAGGATTTGGGAGGAATCAAAGCACCAGGAGGTGTTGCACAGAAAACCTTGCCCTGCCTCTCATCTGATGATGAACTGCCAAACGCTCAATTTCCAAAGCAGAGAGGTGGGCCTACCGAAAGCCTCAAAAAAGCATCACCAAACTTCGGCTCTCTGCTTCTCCCTGTCTCACATAGACACATATACACACAAACATGCCATACACACAGTTTGCCTCTGCTGAGCTTGTGCTCCATCCCTTTCTCTCTGTCTGACCTATCCTTTCTATTAAGTGGCTCTGGGAATAACTATGAGAAGTGCAGAATGTATCTTGAGTTTGCTGAAAGAATGAAATACTGGAATTTGAAATCTTGAGAATCTTTCAGCTTTTAATAGAATGGAGTTTGGTCTGCCAATATTCAGTGTTGGCTCATACTTTTTTGTTTTTGTTGCTGGTTTTTAATTCTTTGTTTTTCCATGATTGGGCCTCAGACATGTAACTTCACCCATAGACCTATGTACCTTTTTCAAGAGGACAGAGACGACACCAGTGGCACTGATATTATAAACACTCCCCCATGATTTAGTTTACCCCTATACACATACACAACACTTACATATTACAACATTGTCTTGACTCATTTTGATCAAGATTTAAAACTTCACCTGTGAGTTTGAAGGTACTTCTCTTGGGAGTGATTAATTTTGCGAACTCAGGGTGTCAAAGACAAAGCTAGGATGAGAGAGAGAGAGAGAGAGAGAGAGAGAGAGAGAGAGAGAAAGACAAACAAAGGGAGAGAGAAGTGCAGTGAACTCTAATTAGTTATGTAATATCCCCATGTGGTTTCTTCTGTGATGTTGCATGGGGCAGGATTTTTGGGGAGTTAGCAGTAATCCTGGAGACTGGGGGGATTTACTCCCCGACAGGGTGGAGCTTCACCGTTGACAACTTCTTTATCAGAACACAAAGGGCCTCTCCATTTCTTCCATGTTGATGGTTCTGAAACGCAGTGGGAGGAAGGCTGAGAGGTTACTATAAAATAAATTTACTTTGTGTAATAGAAGTCTAAGCAAATAGATGGAGAAATAAAGATACACATATTGGGAAATGAATGTAGATTTTATGAAACAGTCTTAATAAATGTCTTTCTCTCTACAGTATGTATGTGTGTTGGAATTTTGGCTGTTGTACAGGGCAGCTGTAGGATACAGGACAGGACATTCAGGGCACGTCTGAGCTGCCAGTGAAAATAAAGTTCACTAGATCACAGGCGACTAGGTCTTGCGCTTTGATCACTCAGGGGATGGGGACTGTCCATCAGCTGTCTGACAGTCCCCACCAGGGCTAACCACTGAGATCAATGCTTGTCACTCTGTGCATGTGGTGTGGGGGTGTTGTTTATGGGAGTTAAATACCATAAACAATAGATCATGCGCTTACTGGTCAATGCCTTTACAGTCACTGTAAGACTCTCCATATGTGGAAAAAAAACATTTTGCTGGTGTAACAAGGAGTCACAGGTTCCAGATATGCTAATTAAATGAAAATCATGAATTTAATTCTATGATGTCAAACCACATGGCAGACAGAAGTCTGTATGGAGTCTTGAAGACAGTCATAAGTAAACCTCTTGTGCCCATCTGTACAAAGGCAATCTACATCCAAATGAACTGTTCTTCAGCCTGTGCAAATTTTTTGCAAATTCTCAACTTCAAATCGTCTCCCCATAATCTAGGATTAAGGCAGCTAGATAAAGAAAATGAGGCAATCCATCTTCTTTAAGAGGTTTAATCTTTTATGAAATAGACTGGATTATTTCCTCGGGTAAGAGTGTATGACCGGGATTAATACTAGGAGTGGTTTCCGTTCCAATTTCATGCCTGTAACTCCCCCCAACTCCTCCTGTGACACCACCATCCACTGAGCCCCACGACCCCCAACCTCTTCACCCACTGGCTCCCTCCCATGGCTCCAGGGACATTTGATTAATGGTTGTCATTTGACCTGTTATAGCAACAGTCTGCCAAAAAGTCAAGATTAAGTGCCAGTGTCTGCACTGACTGGGTCCCCTGCTGCTAATTTTACATGATGTATGGAGGTAATAGTGTTGTAGCATCTAGTCTGAAAGGCAGGAGCTCCAGGACCTTTCCCTTTTGCCCTGTAGATATGGGTACAGGATATGTGAATAAATAACTGGCTCTAGGGACAGTAGTGTGTGTCTTCTGCCATGATACATGCCTGTGTATGAATGCATGTGGGCCTTTAATTGGCAAAGTAACATGTTTGGCAGGCCAGTGTCAAAAATACATCTTAGTTATTTGTAATGGTAAGCAGCAGTATGCATAACTTCTCAACACAAGGTTGTTTTTTATTTGTTTATGATACTCTGTTCTCGCACATACCAGGAATGAGATGTGAATAGGGACATCAGAGTTCAACTCACTGCCAAATTAATTAAAGGCCTCAGCCCTCAAACCTCCATCCCACATGGATGTTTGATTAGCAAGGGTATCAGCACTTTCCACCTAGCAGTGACCTTGGCACATGTTAAGGCACCAACCACACTGCTGTGCATGATATACTTGCACCAGCACAACATTCAAAACTTTGCCATTACTATGGGTGAAAGGGAGCTGACCAATTGCACATATCAACAGTTTGGCTACAGTCTGTAACTGTATATAGGTGTACCTAATAAAGGTTTTGGTGAAAGTAGTGTTTATTGCACATTCTGTCTTGATTATGGGTAGGCACGTGTGCTTGTGTATGTTTTCATTAATAAGCGAGTTTTTTGTTCTCATTCTTTCAAATGATCATTATGGTGTCACAAGAAAGAATGCAGTCACCTATTCTACTCTTCTCATATGGAGACAAAGACAGATTATTCTCTAAATTATCTAAAATGTTTGTTCAGTAAACAGAGGGCTTGGGGGACCCTTCTGCACTGCTAGGCCATGGTTTGCCCATGGAGAACTGTGGGACACTTAAGCATCTGGCTTTGAAGAATTGAGCAGGAGTTTCTCCAGTGGCTTCCAGCATGTTACGTTATGATGTGATTAGCAAGAGCACTCATTACAAATGCATTCACAGCCCTCTTTGAACTCCTGTACTGAACACGATCAGAATAAATCAGAGTTATGGATTTCAGAGAAAGAGTAGGGGCTGGATTTGGCAGAGGTTAGGTGAAAGAGAGAGGGAAATAGAATACTCTAAATAGGAATTATGACTGATATTATGAGTTACATCTGGAGTCTGTATGTATCAAGCAGTAATTTTATAACCATGCAGTGTAAGACAGCAGCTAATTAGTGTGCTTTGTCTATTTTCTGTAATTCTGTTTGATGTGGTACCTAATGAAGGAGTTGTTGAAGATTTTGTGCAGCATGTATATATGTGTGTGTGTGTGTGTGTGTGTGTGTGTGTGTGTGTGTGTGTTTGTATGTGTGTGTCCATTAACTCACTTAACTTTACACAAAAGCATAATTGGTTGTTACTGAGGAATCTGTAGATTTGTATGGATCCAGCAATTTGAATGATAATGAACTATAAACAGCTGCATGCATGATATCATATGGTGACTCTCAATAAATAGACAACATTCAATATTAACACACAATATTAGTTAACAATACATAGGAATATACTGAAATACATTTGCAAGGTATATGATAATATGTGAGATGGAATATTTGTTATATTGATGTTCTTTGTCATAATGAAAGGAATCACTCACACATTCAAGAGGACTGAACAAAGTGAACATTACAACAACATTTTAAATAGCTTCATATTAAAAGAGAGAGAGAGAGAGTGAGCGGGAGAATGCCCAGCATTCTAGCCAATCTGTAGTGTTACCTGGCCATTCAGACCCCTAATGAGCTTGTTTATTAACTTTGGCTTTATCAAATGAAGGTGAGAGAGGGAGAGACTCTCCAGGATGGGTTTGATTTATGAACATGTGCACAATGAGTCAGGGTAATGTAATTCCCTTTGTGTGGAGTCTACAGGCATTTGAGGACAGAGAGAGAGAGAGACAGAATATGAGACAGAAAGAATGAGAAATACTCAGAAAAATGGACAGAGAAACTGGTCACACTGGTCATTAACTTGGCATTACTGAAGATTTTGTTCTATTCTGTTGAATAACTGCAGGCCTAATTCTAAATACTAGAACCATTCCACTATGTTTCCATAAAGTCCAATGAGTACATACCATTTTCAATCCACAGATTTTCTGCTCAACTTTCTGGTCTGTGAAATGTTACTTACATTTTTTGCTTGTGTGTGTGTATGTGTGTGTGTGTCAGGGAGGGAGGGGAGACAGACAGAGAGAGAGAGAGAGAAAGAGAGAGAGAGAGAGAGAGAGAGAGAGACAGAGACCATGTGACTCTCAGGCTAGGCTATGAGCTTTGCAGCTTGTACACACTGACTGGTAAAAATTGTTGGAAGGAGCCCCAAACTGAGATCTTTACCTAATGTACTGTGGTGCAAGGTACCTGTTCCAGTCTTGCACATAATTAAACCTCACTCATTCTACCTTGTTTCTTTATATCAGCAGCATGAACATACTAACCTTTAAACATCACTCAGGGAGCTTTAAACAACAACTCACTGGCACCACATTTTCTAAAACATTGAAGAAAATTTCTGGGGGCAAGTTCCTGTCAGAGAGTTCTCAGGCTGAATACAACCATATCCATATTACCCTGCTCTGAAATGCTGGGAGCAGTACATCAACAGTGGCCAGTCACACAAGCAAGCAATAGACAGCTCTAATGAATTCATTAATGAATGAATGACTAGTCAATGATTACTGGGCCAAAGGACTTGCCCAAGAGCATTCAGGTCTCATAGCACATTATATTATAAAACTCACATGTTCTCATCATTTTAAATACAAGACACATGCAGTGCTACCCCTGTAAAACTATGACATGAATAGCAACATTCTAAGAATCTCAAGTTCTTCTTATCTGGATTATATGTGATGTGTCAATTAGAATGCATGTAAGAACTACTGAGATTGAAAACCTGAAGCTTTTCACTTGGGTAACATGTTTAAAATGACCAGCACTTTCATGCTAGCTAAACTTAAAAGAATTTTATTGGACAACTAGCTGTAGATCTGTAGACTGTAGATCTGTAGAGCTGTCTCCCTTGTCTCTCTGTCACTATCTCTCCTCTGTTATGCCTCAAGTAGCATAAAGCTTCTTACATCATGACAATAGAACACCCTTTTAACTAGAAATAGAAATACACAGAAATACACACACCTAATGCTGGGTCTTATCGAGTAAAGCCATAATACTGCCACAACCAGTGAGCAGAGCAGCTCACTTATGCAGCCCACCTTAGCACTGCATTAAGGAATTTTTTTGACCCGCCAATAAACCACTTCATAACAGGGACTCTCCTGGCCCCAAAGCGCTCTCTGAGACGCAGCTGAGAAGAAAGAAACAGGCCCTTCCGTAGCCAAGGCGATGAGGGGATAAACCAGAGTAATGCCAGCTTCTTCAAACAGAGAGCTGGAGAAAGTCAAAGGTTAATAAAAGGTCACCTGGATGGGAGGATGAAGACGTGGCAGCCCGAGGAGCAGCTGGGATTAGGCAGCTCACATATCAAAGAGTTCCCAGAGCAGGGGGGCTCAACGGCTGCCTGAGCCCAGGAAAAGCTGACTCCGTCACGTCCACTGGGGACGATGGGCCCCTTCCTCCTCCTCCACCTCCTCCTCCTCCTTCTTCTCCTCCGCTGTCCTCTGGATCTGCATTCTCACTACCTACCTGGCTATTTTAAACAGGAAGCCACACTGCAGCTGCTGGGTGTGTCACGATCAGATTCCTAAGATTTTACAGTTTCATGATTGCAGATTGGTAAGGTCAGATGTGGGAGTGTGATCAGTTCACCTAGTGCTTCTTATGGCTTCACTCATATGAAGTCAGAAAATAATTTGTCTCAGTCATCGTCATTCTTATTTCATTATTTTTTTAGATCACATAACTGTGTAACATTTTCCATTACAACACCAAAGTCACAGTGGCATTTTCTTAAAAACAGTGTAACTAAACCATTATTACATAGTGTACTTAATAACACATCGGCAGAACATACTGACACTTTCATAATGACTGTACTTTCATAATGAAAAACAGTATCAATATCCTGTGCACAGAATATCAAGGTGTTTTTACACAATTTTACTTACTATATTATAGTGTAACTAATGGTGTAGTTATATTTTAACAGTGATGGTGTAATGTAAAGTGGTACCATTAATGGTTTTGCTTTTAATTTCAGTGCATGCTATTATCATCCACTATATGTAGGACACAAGTGATAAACATCAGCTGTGTAGGACTTGTATTATATATATATATATATATATATATATATATATATATATATATATATATATATATATATATATATATATATATATATATATATATATATATATATATATATATATATATATATATATTATTAGATATATATTTTATTAGTCTCTCTCTTTATTAGAGACACCTGCCCTTTCATGATTGGAGCTTCTCTGTAAAATAAAATAAAAATAAAATTAGACACGTGACCTTGGTGTGCAGCATAAAATCAGGAGAGCAAGTTTTTGGTGGATCATCTCAGTACCAAGAACTTAATCGTACAGAATACCAGGCTGTAGAACAGGTTGTTCAAAGCATGATGGTACCTCCATTTAATTTATGGCAACTGCAAGAAGGTATCTTAGATGCATGGTTCATGATTCCTGCAGTATGATTTCAACACCTAGTGGAATCTATGCTACAATGTTTTGCTGCATTTATGAGGATCAATGCACTACTAAATTGGTGTCTTTAATAAAAATGTCCATTCAGTGTGTGTGCACTGATTACTATGCAAACTACTGTTGCCTTCACCTTCCAGTTCTTCTCTTAGCCCATAGTATTTCTCAAGCTTTTCATGCTTCTTGTTCCTGATGTTGCTGTTGCTTGGGATTGCTACATCTATCACTACAGCTCTCTTCTGCTGTTTATCTATCACTACTATGTCCAGTTGATTAGCTATTTGGTCTGACTGTATCTGGAAGTCCCACAGGATTGTAGCTTGATCAAGCTCCACCACCTTCAGGGGGTGTCCCTCTTTGACCTCTGACCTTCAAGCACATGGCAAAGATGTTCTGTATACTGTACAAGCCACTTGTTTATGGCGTTCCATGGTTGCTCTGCCTGCTGGGTTCTTGCTTCCCAATGTTATGTGCTGGAATGTCTCACTGGTATCCACACAGTCTGCATCTGGGGTTCTGCCTGGTGTGGTAGATCCCAGCCTCTATTGATCAAGTATTTAGAGCTTGTTCCTGTGCTGCCATGATTAGTGCCTCCATGCTGTTATTCAATCCAGCCTTTTCCCTCCTTTGGTGGGATTTTTTCATATAAGCCACTTCCACTACTTGCTGGTTGGACATAACACATAGGAGTTTATCCTTCCATGATGGTTCCTGCTGTCTGAGGGGCAGTGGTAGCTCAGTGGCTAAGCTCCTTGACTTGTAATTGGAAGATTGCCAGTTCAAGCCCCACCACTGCCGAGTTGCTATTGTTGGGCCCCTTAACCCTCAAGTTCTACTCAGCTATAATTGTAAGTTGCTTTGGATAATAGTGCTAGCTAAATGTAAATGCTCACTAAGTACTTCATCACTTGTGGCCATCTTCCTGGTGTCCTACTGGATCTTGCTTTATTGACTCCTATGCTCACTAGTCCTTGTCTGCCCTCCTTCTGCTTGGTGTACAGTGTCAGAATGCTGGATTTGGGATGAAACCATCCCTGCATTGTAAAGAGCTTTCTTGTATTGATGTCAGTGACTCCTGTTTGATGTGGCTCCTCCTTTGGTCAATTTATTATGCCAGCTGGTATCTGATAACTGGTAGAGCATAGATATCATAGCAAAAATGCATACATTTATTTAATCATAGGGAAATTATTATTTATCACACCTGCCAAAACACCACCATCAACCAAGGACTATGCTACCCATAAACCCCGTTTGTTCCCTGTCTCTGGATTATTAGTATCACCTGTGTCTTGTTATCCTGATGTTTTGTTGTATATATGTCCCTCTGTGTTCATTCTTTGCAAAGCCTGGTTTGCCTGTCTTATATTTCAGAGCATTTTGTATTGTTATATGGTTTCCCTGGTGTCTCGTATTACTGCCTGTATTTTTGGATTACCCTTTGTGCTTGTTGCCTATTGGATTTGTTTGCTTGATCTAATTGTTATTGAATATTTACCCTGCCTGTTTTTTGACTACGCTTTGGATTGCCCTTACATTATTAAAGTTCTCGGCCTTCCTGCATTTGACTCTGTCTCTGTACTCCTAACAATACAGAAAACTTAATCACCAATGGAGTCAGTAGGTACTGGAATGTTTCCAGGCACTTTAACCACTCAAAGCCAGCTGTTAAGCCAGCATCATCAGAGACTAGAATTCTTGACTAATATGATGGAGGAGCTTACATGATAGACACAGCAACTTACTGCACTGGTTTCAAGTTTCAAGTTTGGTTTATTTGTCACGTACACAGTCATACATGGTATAACTCGCCGTGAAATGGTTTGAGAATGCTCTGTCCAAAAAAAAAACAAAACAGGGGTGCATAAGGAAATATATATACAAAAAATATATATAACAATGTATGTACAATATATGTATAATATGTATATATACACAATGTACAATGTATATATGGATATATGTGTATGTACACAATGTACAATTCCAGTTTACAAATTTACAGATTTACAGTCACATGGTGGTGGTGGTCCCCACAGTTTATCAGTTGCTCTGATTCAGGGTCCGAATGGCCTATGGGAAGACGCTCCTCTTCAGTCTCTCTGTATTGGTCTTCAGGGAGTGAAAGTACTTCCCTGACCTCAACAGAGAGAAGAGCCTATTGTTGGGATGGGTGGGGTCCTTCACAATCCTCCTGGCCTTGGTCTGGCACCGCTTGTAATAGATGGTCTGCAGATCAGGAAGTTCCGTATGAGTGATATGCTCTGCTGAATGCACCACCCTCTGGAGTGCTTGTCTGTCCTGCTTGGTGCTGTTTCCAAACCAGATCTGCATGAAAATAACTCATGAGTCTTGACCTCCCCAGGATGACCAGAGGTAAGCAAAGTCTGTACCCAGGTGATCAGTCTGTCATGGAAATCCAGCAACACATATAGCCTCTCCTCTGGACAGGAATGTGGAATCGTACCTCCCCTTAGTTCCTTTGGAATGTTATCTTCCACTTGTATCCCTCCTTAATTCTAACCAAGTTATAAGCACTCCTCAAGTCCAGCTTGTTAAAAAACTGAACCTTAAAACCTTCTGCTGGTTCGGGACTCTCCACAGAGCTGGAAGAAATAGCAAGACATGGCAGGTTCAGACAGTTTTCTCTCCAAAAAGCTGACCTTGCAGTAATGCCAGGCTTCTGCCAGGAAATCACAGGGTTGTGACAGTGAAGCCATGTATGACCCAATACCATGTGATGGTGTGACTTAGAAACAATAAGAAAGGTGATATTTTCCAAGTGAACAGCACTGGTGTGCAAAGTAACAGGGACAGTACGGTTTGTAATGAGAGCAGATCCAATGGCGCTACCATCCAGAGAGCTCATCGATGTTTGCACAGAACATTTATTGAAGGTATTCCTCTGTGGGTAAGAGGACTACAGTTACAAAGAATATGTCCACACTCTCCACAATATATACATACCCAAGGTAATATCTGCATCTCCTCTCATATGCACTGAGACGAAACTTATCAATCAGCTTCTTTTCTACCTCATGTAGTGGAGACAGGATGTACACAATATGTCAGTGTTGTTTATTCTTTCCTCTCTTATACAGGAGATTGTCCAGACATATGAACATTGTAACGAGACCCTCAAGTGACTGGGATTCATCACGGCAATCCAATTCTGTAATGATCTCAGCATTGAGTCCTTGTCTGTAAGTGGTGGTTAATGCCATTTAATTCCAGCTGCTGCTTGCTGCTAAGTTTTGGAACTCCAAGGCATATTCCGCAGCGGTGCGAGAACCCTGTCGTGAATTATACATCCCACCACTTGCATTGCCTGTTAGGGGGTGATCAAAAGCAGCCCGGAAATGATTTGTGAATTGGTTGTAATCTCTTGTAATATCACCACCTTCAGTCCATATTGCATTAGCCCACTCTAAAGCCTTCCCACTTAATAAGGAAATGTTAAGGGAAATGCGGACAGCACCTATGCACAGGGGCTGATGTGCAAAATGCAATCAGAATTGTAACAGAAATCCTTTACAGCCTGCAGGATCCCCATTGTACTTATCAGGAAGTGTACTTAACACGAAAGGAAGAGCTGCTAGGTGCGAGTGGAGGAAGTGTGACCGCACTAGAATTTCTCACCTCACCGGTAGATAATGCATCCAAACAATGCTTTAACTCTGTTACTGAGGGAACCTGAAGGAATGCGTTTTCCCAACCAGAAGCCCTGGGTGGACAAAACCATCCGCAAGGCTCTGAACTCTCACACTGTTGCCTACAATGCGAGGATCATCAGCGGGAACATGGAGGAGTACAAGTCTGCAGCATACAGAGTGCGCAGGGCAATGAGGGAGGCGAAGCGGCGCTACGGGAAGAAACTAGAATCACAGTTCCAGCAGAGTGGCTATAGATCCCTGTGGCAGGGACTACGGACAATCATGGACTACAGGAGCCCACCCTCCGGACTGATGAGTACGGATAAGTCTCTGGCGAACGAGCTAAACACATTCTTCACTCGCTTCAAGGCTACCTCTAGCAACGCCAATGCTAACAGCGCTAATGCTAACAGCTAGCGTTAACAATGCTAATGGTGCTATCAGCGCAGCCAACGGTGCATGCGCAGAGTCCACCACAGAACAGCGCCATCTCATCATCATGTGAGGAGAGTGACGTGAGGAGAGTGTTTAAAAGAGTGAATACCAGGAAGGCGGCGGGACCAGACAGTATCTGCGGGAGAGTCCTCAAAGCCTGCGCAGACCAGCTAGCCCCAGTATTCACCAACATCTTCAATCTCTCCCTGATGCTCAGTACCGTCCCATCCAGCTTCAAGCGATCCACCATCCCAAAGAAACCTCGACCCTCTGGCCTCACTGACTACCGCCCTGTTGCCTTCACATCAGTCGTGATGAAGTGCTTTGAAAAGCTAGTCAGAGACTTAATCAACTCTTCACTGCCAGCCTCCATGGACCCACTGCAGTTTGCATACCGCCACAACCGCTTCACTGATGACACAATTGCACATCTGCTCCACACCACACTGACCCACCTGGACAAAGGGATGGGTAATTATGTTAAAATGCTGTTTGTCGATTACAATTCAGCATTTAACACTATCATCCCCTCCCTACTCACTACTAAGTTAGAGGATCTAGGACTGCATACATCCCTGTGCAACTGGATCTCCAACTTCCTAACAGACAGACCACAATCAGTATGGGTGGGCAACTGTGTCTCATCCACCCTCACACTCAGCACTGGAGCTCCTTAGGGTTGTATCCTAAGCCCCCTGCTCTACTCACTGTACACCTATGACTGTGCAGCCACTTCCAGCTCCACCATCATTGTCAAGTTTGCTGACGATACTGTCGTCATGGGCCTGATCTCGGACAATGACAAGAGGGCCTACCTGGAGGAGATTAAACACCTGGAAAACTGGTGCCAGGGAAATAACCTCCTCCTAAATGTCAGCAAGACAAAGGAGCTGATTGTGGACTGCAGCAAGAAGCAGGAGCGACACTACCAACCTGTGAGGATCAATGGAACCACGGTGGAGAGAGTAGACAGTTTCAGGTACCTTGGAGTTCACATCTTACAGGACCTGTCCTGGTCCCGCCACACCAACTCCCTGCCAAAGAAGGCTCGTCAGCATCTTTACCACCTCAGATGCCTAAGAAACTTCAGACTGCCCTTCAAGGTACTGCGGAACTTCTACACCTGCACTATCGAGAGCATCCTCATGGGGAACATCACATGGCTTTCCATGACAGACTGATCACCTGGGTACAGACTTTGCTTACCTCTGGTCATCCCAGGGAGGTCGACTCATGAGTTATTTTCATGCAGATATTTGTGTGAGACAATGAATAAGGATATACGTGACTTCATAACTTCCTGCTCAGACTGTTCTCAATCTAAGGTTCCTTGCACACTACCTACTGGTAAGCTCATGCCTCTTCCAGTAGCAGAGAGGCTATGGTCTCACTTAGCCATAAATTTTGTTACTGATTTACCCGTCAGAAGGCAAGACTGTTTGTCTAAGGTTGTGAGATTTGTACCATTACCCTCTCTTCCCTTCACCTTCGAGACAGCTGAGATCTTGTCCCAGCATGTATTTAGGATATACACAATACCTGAGGATATCTTGATGGACAGAGGACCTCAGTTCACATCCCAGGTATGGAAAGCATTTATTGAAAAGCTGGGAGTAAATGTCAGCTTGACTTCTACATATCACCTGCAAACCAATGGTCTGGTGGAAAGAGTAAATTCAGGAGCTGGGCAAATTTTTAGGCTGTACTTCAGAGAACAACATGAAGTATATAATATGGGCTGAGATGGCTCAGAATTCCAGCATTTATTCCGCTATTGGTCTCAAACACTTTCAGTGCATCCTAGGATATCAGCCACTGTTTGTACAATGGAATCCAGAACCCTCAGCATCAGCAGCCATTGACGAATGGATGAAATGTAGTGAACAAGTTTGGGAAAGCACCCACCAGCAAATACACCAGGCAATTTCTCATTTCCAGTGCCAAGCTAACCATAGGAGAGCACCTGCACTGAGTTATTCTCTAGGACACCATGTTGTTGTCAACCAGGGCCATGCACCTTAGAAGTAGCACTAAGTTAAAACCTTGCTACCTAGGCCCTTTTTTAGTTGTGAAAAGGATAAATGAAGTTACCTACAGTCTGAAGTTGCCTAGTTCTTATCATATTTCACCATCATTTTTTTTGTCCCTATCAAAGCCATATGTTTCAGGACCATTTTCGGTTCCTGTACTGGAGCGTGCTCCTACACTGCAGGAGTTCAACAGCTCACACAATCAGGGAAATACTGGACTCCAGGAAAAGAGGAAATGAGATGCAATATCTCATTGACTGGGAGGATTACGGACCTGGGGAGAGGTGTTGTGTCCCCAGGAAAGATGTGTTGGGTTCCTCTTTGCTTCTAGATTTTCATAGCTCTCAACCAGAATGGCCTGCTCCTCATCCTAGGGGTCGTCCTCATGGCTGTTCGGCTCTACTCTGTCCCATAGTCCTTTTGAAGTTTAATTATTGATTGATAAAAACAAATGATAGACGTTATAAGACAGGCAACATGATTTTAGCGGACTTGGCTCATGTCTACAGAGCCCCCTAACAAATGAATAACAACTTAAAATAAAGGAAATTAAAGAAAATAAATAAAACAAACACAAAAATTCAGGAAAATGTCTGAAGGTGGAGCACTCCTATCTGACAAAAACATGGCAGGAAAGTTAGACCTAGTCTATGGGAATAGACTTATTTTGGTCAATGAATGATCAGCTATCAGTCTGCCCACATAAGAGGATGCAATAGCTCAGAATGATAGAAATCCATATGAACCATGTGTAATTTGCCACACATAATTCCAAAATCTTTTGTCTGCGTTGTTGCCGACCCTGATTTCCTGCATAAAGGTGTTCAAAGAAGATGAAATGAGCCAATCCAATTTATTGGGACTGCTCTGAACTTCACCGATATCCCCGAGACTTTTGAAAAGTGTCCCAAAGGTGCCTACAGGTGTATAGCCATCTGAACTTTGTATAGCCATGTATAGCTGGCTTCCTGTTTTTCCTGTTTCACCACTGTTTCGGCATACTAGCTCTTATTGCACTCTTGGACTTAAATACATTTTACCTGGAAATCGACAACTTCCATCAGACATCAAAACTACCTTATCATCACATACTACATCCAAAGAACTACCAAAAATGTAAGTAACATTAACATTTTGCTTTTCCTTCCTGGCCGTTCTCCTTCACTGCACTCAGTGCAACATGTTTAGTTATTCTTTGTGCGTTGTTAGTGATAGTTTTATCTGTGAGAAGTGTAGATTAATTGCTAGTCTGACAGAGAAGATTCTAGCACTAGAAGTGCACATCCAAACCTTAGAAAATGTTAGACCTATCGAGGAACTAGTCCTCCAAGCTCTGGATGCCTTAGGGGAAGTTAGCAAGCCCTCAACTCCAGTACTACAGCCCTCGCAGCGGGGAGAAGTTATGAAGTTACTGCAAAATATACAATCTTTGACTCGCCCACGGGAGCACTACACATCCCCGATTCACGTGCCCTTTCCTTGTTTAAATCTTATCTAGCTGGTCGCTACCAGTTTAACATAAACGGAGACTCAGCATACAAGGTTAGCTACAGTGTCCCATAAGGATCTGTTCTAGGGCCTTTGCTTTTTTCTTTATATATGCTACCTCAAGGTGACATTATACGTAAACACTGTGCTAGTTTCCACTGCTATGCTGATGATACTTAGCTATATATCTCAGCCAAACCAGAGGACATATATCAGCTTAGCATTACTGACGAATGCATAAAGGACCTCAGATACTGGATGTTGAGGAACTTTCTCTCACTTAATACTGACAAAACAGAAGTACATCTATTAGGCCCAAACACTGCTAGTTACTCACTCTCTAATTACTCAATGAACCTCCGTGGTCTCCCAATCACATCTTCTCAAACATCTTCTCAAAGATCTTGGAGTTATTATGGATCCCAGTCTCTTGTTCAGAACTCATGTAAATATTTCTAGTACCGTTTTTCTTCACCTTAGGAACATTTCAAAGATTAAGAACATGCTCTCCTCACATAATGCAGAAATGCTAGTTCATGCATTTATTACTTCAAGATTGGACTACTGTAATGCCTTACTATCTGGCTGTAATACTAAGTGCCTAAACAAGCTCCACCTAGTTCAAAATGCAGCAGCCAGAGTTCTTACTAGAACTAGAAAATCTGATCACATAACTCCTATCTTAGCTACTTTACATCGGCTCCCAGTAAAGTTTCGTATTGATTATAAAATACTTCTAATAACTTACAAAGCACTGAATGGTCTTGCCCCATAGTACCTTAGAGAACTCTTAGTGCATTACGATCCACCATGTCTTCGTAGATCAAAAGGTGCAGGCTCTTTAATAGTACCAAGAATAAGAAAATCTACTGTAGGGGGCAAAGCCTTTTTCTATAAAGCTCCCACACTGTGGAATAACCTTCATGTAAATGTTCAAGATACAGACACAGTCTCAATAATTAAGGCTAGGTTGAAAACCTGCACAGTCAGGAATTATATTAACTACTTCCCATCTTAGGTAAACGTGTAGCTCTAGGGGTCCATGGGCATTAAGAGTTATGGTAAACTGGGATGTTTTGATGCTGTCACTTCACCTCTCTTTTGTCACTCAAGTTTGTTGAATGAGAGCGGCGGAGTGCTGATGTTCCAGGGTGTCCTCATGCCTGTGTTTCCTTCTGGCTCTTTCCTTTCAGCTGTGCTGCAATAGCTAGATCTGCAAGAGTCCATGATTGCACATTATAGTTCCATAATTTACACACCCTCATACCTGGACATGCCTAATAATCTAGTCTCTCTTTCTGCCAAGGTACACCTACCTCTGATGTCATGATGTTACTGAACCTCAACCTGTCTTAGCTGCTATCGATCCTCCTACCACCCTAGCCAACTACTATCCGTTGCGCTTAATGGTTTTCTTGCGGGATGGGTCTTGGACACATGTACACCTTTGGGACAAGACTAGGACCTCAAAAAGTTGGAATAGACATTAATTGATTATTTTTTCATTTTTAAATAGATTTTTCTCTTAAAATTGTTATTATTGTGCTGACTGTTGTTGGCAAGAGGCGGATGCCCCCCCCCCCCCTCCCCCTTTAAATCTTGGTTCCTCTTGGTTTCTTCCTCATGCTGTAGGGAGTTTTCCTTGCCACAGTTGCCCTTGGCTTGCTCACTGGGGGCTTGGACTTGGACATTTGTAAAGCTGTTTTGTGAAAACATAATTTGATTTTATTTGAATTCAACTCTGGATTTCCAGTTGACTAAATTAAAATTAATTACTGCTGGCCAAACAACTAATCCCAATTTTGTCAATGATGAAAAGAAGATGACTATAAAATGATGGCATAGTGAAGAACACAGCAAATGAGTTTAGAAAAACTAATGAACTGGATAGACAACAGGCTTAGTAAATAAGATGCAATTCTATGTACTTGATTCTTCTTGCAAGAGGTTCTAGACTTGTAGTTACAACTTGGTTTTTTTTTGGGGGGGGGGGGTGTACGAGAAGGGAGGACTCGGCTGGTCTGTTCATGCATTTCAATCATTTCTATGATTCAGTCTTCAGATTTGATTGTCAGGCATTTTCCTTGAGTTATCTTATAAGAAACACAAAATAATACTATATAGTAAATTAAAAGGAGAAGAATTTAATAAAACAACTGGAACACAAAAGCATATTGAGATATAGACATACAATTTCCTACTAAATTGATATTTTGGATTAGGTGAGATTAAGTGAGCGTTTTTAGGACATAGTAAATGGGAACATTTTCTTCGCACCAAATTCATCTGAGCACTGACTTTATGTGTTTCTTAATGAAAGAAAACAATATAAAACACAACGATATATGAAGGAATCAGTTACATTCTTGCTTAAGAAACACACTATTTAAAGATAGGAAATGTGATTATTTCATGAATATTATAGTTGTTCTAATGTTGCCAGCAATGTTCATGGCTCAAATAGTCTTCCTCAGCCTATTATACATGAACTGAGGAGGTAATCACTTATTAATAACAATCATGGCAGTTAATATGCAGATACTACAAGGATAGGGTTAAGACATAGATATTATTATGGCTTCATGGGTAAAAAGGTAACATACCTTTATATAGAGAGAGTCCCGTAACAGTTCAACAGTAAGGAGACCCATGATTAAGCACAACTCTGGACATGTCACAATCCCCTATGGTGGGGCGATGCATGGTTAATTGATCCAGGTTGAGGGACCTGTTACAGTAACTGAGGGAAGCTGTGGATTCATATTTCACACAGTCAAGTATTTGGTTCTGATTCCTTTTGACATAAACTAAAAATGAAAAAAAATTATTTGAGTTTGGTATTGTTGTGATGCTCAGGAGGTGACAATTAATTCCAGAAAAATTAGAATCCAGTAGTCCTTTAGGTATATGGACTTTTAATAAGTCTTACAGATCTAGGTATTCTAGAATTTGAATTTATCCTTAAGCTCCTGTCAGGGTGTTTTATGGTCTTTGAGTTCACCAAGCTAGGTCTGCATGACCATAAAGTTGAGCCATGTGTCCTAGCAGAAGTCATAAACCTTTCTTACCGAGAGGCTTTGAAGACCTGATAAATGGGATGAAATGCAAATCTGGTGGAGCTCAGAAGGGTTCTGGGCTTGATAAGTGTGGTCCTCTAGGATGGGTGTTGAGGGTTATTTTATAAATGAGAATGCAGTCAAAAGGGAGAGGAAGCTGCGTTCTCCACTACAGTATTGATAGCCCTGATCTTGTTCTTCTCATTCAACTGACTTCTCAGGACTTGCCTCACTCTTTGTAGGTATTTGGCTGTAGCTGCTTTCCTTGTGGCCTCCATGATTCCCATTTGCCTGTGGATTCCAAGGTACTTGTAGCTGCCTCCAACATGTTATGTTTCCTTCTGGTAGTATGATCCCCTCTGGTCTAGCTAGCATTCCTTTCCTTGTAACCATCCTACCCTTATGCAGTCAAAATGACATTCAGATGTCATTGCTGTGTATCCTGGTGAGATGGTTTAGTGAGTCGATATCTCATTCATTCTGGCATACAACTTGACGTCATCCATGTAGAGGAGGTGACTTTTGGTATTTCCATTCTGTAGCCGGTATTCTATAACCAATGGGTTCCATCAATTAGTAGGTTCATTTGAGCTGCCAGGTGTTCATGGAGTGCAGTTAACTTCTTCAGCCAGTAGCTGTGGGCCACATCAGAGGCAGGAGCTGTCCAGCTCTTCATACCCTTTTTTGGACATCTGTCATATGCTCTGAGGTTCAAAAACCACTGTGTTGTGCGATGCCTCCTCCAATATGCTTTTTATGGTTGCTGGTAAGACCCATCACACTGCAAGTTACCAGTCACAAAGCAAATAAAAAAAACGTGCTGTAACTACACAAAACATATTCATCAAAATGACAACACGTGCTACATTTCAGAAACGCAATACATATTCATGAATGCTATACAAATTCAGAAGACACTTTATTCAAAATGACAACATGTGCCCTACATTTTAGAAATCTGGTGCAAATTCAGAAAACACATAGAACTTCAGAAATGCTGCAAATCCAGTGTGGTGGCTGGGTTCACAGAAAGGGGTATAGACTACCGTACAGCTAGCAAAACAAATTTATATTTATGATTACCATGGTTTGTCATTGGTATATGGTACAGAATGATCAATTGGCCTATTTGTGCTTCTCATTTTTGCCTTTGTTGCTACTGTTGTAAAGGTTGTAAAGAACACAGCCTTAAAGAATGTTGATAAAACAAAACCCCATTCAACACCAATATAAACCTAAGCTTGCCAGTAAATAACTAGCTAGCTACATTCAGAGTGTGTTACTATTTTACAATCCAGTTCAACCTAATGAGATACTGTCTAATACAACTCAGTTTCTGTCTATATACCTACATTTAGAGTGTTATTGATTTCAAATCATGTTTTGTATGCATGTTAAAACATCACACTTAAGATAGTAAGAATAATACAACTGACCAGCTGGTCATTTTTGCAGACCAGCTAACCAAACTGGTCACTGTATCAGACCAGGTGACTATCAAACTTGAATGAAAACTTAGCCTATGCTGTAAATTACTAACACATGAATGTAACTAGCTAACTACATATTAAGACAGAAACTTAGTCATGTTAAATGAGATTTTTATTAGCATACTTTAAGGCTGCATTCTGTACAACCTAGAAACAGTAAATACTCAAGGATGCACAACATGAATAGGTCAGTTCATTCTGTATGAGCCTAACCAATGATAAATCCATGGTAATCGCTAATATAATTATTTTTCATCAGCTTGTCTTACTGGAATCCATCCCCTATACATGTCTTCTGGAAACACTTCCGTTTCTGAAGTTGCAAGCATTTTTTTAAATTTGCTTTTCATTTTGAATTTTGAATTTAATTTTGAATTTGTTTTCATTTTGATGAATATGCTTTGTGTAATTGCAGATCTTTTTTTCATTTGCAGAGTGATGGGTCTTCGTGGCCACCGTATCTTTTCCAGTATTGTGCAGTCTCCAGCTTTGGTGGGTCTGTCCTTATGCTGTTACCCTGCCATCGAGAATATACTGTGGGAGATGTTCATATTATCTTAGCTTATACCTCCCTTGTGTCCCTCTTCAGGTGAGCAGCCCAAGGTAGTTCATCTTTGCTTGGCAGTCTCCAAGGCCTCAGGTATGAACAGGTTGTTGCAATTCTCAGGTACCTTCATCACACCTTTCTGCAGTTCTGATAGCTGGTTTACTTTTCTCTGTGTTGCCCACATATTGGCTTCTTTCTCTACAGAGGATACTGCTTCTTGATGCTGTTCATCTTGTAGCATCTCAAGTATCACTGGTATAAACTGATTGGTCTCAGTGATGGCCACAGTAGTGATGGTCCATAATGCTGGTCCATAGTGGTGCATTCACACCTTCCAGCAGCTCTTCAGGTATTTCACTTGGTCTTGGTAGTATGCTACGAGTGGCACCCAGCTTAACCATGATCTTCATTCTCAGGTCAGCAGCTCTGGTGTTGAGCTTGGCTCAGGTGTTCATTGGACTAGAATAGGTTGTAGATGAATCTGTCAGGAAGATGCAGCATTCTACAGTACACCCGTGGCCCATGCCACATACTAATCCAAGTGTTGAGGCTGGGAGAAGCAATATTGACTACTCTGAGCTTAAGGTTTTACTACAGTTGATAAATAAGACATTCTGAGCTTCATATTTCACTCCCGTGTTTCATCGCAATACTGTTATTGCATCTCCAAGGGAGGAGGCAAAAAGAAAGAAAGACAGAAAGAAAAGGGAGATTTAAAAAAAGATGCTATATATGTCTGGAGAGTACATGGCTGTTGTGGACACGCACTCTGTAATAATCTTTGAGTATGTGCTCGTGAGAGATGAAACAGCACAATTATATCAAAATCTATGCCTCTTACAAGTCTTACAGAAGCCCATGAAAAGCTTGTTTCTATCAGTGAAGCAGCCATCATTGTCTCTTAGTTCAGGGTAATTGCAATAGGGGTACAAAAGTTTGTGTGGAAGTGAGGAGAAAATAGAATAACATGCTCTGTATGTGGCTTCCACAAGCACTATTTATTTCTCCTCTTGTCATCAATGTGAATAATTGATGGTGCAAAGGAAAAACAATAATATGAAAATTGTGTCAAGGCTATAAAATATTTGTGGATTTGTCTGAGTTGGAGAGAGGAATGTCAGAAGTGTGAAAGGAGTTGTGAAAGTCCCTCAATAAAAAAAATAAAATTAAATAAAAAAACAGCAGAATTATAATAACAGCTCACAGCTTAGCAAGGTATATGAATAGTTCAATGAGATAGAGATCAATAGCTTCCATACTGTATCATGATGGCCTAATGCAGGTTGTGTTTTTTGTTCAGGGCTTTTGGTGATTTGCAGATTTACCTTGGAATTATTCTGTGCTGATGATATTTTCTATCAGATGTGACTTGTCAAAGGGAAAAATTTGGCTATACTAATGACTCTGCATTTATTTAGATGAACTGGTGATGAAACCACTTCTCACTGAGTTGTGCTCAAGGATTCAGAAACACACATTTGCAAGACAATGACATTCTCTTCAGTGCACGTGATGCTACAAAATCTGCATCCAGAATGCTGCTGTCTGATCTCCAGTCAACCACTCCACATCACAGATGCAGCTCCAGGCTTCATGTTTGTGCCAGCCTAATAACTACTCCTCACTCTCAATGCAGCATGCACAGCATATATAGCATAGGAGGGTGTGTGGCGGGACAGGGGCCGATCTCCAGCCGAGTCCCTCCCAAGCTCGCTTCAAGATGCTGCCGTGGCTCTCCCTTGGGCGTCGGCTCTGCTTCACTGAGTCGTGTGATGGCCGAGGTCCCCACCCCCCCGCCACACACACTCCCACAAGCCTCTGCTGCTTGTCGGGAAACGACAGGCCCGAGATGCAGTTTTATGATGATTTATTTGAGCCACTCACTGCTCTGTAATGGAAATTTATTTGGAGGAACGGTGCTCCGTGGAGGAGGCGAGCTGGGACTGGGTGGGCTGGGCTCGGCAGGCCAGTGCTGGAGAGAGAAGAGGCACAGATGCAGAGCACCATGTGTGCTGCCTGAGCACACAGCAAAGAACATGGCTCAGGAGAAAAAGGCATTTGTGGAATGAACACTATGCTGATTGTTATGCCTGGTAGAGAGCTTGGATCGGTTTATGAATTTAACAGTGCAGGCGCTATTGATTACCCCTAAGGGTGTGTTCAAACTTGGTAGCATTGGTTCGATTATAACGAACCCTGGTGTGATTGCTCTGTTAGTGCCGTTCATTAGAGTAAGTGTAAATGCTTCCTTTCAAACTCTGGCGCACACCAAATAAATGGACCGAGACTGCCTGGGCAGGTGGGTCTCAGTCCATTTCTAAACAAATTATTTTGTGGTGCATTTGAAGTATGAATACAATACGATCCAAAGGTATCTAAACCAAACACAGGATGCGATGTCACAAGATGCGATAGTAAATACACTGCAACACAACTGAGTACATCGGAAACAACAACAACAAAATGTTTTCCATTACAATTCAGTAAGTTCCTGATAAGTGCAGTAAACTTATAGACTGTATGTAACAATGTATCATTTTCTTGTTTGGTCCAGACCAAGGGAACCGAACTATAAGTATGAACACTTATAGTGTATATATAAAGTATATATAAATTATAGATACGATTTTTAATAAGGACATCTCCTACTGATTACCCTTTTCCATGTTTCTATTATGATTAAGAGAGGGTGCAGGAAAGAAACTCTCAGTCCTAAGATTTCATTTGTGATAAAATTGTTCCTTGTCCATTACTAAACTGGTGAGAATATGTGTTTGTGTATGCATTTGTATGCATGTGGCTATGCATGTGGGTGTACATGTGACTGTAGATGAGTGTGTTTCTGGAGGTGTGAAAAACGGTTGTGCCAAGAGTGTTACCACACCATCACACTATCACACTTTTTTATATGAAGACCCCCTTCCCTCTCTTTTTCTCTCTCTGTCCGGACAATCACATGCTTTCACAGACATTCACATAGGCGCACACCATAGAACACCAAATTGCCCATAGTAATTATAAAAGTGAAAACCAACCATTTAGGAAACTATTTAAAACACACAATTTTATTTTATTTTTAAATGCAAGTTGTGGTTTTGTCCATTGATGTTTTCCCAGGGAGATCTTCAGAGTCTGCACCGATGGATCAGCAGCTCTCTCAGGCCCTCTGTTGATGCTCTTTTCCAAAAGAAAGAACTTTTACATTCAGACTGGGAAACACTGCCCCTTTTTCCCTGTTTCATTTTGAAGACCTGTGTCCCATTATTCCTTTTAGGGCAGCTTTTCCTTTGAGAGGACCATAAACCCCATACAGTATATTCTATGGAAAAGCCATTCATCCAGCAGCAAGTCCAATCCCCAACTGAAACCCTGCACTGCTGCGCAGTTTATTTCTCTCTCTGCCTCTTAACTTCTCCTGAGCCAATGAAATGTAAATCATGAAGGCATAAATCATGTGACCATTATCTGGCAGATCAGCAACCCATAGATTAATGTACTTTCTAGTAATCTCCATGACTTGTACATAAGAAACAGAAAGAGAGCTTAGGAAGAAGGTGACAGCATGCTGCATTTATTATCTATAAATCCCCCACTAACATTAATATGGAAATCCTCAATGTAATTTGCAGTGGGACATTGTGCTGCACCTGATTGTAATCTTTACATGACTGGATGAGTTGCTTTGCTTGAAAAATGTTTAGAGCAACAACAAAAAAAACTATACCATTAGATTTGAACAGATGAGTCTTCTCTTGACTGTGAATTAAGTCTTTCATTTATGGGAAAACCAAGGGGGAGAATCTTGATTACAAATGTATCGGCGATTTATTTCAAAGCTATATACACTCAACGGTTTCCTGTTTGTAATCAAATGGTAATTCTGATCCAATTTTTCACGACTGAGATGCTGACTCACAGCACACGCCTGAGAGTTGAACACTGAAGCTCATCAGCTGCTGCATCTGAAATTAGATTGTGTCAATTAAAGACGAGAGTAGATGGGAGCCATGTTCCTATGCTCTGAGTGCTGAAATTATTGATGCAGTGACTCAATGCACAGCCGGGGGGACTGCATGTATCTAGCAGTTCTTCAGTGGCTACGTCCTTGACTGATGGTGTGTAGACTGCCCGTCTGCTTAAGGAATATCACCTCCCATCAGGTTGATGAAAGCACTTGCGGGACCAGATTTCTGGGGTGTTTACATTTCACATGGCACCTTCAGGATGAGTTGGCAGGTCTAGAGGGATTTATTTTCTTTTTTTTGTTGGGGGGTGGGGTGATCCTGATGGAGCATCAAAAGTAGTTCTACAGAAATAAGGGTCACCTTTGTAATCTTTCATATGGGCGAGTCTGGGTTTGAGAGAAATCTAAACTGTGAGCAAGTGGGGATGAGGTGTGATGCTCTGCATGGTGATGGATACTCTCCACATGCAGAGCAGGCTCGGCAAATACGGGCAACTGCTTTTTAGAGGTGGGGAATTAGATCAGGGAGAGTGGGACATTTTAACATGAATTTTAACATGAGCGTAAACATGCTTGAATTGCAAGAGAATGAAAATGTTGAATCCTTAAATGAACACAATTTGCAAATTACATTCATAAAAAATGTTGCAAGGCCAAGATTCCAAAAAAAACCCCAGAAAATCCTGAAACCCATAATTGTTGATTTGAATGTGTCCCTTTCAGCTTCATATTTTCCTTAAATGTCCTTAGCCAGGAAAGCAGGAAAAAACCCTTTACAGAATCCTTTTGTCCTCAGGCTGGCACCTGCCTATCATTTTAATTGACAGCTCTTGTATAAGTACCTCTTCTAAAGTCATCACTTACCAGTTTGTAGCAAAACCTTATAAAATATTTTGACTAAAGTGGCGCAGAAGCTGAGGAGGGCGAGAGACAGAAATCCTTTTGTCGAATAGTGCCTTAATAGGTCTAATCACATGATGAAGTGAATAGACCCCACCTTCATCCAAATTTGCATAGGAGGGTGGCTTGTCAGAAAACATCTCATCAGTTTATCTGGATGCATTTAGTTATTGCTGCCCCAGTGTCTCTATGGTGTCCCCAGCTGGGTGCTGGAACTGGAGACAAATCCTCCGAGTAGGGAGTAGTGAAGACTTTGGCCTTCTGGTGCTTATGGAAAAACAACCCAGGGCCTAAGAGTTTTGTCATGGGCATACAACATGCAGAAGAAGAAAGGAAGCGAGTCTCCGACTGAAGAGTTTAATGAAATGAATGAAAGTGACACCAAACAAAAACATGTACTAACTAGAACAAAATAAACTAAAATAACGACAATGGTTAACAACGGACATGGAAACAAAAAGCGCTTATAAAAGGTACAATGTAATAACATATCAACCTCCAGGTGGTGTGACCAATGAGATAGCATGCACCACCTAAATGAGGCGTGGCAACAAGTCAAAACAAAGACCACATGCTTAACAACATGCTATCATGCAGCACTTCTGAACCTAGAACTTACTCAGCATTTTATGAGGTCTAAAACAATAAAGCATTTATATGAATAATATACCAGTCCTAAAAGAGGTCAGAAAGACAGGTATTGCCTCCTTTGAGAAATGCTACTACTGTGAAGGAAAAAATACTACAAGAAGGTTCCCCTTCAATGCCAACTACAGTTTTATTACTAACAGAAAGAAATGGCACAATAGCCACTATTTTCCAGCAGTGAGAGATACAGGAACCCACCAATCCTCAAGTGTTGTCTGCTTCAGATCAAGGACTCAACCATTTGTCAAATATGACCATGCTGGGGCTAGTTTTGGACTCTATATTTATTCCCTCTTGGCTGAAGGTCTTAACTTGGTCCGATACTAGTGGGAGCTTGGCAATCCTGCAGTGCTTTCTATGGTATAGCCAGTTTATAGGATCGACAGTGCTTTTCCTCTCCAGTGCCTTCAAGAAAGTCAGAGGTTTGCAGTTTTGAATGCATATTTTTCAAAACCAGTCAGTTAAACACTGGCACTAACCATTCAGCACATCGTTGCTATGGTCAGGCCCATTCTCACAGGAGAATTGAATTAAAGAGTGGGTGATGTCACGGACTGCTCCTCCCCCATAAGTCACTTGGTACGGCCCGCCGCGTGCAGAGGGATCCACGTGTACTATGTTTATTTGTGTTGTTTCCGCCCCCCCCCCCCCCCCCAAGGATTGCGCACACGTGCACAGGATTTAATGTTAACGTCTTATGTCTATTTAAACCAGTGTCCGTGTGTGCTCCCATTGTTGGTCTTTGTCGCTACGTGTGTGTTTACCTAGATCTGTGTAGCCGTAATGTTGGTTTGTGTTGTTTTCATTAAATGTGTATACATCTTTTAATGTTAAATATATAGTCGTGTTTATTGTAAATGTTGTATGTGCCACGTCTGTCTCACGTGTTTACTGTTAATAAATGTTCTGCATGAAGGAGGAAGTCTGTGCGTCCTGCCCTACACCCTGCGGCACTTGGGCCAGCAGCAGCATTACAGGTGAGGGTTATTATAGATGCACTAAAATATGTAATCTGTGAAATTAGTGGGAATGTTGGCTATAATAATCAACATAGAGAGAACAAAATAAATTGTGTCCTTTGTGTATAGTTTTTATATTCATTTTTTGTAGTTTTCACAAAACAATAATTTTGTCTACTTAAACTCTAAACATATAAATAAATACTGAAAACCTCAGAGGAAGATAGAAGCAGACACTTGAGCACAGTCAAAGGCATGAGAGACATGCATATTCAGGAGATTTCTCTCTTCATCTGTATTTAATTCGATATGAACCCAATTTCTCTTTCTAGTAGCAAAACAAGTCAGTAGTATGTTTCTGGAACAATTATGTGTACAAACACATTCTGAGATAGAATAAGGTGTTAAAGGGGGGAAAATGTGTTAAAACTGAAAACAAGTTTATTGTATCTATCTCCACAAATCGTTTCTCTCTTCATCATGCAGCACTGTCTGTTTTCCACTCATGCATGTTAGTTATTCATACAAAAATACAGTGAAGGATGTTTGTATAAATTTGACACAGGCTCCTGCAAACATTGAATTTGGGCACCCATCTGCCCCTCAAGAAGTTATCATAATTCTTGGCCACTATGTACTGTACTATCATTTTTATGTGATATGAATGAACCTTCTTTAAGTGGAAGCTGACAGTCTGTCACTTAGCCCTGATTGTCATTCTGTCATTTTAAAAGAAATCAGATCTTCAATCGTCCATCTTTTTCATGATGTGAAAATCCAAGCCTGATCCTAAATCAATACTTAAGTGGGAGGTGCTCTGAGAATGCAGAAAATATTATTGTTCTCTCACTTGTACCACCTCTTCACTTTCAGGACCATAGAGAGTGGCCAGGACTTTAGCACCTCATACAGCATACAGCAACCTGAACTACACAGAAGAGTGGGAGACTGGAGAAATCAAGGAAGCAGCAGTTGAACAGAAAACGTTTCCTTTTTTTTATTTTTATTTTTTAACTTTTTCTTTACTGGATATTCTTTATATTTCATATTTCAAGGTTTTTATTGCCTTCTGACAATGTTTTACTTTACAAGTTTACTTTTTTTCAAACAAATATGAACTGAGAATATTTACCTTGAATCCAAAGATAATAATTTCAGATTGAAGGCACACGCCCTGCATTCCATGTCACAGAACTGTCTAGTTTTTATCTGACATCTTATCTGAGAAACAGTTTGGTTTGTAATTCAAGTATTTGCTTTGAGAAGCCCTGGAAGAGCGCATGTCATAATTGTGCAAATATGATACTGGATCAATGTTTGCGCAATACATGGCAGCAATAGTGACTGTGCATACATAACAGTTTGATACAGAGACGCAAGTGGGCGAGATTTCATTAGGTGAGGGAGGGAGGGAGAAAGAGAGCAAGAGCAAGCTAGAAAGTGAGAGGAAGAGATTGAGAGAAAGAGAGGAAGCGAGAGAGAGAGGAAGAGAGAGAGAGAGAGAGAGAGAGAGAGAGAGAGGAAGAGAAAGAGACCTTGAAAGCAAAGAACTCATTGCATCAAATTGAGTCTCTTGTGTTGAGCCTGTCCAGATCTCACTGATTTCTTGAGATCAGAGAGGAATTCAAAGGCCTTCATTTATAGAGAGAAAGAGTGGGGGCAGCATGCTAGAAAGACAGAGAGAGCATGAGAGAGATAAAATAAGAGGTGGAGATTGAGAGAGGGAGTAAAGTGAGAGAAGAAGAGAGAGAAAGAAAAGCAAAAGGGAGAGGGAGTGAGAGAGAGAGTCATACAGAGAGAATGAGACAGTAAAAAGCAAACTTAGGAGAAAAATGAGAGTCGGTCCAAGTGGTTTTGGCTGCATGCTCCATTTGCCCTTTGTGACAGAAGGGGACCGACAAGCATCGGCAGGAATTGAATCAGTAGATTAAGCACCACCACCCCCACCACCCCAAAAAAGGTCTCATAGAGGCGGAGATGGAGAAGAGATTGCAACGAGAGATGTTTCAGGAGAGGAGCCTTTGTCAAAGGCAAGATTGATTGGGTGATTAACTATCTAGGGGGAGAGTATTAGTGGCCACTCCTAACACTCACTGTCACTCTTCGGAGGTCAGATGAAAACTCTGCACACAAGTGTGGTAAGGATGAGTCCCATTGGCTCTGCACATCTCAGACACATTGTTACAGATACTTTAATCAATTTAGCTCGTTTTGTGTGTTTTTCAGTGAGGTCACTTCTGCCATCCCTGGGTTCTACTAGTGACAATTAGGACTCAAAAAAGTTGTGTTTAACACTAACTAAATTTAGTGTTTGAAATCCTAATCAGTAAGCAATATTAATCAGTAAGCAATATTAGAATTCTTTTTAAAGGTAAAATCTGTAGTGCCAATGACCTGTAGTATTTTTGTAATGGCTTTCCTAATTCAGGAATTGAGTTCATTAAATATTTCAGCAAATATCTGAGTTAGAATATTTCTGTTAATAAGCTTCTGTTGTCATTGTAAACCCTAAATGTGTTCTAACAAAAAAATGGAAAGTTCACATAAATAGAAAAGATAAAGCTAGAAGCCACCCAGGTCTTTATTGTAAAAAAATATTCACAGACTATTTTTATTTAAATATGAGTTCAGTTAACACAATAAGTATAACAAAAGACCTCAGAGACACCAGAAAGAGCTGTAAGATGGTCTGGACAAGCACAATAGATTTTTCAATTTGCTTCCTATTCATTTGTTTTTGTGCAGCTAAGTATACCCATGATTCACTACCCCTGAAATCAAATGGAAAAGCATGAATGGGTGCCATTCGTTGCATTATTCCTATTGAAAGTATTGATCTGTTTAGTAATGCTTTTTATAATGTATGGTTGCCCTGAAAGAGAATGAATGGGTGCAAGGAAAAATAGAGAAAGAGGGAAAACCAGACATAAGTGACATAAAAAAGGAAAATGAAGTTACAGAATTTTACAGCCTTTATGGTTCATCATGCTTTTTTGTCAGTTCATCTCCTGTAGGTAATCTTAATATTTTAATTTTAATAAAATGTTTTGATTTGAGCTAACTTCACTCCCAAGACAGTTACATTTTCCATTGATTTCATTCAGGATTCATTTTTTAGCATATGGGGCTGCACAAAAGCAACTTCTTTGTCCCTGCGAGAGACTATTGTGGCTGAATTTTGAGATGTGCTGAAATGTATTTGAAATTCAGAATGGGGGCTCACTTCATATGCAGTGCTCCCTGAAGACCAAGAATTCAAATGACTGCTAAACTGTTCGGATTGCAAACAGTTTAGTGGTTTATAGATATATAGAGGTCATTTCCCACAAACTCTGGGACAAATAACCACTTAATGTTTGTACAGTTTTCTTTTCAAAGTAACCTAACTGCTTAGAACTGCACTGAAGCCAAGGACCATGTAATATACCATATTTTGTATTTAAATAAATTGTTCTGCTCTATGCTTTATGTTAAAATACTTCTACATAATGTACTCTATGTAGAAATCCATTCAGATTGTCTTCCTTTTTAAGCACTGTGATCCTTTCCTTTTTTTGTGCCTGATAACTAATTGGCAGATATGTGCATAATTCGTTTAGACTTAGTATCCAGCTAGCACAAACAATACCTTGGCATCAGGATGTTTTTTTAATACAGGATCCTATGCCCAAGTAAAAAAAATGAGACAACAGGATCAGGGATTTGTGAAGATTTGTTGGGATGGGTGTGTGGCAATCTTAGTTTGACACTTCTCTAGCCTCACAGCTATCATGTGCTGTATCATTGTGAAGTGTAGGTGTGTGTGTGTGTGTGTGTGTGTGTGTGTGTGTGTGTGTGTGTGTGTGTGTGTGTGTGTGTGGGTATGTGTTAGTGTGAGAAAGGAGGGTGTCAGCACTGTGTGAAAATTAGCTCTGGAGGGTGTACGCACATGTGCCCATGCAAACACATACACACACCACACGTGCATGCATGCACACACACACAGACACACACACACACACACACAACTACCCTTCAATGTCATCGGATGACCTGGCCCTTGGGTCTAAGAGATTAAAGCACCTCCCATCTCTTCAAAGCATACACATACCCAGCCCCAGTCCACATGTAACTGAGGTAGGGAGCCATTGACTCAGCTTACTCTCTGAATCGATCTCGCCCTGCAGGTTACCTTTAATACTCCCCATCAGACACAAACCTCTCTCACCTCATGCCTATCTTCCAAGATACTGAACAATGTCTGGAGTGGACCACGTTAAAATGTGATAGATGTCAAACACATGGCTGAGTTAGTTCTGTCACTTTACTCTCATTACATTGAGTTAAATTATAATGTATAGAACAGAGAGAGGTTCAGAGAGGCCCCCCAACATCACCTCTACTTCCAGCCTTGCTGCAGACACCTGTACAGCGAGTCTGTGAAAACAGTATAAAGATCACGTGGAAAAGTGTGTTTGGTCAATCCACCCCCTCTAATATGACACGTGAACAATGGCTGTCATTGTACGTGAGCTCAGCGAAAAAGCCCAGAACAGCTACAACAAAAGTTGTTTGACTTTTCCGTTAAACGTACACATGAAACAAATTATTTTTTAAATCAAATAGAAAACATATAATTTTTTTTAAACTGTAGTGATGATACTTATTCATTATTCAACACCGATAACCATGACAAATGCAGCTATAAAACCTTTCGTGAAGCTCTGCCTTTCAGTCCCAGCGCTCATATCTTTTCAGTGAACGCACATCCCCGAGGACTTGATTTTTTAAAGCGAAGGCATATTTGAGAGGCAGCTAAACTGAAAGTGGTACCCGGTCAGTATTCTTGTCCGTAGCACTTTTCAAAACGAAGTTATGCCCATGGTGAGAAGGTTACAGCTGGTGAGTTCAGTGCTGCCTGGGAGTTTGTCCTCTGTTTCCAACTGAAAACAGAAAAATGGTGCTCAAAAAGTAGTACCAGTCCTGTTAAATGCTTGAAGAGAACCCGAGATAAGTTTCCTTACCAGAGATCCGCTCAGTTGAAAAACAGGATTCCAAGCAGAGTACCAACCAAGCCAGTGGTGCTAAATGGCACCTGTAGCTGTGCTGAAAACTGCCTGACAGTGGAGAGTAATTATGTATGTAACAAATCAGCTTCATCCTCTGCTTTGAATGTGATAAAAAGTCTTTAAAATATGCTGTGCACTGTATAGATTTCAGTATTCTATATATCAATAGTCTCATTGGGTCTAAAAAAATTATGTACTCAGCTTTTTGCAAAAATAATTCTAATAATTATTTTTAGATATTATATTTTAGATATTAGATATTTATTTTATTCCATTATGGTTACATAGATTATAATGCTTTCAAATAAGACTCTTTTCAAATAAAGTCACAGATTAATTGTGCATGGAAACTGAGGAAATGAATTATCTCATTTTACACCTTTAAAAGGTGTATAATAAAGTGACCTGTGAATACAGATGCCAGGTAGGTATTTGTAATGAGTGGGAAGGGAATTTAAATCAGCACTATTAAATGCAGTGCCACATGATCTGTGTTTGTTCCTTCTTTCTGAGCTGTGAATTTGAAGAGGGCTGAATGCTCCATAGCCCTCCAGTATTTCAGTAAAGGTAATGCTGGGCTTTTGCTTTAATATTCAGGAAATCCTAGGTTTGCCTTTAAGGCTGAAGCTATGCAGATTTTAACTTATGCTTTAGACTCTTTTTTACCGTTTTTCCCTTCTCCTTTAGCCCACGTTGTATATTCCTATTTCTCCTTCCCTCGGCTCAGTGGCATATCCACCTCCTGCTCTCTCCCTCATCCCACACACTACACAATTTCCTCCTTCAATGAGATTACCTGACATTAAAGATTGTTTGAGGACATGGTGTTTTTGCACCTGCCCTTGCTCCACACTGGGAGTTCGCATCTCATTTCCACTATCATATAAGCTTGGCTCCTCCTGGAGGTCATCAGCCTTCCCACCCCTTCACTGACCTCTTCTTTGAGGTGGTGCCGCTGACCTGCAAATTCTCCTCCCTCTGATTGGCTATGGGACATCTGATGCGATTGGGGAATGAATACTGAAAAGGTCAAGATGGCTGCTCATAGGCAGAGGCACACAGGGTGTTGTTCAGCACCATGTCTGAATGCATTTGATATGGTAAAGCCTATTTTCGACTTTGGGCTCCCAAGGCATCATGTTGTGTGGGAAGGTCTAAGACTTGACCCCATCCCATAAAGTAATAAGTTACGTTAGCATGTAACAGTGATGCTAAAGTCTTAGGGTTAGTGTCGGTCTTCTCTGAGCTGTGGTCATTGCAGAAAATGTACAGAGGTATTAATGTCAAGCTAAGATCCCAGGATGGTATTGAAATATAAATTAAAAGGCTTCAATAAGGATTTGCAAACCTGTTTAAGTAGAAGCACTTTTGACATTTACATTTTATTTTAGCCCTTTTATTTAACAGCTTGGAAAAAACCCCCCAAAAAAAACCTCTTTCATTAGGATGGACCCTGTGCAGCTAGTATGAATATTTTCACCAAAAAAGCCTCACATTTTCTTACATCTGTAAAGTTCATATATTTAACATTTTCTCACATCTGTAAATTTAATGTATTTAACATTTTCCTATATCTGTAAAGTTAAGATATTTAACAGTTTTGCACAGTAAAATAGCCACAAGGACAAAGTTAATAGAATTACGACTCATTAAAGGTGCACTTAATGAAATCATCCAGAGGCAGACCTTATATCCAAAAAGATTATCAAATTAAACGAGCTTGATCTTCATGAGGCCCATCTCTAGGGTGGTTAACTATATCCCACCAGACCTCCTTGAAGTTCCCATTTAGTATTCACACTCCAACTTGATTGATGGTATGCAATGTAGAATGGATAATCTAACATTCAAAGTTCCTCTTTTGGTCTAAATGTCACTGTGACACAGTCAGGGCCTTTCAGTAGGTAACGCAGAGTCTCAAATGTCAGCAGAGACATTGTTTTGATTAGATGAGAGGACTCTCCATTCCTCTCCTTGCCCTCTCTTTCTGTGCATTGATGTGCTCTGCACCACATTCTCAAACATCCCTTACTGTCCCATCCCCTCTCAATGCTACCTATTGACTTCTGCATTGTGTAATTATGAGAGATAGACCTGAGAAACATTAAATTAGCTCTGGGCCTCGATTGTAACACTGCATCTGTGTTGTGTCATGCAGTGTGGGTGGGCTCAGGTCAGCCCTGCTGATGGAGCCCGTCCTGCTTCACGCGACTGTTTGCATACACGGCTCATACAGTGGAGGTAAGGACAGCAGGCTGCCGTGCGCGCCGTGGCTCCTCTCAGTTCCCAGCAGCATGGTGTCCCTTTATATTCTCCATGGCAGTTGTCTTCTTATCCCCTCTCCTCTCCCTTCTCTAGTGTCTTTTTCAAGACATTCAAGGTCTTTGCTTTGCCTTTTTCTTACTTTGCCTTAGGTGGAAATCCTTTTCAAATTTTCTCAAGTTTCAGAGACATTCAGACAACGCATCAATGTGGTTACAACAGACACTCAAGCAAGTTTCTCTCTCTCTCTCGTTCTATCTTTCCTTCTCCTTGGAAATACTGTCAGCTGAAATGCAAGCTGCCAAACAGTGTTATGGCTGTGTTTCCATGAATGGCTCATATTGTTTGTTGGGGAGAGTGACTGTCTGACATGTGGGTATTGAAGCTTTTACTGTAGCCTTAGGGAACATCTTCTTACCATATGTCTTAGCCTGCTCTGGTCAGGTCCTGGCTTTGACACCTTGACAACAGTGCTCAGAGCATCTCATTTGTCTGAAATCTCACACCCCTCTGTCTGCAGTGGTACCAGGGCACTGCTCGCAGAAAATGATGGTAAAAATATTCCCCATATCAGCCTCTGTCTCTCTCTCTCTCTCTCTCTCTCTCTCTCTCTCTCTCTCTCTCTCTCTCTCTCTCTCTCTCTCTCTCTCTCTCTCTCTCTCTCTCTCTTTCACACACACACATACACACACACACACACAAAGAGACATATCAAAAGTAAATTCAAACACATTAAAAAAACACTTTCAGAAGATCAGTCCCGCACACACATATGGACTCAGAGAAAGAGGAAAAAGTGAACCAGAATGCATACATTCATGCATATACACACGCACATATTCAACACTATGAGAGAACATCTACTGGCTGCATTTCACTGCCCTGCCAGACCTCTGGAAATGATCACAATGAGACATCAGAGGAGAGACACTCCCCACACCCTCTCACCAGCCAACCATCTTATGCCCCGCTCCCTCCCTGCTGGAGCAGAGTTAGCCCTTCCTTTCATGACTCACCCTCGGGATTATCATATCAATCTACGTGACCTGATTACCTGCCTGTCAGTTCTCAGCCCAAAGAGTCAGATCAAGCGCTAGCTCTGCCCTCTCCCATCCTGCACTGCTCATTAATGCTAGCGTGAACATTTTCCTTCTCCCACTTGGTCCATGCTGAAACTTATTTCACTCATCCTTGCAACGACTTCAAGGGCCTCTTCAGTGTTCGGCACGGGGCTCACAGCCAAATTTCTGCTAAAAAAAAAAACCCTGGAGAGATGTCCTAATGCAGTACTTTTATAAAAATTATGCAACATTGCAATTTCACTTCTGCAAATCATAAGAACGTTTGCGTGGAAAGTGATATGACTCATTTGCTTATTCATGCAAATTACAGAAGTTATTCTCGATTCTACTCAGTTACACAAACAAGCAGCAAAGGAATTATATGCCACATTATACACTGGGAACATGTTGGTTCTGCAGTTAAGTTGACTTCATGGACCATGATGTAAGTACACAGCACACTGCTTTGCAGACCATCCCAATCAGTTCTCATATGGTGATGAACTAAAATAAATGTACTTGCTCTGAAGTTGCAGTTGGGTCTTGTTATATGTACCTTAAAAAGCCTGAATTTTTGGTTGTGAAATCTATCAAACCCCCCCCCCCCCCAATACTTGCCATACAGTCAGCATGTGCAGCATGACTGAGATCTTAAACACAGATGGCTATGATCCTCAGATATTAGCATGCCCTGTTATTAAGGGGCAGACAATTAATTCCTCTCTTCGGCAGCATGTGATACTAATGAAAGTTGACTCTGCGTGGTGGCCTTCTCCATGGGATTTAAACGAGGACAGAGAGGCACATGTGTCCTTGTCAAAAGCATCTCTTCCTTTTCTACCTGTCATGACCGATCTAAAACAGTCCACGACAAAGCCTGGTACATTTCTGACACATCTTTTCTGAAACCTTTGTGACTGTTAACTCATCCTAGTCAGCTCGCTCCCCTGAAGAAAGGTTGCTTGCAGTGAAGTCTTGCTTCAGATTTGGGGATGTCTGCTTTGCGTTCCTGGGCCTGCTGACCCTATCATGCTCAGATGTGCTTGTAGTCGGTCTCCAGGTAAGGTGCAGATCAGAGCTAATCCTGGGTCAGTATTAACGCACAGCTTCTACACAAGCCCATGTTTGTGGAGGACACTTGCTGACATTTAGATGTGAGTGGTTTGTGAGTGGTTTTCATGTTCATAGTGGGTCTTTGGGGCATTTCTTTCTTTACACTCTTTTTATTGGGGAATGTCAGTACCTGCGTGGAGACCTCCTTGCTCCCCCATGCAGTCTGCCACTCGCTGGAGATCAGACAAGAGTGTGGGGGAGGCCGGGAGAGAGGAGCTGCTGTTTAATCCTGAAACAGATTTGTAATCTTAGCTATTACTTATAGAAGAATATCAAAAGCAGCTGTTTCAGATCAGCTGCAAAGACGACCTTGAAAACCCAAAGTAAATAATTTACTCTTTACTGCACTGGCCCAAAGTCTTAGGACTTATTCACAATCCATTGAATTGCTTGTAACTCCCCGTAACCCCATGACAAATAATTCTACAGCTTCTGGCAAAGGCTGCAAAAGCAGGTCATCTTTGTGTGTGTATGTGCTTTGTGTAAATCCAAGTAATTCTTTATTCATAAAGTTTTCACCTCGGCGACAGGGAGGATAAATGGCAGTTTAAATGGCTGTTCAGAGAGCGGTGACGTATGGATTATGAACAGAGACAACGATTGATTCCCTGGCAGTGCAGGGGCCAGTGAGGCTAGAGCAGCCGTGCCTGGCAGCAGGCCGACCGGTTGATGGCTCAGGTTGCTGAATTTGTCAAAGTCATCCTCGCCCTGCGTTTGCAGGAAAACGCATCACAGAGCACATCTTGCACAGGAAAAGGAACATGGCCTTCGAAAATCATGATTTATGATAATGTGATTGGTTGTAATGCAGAACTGGGTGTCTTGTGGCAATATGGGCATCTGTTGGGCAAAAGAGTAGCAGCCCTGATATTAGCACATGGTTGTTTTCTGTACTAATGGGGGTGGTGGTGCTGTTTTCCACTGAACGTCATAGTGTAACATGCTGAAAAATTATTTGGATCCTGCCTCAGTATGGCAAAAAGAACACAAGTGAGAGACTCATAATTCAAGGATGATTGTGTTATCTGTCTACATACACCACTGAATAGACAGATGTACAGAGACATAGGAAAAACCCAAATCATACAGCATGGCACTTTATTAACACAGACTTTGGTGTTCTCTCTCCACCACTCAGTAAATGTCTGCATTATTCATCACAAATACGGAACTGGCCTGATTTGCATGGAAACGTAATTGATTTGTGAGAAAAGATGGAACAATGAATCTGTTCTTGCTTCTTTTTTCTTCAGCGTATCTCTTCAAATTAACCTCCACTATCTTTCTCTCACTCCTTTTTTCTTTTTTTCTCTATCTTTCATTACCTATCTGCTCCCCAGATGACACAGTGGTAATAGCCTGGCGGCATACTGGTAAACAGTTTTGACAAATTAAAATCACCTAGAGCTCAAGCGAAGAGCTCAGGTCTTTGTGCCTTTGTGTGTGTGTGTGTGTGTGTGTGTGTGTGTGTGTGTGTGTGTGTGTGTGAAAGAGAAAGAGGGAGAGAGAAAGAGATACAAAGAGAGGGAGAGGAGAGGAAGAGTGAGGAAAATACCAAGTTTACTTGTTCTTACTGTCCATCCTGTATAATTTTGCCTCTTTGTCTCTAAAGCTTTCAGAGCACACTGTACAGTACAGCCAGAGTTTCAAATAATTTCAGGGAAGATCAAAAGGGTGCTTGACAAGCAACACTGCTGTCAGGCTTCTCAAAGCCTATCAGGCTTGATTGAAATGCACATTTTTACATTCTTGCCTTGCAACAGTGCTTTAGCAGGGAGCCAAGCCTGTTATCCGGTTACAGTTATGTGTCGATGATGGATGGGTGTGATGTTCATCATTTACATGAAGTCTCCCTTTAGGATGTGTGACATTGTGCGTTAGCCAAAAAATTAACAACTGTGGAGCTCTAACAAAACACAAACTGAGTTTAGGCCATCTGAATGTTCTATATCCTCCACAGCAATTAAACTAAAATTGACAATGGCTTAAATGTGAACAAATGTTTGGTATCTGTGGAAGTCTGTATTAGTTACATGTGTCAAATGTGGAGCAGTTCTAATTATTTCAAGCAAAATCATACAAATCATTAGGTTAGACTCACATATTCATTTACTGTTTCATCTGGAACAAAAACATAGCACAAAAATGTACTTCCTTCATAATAGTACTCCCATAATACACATAAGGCATTGCTTCCTCTTCCCTGCATCATTTCCTCACTTTAAAGCAAACATTAGGACTTAACCTTCCACTTCAAAAAGAAGCTTAAGGATGCAATTTCAACTAGATTACAGCAGTGCATTAGCTTTGTTAAAGGAACTACAGTAAGTCCCTGCTCCGCATATAGACTTTACAGGCGATAATCGCACCTGCCTATTACCACGGCAACTTTCAGCTCAACAGACTCACTTTCCATCCTGCCCTCCATCCATCTTCATTTCCTATCTTGACACGATGACGGGAGCTTCCATCATCTGTCATTATTGGCGCATGAAGCTGTGCACTGGAACCAGCCAGCCTTCTGCAAAAAGGAATCAATCTCCAGCATCCTCTCCGAGCATGTCACAGGGACACGGATGTAGGTGCTGAAAGTGTTGCAGCCTTGTGGGTAATTAAGACAGCAGAGTGCATACATAAGTCAAAAAGGAGGATTGATTGCTGTCAGGTTGAAAGAAGAATGCAGCTCTTTCTGGTGTGAAGTTGTATATTTGTAGATGCTGGGATATGCAGTCTTTAAAAGGGCACATGTGCTTACTGTGCTCCTCAGTTACTGAAGGGATTTTGCTATGCTAATTTCTCTGCTCGATACAGTGTTAGGATATTTATTGACACCCATATCTTCGAGAAGAGCAAAGCATTTTAGTTCTAAACTTTTTTGATGACTTTCATTTACAAACAGTGGCTTCATTATTCTGCCTGTAGGTCTTGTTTTGTGTTTTAAGAAACAATGCTACATTTGACTCGTACTACTGCAGTTCACTTTGATTTACTAAGTACTCAAACTACTAAAGAAACTGGGACAACCATTTCTTTTGGCTTCAGTTCATTTGAGAATATTTGGTAAAGTTTGAGGGTGACAAAATTTTGACCATAACCCTACTAAACTTTGAAGGATCTTTCCATAGAAGGTTTAGTTCTAGACTCAGGTTCGTGTTCCCTGCTAGCCCCAGCCTTAACCATAAATCAGTAAGATCAGCTCTGCTCCTGGACTGTTAGGCCAGTCGCTGTTTCCTCTGGCATGTGCACAGCAGCAGCTGCCTGACACCCTGGCAAGGTGACCTACAGTGAGGAGCTTCAGGAGTTACCGCCGACATTGAGATGCATCTCCACAGCCTCTGTTTATTTAAAGTATGTGGCAAGAAAGTGAGAGGGCATGTGTTTATCAAAAAAGGAGGGGTAGTGCGAAAGAAAATGGGGCACCACACGGGTCATCTGCCCGATCTGAGCTGGCGTGAGCTGGCGTTGACTTCAATTAACTCCTGGGGGAGGTTTCCCGCTGGATGTGTGATCTTTATCACCGGGCTGCTCCTTAGATCAGTATCACAGGCTGACCCACAGGGAAATGGAGATGGCTGCCTCGACAAAGGACAGAAATCACCTCTATTTTTGGGCCCGTCCCTCACTCCCCTAACAATGCTGTCTCAACACAGACAGCTGTGACCTTGAATAGGAAGTTAGAGTTGGTGAAAGCTCAGGGGTTGCACAGCTTCAGAAAATAAGGAGCATGATACAATTCAGAATACAGAGCAGAACACTATGACGTAGGAGGTGGGAGCAGAATATTTGCCTATTTTCATTGGTAGGGCTCATATTTGGACTGATAGTCATTGTTATAAGTACTGTTAAGTACAGTCAGCCTTGTAGTGTTGACTCTGGTAGAACCAAAAGTTTTCTTATACCCACATAAGTGAACATAGCATGCCACAGTGCACACATTCAAATGCCAAGCAGCACTGAGTGTTCTAAAGGCACCTGTCTCTCTCTAGTAAGTGTCTTTGTTTGAATATCTCACTGTGGATTTTTGGATATATTTCAGTTACACAGTGACGCACCGCTGCACCTGAGGAACCAGTGGATTGAGAGTGTAAATATGCTGAAGCAAATATTAAAATGAGTTAGTGAGAGAGAAAGGGAGAGAGATAGAGAGAAAGAGAGAGAGAGAGAGAGAGAGAGAGCCCTGTCGGATTGAGCATGCTATCTTTACTTTCTCTCTCTTATCTCTCTCTCTCTTTTCCTAGCTTCTCCTCCCTTCCTGCTATGACTTCTGTGGTGTGTAATTCTAGGCTTTGATCACTGTTTGTACTGTCTCTATGATATTTAATGTAATTACACTCAGGACTCACTTTCTGTGTCCTCCCCTGCAGGTTGGTAATATTGATGATCCTCCGTGGGTGGCATGATTGCGGGTTAGGAGCCTATTCACAGAATGTGTCACTGTGAAATTCACACTCACATTGGGTGGACTGAGGAAAATGTGACCCTGCTAATCACACTTCCAGTATTATCAAAGGCAGTGCCCAAAGATGACAGAATCATTTGGGCTTGTTCCATCTCTATTTTCACAAGCGTCTCAAGAACAACCAGAATTTTGGGGGCCACAAGACAAAGGTCTGGAGAGAAAGAGCCTGTCACTTCTGAGTCACATGACAGAAGATGGTGTATGACAGAATGGATTGGGGTGGCCTAGAGGATGATCTAATATAGTATATGAATGGGCTGGAGGGGTAGAGAGGAATAATCTAATATGTGAAGCTCATATTAAGACAGTACACTGCTTGTATCACTTATGAAGGCATGCTCAGTAATAATGTTTCTGAAACTAAATGTCCTAAAAACGAAATAGCCTGTAAAAACGATTTCAATGCATTTGAGTGACAGGACACTAAGGACACTAAATGTTCTCACTGTTAAAAGGAATTTATGAGTCAACGGTTTCTGCAAATAAATTATTGAATTTTGACAGTGCCTGGTCAAAAATAGTAGGCCCTTGCTTGCGGGAGATTATGTTTCTGTTTCCTAAAGAAAACAATAGTCACCTGGTTAATTTCATCACTTTGTAACCTGCTTCTACCTGCACCTTGGTAAAGAGCAACTCAGTGTGTAAAAAACCCACATGTAAATAGCTGAATAGGGGGATCAGGATTTGATTACAGAATTCTAAAAGAAAACAACTCTATACAACACTATAAAGAAGGAACTTTCAGTCAACGCTCCTGTCCACCACACTGAAGCTCAATGTAATGTGTCTGCAAAATGTTTTTGATTATGGTTCTGATTACAAGTTTAGTCTGTTGTAATTCAGTTTTAATCAGTAGCATTTAACACTAACCACCCCAACTTTGAGGATCACATGTATCAAACTTATCAGTGTAAGGGTGTCAATTATGAAGTTGGTGAAGTGGTTCTTGTTCTGAAAATGTTAATAATAATGGACAGATGTCCTCGGAGGAAGGTCTGGGGAGGTAGAATCAAACAAGCTCTGCAGGACAAATGAATGTGGAAGGAAGGAAGGAAGGTTTCTCCACCCAATAAAACTGGATTATGTTCTGAAACAGAAATGGCTTGCTAAAACTACAGGGAAGGGCTGACAGACAGGTAAGCCTGTGTTTGCTGTACAACATGCTAACTCAGTCACTTGCCAGATCTGTAGGGAAATCGAGTAGAGCCTATTGCAGATAGTTAATGTTGCAGATAGTTACTGTCACCATTGTGGTTAACACATCAGTGATGTTCTGATGCCTCGTTGACTTTAAAAAGAGATGTCTCTAACAGCATTGAATAACTTTAGATAAATCATTACAGACCTAACTATGAGCACAGTTATGGAAATAACCCTGTATGCAATTTACATTAATTTCAATTTGGTGTATCTACAATGCAAGCGTTCATCAATATTTATCAAAATATTCAGCCTGAGCAAGTGACCAGGCATCTGGAATACTGAATCAGTCACTCTAGTGTCACTTGGGGGAACTCTGCACCTCTAAGTCTCTCTACTGCACCTCTGACTGGGCATGATGCATTTATGTACTGTGTGCTTTTTCTCTCTCGCACTCTCTCCCTGCTATGGAGTTAATCCAAGAGGAGGCCCCAATGACTATTCATATTCATACTCCTCCTCCTCCTCCTCCTCCTCCTCAGTCAATGTGCAGTGGTTCTGGGGGCAGCACTTGTGTAGTATTTGACTGCAGGCTTCTTTAGAGGAATTAAGCATAATATGGGTGTAAGACCTCAGCAGTCAAGGTTAGAATGGAAAATGGACTCAGGGCATTAGAGCACAAGTTTAAATTACACTACAGTTTGTACATTCACATAAGCACCTGCACACACATACATGCACAAACACTATCCTAAGAAATCAGTCAACTCCAACCCTACTTGAGTTTAAATTGTTATTACTCACTTAGAATGTCTGGCTATACACAAGTAATTGCTCTGGTTGTGTGGTTTTCCAAAGAGTGAAAGTAAATGTTTTCATTATCAGGCCTTGCTAATTAATGCAGTTTAAAAACCCATATCAAGCAAATGCAAACACAAAATGCATTAGACAATGGTCTGTTTGTTGACAAGCCCTCGCATTGCTGTGCGTTTCAGAGAATGCTCAGAATCTCCTGACAGCTCAGCATAAGCACATTAACCCAGAATTAGCTGTGTCATGCTAATCTTTTTATCATGCTTATGTTTGCTAAATATCAGCCTGACTCCAAAGCAGGCAGGAGGAAGTGTCATGTGGGTCCAATCAAACACACAGATCGTAATACAGCATAATCCAATAGCGGCCTTATTTTCCAAGCCTCAAATACAACCACAAACTCAATAAGCAGGAAACTTCATACACGGCTCCCTTTAATATACTGTGCGTTGCCACGGGCAGCCCATCCACCATCAAGTAATCATTTCATAGTGCTATATTTAGCAACACAAACAGACAAGCACATCTTTTACGAAAAGCACCTCAACAGAAATGATGTGGGGGAAGACGGATCTGCTGCTCCCCCGGTAGGGAGGAGAACCCACAGCTCTGCTAGGGCCCACAGTGGCTGCATGCTTGTTGCATTTGCATTTAATATCAGCCTAATCAAGTTAGCACCCAGGGATGCTCCACTCCCCCACAACACTCCCCTAACCCACACCCTGCCAACAAGAAGTGGTGCTTCAAGAGGCTTCACAGTTGATGTCACAGCAATTCTCACTAAAAAAAATAAAATCCTAATAAGATCCTTGTATTAGTTCACTGGCTATTATGTCATAACACTGGTGTTATGGTGTTAAAATGCCAGAGTCTGCTTCGGAAGCATTCCATACAAAGTTATCTGCAGTGTTCTGAGGTGTAGTGTTTTAACACCATAACATCTGATGATAGTTTTTTTAATCTCCCATAACCTGTTTCAGTACTGTCCAAATATCATGTAGTATGGAAAAAAGAGCAAACTTGGGAGATATCTAATAGTACAGAAACGGTTAAATGTTGGAAGGAGATGATCTCATGCTCTGGGCTTCCTTTACTGTAATCTTATACTATGAAACGCCTCCATTGGATGCTCCGTTGTTTCAGCTTTGGAGGGAAGAGTAACAAAAATTAATCATATCTGTGGCCAACATGCAGTGCCTGACTCCTAGCTGAAGCAAATCTTTTTGAAAAGAGAAACCTTTGAAACAGATGCCCCCGAGGTTCTTTTCTTTATCTCATCCAAATGTATGGCACAAAACATGTCTCAAGGGGCCCTGGCCAGTCCAGAAGCTTAGAACAGAACAACAGCATTATCGCAGCATCTGCAGAGCGGAGCACAGAGGAGAGATAGACGTCATGTCGCTCTGCTAAAAGGGCACAGTAACCTTACTTAGCATTCTACACTACAACTTGGGCTTGCCACTGGTGTGTCAGTATTTGGTCCACACGTTGTCTTACTTGACCATGTTCAAGCCTGTATAATTAATGCTTGCTTCTGAAAGGTTGATGCTGGCCTTCAGCAGAAAGGCTTGATCTTTCTGCAGATGATCTTTCTTGCCCCTCATAGGTGCTGTTTTTAATTACTGAGCTTAAATGTGGGATCTCACAGAAAAGCTTCAAATCCCTCACAGTCTAAATAAAGACAGTTAATTGCATTTTCAGTTGCATATGCTGTTTTTGTAAAGTGGCTGTCAGTTTTAAAGAAGATTTTAAAAGAAGATAATGAAGGTAATTTCAGTAAGTGAGCAGGCCTACTTAGAGTTACAAAAATAGTGTTGATAGATATACAATATACAAAAGACTGATTTTTATTAATGAGGTGTGAAGTACTGTACCTAATACATATAATAGGAAAGTAAATATTTATTCTGTTATTGTACATTTTTTTAATTAAATGTTTTAGGCCTTTAGAAAAGTAAATCTTCCAAGGAATGGTTGGCCTGCCAAAATATATCCAAGGAAGCAGCATAATATCATCCAGGAAGCCCCAAAACACCTTTAAAAATGAACTGCAGGCTTTGTATGCATCAGCTAAGATCAATGACTCCACAATCATAAGGAAAGTAAACAAAAACACATTTGATGGGATATTGCAAGGTGAAAACCACAGATAACCAAGTAAAGCGCATGAGTTGATCTCATGTTTGTTAAGAAGTACGTTTATGATCCCCAAAAATCACTGGGTAAATATCGTATGAACAAGTCAAACTCTCTGAAAAAGAAACCTGTCATGGTTCGGCCCCTCCCCCCCGAACGTCCCAACGTGTGTGTCGTCAATGTGGCCACGCCCTCCCTGGGTCTCACACCTGCTCCTCATTGTGTCGTTATCATATATGTATAAAAGTCTGACATTTTATGCGTTTTTGTGGTCGGTATTTGACCCAATTAGTGTGTGTGTTGAGACGTGAATATTATATGTAGAATAAAACATATGTTTATGTTCCACGCGACTTGTCCCTGCATCCTGCTTGAACATCCAGCATTACAGAAACAATGACCAACGCAGGATGCCTGGGAAGGGGAGCAAAAAAAGGAAGGGGAAGAAAGGAGGCAAATGCCCTTCCACAACCTGCGCAGTGAGACCCTCCATCATCCTGGCCTCACTAAATACTCCCACTACAGGGGAGGAGGCCACTGGACGATTTTGGGGCGGGCCTGAGTATGGTCCAGGGTCGGACTCTACGGAGTCCTACAGACCCCCGCCAGATTACGAGGATTGGCACTCGGAAGTGGACTCCGATGGGTCCTACGACCCCTACATGGACTACTATGAGGGTTACGCGAATTATAGAGTGCAGCAACATTAGTCTGCAGTCAGACTTGGGTTTCGACTATGGGGAGGATCCATCTATGGAGGTGGAGGAAGTCCTCATTGGGGATCCTCCCATCGTTAATGACGTAGCGTCTGCAGACTCCAAGAGTGACGAGCCTCCAGCACTTAAGATACTGCCCTTAGGCTCCGCCTAAGAGGTGCCGCTCGGGAGTGAGCAAACCATCCCGTGCAGCACAAAGAGAAGCAAATGCATTCGAGGAGGAAACTCCTTCCCCTAGGGCATACAGCCCCAGAACTCATGCACCTGTACCTAAGCCTCGTAGAGGCAAGCGGGAGGCGACATCAGTGCCCACGCCAGAGACAGGCAAAGCAACTGGTGTACCTCCTGTAATGGGTATGCTGAAGTCACCACCCTCCAAATCGGTGAAGGGTGATTCCCCACAGGTGGGTGGGACCCCAGTCCAGCCGACAACTGTGGGACAGGCCGGGACTCCTGCCGGCCTCTCTCTGGACTCTTTACCAGTCCTTTGTGTAATTTTGTACCCGTTCCTGTCACTGTGTCCATCCCCATCACATTGTCTGTCCCAATTGCTTTGTCCCCCTTTGTGTCTGTGCCTGTGAATGTCAGTGTGTCCATACCTGTGTCTGTCGTTGTCCTGATCCCTGTCCTTCCCCCCTCTGTCCTGCTCACGCTGGCCCATGTTGGGTCGCTCTGTCCCCTGACCTCACTATTTGGCGCTGGTCTCGGGGCCGCAGCCCGATAAGCTGGCGCGCCAGGAGTCGTACCCCCGAACGTCTCCTTGTGTGTGTGTGTGTTTGTCAATGTGGCCACGCCCTCCCTGTGTCTCACACCTGCTCCTCATTGTGTCATTATCATATATGTTTAAAAGTCTGTCGTTTATGCGGTCGTGTTGTCGGTGTTTGACCCAATTAGTGCGTGTATTGAGATGTAAATGTTATATGAACAATAAAACGTATGTTTATGTTCCACGCAACTCGTCCCTGTATCCTGCTTGAACCTCCAGCGTTACGAAACCCTGCATGTCACAGTATGAAAATCATACAACAGTCAAAGGTACTGCTGCTAGCATGGTGTTTCCAGACCTGGACAAATTACCGTAATTGAAGGAATCGTGAATTCTACTATATATAAGAAAATTATTAACAGAAAACAGCCTGTGAGCAGATGCTCAAGCTGAGCTGAGTCATACAGAAAGATAATAATCCACAGCACAAAGAGAAGTTTATAATGGCTAAAACGACTTGATTAAAAAAAGCGAAACTAAAGTTTTTGGGTCATCTAGTCAAAGTCTAGACCAAAGGGCAATAGAGATGAAGCAGCAAGAAGAACACAGCAAGCAGTTCATGCTGGAAAAGCCACTAACGATTACGATGTAAAGTAGCTCTGTGAGGAGACTGGGCTACAATTATATAGAAACAAATAAATAAATACTAATAGCAGCACAAAAAATAAAATGTGATATATGTTCACTTGCTGTAGCCCTTTGTTTAATATTAGATTTCATTTAAACATTTGAAAACATTCGGTGTAACAAATGTGCAATAATAGATGAAATGAGGAAGCATGCATGTATAATTTGTTCATAAGCCATACTGTAAGACCGATAGGACTCTGAAGACATAGGGATGTTTTGATGTAAAGATGAGGCTTTCACAACATTCACAGTGGGGCTTTTCATTAAGAGTGTGGTGGTACATCCTAGCAGGTTGTTTGTGAGCATGTGAGCTATGGCAGTAATATCAAGGCTCCTCTTTGACACAGTAAATGTCTCCTAATAACACAGTGAGCTGGAAGATATAAGAGACTGGAAGAAAAATATACTACCAATGTAGAACATGTCCTTTCTCCCTCTCTCTCGCTCTGTGTCCCAATTTTTCCCTCTCACTGAGTTATGCACAGATGTAGAGTCATAGCATGATGCTGTTGTCACTCCTGTATACCATTCAACCTAACAATTTATCCATCTTGATATACAGTCCAGGCTCAAAGGTCCTCATTTAGCATTTATGATGAGTGTTATGACTCTTTAGAGATGAAATGCCATGAATTAATTATTTACAATTTAATTAATGCACACGCGCACACTCACACACACACACACACACACACACACACACACACACACACACCCACATGTGTATATATAAATATATAAGAGTGCAGTCCTGAAAACAGGTGGGAAAAGAAACTACGCAGGACCCTCAAGCTCCCAGGCCTCTAGTAGAGGACCTGAGTGCATAAGAGTGCAGTTCTGGGAACAGCTAAGCTACTACGCAAGACCCTCAATATATATATATATATATATATATATATATATATATATATATATATATATATATATATATATATATATATATATATATATATCCTTACACTATATAAAGTGCCAGAAAAACTGGTACAGATGAGCCTATGCAAAAATATACGCCAGTGCATATATAGAGTGATAGACATCTATGGAAGCTTTCAGAGCTGTTTCCTCTGTTAGAATGGTAAGTTATCATGATTTAAGTGATTTTCAAAGCGGTTTAATAGTTAGGGCTCATGAGATGGGTTATAGAATTTGGAGGTAGAAGTGAAGTTTGGATTTTGATGTACGACCATTTCAAGTCTTGTGACTACAAGAATTCCAGCAAAACCTCAAACTTACAACAGCAGTGTGATTGTAAAAATGAAAGACTAAAGACTCTGGGTGAACGTGACCAGCGTTGGCTGGCAAGAATCGTTTCATGCAATAGGCGTGTAACACTGCCTCAAGTAACATTGGAATTTAATGCTGGGGCCCCAACAAAATCAGCATGAGGACTGTGCAATGTTCCCTTCAAGATATGGGCTTTAGGAGAGCATGCCCAACTTGAGTACCCCTCATGAATGCACGACATACAGCTTTGTGCTTCATCTGCACTCAGCAACACCGCCACTGGACACTTGATGGCTGGAAACAAGTAGCCTGGTCTGACAAGTCGCGTTTACAACTGTTTCGGGCAGATAGTAGGATCCGTGTGTGTAGAAAATGCCTTGAAACCATGGATCCCACATGTCAACAGGGGACTGTAGAGGCTGGTGGTGGCTCCATTACAGTATGATGTTTGATTAGCTGGCATTCCATGGGACCCCTGGTATGTCTACAAACATCTCTGACAGGTGAACACTATGTGTGCCTCCTTTCTGAGGAGATACACCCATTCAGGTCCTGCATTCATTCTGAAGGGTTTCACCTCTTCCAACAGGACAAAACACCACCACACATGTCTAAAGACACCAAATTATGGTTAGAGGAACACTCATCTGAGTTTGGGGTTTGCCATTCCCACCTAAGTCACAAGATCTCAATGTTATTGAACACATCTGGAATGTCATACAACATGCTGTGAAACACAACAATCCTAGTCCTCTGAATAGAATTGTGGACTGTTCTGCAGGAAGTATGGTGAAGTATGGTGAAGTATGGTGCTCATTGCTTATAGAATATTTCTGCAAGCTCTTGGCATCCATGCCCCATCATATTTCTGCAGTCCTAAACTGCCGTGGGGGACTTACCACTTTTTCTGGCACACACACACACACACACACACACACACACACACACACACACCCACACACACCCACACACACATTTCATATATATATATATATATATATATATATATGAAATGTGTGTGTGTGTGTGTGTGGGTGTGTGTGTGTGTGTGTGTGTGTGTGCGTGTGTGTGTGTGCCAGAAAAAGTATATATATATATATATATAAGTATATATATATATAATATATAAGTATATATATAAGTATATATACTTAGATAATATATAAGTATATATATATATATATATATATATATATATATATATATATATATAAACTTGTTTTTTCAATACCTCATTCATTCATTTATTCATTCAATAATGTAGTTTAAACACACACATGCACACAGAAAACAAACAAAAACAATCAAATACAAATGGAACACAAACCCTTGCAGTCCAGGCTATGATAATGTAATCATTACAATGGCATCAGATCACCCTTTTATTTTCCTTAATAATTCAGTAGTTATATATAAACCATGAAAAGAACCAGGAACCTCTTGTTTATGGTGCCATACAGACTCCATTGCCCAGAGGTCCATTCTGACACGGCTTTGTAGAAAAAAAAAACAAACTTCTCACATACCTCTGGCCAGTGGGATAGTGTTCTTGTGTGCCCAGTATTAGTGCACAGGTTGAGGGTTGAGGTCAGTGTGTGTGTGTGTGTGTCTGTGTGTGTGTGTGTGTGTGTGTGTGTGTGTGTGTGTGTGTGTGTGTGTGTGTGTAATTTATATTCTGAACAGTGGGGCTGCTAGTCCCCTGACTACTGTAGGCTACAGGGGTCAGCATGATCACTCTCCCGCTTCCTTCGCTGCATGGTAAAAGTGTTGCCACAGCGCTGTTTCTGACCAGGCAACCTGTGTGTTCTCAGCTGTCTTTGTGATCTGTCATTATGGCCATCATAGAGTATATACCTGCCAACGTGGAATTTTTAAAAAGTAAACAAAGCAGTGCATTGTTCTGGGCTGTTAACCATCTCACCAACTTTAGATAATCTGGCAGTCAAAAGTTATTTTATCTTCAAACATACTTTAGTATAGTTTTCCACTTTGTTGCCACAGTGTCTCTCCCCTGTGGCCAAGAGACGTATGTCAGTGGGGCAGTAATAACACAATAGCTTCAAATTCTGCCTGAACTGTAATCAGTCTGGATGTTGTGTTCTGATGAACATGTGTGTGGGGTGTGGGGGTGGGGGTGTGAGTGTGAGTACATGTGTGTATGTGTGTGTGATTGTGTAAGAGAGAGAGTGTCAGAGAGAGAGATACTGAGGTTTGTGTGAATAGGAAAGATGAGATTATTTATGAGTCTGATTCCACAGCTGCAAGGGTGAGCATATGTTATGATATATAAATGAAGGAAAATGAACTAAATAAATAATGCCGATTGGAGACATCTAGAGAGAGTGGTGAGACACAAAGACTAAAGAGAGAGACAAATGTGAGATAGACAGAACAATAGAGACAGAGAGAGAGCCTGAAGGTTGATGAGTTCCTGATGAGTGAAAACAGATAAGGTCCCAGATGCCTGTAGGATTAATCCCCTGTGCATATTTGAGTGATTAGTCAGTTATACAATACTTGACCTCCTCCTAACCCATCATTTAAAAAAAAAAAAGTTCCGATACCATTTTACTTTCCAACACTTAATTTCTTTACAAACAGTATAAAGCCAAAGTAACCTGTCAGCAAGTCTATAGCTCTCTCTTCTCTCTGTCTCTCTCTCTCTCATTCACACACACACACACACACACACACACACACACACACACACACACACACACACACACACACACATACACATTATACTGTTTGAAAATAGAATCCTCTAGGTACTGTGGCTGTTTCATCAGTGTTAGCATATTTCACTAGTCTCTGTCTCCATTGAATAATTGATGTCTCGGGCATTTTTGCTGAGGAAGGAGTAAGATGTAGAGGCATTCAAAGAACTTTAGAGATTAATGAAAATTTCTTTAAAAAGATAAGTAAAAATTAAAGAGGGGGATAAAGAGCCCTTAGGGGCATGTATAAATAAATGGTAAGAGGAATCTCAGAGTCCTCTTCACAACTCATGTATCCTGTGATTCTGCTTTTTCCTAAAGCGACATTTTCTCTGCTCTCTCTACTCTTCACCATCTCTGGTCACTTGTCCACTGCCTAACATGTTTAGAGCTTGTTTATACTTTCCGCTTGTATTCAAAGGTGCTAGGAATGGTTTGACGCAGATCACTAGTATTCCATAATAGTGATTGCATTGATTGTAAGATATGAAAAGAGAAAAGGAAAAATGTCTCCTGGAGTTTGGTAAGCTCCTACCTGCTATGTTTAGAAGACGTAATGTACAACCAGCTCAATGAAATTCCTTTAAAGTTGACTCATTGACTAGAATTCATCCATTCATTTTCTCTTGCATGTAATTGAGTTCCCTCGCTGAATTAATCTCATCCTCTGGTGGCAGTATTGGAATTCATTTGACCCTCTCCGTGACTAGTATACAAGAAGCATATTTTTTTCGCCTGGAAAAATCTATAGCTCTTATCATTGCAACACTTTTTGATGTTAGCGCCAAGAAGTGAGGAGTGGAATGGTTCACTCCAGCGAGGGAGGAGTCAGGCCTCAGAACTCAGGTTTTGAAGCTGTTTCTCAAGTCAGCACTAATTTCAAGTGACCAGCGTGCAAACACACTGTAACACAAGCTCTTAGTTAGTCACTAGCCCTCAAGTTAAACTCACCTTCTAAATGTCTGTTGCCTTGATGCATGTTCCTGCTACTTTGCAGGCCAGACCTTTCTCAGGAAAGAGAGGACTGGCCACAAACCCACCAGATGTCAAGACCTCAGCTCTCATCTGACGAGCCCTCGATACATGAGGGGAATTCGGATCCCATTAAAGTAGACTGAGGAGAAATCTCTGGATCTGCTGCGCGATGGCTACCTGGCAGCAGAGTTATGTTGACAGACAAGTCATATTTAGGCTATGCGGACTGTCCAAGTAAGAGGATAGACATCACCTCAAAAAGGCAGAACATTCCGGAGGCAATATAAATTCTGAAAGAGTATGAAAGGCTCAAGGGAAACTAAAGATGATCGAGGGAGATCCACAATGGTAGGAACATGCTTTGTTTGGCACTTCCGCTTTAAAATTTGAGATGCCTTGGCTCTCGTAGGTAAAGCCTCTTTCCAGCAGAGTGCCTGGGACGAAGCCCCCCGAAGAGCCTGCAGGCTAAAGGCTGTGGTATCACTGACAGTAGAAGGCAGCTTGCACATACCTCTACTTTTCTTTCTGTTCATGGGCATGCACATGCACCAGCAGCACCTTGCACTCCGGAGACGGCCTGGCAAAGGCAGCAACAAACAAACAACAATAACCAGAGGCTGATGAATGGGTGCTGGCACGAGAGGTGGGATCGAAGCGATTGATTCGCGTGCCGCTATCTCACCGGCGCTTTTAGCTTCTGTCAAAGCCCTGCTAGAGGGAGATGGATTCTGTCGGCTGAGGCACTGGATTAATGGTGCAGGGGTGACAGCTGGGCTCAGAACTGTGGTCATCCCCTTGGGTAGTATGTTTGTGTGTGTGTGTTTATGTGTGTGTGTGTGTGTGTGTGTGTGTGAGAGAGAGAGAGAGAGAGAGAGAGAGAGAGAGAGAGAGAGAGAGAGAGAGAGAGAGAGAGAGAGAGAGAGTGGGGGGGGGGGGGGCATGTGTGTAGGGTATTGACAGTCCTTCAAGAGGCTGAAGTCCTCTGCTGCCTTATTGACAGCCCCTGTGGAGGTGGATGTTTGGAAAAGACTGTAACCTGTGAGTGAAACTGACATGAGCTAGCTAAGTCTGGGGCAAGAAGTGTACCACACATTTGTTGTACACATCATGTGCAGGAGGGGTCTTAACAAATTCACCCAATACATACATTTTAGAGAGCAACACACACAGATGTGCAAAATAGTCAGAGGCATTTTTTAAAAAAATCATACATTCCCTTATCCTTTTTTTAATTTCCATTCAGAGGCAGTGATACTTTATTCTTATATTTGAATTCAAAGACCCAACTCCTGTAAAAAAGAACATAAAAGAACAGTGAAGGTCACAGGCTTAAGAGCTCTGGGGCAAACGATTCATTCCATTTCCTTTGCCAGTGTTCCAAAGTGCTGCAGACTTTTTTTTTAAATGTTCCGAGGCAAGGTGTCGTTAGCATTCCTGGAGAGTGTGGCTGTCTCTCTTTCTTTTCCCTTTTCTTCCTCTTCTTTCCCCTCTCTCTCTCTCTCTCTCTCTCTCTCTCTCTCTCTCTCTCTCTCTCTCTCTCTCTCTCTCTCTCTCTCTCTCTCTCTCTCTGGTTCGCTTAGCTTCAGCACTCTCTGCAGTGCCTCACATATCCTCGCGTATCCAGCAAAACATTTCTCGTGAGCTTGCGAGGACAACGGGACGTATATTCTTCCTCACAGAGTAATGAGGATAAAAATGTGAGCAGACAGCGACGGAATTAACGACACTCCCCCCTCTCTCTCTTCCTCGCCCTCACGATTTTATCTAATTAAAATGGGATCGCTGCACGCCACTATTGTGCATTCCGTGCATCTCATATCTGCTCCCTCGAGCCCTTTTCGTCCTGCCACAGCTTACTGCACATTCGGCCAAGAACTGTGCCTAATGTAGCTGATGAAGCTGTGGGCACTTCGATAGCTGTTTATAAACAGGGGGTTGCAAAGTTAAGAAAGTGAAAGTTAAGAAGCTTAGAGGCCAAGAAGAGACCAAGAAGAGGTGAGCGCGATGGCAAATGGAAGAATCAAAATGGTGTGCATGAGAGGACAGGAGCGGAGACAGATTGTTTTGTGTTCTGGGTAGAAGCGTGGATACTGAGGCGACTTTTTCTCTTGTCCTGAATCGGCCCATTAATCTGTGTCGGAGCTCGGGCCAGCTGTGCAAAAGGCGCGCGCGCAGAGAGACGGGTTCATTTCAAAGTACTTCTCAGTGAGGAAACTCCATATCTCAGCACACATCAATCTCATTCATTATCCAGCTCACTCCGAAAGGGTTATCTGAGAAGTGCGTTTGCCACATGCAGCATAAAAGTTCACTTTTTCCACATACCCAACCATTCCTAGTCAAGCATGCTGAGTGGTATCTCTCCATCTGTTATTGCCTTTTCATGAAAGATTTAGATGCCAGTAGTGGTTTGGTCATGTAATCAGGTATCAGAAAAGCATACCAAAGCGTGATTGTGGAAGCATTATTTATTCACTTTAACACGAACGCGATAAGAAACTGAAGGGAAACAAGATAATCACTTTTGTTAAATGTCTTTGTGAACATTTGTTTCGCGGACGATAAATTGTCTTGCACAGTTCTTCGCAGTCATAGTCCATTTCGAACGACAGGAGCGTGCTTTTCTAATGATTCTTGGAGAATAATATTTTTCTCTCCAATTAAAGATCGAGGCCCCTTTGAAAGGGCATGTTTTAGGCCCAGCCACTCAGAGCGTACTTTTAGCAAGTCAATCAGAAGAAGTAATTGCCTCTAATAGCTGTCTCTCTCCGCTTGGCTCGGGAGATTTCTCTCTCTTCCGATCGCCGGCGAGCCTCTGACGACCCGCCGTCTCTCATGAGTCCTCTGTCGCCAGAAATAAATTGCCTTCTCGCCGAACGGGTCACAACAACAAGCGATGTCATTATTTTCACGGCAATTGATCACACCTTCGGAGAGAAAAGTCAATAGTCGACATAATTGTTAGTGGTCTCGAGCATTGCTTTCGCTGCAGCTTTTGTAATGCGCTCAGCTCATCCTTTCGAATTTTGCGGATAGTCATCGTTTGTAAGCCCATGTACAGATAAATAGCTACAGTTCTTCGTAGCGTAGGACACACATTCTCACAGGACGTTAAGTCATTATCTAATTTAATATTTGCATTTATGTACTACTCTATGCTATTTTCTTCAGAACTGAGTCTGGGTGTTCTCCTTTATTATATTTGCGTACACCACAGTCAAATACACACATCCTCCACCTTCCCTCGCATACAAATATATAGCCCATAAACACAGTAGGCTCACAGTTGTCTGTCAATATTATTAGCTGCCTAATGCAACCACCTGTTCTTCTCAGATTTTTTAAAGCCTGAAATGCAAAACACTTGGCAAACGGCCTTTCCTCATAGCCACACATGCATCAAAGCTAATTAATGAGTTACCTGAGAGAACACCAATCGATCTCTGCAAGGGGTCTAATGGGAAATTAAAAATGGTTACCCACACTAAATCTCAACAAACAAAGAATGCCATTTTGAAGAAATATCCCACGCTCTTCCTTCGTTTTCATATATATATATATATATATATATATATATATATATATATATATATATATATATATATATATATATATATGTGTGTGTGTGTGTGTGTGTGTGTGTGTGTGTGTGTGTGTGTGCCATTTTTATTTCAGAACATATTATTAGATACAGCAGCAGTCATTTGGACGTGTGTGGATTCCAATTTTGTCTAATAAATTTGATGCTTTGAAGATACATAAGTCCTTTTTTCACTCTGCCTTCATAAACCCACTCTTCTTCTAATGCAACCTGTCAAGGCACCCGATTCTAAAGCCACTACAGTAAACCAGTGTTATAGGATCAGCTTGAATCACAATTTCAGTGGCTTTGACTCAGTCCTTAGTAGGCTTGTGACTGGGACTTGTATTTAGGCTCTTGTCATTTAATACATGATAGAAAATGTTTTTAAAAAAACGAAATGTGGCTGTGCTAAACTTTATAAGTAGTGCCAAACCTTATTCCAAATGTTGTTTTGCATACCAATTTGTATTCCAGTGCCAGCATGCATTTCAATCTGTGTTCTAATCCCAATCAGCAGCTATTCCAAATTCCCTCTTTATGCTGAGAATTAGTGCTGTGCACTTCTGCACTGGCAACACTATTTGCCACAATAAGAATTTATATGTATTTTTTCAGATACTTAAATGCCATGGCTGGGTCCACATTTTCTAACAATAGCTCAAAATGAACCATTTTGTCCTAAAACATTGTGCTATAACAAGATCTCTGTTCCACAGAAGGTATTCCATGCTTTAGAGGATGCTTTCAGAAAACCATTTTACAGGAAAAGTGCAGGGTACTTTTTGTGTAGAGTAGCTGCACATAGTGAATGTAATCTTTACATTGTTACCTAAAATTAATCACTACTAAGATAACCAACACTTAAAAAGTATATGTAATAGTAAGAGAATAGTGATTTAAGGCTTTGTGTAAACAATTACAGATGTTTATATGCATAAAACCTTCTTACTTTAGAAACTTTTTGCAGATATATTTTAATATGTTTTGAGTTAATTTAACCTTCCAGTAAGCATTAAAAATGTCTTCAGACTACACTCTTCACATTTGAGCACTGTTTGTTTAGAAGGCAATAAAAAATGTGTAGTTGTTCACAAAATGCTTTTTGAAAAAATTGATCCAAATGATAAAAAAGAGGTCCATACTGCTCAGGCATGTAGCAACATCACAGCAAAGCTTATCTTGACTGACTAAAACAAGTGTCATTCATAACATTTCCCTAATACACCTGATGTCAACTTGACTTTTGAAAGACGTGGGAGAAAACCAATAATGTGTCAAACTTATAATGATGTTGGACCAACTCTGGTCTATGAGGTCTTGTTCTCATCTACCGCTACTGCTATGCACATCTGTGGTCTCTCACAGAGATAAGGGTGATCAAATCACAGTGGTCCCTGTGGCCTCACCCCACCACAAATGGTCAATATTTATTCAGGACTGTAAATCAGTGTCCTACCACCAGCTGTGAGATCCTGTGGCTGTTGGTGGGGGGATACAAGTATCTGGTTACTTTTGATTGGTCAGTGGTGGCAAACCTGGTTCTTAGTCTCGGCCTGGGAATGGAAGGTGTTTGAAGAAAAGTTGGAGAGGAGCTGACAGTGGAGCTCGGGCAGAGCATGTGAACTGAGGAGCTAGGTTCAGAGAAATGTCTCCCTGGGGCTTGCTCTTTCTCTCTCTCTCTCTCTCTCTCTTTCTCTCTCTCTCTCTCTCTCTCTCTCTTTCTGTTTACCTCTCTCTCCCTCACACTTTCTTTACCTCTCTTTCTCTCTAGCTTTCTCGCTCTCTATCTGTTTATTATAAACATACTAGTAGTATATTGTGTGCTGCATTTATGTTATTTATAATAAGTGTTTTGCCTCATTACAATCTCTAACCAATTGTAGTGTGTAACTATTTGGCTTGCACTATGCAAATAAATCAGTGTTCCTTTAAACTCTTGGCTTGGCACTTCAGATAGCGTTATATAATGTTTATGATTGAGTGCTCACCAAGTAGAGTGAAAAAACAGCTACAGTTAAATAATTGCCAACATCAATTCCATGTAAAGCATCCAATCTGTTGCCCCCATTACCCTAGTTAAGCCATAAACTAGGCTAGCTGAACAGTAAATCTCTGATGTGGTTTTAGCCATGAAGAATGTTAAAAGTTGGTTATGCATCTTCTCATTACTTATTCTGGGCTGTACAATAAAATTAACTCTTTCTAGCACACATTTAATTATAATTTGAAGGCAGATAAATCTATTGATTTAAATGCCTTAACCCTTCACCAGCACCTGTTTCTGTCACTGGTTGTAGGTAAGCAGGATATGGGTAAATAAATAGATCAACAAAACCCACTACAATGATTAAATCAGTTATCAAATGAATAATTTTTAAGATTGTGGCTTAATTAATTCATTAACAGAAACTCATTTGCCAACATTTGCTGGATTTATACTTTGGCTGGCATCCTGCAAAAATCTTGCAAAAAAACACTGCAACTAAATATCAAAAATCACGGGCTGTCCAGGACAGGCAATTTTTATCTACTCTATGTCACTGTGACGTGAAATGGTCAATGCAAGACTACAGTATACTTTAACAAATACAGAGTAATGCCACTATGAGAATTTCACAAAACACACACATATCCATCCATACATAGGAAATTCTAGCTGGTGCTGGAATCTATTGTTTCCTTTGACAGTACAATATTTCTACTTTCTGAGCTCTCATAAACCATGAGGCATAATCAGAGACTTAACTGTATAATTGAGAAATAGGGAATAATGTCCACACACACACACACACACACACACACACACACACACACACACACACACACACACACACACACACACACACACACACACTCTTTCTCTCTCTCTCTTGCTCTCTCTCTCTCTTTCAATCTTGCAGGATTGTAAATTATTTATGTACATAAATGAGAAAACATGATCTGTAAAGGATGGGGTGTTAAAAGCAGAGCGCATTCATGCCTGGATTAGGAATTCAATTTGGAGGTATACAGGGGCCTTACTATATGTTTAGTTAATCTCATTTAATGAGCAGCCAAAGTACAAGTCAGTCGTATCACTTTATTGTGTTTGGATTTGGAATAATTGGCATTTGTACTATGATCATTACAAAAGCTATTTTATTTTTTAAGATAGACTACTATGCTACAAGTATCCTCAACACTTCACAGGTTCCGAAGGAGCCTCACTATTGCTGAGGTGGAAACATCGACAGTTTGTCACTCTGAGGCATTAGAATCTCATCTGCTACCAATTACCCATGCATGTTAAACAGCTATTCCCTTCCCAGCACCAGGGGCCCTGGGCTGCGGGAAATGCCCAGGAACCACTTGCTCAGCTGGGCTCAGCTCCTCCAGCTACCCTTGTCTGGTCCCTCACAGATGGAGCAACAAACCCTCTAGTTACTGGAGGCAGAATACAAGACATGGATGACCGTGTCTCTCTCCGGAAGCCAGCACTGGGCCTTTGGGTAGTGCACTACAACATATAATTAGTGAGGAACATCTGTTCTAGGTGGTTTCTCCAACCACAGTGGGTTTTAAGAGCTTGAACAAGTCTTTGGCCTTGGTGGAAGCAATAGCCTTTATTGCTCTGGATGATAAATTGTTCTGTGTTGCCTACTGGGGTTTTGAGTGTGATTATTGTAACAAACCAAGCAGATTCAGTGGATTTTGTATATGGCTTTTATTTTGTGTTTAAGTAGGGCAAAAGACCAGGGAAATCAGATAACATAAAAACTTTAGTGTGCTCACTGTTTAGGTGCTTTTCTTTCTTCCACAGTGGAACATTATCATTCTCCAATAAACCAGCCCTATTAGAACTGTTTGATGTAATGTGATATGATCTTCTCTGGGATCATTCATGTCTAGGAAAAATTCAGACATATTATCTCTCAGACATGTACTCCAAATCATATACTATCATATTGTAATAGATAACAGTTACTGAATGTAACAAGATCATGAAGAATTTGTTAAAGGGAGATAGCACAAGCACATCCGTGAGCAATTGGTTTCTGTCAGTAATTGAAACACATCAAACAAGTATAGACCAACTTCATCAAAAGAGATTGTGCAGTGTACATTTCCACCCGATACTCTGGAAAATGAGAATCGGATGGAAAACGCATCCTGCCAGTGTCCTGGTCTTGCCTTGGATGTTCCATGAAGGGTTTCTGTTGAGGTAGCTCCGTAATGAGGAAGATGAGGAACAAGTGCATTCACCTTTACTGCCAACTCATCAGCTTTGCTATCGGTGTACTGACCCACCTTGTGGAAACCTGCCCATTAGGCAAAATTGGCTCCCACCCCAAGAAGCTATTTACTAGCGGAAAAGGGGGGAAAAAATAATGCGCACACATCAAGAAATGGGGCCAAGGAGAAAGAAGCTGTTAGGGAGCCATCAAATAGTCATTCTGTGTGCCTTTCTCTCTCTGTTTCTCTCTCCCCCCCCTCTCTCTCTCACCCAGAGAACAGATATGTATCAGCTCATTCCGCCACAAGCTCCTATTAACCTGTTCACAGGTTGCAAAGAAAGGAAGCCACTCTCCAGCCCCCTTTCTCTCTCTCTCTCATGCTGTCCTCTTCCCTCACTCTCTCACTGCCCATCTGTCTCAGTAAGAATAACAAAAGATCATTTCCTTTTCAAATGACTGCTGCCCCCTCAGCTGACCCCTGGGCACTGAGGTAATCCAGAGCGGAGGGGAGAATGAGGCTCAGAGGAAGACTTCCAGCGGCATGCCAGCTCCAAGAAGCCCTATGCAACGCTGCATTCATTAGAGCAAGAAATAAGACTGATAAGGAAGAATGAAAGCATTGATGACTAGACAGAGGATAGGAGCATTTAGAGATGTGTGATGGTTTTATCCACAATAGGTAACAGTCATCCAATATGAAATGGGTGCACAAGAGAAAATTGTACTGCACTGTAGCAACCAACTGATTGTTCTGGGGCTGTTTTTTCATGGTCTGGATTGTAATGCCAGCCTAGAAAGAAACTAGCCTGAACTCCCCATTTTGTCTGAATAGAACAAACTTAATGCTACCTTATATAAGATATGAAAATAATGCACAGATTTTTAATAAGACATACACTTCACAAGAATCTTCATGGAGTAAGCAAAAAAGATTTTCACTGTAGTTATAGAGCAGTTGGAATAGAACATTTTTATATCAATTTTCTTCCCAGTATGCCTTTGGGTTTCAAAAGTCCTGTCTTTGATTATATACTAGTGATGTCGCTGCTGAAATGATGCCTCTTCCAAACAGCAGAAAGCTGTAGAACATATGACAAAGCAACACTCAAAATAACAATGGAACCCTTTCCCAAACTGAGTTATAATATCTGATTTCGAGATACCTGGATACTGAAGAACAAGTGGCAGACAATTAAATCAGCCTGCTGGCAAACTTCTCCAGTCTGACTTCAATTCGCATCAAGTATTCTCTAGATCCAATGCAGTGCTTTATGACGCTCTGCAAGGTTTTATTATGAGGTGGGAAAATCTAATTTGGTTCCATGTGTCTGACAGTATTTCAGACTAATTCATGTTGTCAAGGTGCATGCTGAACAAACCCAGCAGATGGTGTTTGTGGAAGACAGGCCTCAGCTCCATGCCCACGAATGGTGGAAAGGGCAGCGCAGCCTGTCGAACCCATTCCTCATCGCCGCCGCTACATGCTTTTCCATTATTCCCCATGTCTCGTTCTGCACACTCTTCCCACCTCCACCACAATGACCCTAATACCATAGAGAAAAAGGGAAAAGAAGCTGTATAGCTCAGTTTGAGTGCAGTAAAAGTACAAAAAAAAGCCACTATATTCTGAATTCACCACTAAAATGCTACTTAGATACATACAACTTTTACAACAGGCCAGTAGTACATTGTCCCCTTAACAACGGACTCTACATATTTCATGACAAATAAAATGTTTTCAGTTGCTCAGATTCTGCATGTACTTTTGTATGTAATATGTTCTGTTTTATGCAAATGATAATGATTCTTGACAGTTATTAGTCATGAAAATATTTAATGACAGATGATAAACTTACTACACCAACAACAACAATAATATCCTGTATACTAAATAAAAGATCATTCTGGGTAACCAATCAACCATTTAGGTGCTTGTTCAGACTCTTGACATTTCCTTCCCCTCTGTGCCAACAGTCCCTGCTACTCATGCATGCAGCTGCACAGCTTCTTTTTGACCTACTGAAGTTCTCCCATGTCATCCCCTTGCTGTGTTTCTTCCAACAGCTCCCTGTAGCAGCTCCCCTTCAAAGCCATAACTGGACCCGCTCCCACATAGCTAAAAGCCCCAATCATACCCAGTTCTGCACCGCTCTGCCTTCAAGCCTCTTGTACTACTCAACTTGAATCACCATCCCTCAGGACACAAAGAAGACATCAAGATTCCTCTGTCCTGGCACCCAGGTGGTGGAATGAACTTCCACTGGCTGTCCATACAGCTGAGATACTGACTGTTTTTAAAGGAAGACTCACCTCTTCTCTGAGTCAATAAGCACTTAAAAAATCATAGTCTTCTTTTCCACTGTAGCCAGGGCTTTAGCCAGTATTTTTAAAACATCAGGATACGCATTTGGAAAAGATTACAAAGTTCTTCTCTAAGTCACTCTGGACAAGGGCATCTGCCAAATGTATCTAATCTAGAAGTTCTAAAAGCATATACTAGGTTCTCAGCATTATGCAGGGTTAACGTGTAATTTCTTAAATTATAATGTTCATGTTTAGATATGTTTTTATATGGGAGTTATGTGGTATTATTTCTAAAATGATAATATTAAATTTTAGAATATTACTTAATTAAGACTCAAAGTTAATTATGAAAAAAAAAACTATGAAGAGTTAAACCACCATCCTTTGAAGTTGTACAGTTTTTGGTTGTACAGAAAAACTACTGGGGTCAAGACTAAAATCTGCAACCTTGTAGCAGACTTTTCTTTTTCTGTTATCCAGAAATGTCTTCTTCAATTGTTTATGATCAGACCGATAGCACTCAGACCATGCCCTTCTAAAGTGATCATGTTCAAGCCTGTTCATTAAAACATGTTGCCAATAGTGTCAAATTCAGCACTCAGATCCAGCAGTACAAAACATACCATTTGAGGGAAGCAATAGGTCACTGACCACTTCTGGGATGTGATACTCCTGGAAACTTGATTAAATATTTTGAATATGTTATGTGAAAAGATCAGGACTGTCTCCAAAATCTTAGATAAAAAAGGTACATTACAAATATGACAAGGATTGAAAAGCCCAAAGCTATAAAGATGAAGTTTCACAAGAACATGGCCCAGAGTGGATGGTCCACCTAGAGGACAGCATCATGATGCCTAGCTTATTATATCCAACTAGAGTAAACTCTTCAAATTTTTTTATGGGCCCTCCTGACCAATATTAACATACAGTACATATGGATTGCTAGCTTTATTTGACCTCTTATGGATTCTATTTTCTTTCTGAAGAAGCCTGAGAATCCTTTGCTCCTAAAGAGTGGAGGAGTCTGCTCATTAAAGGCCCAGCCATTTAATATAGATACAGTACTAAACAAGAGTTTAATATTATTCTTAGTGCTTTGTTTCAGGTCTGAAAGGTATGCTACTCTAACTTCAATCAGAGCCAACACATCATCATTTTGTCACTGAAGATCACTTAGTATTCATTTTCTTTTAACATTTATGTCAGTATTATAGCAACTAAGAAAGCAAGGGGTGGCTTCATAAAAAGAGTGTTTAATATTAATGCAATATTACACCCATAAAGGTGAATCGATGAAGGCATCTGCTGGAACATTAATGGGGTTATGGGAAGCATATAGGTTAATTCTTCTCTCCGGATCTAGATTTACATTATTGTTTGTAGAGTAAAGAAAGGCCTTTTTTGAGAATGGACAACTTGTGTTTGCCCTCTGCTATGTGGAGAAGCTGAATGTACTGCTGTCTGATTAATCTTAATGAATTATGCAAATAGACTTTTTCTCCAGCGATTTTTGGAATGTTTCTGTATTGTTTTATTAATGCACGCTTGAATTGCTTCATACAATCACAAAGTTCCCTCTCTCCTTTCTGCTGGCTGCTTTGCTGTGTTTCGATATTCAGGCCCTTTCCTTTATTAAAAACCCACGGTGGTCTCTGGTGAATTGCACGCACGAATAAGAAATTAGTCATTTAATGTAATTTAATGACTTTTAACCAAACAAGACTGCAGTCTAGATTGCTAACAGTAACCCCCCACCCTCCCACTACATCCCCAGGGCCTGATCTTTGGGAGCATGTCTCCTTAATTTCTACTTAATTAATTACGTTCGTTATCAGGACTACCCTGTGGTGAGAGCACAGTTTCAATTATAGGAGCAAAATTGACATAAAACATAAAAGGCCTTGACTAATGCTCTGTTAGAAGCATCTGTCTATTGGAGACTTCTAGAAGCTTGGTCTTTAATGAAAAGAACCTCTTTGCAAGCTGGTAAAATCTTCTGAAGAGACAGTTGCAGGTATTTTATTGTTCTTGAGGGTTAACTTTTGGGAATTCCACCAGTAAGTGACTCATTAAAAGACATGTTATTAAAATGCTCCTGTATATATCTTCAAATCTTTCCAGATAAAGAATTCAGCTACTGACTAAAGACTGCATTTGTTATCTCAATGAATATGGTAAATGTAAAATGATAATAAGGTTTAGCTGAATATGTTGGTAGAAATTCTTTGGATATGGAATTAGATAGGTTAATTAGAAACATAAAAATACATAGGCTCCAGTGAATTATATTTATTATTCAAATGCCTCAATATATAACTGGCCCATAAAATGACAACTTATGCATTCTAATCAGGACAGCCAAGGATTATTTATTGTAGTATTTATTCTAACATTTATTCTAACATTTCATATTCAAAACATAATGTTGACAGGCTTATCAATGTGTTAGCAATGCCAGCAGATGACACTAGAATGTGAGCTGTATGGATCCCTATATATATCACTTAAATGTCCTATTGGATGGGTGTCCTCTATGAATACATGTTAATCTTATTTTTTATGGATGTGATTAATGAAGATTTCTTTCCTTTTCCTTCCATTTGAAAATGTAATGGATATCACTTCTCCAGTTAGACATCAAAATAAGCATTAGAAATCAAGACTACGACTATCAGGGAAGATTTTTGTTGGTCAGTGTTACACTGAGGCAAAGATGATGTATCAATTAATTAGTAAACAGCATACATAAATGTTACATACCCAAATCTTGTGCTGCTTTCGTACATATGTACTCATGCCATTGGGTGGAGTTTCCTGAACCCCACAATTACATGACACGCTGTGTATGAACATAATCTATCCCCAGGGCTTCAGAAATGACAGGGGAGGTAAGATACTACTTTATAAACATGGAATATGCTAATCTTCCTTTATATAAATCTCTCTGGCTACTCTTGAAACATATCCCTTTCATCTGATGAAGGTCCAGAAAGGGTCATGAAGAACATATTGTGGTGGAGCGTCTTATTCATGTCTTCCATAACTGTTCTGCTGGTAGTCATTTTCTCTTATCAGTAAAGCATCACCAGCCAACACATATAATCGCAATGCAAGACTTTGTTATGTCCTGAAAATAAGTGAACAAACTCCGCAGGGTAGCAAAACCTCACTGAAAACCATCCAAAACAGCTCAAGCTGGCTCACCCTTAAATGTCTCATGAATTGCATTAAACTTGGCATTTTCACACATTTGAATGGTTGCACACAGAAATTTACTTACATGTACACACAAAGACATATATACACACACAGACAAACACAGACATCCCTCCATCCCCACCTTCTGTGCCATGTCCATCTTCCAAGTATTGCCATTCAGATACAGGTGATAGCAGGTGGGCCATAGTGTTCCCCACCTGTGACTGCTTCTTTCATCTCCAAAGAGCATGGAAGCTTGTGGGCCCGTTGGCCATCACAGCTCACATCATAAGCCCTTGAGAAGGTTCCGCATGCAGATAAGGAGAGCAGGAATGATAATGATAATGTGTGAGCTTTCCCTTGCCCTCTGCTCAAAAATCCTTGATGTCAGGAGGCGCTATGTCCACCTTCAGCCAAGATAGATTAAGGCTCAGAGTCAGCAGGACAGGCTAAGGTTAATCCCTATCCCCATAAAAAGTACCTTCTCCCTTCTCTGACACTGTGGTTTGCCTAAGACCACTCATGCACTCCACAGTTGAGGTGATCCTAGATTTGGTAATTTTATTATTGACGTCTTTACAGGGTTCACGATTCATGGACATTTAAAAAATGTCCTTTTTGCCTACTTGAGATGATTAGATGTGCTGAAATGCTTCAAGTGCAAATGAAGGAGAGATGTATGAGAGCTCTAAGGAGCAAGTCAGGACTGACACTGTCGGCCCTTAGCATTCTGCTGTGAATACAAATCGAAGCTGCCTGGCGCATCTTAGTCACCTGGCACACCTACACCTACATACACACACAATTAGGTAAATCACCTGGACTCTCTGCTAATGACACATCCCTTCAGTGCAAAGCTTGCTCAGTGTGCGTGATTTAGCTAAACACATTAGTGCATTAGTATGTCATTATTACCGTTCCAGCACCTGAAAATTATGTTTATGGCATGTTGAAGGGTAGTACATGTGTCACTTGCTCCTCTCAGCAAATGACATGTTGACTTACCTTTGAGTGCTCCTCTTCCTTGGTAAGCCTAATGGCAAATTAGAATCAAAATCACTATTGAATGGTATTATGCAAATAGCCTTACCTCTGCCTTGTACAATTCAGTCTGAAGTGTTCTGTGATAGCTGCATAAGCACTTTGGGCTGCAAAGACAGAATGCTGATAATATAGTGTCTGCACAGAGTACATCCTTGAATACGTGTCAGATTTGTTGAGAATATTATCATAATTTCATGATCATCTTGACGGGTAAATGACATTTATTACTGTGTAGGAAATACAAAACCATGAGAGCAAAAGCTTTTGAATGTTGCTCTACATCTTAAGTCAGCATAGCATATTTTGGGCCTTGCAGTAGTGTAATAATGTAACAATGCTGTTATGGCACTGAAATACAGGCCCGCCAATATTATTGCCAGATCAAGTTGTGCAAAAACAGACATAAAATAAAATGTTTTTGTTATCAGCTTGATGTCACATTGAAAATATGAGAGAACTCTAAAAATGAAAGTAAAAAGATAAAACGACATCATGGTGCATCACAATTCCACTACCCTAAATCTCTCTAGATCCTTCACAGGCTTTGGTCTTAGGTTGTGGACTCTCATCTTCACCTCACCCCACAGGTTTTCAATGCAGTGTAAGCCAGGTGCCCACTGCAAAAGCTTGATTCTGTGGTCAGTGAAGCATTTTTTGTATTGATGTGGAGGTATGCCTGTTGGACGATCCAACCATGACCTAGTTTTAGCCTCTTGGCAGACCCAGAAAGATTCTGGTGTAAAATCTTTTATTTGATGGAGACCATGATGCCATAAGAGCTAGCAGAGCCTTTAGAAGAAGAAAAACAGCCTTACAACATCAGACAACCAACACTATACTTCACAGGCAGGATAAGGTTCTTTGCTGCATGACCTTGACTTTTTTTCACAACAAATATACCCTTGGTGTTTGCTGCCAAAAAGCCATTTTTTAGTCTTATCTCACCAAAAATGCAACAATTTCCTCTTCCAATATGCTCCTTGATAGAAGATTTTGCCATTTGAAACCTTTTTCATTCTGCATGGTTCCACAAAATACACTTGTGTCCTCTTTCAAGAATTTCATCTCAACACTAGTTGTTAGAAACTTCATAACTATTCATAACTGTGGTGATGGATATTTGATAAGTGTAAGGCAAGTTTTACACATTACACATATCCTTCATTTATGAAGGTCAATAGCCATTTCTCCCATTTCTTTTGTGCATTCTGTGATCTTCTCCATGTGGTTTGATGGGTAAGGTTGTTTGCCCTGTGCATCACCATATATTTATTCATATATTTATAATATATTCATATTTATGAAACAGGAAGTCATGTTTAACAGGCTGACACAATTCCTAGACTTAGGTAAAATATAAACAAAATTGTCATTTAGATTTTGCTCAAGGGAACTTTGAAATTATAACATTTGTGTTCTAAACAAAAGTAGACTTTGTTGCTCATCATTACCAAGTTGCCACTAATTATGGAGGGCATACTGTAACTGAAGATTCTACAGATATAATACATGCTGTGTGGGTGCTCAGTGTCACCTTTTAAATTCTTCCAAACTGTGGGTGGAGATTTCCCATAGAGATGCTTTTATTTGAGATAATACACTTTTACTCAATAGTGGTCACCAAGGTTTTTTTTGGTTTTTTTTTTTTTTTTTTTTTTTTTTTTTTTAACAAACAGCAAATTGGTTGTTACCAAGCTATTTTCAATTTCACTGGTCCGGTGAAACTGCCAAGTTCGAACCACTATCACCACAGTTCATCTTAATACTTTTCTTTTGATGGCACTAGTTCATTTTAAAATACAGGTGCTCTGGTATTGTCCTTAAAATTAAACACTTCACAAAGATCAAAACTCTTCCCAAAAAAGAAGAAAAAAACATTGGCTTCAAAGGATAGAGAACTGAACACAAGTGCCTCGGAACACATATACTTCAAGCAGTCATGAACTTTTCAACAACAACAAAAAAAAATAATCCATAGTTCTGCAGTGTGTCACTGTATCTCGGGATTAATCCATATCTGTGTTGTCAATATGTCAATATCTTGTTGAATATGTACTTTACATGATATATGTTCTTGTCCAATAGCTATAAAACATGGATGGAAGGCTGGAAGTTTGACAATGAACAGCAGAGGAGTCCTTTTTGAAAGTTTCCATTTATAAGAATGTATTCAATATTCCACTGAAGTTCAGATGCATGATTTCCCCAGGTAGTCTTCAAGTCTTAGTTCCTGCATTTCCATCTACATTATCAAAGAAATAGATGAGGAGTCCCAAATATTCTGATCCCAGACTATCGTGTGACCTGAAAAAAAGAAGTGCATATGTTATTGCATATACAAAAACAGCTGCATATGCTTAAAGCACTCATACTAAAAAGTCAGATTATTGACCTTGAGCAGTTACCATTGCCACACAGTGTAAATATTACAGCACTTTAAAATAGTCCCAAAAGTCACATCTCTCACAACTTCATCTCCTTTCCTGAACTGTCCTCATTATTTCAAGCTGAAAGTGCACCCATTAAAGCTTCTCTCCATGGCAGGAGGTGTTATCTCTGGGGTTAACTCTAGCTCACACCCACACCGCGACAGCTCCCATCAGCCTCATCAACTATAGCAGACCTGGCAGCTCGGTGGCTGCGTGCGGCTGAAATAGCATGCCAGGGCGTGAACTGTGAGCCCCACTGGGCCTGCCAGACTTTAACATGCGGGTCCACTCTTGCTCCGAGCTCCGGGACGCGAGAGAGGGCGCAGCAGCCCGAGACGAGGCCATGTCTCCATGGCAGCGGATGAGGCCGGCCTTCTTGGCTACTCAGGGAATCCCAGTGTAATCGACACCTTTGGGTCAGCACCAGCAGGGAGCTGCAGGGCACACTGATGAGGTGGGAGGTGTCCAGGGTCACTTCCTTCCTCCCCCCACCTCCACCCTCTACACCTCAGAGCGTTCACCGGTGTAAACATCTGCTGCATTCTGGCCACGTTACTAGGAACTGGGTTGGCCAAGTATACAGAGTGTTTGCTACTGCCTGAAATTACTGCTGGACCACCTATGCAGACATATTATGTAAAGGTCGTAAGTTTCTTAGGTTAGGTGGTTAATTTACCTATGTTAGGTGGTAAGTTACATTTTACTCACCACAACAGATCTCAGCCTGCTTTTTCACTGTGTTAATTTTATTGATTCACAGACTAAAATCAGTAAAAGATAAACAGTACTGTACATTTACAGTAGAGGACTAACAATATTATTAACTTTTCTAGTAAAATTCTCATCTTGCAGTGTGAACCTCAGGTTAACCTTTTTGAAAGGGAAAAATCTATAGCAAATATAGATATGTATTTTGCGAGTAATTTTAGGGTACTAAAATCTTTTCCGGATTTCTATAAAAAACAAAAATCATGATAAGCCAAGGTCAATCACTTCACCATTCCAACATACATTTTGAAGCAACCCATATTTAAAATCAGCAACAGTTTATGTAATCACAATCGTTGTCACACCCCTTAAGTCCAAGCAGGCATAAACAAAGGTGCTGCCAAACAGCCAGGTGCTTCAATCATGTCACCATGGTGACTCATCTGGGATTCCGCACTACTGCCGTATTTTGAAGGGATGCGCAGACGGTGGCCTGGAGAGCTCAAAGATCAAAAGCACCCAGGTTTAAGAGGAGCTCCCAGCACCTCAGAGCTATGCCCGCAGTTGACGTGAAGTGCACTGGCATGAATTATTAAGGGAGCAAAAGTAAAAAAGGGCTGCCTCACGCAGGCCCCTCTGGCCTATGAATAATGGAGGAGCCGTCTCAAGCGCGGGCGTTTTGTGAGTCAAACTCCTCAGCCTGATGGATGGCTACGAGCCAAGTGTGTCAGCATTAGGTACAAACACACATGCATGCACACGGGTGTATGCATAGGCAGCTCTTGCAAACACAAATGCTGGCAGACAAAACGCGATAACCCACATTAACCTACGGAAGCACACATGTTGCCCACTATTCACTTTATGAAATACTATGGCACTTATGTCTTGGAAGCGCTATTGTCTGTCTCCCTTTCCTTTAGTGGAGAAAATCTGTGTGAAGGAAGTGCAAAATACAAGCATGCCTTCAGCTTAACAAGCACAAACCACGGAGCTCAGTCAGCGATCTAAAGCCACACTGGGCTACTGTGGAGAGAGTCGTCTGAAAGATAGTCATCTGAATAAAACCCTTAGATCCACTAAAGGAGCCTGTTTTTTCTCAGCTGTTTTGTTTTTCTACAGAAACATTTACGCCATTTATTTCAGATATTGCATTAAAATAAGACTGCTCTTGAAATTCTGAGAACTTTTTTATGTGTAAGTGTACCTTGATTTCTATTTTCTTCTACAAGAATGTTTTTTTTTTTTTTTTTTTACATGAATTTCAAGAGTTAGTTGCGTGTCGGTCATTATGTGCCAGGTTTTGCTAGTTATTTAGAAATGGTATTTCTACCATTCATCCTACACTACCTCAGCTGGGAATATTTAAGTAGGGAAAAATGGCTTCCTTAAAACCAGTAAAACATTCTTTTTTGTCACTTCATCACACTGAAATCAAAAATTATATTTAACATTGTATTAACATAACTTTGTCTGTTCAGTGAACTTGAATAATAACCAAATCTGTAATGGAATGCAGATACACTGTACACACCAACATCTTGATGAGGATGCTTGATGAGGTGATTTGAAAGGAAATTGCTATTGACTGGTGCTTTTCTGTACAATCGAAGGAACACCTTTATTGCAGACACTTTTAGGTGGATTCAAAAAGTGTATAATTATAGAGTGTAGTCCCTCTGGTTTCATTCACCGTTCATCAGCCACCTTCAACCTTATTCATCACCAGTCAGTTTCTGACCACAGAACCATGGCTGATGGGATATTACATGGGTGGCAGACCGTTCTGGACAGCATTAACACTGACATGGTAGTTATCAGGCAGAGCAGCGGGTCTGGGGATCTTACACATGTCATTGTCACTGCAGCGTTGTTAGGGGTGGTCGGTCAGCCCAGCAGTGGTCCAGTGGTCCAGTGATGAAGGGTTAGAGGATGGCTAACACACTGGTGAATGGCAGATAAGCTTCAGACTGTACACTTACAAGGTGTACCTACAAGCTACAAAAAAAGTGGCTTTGAAAAGAATTTATATAAAGAGATTTTTAGAAAACATTTTTCAGTGTGGTTGATATGGTGACCTATGTTACAAACTGACTATACCTTAGGAATACCAATTAAACACTAAGTAAATAGCTTTCTCTTCCTTTTTTCTATTCAGAAAATCAGAATCACAAATAAAAGCGATGAACTCAGACCAGCTGTAATATAGTTGAATACTGAATGGATGCATCTGATCTCAATTTCTGCCCTTCTGAAACAGCAGAAGAGGACAGCAGAGCTGCTGCCCATTAAGGTCACCAGTGAACAGCTTGTGCAAAATATTAAGATCTCTGAAGGAAGACACACAATTGTTGAACTGCATGTATCAGTGCCAGATAACAGCGATTTTAATTTGCACATGCATTTCCATTTCTGCTGTGACTAGCTAGATACTGTGTTAACCTTCTTTTTTTGTGTCAGGGTTTATAAGCAGCTACTACAAGATCAGTACATCATGCAATGAAATCTTGTAATGTAACTGCTAAGGTTTGAATCCACACATCTGGAAAAATAAGAGGGTTTTTTGGTGCCACAAAGACTACTATATTGTTGTTATTGATATTGTAAGGTTATGGCAGCATATGTGCAAGTTGTTGGTGCACCAGAGTGTGAAGTAGCACTTGTCTAATGCACTGCTGGTGCCGTGATTCATAGAGGGAATAGCGGGTATGTATGGCTTTGCAAAGCTCTCTCTCACCCTGGTCGTCTTGACTTTGTTCCCAGTGCTGCAGCTCCAGCCTTTGAGATCCGGTAGTACCTTACATTCCTCTCCCTCCATACAAGGCTGCATCTGGCACCACCACTTCTGTGCTACTATAGATGCTGGGGTGGCAGAGAGACAGACAGACAGAGAAAAGGAGTTGGAGAGAGATACACTAACTCACACAGACCTATTATATGCATACTTTCTTGTTTCATTCTTTCATTAGCAAGTTGTATGTGGCTCACAGTTTCCTAAGGATTATATAAACGTGCACAAAAAGAGCGAGAGCTGAATAATCCCCAACCCTCTCTCTCACACACACAGGAAAACACACAAAAGCCCAATGTGCAATTTGGGCACAAGTAAGAGAGGACAAAAACATCACCAGTTACCCCATAGCCAATATTTTCAAGGAAGAGGCAATAAAAATTGAGTGGGAGAGAAAAGCCTATAAAATTTCACCCACATTCATGGCCAAAAGAAATAACACTCAAACCCATTCCCTCCTTCCCTTCCTCCCTCTCTCAGTCGCTCCATCTTCGTCCCTCTCATTCTCTTTCTATGTCTTTCTCTCTGCTTCAGAGCAAGGAAGAGTGGGAGTGTGCTTGTTCCACAGCCGACGGTTGGAATCCATCACTGCTATACTATTGGTCTCCAGAATAAGGCCAAGGTCCATGTCAAGATGAAGTGAACCATGGACAGGGAGTGATCACCAGCACCCGAGCTTTAGAGAGCCAAGGCCAAAAAGCCAAAACAGTGCAAAGGCCGTAACAACTCCCAAAGAGTCAAAAACCTCTGGCAGGTTGAGGTCCTGGTACTATGCTCCTCAAATTCAAAAATAGCTTTCTCCATGAAAATGGGAATCCATGCATCCTGAGTAGATATGGACACATAAACATGACATAAACTTACATCATAACAAATGTCACAGCACTCCACCCGTTTTCTGGCTTCAAACATGTGATAGAGCACCTTGGGAAACGTGCCCTCAGTGTGCCGCAGCAGGCAGGTGGGCAAAGGGGAGCTCGAGTCTGTCAGACATATTACAGAGCAGAAAAGAAGATGGGGATCGATTGACCCGTCCAGAGAGAGAGCCTGCTGACATGTTATTAGACAAGCAGGCTGGCCTGCGCTCCGCTGTGTAGCAGGATGATGGTGTCCTGTCGAAATGGCTGTCAACTCCGGAGTGACAGGCCCACCAGATGAGACGGGGATAGAAGTGGGTGGCTCCCTGTGACGGGCATAAAGTGTCCAGGGCCATGTCACCAGAAAATGTAATCCTCACCTTGTCTAGATTATGTGGCATTCAAAGCAGGTGCTTTAATCCTAGCCAGTGGCTTGATCGAAGCATTTATGCGAGTCTATAGTTTGAATACAGGACCTTTGTCATACTGTGGAAAGGTTCCATGGATTCACGTAATGAGAACACTCTGGTCTCTCCATAGTAGAGTTCGTACATTACTCCCAGTTAGTCTTAGTACACATTGCTCCCAGTTACTCTGATTACATATTACTCCCAGTTAGACTGAGTACATATTTTATCCAGTTAGTCTGACAATAATTTGCAGTTAAGTGAGGGCAGCTGTCTACAAAAGGTTTTTATTTTGTTTGTTTGTTTTCAGTAGTAAAAAAAAGCAGCAAAATGTAGCCTGGGACATTTATCCCAGTTTCTTGTTAAATAATGGTATCCCACGTCACAGCAAAGGCAGAGCAAGGAAAGCACTCCTACCGTCCACGCAGGAGGGGGCAGCCCTGGTTGTGCCTGCCACCTGCCCAGGGAAGCACGAGCACTTGACAGTTTGGGAGCGCTCCTCAATTTTGTTCTTGTTACAGCAGCGGTGTGCAGCTATGACCTCGCAGGTTCCTGCCTTGACATGCACTGTTGAAACACAACAAGGACATGGAGCCCATTAAAAGCAAGCAGGTGTTTAAACCTGGGCACGTGCACGTTCACCATGATGGCCACGCCTTAATGCCCACACCAGAAGCAAACGTTGTCGCAAGGGCATTGCAGTTAACGTGAAGGCAAATGCTGGGATTTGGACATTTTATATCACAGACCACATTCAGGTTTACCTGTGAACATGTGCAAGGGGTTAAGTGCCTTAATTAGGTATGTGTAAAATATATATTTCATATTCTAGAGACTCACTGTCCATTATTGAAATTTTTTTAGCGTTTATTAGGGTTTAGTATTTGGCTTTTCCAAAGATATGTAGAGGCGCATTTGCAAGCATATGAAGGACATTATTTATACATTCACACATTATTTGGTAGGCTAGATTAAAAAGTAAAAAACAAAAAGAAAAGAAAAACAATTTTTTTTCCAAGTTTTTGTGTTCCTTTCAAATAAGCCTTAATTACATCGGTAAAGATTTTCAATTTGGGACTTGAGTTGAAAATTGATTGAAAAAGGGGCCTCCATCTTCCCATTAGTAGGCCAATCTGAAAATCTCATCAACAACATTAAAAACATTTTGCCTCCAATCAATAAGGAGCCATTCAAATACGCACAAAAGAACCCGACATGCAGCGGGCCAATAGCTCGCCGCAGAAAGAAAACAGAGCTTTACTGATGTGGGTGTGTGCGAGTGCAAGCCCGAGCTCTTTTCCATGATTATTTCCCAGCCACAAGCACACACAGGGTGAAACTTCATTTCCAAAGTTTGAAAGACAGACCGAATATTCAGAGTGGGTCTGAGGATGACTAAAGTTAGAGGGGCAGGGTGGTGGCAGTCAGCAGTTGTGTTTCTCTTGTTGGGGGAGGATCAGTGAGAACTCTTACAATAAGTAAAAGGGTATGAAATATAATAAAACTATTTTATAGTTAATTAAATTGTTAAGGTGAGCTGGCTTTGTTTTTTTCCTGTCAGCTCATGTTTGAGAGGAATGAAGGTCAAGGTTCTTAAAGCCTCTTTAGAAAGGCTGCTTGCGCTGGTGTGGCTTGGCTCAGTGGTACCGGAGCAGAGCGGATCGGGGCGGTCCTCGGCCTGCTGAGGAGGAGACCATTCCTCTGGACAAGTTCATTTATTAAACTGCAGGGACAAACTTACCAGGGATGGAAAAACAGTAAGAACTACTGATTAAATAATGGCCCTTTTACGGCGGTTACAACACACACATAGCCTGGTGTGTGAGCATGTGTGTGTGATATGAGATGGCAGAAAAGTATGGAAGCACCTCAGTGTCCATGGAGGCGGCGTGAACGGTATTTGAAAGGCGCATCACTAATGACTGGTTCACTCTAGGGAATGGCAGAAACCCATAGCTCATTGACACACACACACACACACACGCACACGCACAGCTTCATGACCTTCACAAAGAGGGTGTCTTTCCCCTGACATCTGCTCAAAATTTCCATGACGCACTAGGCCTGCGATCAATGGATTTCACTTAAGGCACTCGGGCTGGTCGTCAAGCAAGGAGTCAGGTAGCATGTGCATCAGCTGGGGAAGAGGCCATGAGCTAGGTGCTAACATTAATGCACCCTGGCATTAGCCTCAGACCTCATCTCACACGGCACTCTCGGCTCTATAATCGCATCCATTGATTCTTGATTGATAAGTGTTCCATCATTACTGGAGGTTATTAGGAGGGAAGAAAGTTGTTGCAGGTTTTGACAACTTGTGTGCAGGGGTGGGGCAGTGAGTTGGTGTGAAGTCAGTGTGGATGGGTAATGTTGCCCTTGATTTTCAGGCACATTGGTCTTGTGCTTTCTAATATCTGTGTTAGGACAGACTGCGTAGGGCCTCATGTTTGTTTGGGTTTTTTTTGTTTTGTTTTTTTTTTTGTATAATGTCTTAATTTTAAACCATCAATTAATTGTCTGTGCAGTCTGTTTGCAGGGTAGCATCTGCTATCTTTCTGGTAAGACAGCGTTTCCATGCTAAACTAGAATTGCATAGCGGATGCTGAGGCGAAACGGTCCTAGCACTGGATCTGTGGCAGCCCACCTGCAGGTATAGTCTGCAGCCATATAGCCTCTTTTAAAATCCACCACCTGAAAACTGTATAAAGGTTTATGCAAATATGTTTATGCAATAGGCGGCGAGATCTCCTTAGACAGAGGATGACAGGATCCTGAGCGTCAATTGGCTCTCGTTGCTCCCAACTACTGCGTTAAGTATGTTTCTGCAATGTTTCTGTTCTGCATTGAACTCTTCAGGCTTCAACAGACCTCAAAAAACAATATAGGCCACATTCTACCTGACTGCATTCATATATGCAGAGCAAATTAAAATATTCAAAGCAATCTCACTGAACTAAACCCAAACACCAAACACAAGGCATTTGTTTAATACCGAGCTGAAAACACTGAGCGTGCATGGAGATATAACCTCACAAGCCTTCCATTAAAGATTCCTGTGCAGTAAACATATATAGACAGTGGAGTCATTTGCCAAGAAAACAAGGCTTAGGGGTAAACTGGAGATTTGAATAACCACCCTAAATATCCACTGTGCCATCACAAAGATGCCGATCTTTTAGAGGATGTGAAAATGTTACTGACACTTGTCAAGAGCAGTTAGCTTTTCTGTGTCTTCACACAGTTTTCCTTTAATGTGATTTGATAGGTAAAACATCTAACACAGAGCTGTGTGACTTTATGCACAAGGGTAAAGGCTATTGAAAAATAAAGTGGAGAATGTATTATAACTGTCTACATGATGCAAGATTGCACGTTACTCCTTCCCTTCCCATGTGAAGTTGCTATTTTTGCACTGTCTGTCTGCTTACCAAGGGTAAGCTTTTGGTGCCTTGAGCTGCTTTTGTCTAAACAGCAAGCATGATGACCATGGTTTTTGGACACCAAACTATAAGTAATATAGCATATACTAAAATAAAGAAAATCTCAAAATGGCACACTGCTACCTTTTCATTATCATCACCTAAAAATGTTTTCTGGCCACGAAAAAGTTCACATATCATTGCATATAAAATGTCTGCCCTGAGAACTACAGGAGCTGCAGTGAGTATATGTGTGGCAGATGAATGCATCTGCAATAAATTAACAATTAAATAAATAACTAAATAAAAAGGCTTGAGTTGGTGAGGAAGGTTGCAGTTAGTCAGTGGAGCTCAGTGAGCGGCTAAAGCAGCTGAAGCCCAAATCCCCACTGCACTCCTTCATCCGGCAGGAAGCTCATGCAAGGAATGCACCCAGAGAGGGCGCCTGGGGAAGTTTCAGTCCTCTAACTGCCTAAGCAGAGACTGGCAGACAGCATCAGCCTCAGCTGTTCAGTGGAGCGAGCAAGTGTGTGAATGTATGTATGTATGTGTGTGTGTGTGTGTGTGTGTGTGTGTGTGTGTGTGTGTGTGTGTGTGCGTGTGCGTGAGTGTACCTGTTTCTGTAGCATGATGTTCAGAGCCTAATGTGTACTAGGTGAGCCAGCTCTCAGATGCAGTAGAGAAACAGGCACTGTCTATTCCCCTCGTCAATATGTCACGCTCAATATAGGAAGAAGGCTGATATCGATTCAGTCGTCAGCGAGTAAAATAACATCATGAAGTATTCATAGATGCTGTGCAGGCTTGGACAAAGGCACATGCCCCGCACAGGTTAGGTTTCTCCAATGGATAAAATGAACGATAGTGAAGTTAATGGAGGAATTGCCAAAACAATGGATAAGGGCTTCTTATAATGCTTATATATTTTTTATTTCTTGACTCTTATAGCAGTGTTTGGTAGTTCTAATAATGACATTCAGATATGAGGTGATGCATCATGTGCAGTTCATTCTTGCATGCAAGACGATGTGTATGGTGCATACCATTTACCGGTCGAACCCCAGACGATTATCTCAGACTGATTTGTTATAAGCCACAGATGCTCATCTACCACATGAGCATTACTATGCCAGATTGTACGCAACAAACTGCAGACAAGTTATGAATTCCAGTGAAATCCCATTATGCCATTTGACCGTTTGTGTTTGCGCAAAGGACAGAGTCTGTGGTGCAGGGCCAGTGTAGGAAGTGCTCTCAGGCTCAATTAAACATCTGGCAGCATACGACTGCAGCGCATTATCTCAGCCCTGCCATTGTCACCGTGGCAGCAGTGAGCTTGCTCTTTCTCCCAGTAATTCAGTGATCAGACTCACTTTCCCTCCATCTGTCCTAACACTTATTACTTAGCAGGCCAGCAGCAGGCAGAAAGAAACGCAGCTTCCTCTCGTCTCCCCTTCTTCCTGTTTCTCTTTCTTTTCTCTAGTGAGGGGTTGGGCAGTGGCAGCCCAATTACCACGGCATCGGTGTTGCAATTTACAGTGAGTCACTTATGAAACTGTTACTGAAGCGATGGAGGAGGCAGCCATCTGTGGCACACGGAATGGCAAGATCAAGCAGCCGGGGCTCCTCGCAGCTCTAGTCCTGGGATCAGAGGTGGGAGGAGGAAGGAACAGCCACTGAGCCCAGCTTGGAAAAATCCAAATGAATAGATGTCATATCAAATGCTCTTTACTGGGCATTAGGTATGAATATGCCATGGGTTTTTTTTTGTGGGGGAGAGGCTGGTGGGGCTGCTTTCCTGATGGGAGAGGACAAAGAGGCATAGGGGCTGGGGGCTGGGGGCTGAGCCATGATGCTTCCCAAATGGGTATTGGTGCCACGGTGCCCGTTGGGGTGGTAGGCCGAACACAACATGGGGCAAACACTCCAAAAGCGGATGCATATCCAGGCAGAAGCTCAAACTGCCCGCACTTTCATAAACAGCAGTGGAGAGGCATACAAATGCCGCGAGCATTAATAAATTATGTAGGTGCGCGTTTGAAGGCAGGACCTCAACGGCGGGAAATCTCGCCCTCTGTCAGCTTCGTGCCGCTCTGACACACTGGAGGCCCAGCGCGACAGGCTGGGTGTTAAATGGGAATTAGCGGAGACCGAGATGAAAAGGACCACAGGCCAAATGCACAGACGGCTGGACAGTCCCAGTAACTGCTACAGCAAACCATTGCTTCATTGCTTTGAACATGGCTTTAGTTAAAGGGACACTCACCCTTGCCAAAGAGCTCAAATATTATTAATCATCCTTTGGACTTGCTGTAAGTGCAAGCTGGTCTTAAAAAAAGCCAAGAACTTGGATACAGGTCATCAGTAATGGGAGGCCCATATGAGTTTATGAAATATAAAGCCATCTGCTCTGAAGCCATCAATATTATGTAAAGGTGAAAGCCTGAGAAAATCATCTCAGGTTATGTCTGCAGAAACATGTATGCACAAAACACTATGTATTTCCAAGCAATTCATAATGTACCTGATGAGACCACTGTCAGTTTTTAAATACCTACACCATATATGCCAGTGAATGAGAAAAATCATTACATGAAAAACCAAAGCCATCTTTCGTTTCTTGCTGGCCTCTCCCACCCTTCTGTGTACGACCCCAGAGATTAGATGCTTGGTCAAGGTGGGGGCCATAGAGATTGCTGAGGCTGACAGATTCCCAGGCACAATGGGCCCAAGGCACAAATAAACTTCTCTCCAGCACCATCTATCTCTACACCACGCTTTTAGCGGCTACTTCTGATCAATGACGCTCCCTTGAGGAATCGCATGCCCATCTCAGTCAATGACCTCTGAATGTTATTACATTTCAGTTCCAGGTAAAAAGAGCAGCACCCTGAAACTAATGGAGAGCATGCCACCATTTGATCACCGCTCAGCTAGGATTGTATCACCACGTATGGTACATGGTGAAGGGAAGTGAAGATGAAGACTATCGCTCCAGGCATCAGCTAAGAAATTGCCATTCGACCTGAAGAAAGGCTGAAAAGGATGATGACTCCCCACTTCCACACTACCAATAGGCAATATTTTGGAATTACATACTGAGTTGTAAATGTGTTGATGCATTTATTCAACATGTATCATTATAACACGACTATATGCTATGTCAGGACTAATTTAATAGCTTTATTTAATTAAGCCGTAATAAAGCATCTGGTTTGATAAAATATTTGTAGCAGAGCAGAGATGTAAGGCTGAAGAAACAAAGCTGTTTACACCTATAGCATTAGAGCATCTCCTGTTCAGTGCACAGACACACACTACAAGTCAAGATGCCAGTCATGTTTGCTCTAAATTTACATCTCCCTCTCTCTCACACAAACACAAACCTAGGCACATACACACACTGCTCCAAGACTCCCAAAAGTGACTGACAGCTGAGATGTCATCACACATGCAGCTGTGGTTACAAACAACACCCATCCATTTCCCATGCTGTCTTCATCCTCACCCAGCAGCTAGCTACATCTCAGCTCGGGACGCAGGTGGGGAGGAAATCACATCATGTGAACTGGGGAGAAATAGTGGAGGTAGTGGTGCTTGTACATGTTGGGATCTGCTTGCACATGAACAACACTGAAAGGCATAATGGGGTCCAGTGCACATGATCTCATTTATATGTCTGCTGTGTTTCAGCATCACTTTGTTAACAGCAAAATTAGCACATATGGGCAAAGTGTTCCTATAATCAGTGTCCCAGAAAGTAGTCCCCAACATCACAGGAGCTGATATGTGGTATAGTAAAACCCTATATGACACAAAGACTCACCCTTTACCAGAGCTATTGAGGATTAAGGTAAAATATTGCATGGATTCATTCTTAATTATCAAAATTACACTACACATCAAGTAAAAGACCCCCAGACAAAGGTGAAATATTATAAATGTGAATTCTTAATCATCTAAATTACATTAAGTAAGACCTGATCAAGAATCATTAACCTACTGCAGACTCACTTCTAGTCTTGTCTCTTCACAGTATTTGGGAATATTGCTTTCAGTATAGGCCATTTCTTTATTCATAATTTAACCCACATCGATTTTCTGCTTGGGCCACTGGTCATTCTGGGCCAACAGACAGGTGTATCTTTCTGCCTGACAAAGATGGTCCCTCTAAATTGGTCAGTTGGTTACTGGGCAGTAACCGGCAATCTATTTTGGGGCATGTGGGCAGGGGACAAGCAAGTCCAATACTGTTAAATTCCACACCCCATTCGTGCAGCTGTATACTCAGCCGAGACAATACAGCCTTGCTTGCCTCTCTTTTATGGCATGCTCAGGACACTGTGTCAAGCATTTTATTCCCAAAGTGATACACAAGCGAGCACATAGTCACAGAATGTAATGCAGTGACTACAGCAGGATTGATAGACCTCATTTTAGGGCCTTCTATTTCACTCGAGTTCTAGAACATTCTGTTTCACTTAGCTCAAACTGCCTCATGTGAGCGTTAAAGACATTAAAGACAGGACAGAAAGAAAAAAAGAGGAGGAGAGAGGCATATCTTAAAGTCTTTGAAATGCTCTTACACTCAGTTCCTTTTGCTTCTCTTCCAGGGATACACACTCATAAATGTCTTTCAGGATTTATACTACATTATTACTTGTGCTTATTGAATGGGTGGTGTCAAAGGGACAGTTATTAAAGCAAATATCTTTATTTTACAATTTTGCACAATCAATCTGTTCTAGTAATAACAGAGGGGTGTGGTGAAAACAGTGATTCAATTCCTGGCATAACCTACCTCAGTTTGGTGGGGACAATCCAAATCTGCACTACTGGCCCTTAGAACCAACCACAAGAAAAGATCCTCATCATCATCATGTTTCAATTAACTGGGAAAAAGCGACTGGAAACGTCACTGCCTTTTACTAAGGTTAGTGCATTTCATTTGTTTGTTTGTTTATTTGACCTTAGATTTCAGCCACTACATATAAATGCATGAAACAAAATGATTAATCAACCAGGGCAATATTGGCTACTCCTACCCTTATTAATACAGAATATAACAAAAAAAAAAATTAAACAATGCTTACAATGACTTTTATTTTTTTAATTTTAGATATTAAAATTATTTGCTTTATTTACTCTCTCTGATTAAGAATTATAAGGCAAACACTGGGTTTAGCCTAATGACTGGTGTCACAGCAAACAGTCAAAAGTAAACTTCAAACTACACATAAAAAGCAGCGAACACATCCACCGACAGACAACCAATTAGCCAGGGTAATCCCAGCGAGCCTGTTACAAAGTGAGAGATAATTCCTGCGCGTCCTGTCTCTGCCCTTTTAAAAGCAGGAGTCACTAGAAGTGCTGTCAGGACGTAGCTCGTGCGGGTACTCGTTTTCAGCGGCTGCTACTGTATCGCTATCGGCGATTCTGAGCTAATTGTTTCCATCAGTAAACAAAATGTTGTGATCCCGTTATTCTCGTCCAAAAAAAAACGGCCACATTAATTTGCATCGCAGGGCATCGGGCCGTGCATCTCAATCGGTAATAATGAGAGGCTAGTAATAAGTAATATCTGTTGATGCGATCAGTGTTTACTGTGCACAGAAGTCCTGACGAATTTGCCCGATAAGCGCAGCGCTGAAATGGCGCTAGCTCTCGCAGAAACTAAAAGCAAAAAGAGTAAGGCAGCTTTTCGAAGTAAAGAACTGGTAATTACAGTTGTCTACAGTTGTTGCTCTGCGGGCCACTTATATTATCAGTCACATTTGTGCTGATATCCTTAATATTGTGTATGAAATCCCCATTAGCACGTGCGCTTTTAACTTTGCCAGTGTTATACCATCTAAGGGTTCCCTTATTACAGATAACATTTTTCTTCCATACAGTAGACGTTCAAAGTCTAATGTACCGTATACCACGCCCCAGGGACACATATCACTTCCTCCAGTATCAGTCGGTTCAAGTAACACTCCAGGCAAATGTCATTCGTGGCAAATAACACCTTTTCCAAATATTAGTCATTCCAAATATATCTCACATGCCAGTGACATAAAACGTAAAGACACAGAACACAATGGAAGCATCTTCCCCAATTCATGATCAATCTTAGTGCTATTTATGCAACTTATCATGGAGAAGATGTTGCTGTGGCAGTAAGGAGACATAAGTGATTTCAGAGCAAGAAGAGAAGAGGACATTTTAAAGATCATCACTAATCTAATGGCAGCAAGTGGTAACAACAACAACAACAACGACAAAAAGTGAGACCCAGTGCATTCAACCACAAGTCATAAAATGTTGTACAGCTTTTCCCTTCTCCAGCTCTCTTTGGCCATATCTGTCCTCCATTTTGTCATTCACCTGGTCTCTAAATGTCATACAGTAGTTCGGGCCTCATTTATTGTGGGGACCACAGCATGTGACTCTCCATACCTTAGAGGAGAGAATGACCTGGCCCCTTCAGATACCAAAAACTGCTATCCATGGTCAGAATGCTGAAGACTCTCTCTCTCTCTCTCTCTCACTTACTCACTCACTCACACTACCAATTGGTATCTCTGCCTAGCTGGAAATTCCTATAAACAAAACCTTTTGCACACTGAAGCATCATCTATTCCCCTCTAGACGTGGAAACCCACTGTTCACAACACAAAATCATTGCCAGGCCTGCAGTGTTGTAACCATGAATGAGCTATGGCATGACTAGTTGCACTGCCATGGACATGGAAGTACAGTCCAATAATCTAAAACAAGCCATTGTCCTTCTTCTAGTTAATGCACTGAATGCACAATAATTGGAGCTATATATTAAATGCATGTAATTAAGGCACTATAAATGCTTATTGGCATGAATCAAAAAAATTACTTTGTATAACAATAATCTACATAATCCTAAACTACCAGTCATGACTATTACAAACAAACCATGTTTCCTGAAGCACACACTATGAATTACACCAGTAACTTTGTCCCAAAAGGGCATCCACTCAAGCATTGTGTCATCCAAAAAGACAGCAGCTGTCAGGTTGCATCTGATAATCAGCTCTTCCTGCCTTTTTCACGGCTCTTTTATTTCACCTAGCAATCCAGCAGTTTTCCCTCCAGTGCCTGACTAACAAATCAGAAAATGCTTGATTGCTGTGCAGTAATAACTTGCAAATGCATCCTTCTAGCAAGAAAAGCAGACAGGATTTTGATAATATCTATACAACTAGATCATCTTATATTAAAATGTCCATATTTCTTATGTTTCATTAAAGGGTTTCATAAGCATTCATGATAGGAGTGGACGCCTGGGTGTTGGCACCAAGCACAACAAAATAGACTTTTAACCTATCGAATTGCGCTTTGGGCTCTGTGGTTTGAAGAACTGTTCCACCAGTGCCGTTATAACATTGACATTTAGAGAACTCTAAGAGCTATAGCAGGGGCTGTGGCACTGCTGCTGCATAAATACAACATAGCCATGGGGCTGCTGGTTCAAACTAATCCTTGGCACACCAAAGGAGTAAGTCAACAATGTCAGACACCTGCAGTTTTAATGTGGTCTAACTTTCAGCTTTCACTCTAAGACACTAAGTTCCCACTTTTGCAGTCACATATAAAGAACCATGTTATAAAAGCCCATTTCAATGACGGGATTCTTTACAAAGTTCTGCATGAGACCACATAGCTCCTGGTTCAGGGAAAGAGGTTCTACCTGAAACTTGAAAACTGTAGCCTGTTGCATTGGTAACTCAATGATTACATTGTAAATTCAATAAGTGAGCCATATATTCACCACCCATGACCACAAGACCACTGCTGGCTGAATATGTTTTTGTGTCAGACCATCAGACCACTCTCAAATCAAAGGTGACACTGACACATATAAAAACTCTAGCAACACTACTGTGCCTAACCATTTAGACCAGCACAACACCCACTGCCATCTCATTGCCAAGTCAATGTCAATGGTCCCCTAAGATAAGCACATTTATATTACAACCTACATTTTCAGTGCAAATGCAACATGAGTGTTTCTAATAAAGCTAAAATTGAGTGTATGTTGAGGCCCATAAACCATGCAAAAACATGTAGAGCTGGAGTTGAAATATTTTTTTTCCTCCCTTTATTATTTATTTATGTTTTTCTCCCCTCCATTTATTTTATTTTATTAAGACATTTTATTTTGATGACAAACAGTAGGCTTGTCTATTCTTTCTCTTTCCCTAGGCCACTTTCTCCATACTGCACGTCTACACACCCAAACCCCACTCCCATTCCTTCAGCTTCCTTTCCCTCATCTCTCCCTCCTTCTCTCATGACTGCCTAATGAGTCTTGGCATGGCTGCCGACTCGGTGGTGTCATTAGGTTGATCTGTGTGCTCTCTTAAGGTTAGCGCATGGACGGGGGGGTGGGGGGTGCTTGAGCTGCACCAGGCCCCCGGCTCGCTTCACCAGTGGGGCTAAAGAGGTTTGTTTATTGGGCACACCTTGGCCTGACCTCGGAGAGCTACTGGGACTAAATATGTGATTAGCCCAGTGTTAGCTCAGAGCAGTGGAGCTTGGGCAGCCTGGAAAGCAGTTCTCCCTGCCCGCCGAGGCCTGAGCGATTGGGGGTCCTTGCCATAATCAATCACCCACTCTATTGCTATACACCTCTGCTGGGAGAAAGATGGGCCCTCCTAACTTGTTGCTATCTTTGTCGCTACTCCTAAAATGCTGGGCAATTTTATTTAGAGCTGCCCTTTGGCTCGGGAAGGGGAGATTAATTGGTGCTGCCTCTTTCCATTGTCCCCAATGGGTCTTTGTAGGCCTCCTGGCATGCGAAGCAAGAGACGGCTCTGCTAAAATGCATGGAGCCAAGCAGTGCAGGATTCTGTGCATGCTGTCATGCTGTTGCCTGGTCTTTGTTGCATTCTTCCAACATTATTTTCCAACTTCAGGCTCATGCCCTGCCATGTTGTCTGACCCTGTGCCTGGCTCTCATCTCTCTCTCTCTCTCTCTCTCTCTCTCTCTCTCTCTCTCTCTCTCTCTCTCTCTCTCTCTCTAGCAGCGTGATCCTGCTGATGAGTTTGGCACTTCTATGCCGCCAGCTGTGACCTCTGTAACTCGGCTCAATGAGCCCAATGCTGCAATCTTACTGGAACACACAGGACCCCTACAGAACCCTGCTGTGTTCTAAACCTCTAAATGTCCAATTTACAACTTCCAGTGCATGAGGACATAAACTGTTGATTAAATATACAGTTATGAATTAATCATCAAATAAATGTCTCATCTGCCTACAAATCTTTTTTTTTTCAAAATAATTTTTCATGTTTTGTCCAAGAAAGGAACCAAAAATATCAAATATTTAACTGTTCTTTCTATTGTTAGAATGACAATTCTTCAGTATCACTTGATAATTATGTTTGTCTGACCTTTCTGCAAAATTGAGAAACATCGAAATCATTGTGTCTTAATAATTCAAGCAATAAAAGCTTATGAGTTCCTTGATCCACTGAATCAGATCTGTTGTTGTTTTAATAGCAGCATGACCTCGTGAAAGCTGTTTGTGCGCAAGATGGAAGATGGAAAAATACAAAGTGCTGAGTACATGAAGGGCCTTTTCGCAGCCAGGCATTCTTAAAGAAAGAGTGTGCCATTTTTAATCTTTAAGGAATATTAATAGATTCAGAATACAAACACGAGCTTTTTAAGTTGAAATGAAAGAAAGTAATTTAGGGTGACCTTACTAATGCTCTTTTTTTGCCATTTCTGAACAGAAACTGACTGATACTTCATTAGAAAACCATGCAGCTATTTCAAGCCTAGACGGCCAGGGCAAGAGTATATTTATAGCTTCTATGGGCAATGAGTTGGCGAGGCAAATGGGGTTTCATCTGTTATATTGGGGTGGGTTCTTCAGCATCATTTGGCTTGACCTTTTTGTGAAGCCTTGTTAATGTGGACAGGGAGAGCAGTCTTTCAAAATGCTATGGAGCTAGATATTTGTTAACTGAGGTCAGCAGTTTTGTGACCACTGTGGTCTCTCTATATCAGACTTACTAAGTTGGGACAGCCAGACCCTTGTTCTTTCTGTGGAGGTCTGTTTACTTTATTTGCCCTGAGGTGGGTTGTATTGAGGAAGGGTCTGACTGGACAGGTGTGCCATGTTGTTGCTGGACCCCTGGGCCAACTGAGGTTAAGTGGAGGTTAAATGAGCTTGCAGAAGGAAACAGGTATTGAAAGTACACAAGCACCTGGTCCCTTTTTGGCGACTGAGCAAGCTGCCCTTCAACTGCAGCTCAGAAGCCCTTGCCGCCAAGGCTGAAACTAATTAGCAGTAGTATTCACTTAATAAGAATTATCAAAAGTGTGTAATTGTGTGTGAGTATGTGTGTGTGTGTGTGGGTGTGTGTGTGTGTGTGTGTCTGTGTGTGTGTGTGTGTGTGTGTGTGTGTGTGTGTGTGTGTGTGTGTGTGTGTGTGTGTGAAAAAGACTCACCAATGTGGCTGCGGTGTGAAGAGGCCATGCTCAGTTGCCCCCACAAAGACAGCAGACAGACGGCGAGCAGTAGCACTCTCCTGCCCACGCACCGCAGCTCTCTCTCCCGCATCCTACACACACACACACACACATACACATGAACACAAACATGAACACAAACATGCACACATGTGCACACACAAACACACACACACAGACAGACAGGCACACACACACACACACACACACACACACACACACACACACACACACACACACACACACACACATTGAGAGTTAGATTCCTTACAGAAAAAACACATAATCTGATCAGTTGAATTGCAAGCATAGGTGAAACACATTCATGCATGTCCAAACCACACTAGAAGAAGCAGCTCTGGGTTCAGAAATCTGAGAAACACAGGATCACTTGGCTCCCTGTTCTTAGCCATTCCATCAATCATTTACTGTATGCTCTCAAATATCAGCCTCTGAGTCAGATGCTCTTCATATGCGTCAGCCCGTGACACAATCCCTCCCTGTGTTGGTGGCCTGTTCTTGGCTGGCAAACACAGTAATCTTGATATACTATCAGGGCCTGTTGGCCAGTAATTCCTCCTTTGTCTTTGTGAGGGGTCCAGGGAGACTCAAACACACAAAAGCAATCAGAGGCTCATCTCTCTGCCAGGCCAAGTCTGTATTCTGCTAGTATGGGGAAAAACAATCTCAACATCGCAGTCATCCTTTCAAGCTCTCTGCCAGCATATCTTATCAAATTAGTGCAAAGATGAGTTTCATGCACAGAGCTCCAGGCCTCCTTGCTTGGCAGGGACTTGTGAGGTTTCTCTGCATATGTGTAAGACAAGCTCTGCAGTTTCTACTGACTCTTGCTACATGCATGAAAAAAAAAATTGCAGTGTCTAAATAATTCAAGAAGTGAAAGCTTGAGATTCAATGAATCAGATCTGTTGTTCTTTTAATAAGAGCATGGCCTCATGATAGCTGTTTGTGTGCAAGCTGGAACAATACAAAGTGCTGAGTCCATAAGGGCATGTGTTTTGCAAGCAGGCATTCTTAAAGGAAGACTGTGCTATTTTTAATCTTTAAAGCATCTAAGTCCTCTCTTAACAGAATCAAAATTCAATCATAAGCTTCCATAAACTGAAATGAAATAGAGTGATTTAGGGTTAACTTGCAGATGCCTCTTCACTCCATTTATACATTCAAATAGATTCTTAGTTTATTAGAAAATGGTGCAATTATTTCAAGCCCACAGAGTATTGCCAATTGTATAGTGCCTTTAGTTTCTAAAGTGTCAATAAATATTACAACTGGGGCGTTTATTGCACTCACATAAAAATAAACCACAACCTTATTGCTTCTCTGCCTGGCTGTAGGCAGAGGCAAGAAAGGTGTGGAATGACTGGAGAAGTAAGGGCTGTCACGTGAATGTCGTAAGCTTCATAAATGCTTTTTAAATAAACATCTACAATTACAAATGCCTTTAGTACCATTTTGTTTTATAGAACATTATCCCAATGCAAGAAGCTGAACACTGTCAAACACTGTTAAACCCAAAAGATGATGCTAAAGTTGCAAAATACAACACACAAAGAATTAAACATGCTATCGCTTTAATAAGAAGAATTTTAATTTTTGCTTATTAAGAAATACAGAGAGTAAGCAGGCACTTAAACCTTCAGTTAAAAGCGTTGTAGAGTTCTTAAAGTTGATCTGCTCTGGGACAGTTTTGGCATCAGGAAGAACCTTAAGAAGAGAAATTCTTGTAGAATAACAGAAGAGTTCTACCTCAGCATGGCTCTGTACCAAAACCTGTCACCATATCTCATGTTTTCTTTTTCTTTACCAGTGGGCAGAGAGAGCATCTTTCTTTTTATTCTTAGTGAATTAAAAGACCACAATATATTCTTCACTGCACGGTCTCTCGACTCTTGTTTTTTTTAAATCACTCAAAAAAAGCACCTTCATATTAATTTAAAAATTGAAATTCTTTCTTTATTTATTAGAGTCCATAGTCAGGCCTGGGGTGGGTGAAGCTAGCACTCCTCAGTTGTTGTGCAGTGCTGCTCCCATCATGGGGTTCCTTCAATCATCTCTAATCAACAGGATTCATTTTAGAACACTTTTTTTTTCCAGTAATTTCAACATCCCACAGTAGCGTAGCCACAGCAGGTGGTCTTTTGCACTTCAAGTGCATTTCGAAAAAGCTGAAAACTCTTTGCTTGGCAAAAAAAACTATAAAGCTTTGAACTGTGACTTTTTATGGCTAATGCGGGACGAGGCCCACCCTACTCTAGACCACTCCTGTCCCACCTTATGTCTTCTATCTTCTAGGACACTTTTCTCCTCTCCACATCCATGATCTGTAAGATAGCATCTGTGTGTTAGTCAGCTCCTCAATTTAATTAGTCAGTGTGGACACAGTGTGTCTTGTATTACAGTTTTTTGAACAATGAAAAGGTGGAAAGACAAAGTTATTCTATGGTTACAAACTACTGTTTTCATCACTTAATATTTCTAATTAAGTGGTAGGTTTGAAAATGTGTTGCTGCCTCTCTGAACATCAACCTCTGTTAATCCCAATTGGCTGTATTCATAGATAGAATGACACATGGGAACAAGACATACAAAGGCTATTATTACTTTTTTCCTTGTTATTATTGTTCCCATTATTATTATACTATGAAATTACTTGCGAATGCATACTTAATGTAATGTAGGTTATTAATGTAAGACTAGTCTGCCATCAATGAAGCTTACAAAATACCTTTAAGATGACCATAATTGCAATGTAAGCAATGTTCCTTCAAACTACAAAAACATGAACTAAATCATTTCACTGGCAGTGTCTTTAAATTCCACATTTCATTTTATCCCCCCAGCAACAGCTAATTTCACTGCCCACAAAACCAAAGGAATACCCAAGACAAGTTATCTTGATGTTGAATTTATTACAATTAAAGTACCACCTCTCTTCTTAACCTTCAAATTCAGTTCTGCTTTTCTAACAGTGACTTACATCTCAAGCAGACAAGGGTTGTGCACTTAACTTTCAATATGAGACTATTAATGGTCTAGAAAGCTGACATGCAGACACTATTTATTTTGTTGAGGATTTCAACAGGGCAAATCTGACAAAGATTCTGCACAAATATACCCAGCATATTATTTTTCCTATTTGGGCTGAGCAGACACTGGATCACTGTTACACAGCGCATAAAAGACATTTACTAACCCTTCCCCTGCAATGTTACAGTTACACTGTTACGGTTGCACTGCACTCAAAGACAGCTACAAACCCGTCCCCTGCACTGTACAGTTACACTTTTATGGCTACACTGTACTTAAAGACTGCTACAACCCTCACCCCTGCACTGTACAGTTACACTATACTGCACTCAAATACAGGTACAAACCCCTACCCCACCATGCCTTCAGTAAAGATGATTAGACCACCATTTCTGTCTGCATACAGACAAAAACAAACCGGTGATACAGGTAAATCCGCATCAAATGCTGATATCAGGGTTAAACTCGAACTTCAGCCTACAACTTTGGGGCCCTGGTAGCACACTGGAAGGCCATGTACAATCTTCAAAGGGTCATTAAGATGGAAAAGAGAGGCTACAGGGAAAAGAGTCGAACTACCAAGGGTCTGATCTCAAGCACTTGTGGAATTGTGTTCATTCTATCCTACAAAGGTGGGACAATCTGTGATATGGGCCTATCTGGCTCACTACCAGATGAGAGAAAATCCTATATTCAATTTGAGGCAAACAACTCCTTCCCTGCAGTGAAAATACCACTGGATTGTGACAGCTCAGCACTAACCATCTGTGTGTCTTGTGCTCCCTCTCACACAAGGGACCTGGTCCTAATGGCGTCCATTGCTATGTCCTCAAAGCATTTCAGATGATGGAGGTCTTCACAGACACCTTTAATATCTCTCTTAGACTGTCTATGATTCCTACATGGTTTAAGAAGACCACCATAATTCCAGTCCCTGAGAATCTTGCGGTCACATATCTAAATGTCTACTGGCCTGTGGCTCTGACATCTACTATAATGAAGTGCTTCAAATAACTAGTCAAAACCTGTCAAAATCTGTTCCTCCTTTCTGACTATCGTGGATCCTTTCCCATTTGCAGACTACACCTACAAATCTTCAGACGATTCCATTGCTCTAGTAATGCACAGTGCCCACACACACCTAGATAAGGAACACCTATGTGAGAATGCTGTTCATTGACTACAATTCTGCTTTCTTCACTATCATCCCATATAAATTCATCACAAAGCTCAAGGACCTAAGACTGAACACTCAGCTGCACAACTGGTTTACGGACTTTCTGATGAGCACACCCCAAGCACACCCCAGGTGATGACTCCTCCACACTGTCTTTGAACATAGGAGCTCCTCAGGGATGCATTCTCAGCCCCCTCCTGTAGCCCTGTACACACATGATTGTGTTGCCAAGCACAGCTCAAATATAATTTTCAAGTTTGCAGATGACATTACCATCCTGTGATTCATCTTAGATGGAGATGAAACAGCCTACAGAGATGAAGTCAGTGTACGATCAGAATGGTGCAACGACATCAACCTCTGTCTCTGTGTCATCAAAACTAAGGAGATAATTGTAGTGCTCACACCCCCTTTTACATCAGCAGGGAAGATCTGACCTGGTCTCTTCACACACAGTGGTGAAATCTCCTTGTCAGCAACTCTACTTCATGCGAAGGTTCAGAGCGTCCGATAAGGTGCATCACTGTGTGGTTTGATAGTTGCTAACTCTACGACCCTAAGACCCTCCAGAGAGGCTTGAGAGCAGCTAAATTATCACGGGCAACAATCTCCAAGTCTTACAGGACATCTACCATACACATTGTCTAAGGAAGGTCCTCAAAATCACCAATGACTGCAGTCACGCAACACGTGTACTGGCACCCATTATGTATCACAGCATTCAATCCACAGCAAGCAGGTTGAAGAAGTTTCTACCTGCAAGCCATTAGGATCCTGAATAAACAATAAGTCAGTCTTCACTCATCCTCCCAGTCTTCCATTCATGCTTCCACTCCCACTGATAACTTCATACTCGCCAATCTCTTCTCTAGTCTCTGTCACATTTGGGCATATTGCAAAATTTCTAAACTGTATTATCACTGTACTGTCACTGAGGAACCAGTCATGTCTCTGTGCAATATAATATAATATTTATTACATACTCCATATATTTAATATATTTCACTGGGTATACGTTTTCCTAACATTTTTTGCACAATAAAAAAATTTAAACTTGAAGTCTATGGCTATGAAGTACTATGAGCTATGTTGAGCTATGGAGTACACTTTAACACAGACAGTGTGACCCAGGAGGCACTCAGTGCACTCACTTTTATTGATTAAAGACTTACATTGCTTGAGTCCATGTCAAGCAGATCATGAAGAAGGACTTTACATAACCTCTAGGCAGAGTCCTGCACCTCTACAGAACCTTCAGTGGAACAGGTCTCATAAGGTTACAAAAACCAATGAAAACCAAACTCTGAAACTCTGAAACATCAGCCTGAACATCACACTATAGGTTCAGACACTTCAAATGGGGTTTGGATTGGTGTGCATTGTGCATAATTCTGCAAGTTTCTTTTTTAGTACATGTGAAGTGTGTAAATCACACAGATGGCCATTTTGTGAAGCTCCTAGTTGACTCCACATGTCCTGTCTCTCTGATAACAGGCAGAATGACCTGAGGGGAGCAGAGATCATACTACTGTGAAGGCATAAATTCTTTGTACAAGCATGAAATGCTTCCATATGCTGAACATTAATTAAGCTGTCATTATGTGCCTTTTTGCACACTGCAACATTGCAACGCAGGAGAAAGCTGTTTTCCAGCATGACTTCGTCTCAAAACAAATGAGCCAAAGGGAACATTTTGTAAAACAACCCCCATCCTTCACCTTCCACCCCACAAAACTCATCCTTCTGCATACTCTGTAAAACTTCAAACACAGAAGTTAAGTGAACACCAGAGCTACTATATGCCAGGTTTAAAAATACACAACACAGAGGCTTTGCAGCAAAAGAATGGGCGTTCAGAAGGTGACTCTGTCTGACCGCCTAAACATGCAGCAATGATGAGTGGAGACTCTGCACCACCCAATTCCCCCGGAAGAGTGTGTCATTTTTAAGAGGGCGCCTCCAACTTTCTCCAACGGATAATTAGTCCCTTTGGAGTGGCCCTAATACAGATGGCAAGATGTCTGACATATTTATTTCTGTTCATCTCATCAAAACCCTCTTATCTCTCTCTCTCTCTCTCTCTCTCTCTCTCTCTTTCTCTATACCCCTCTTTTTCTATCCTTATTTGTGGAGGCAGGCCTCTGCCACTTTTAATAACATAAATGTGATATCATGCAGGAAGCCTATCACTGCATAACCTGTGAGGGTAGGCATGTGCATGTGTGGGTGTTTGTGGGAGGAGCAGAAGAAGTCATGGAGTGAAGGTATGCTGTCTCTGGGGCCCCACAGAGGGACAGAACACACAGGTCTGGTGATGTGTACACATACATATGTTTGCAAATTCAGAGCAGAGGAGATGATAAACTTCTCCCAGGATGATGAGAGGTACTGAAGGGAGCAAAAAGGAAGGAGGGAAGGATAGAGGGAGGAAGGATAGAGGGAGAGTAGAGTAGAGGAAGGAAGGATAGTGGAGATGCATAGAAGGACTGACAGCAGAAGAGTAGCTCCATTCTAATGCATGACCATCTCAGGTAGACCTTAAGGTCCACAGCACAAGCACTGATTGACACTGACAAGCTGGAGCTTCGAGTTGAAAGAAGGAGTTTGTCGGATAGATCCATTCTACACAGACTTCACAGCATATATGCAATACAGGCCTGGCATTTGTGAACACAAAGAAGTGCATCAGCAGGCAGATCCTCTCAGAACAAACATTATATATGCAACTTCCCCGCTGCTGCAAGGCCCACGGCATAATAAGTGAAACACCAGAATGTTAGACTTTTGAATTTGAAAAAAATGAAGGATGCCACATATGGTTAGCTTGGCAGGCCAACAGAAGACCTGTCCGTGAGTCACTGTCACTGTCAAACACTTCAAAGGAGGCTTTAGTTCAATCTGTCCCATGCTATTCAATATAATTCCAATAGGAAGACCTCAGAGTGATGCACTTTCACCACTTGCTGACAGTTTGTGCAACCTTTGGGGATTTTGGCAGGCAATGTTTCATTTGAGTTTCTAGACACTTACGCAAAGAACCACATTTGATGTTACATGCTTCACTGAGAGACATGCTTTACATTCAGCATTTGCCAGAGAAAGAAGAGGAACACTATGAATATAACTAACTTGAATGGAAGCAACAGCTTCGGTGAACTCTCATTTGAATTCTGCAAGCTGCATACGGTTGCCAGTGATGCAATATGCAAACCATAAAGCTTTAAATCGCTTCACTTTAGAATTACTTTTAGAAAGTTTACATGCAGTAGTGACCACAAACTGCAGCGGAACCTTGGAGAACTCCATGATCAAAATGGCTTTTAATGTCACAGTTGCAGCGTTGCATGTTTCATTCAGCAGTTCTGTGCAAGGACAGCTGGTGAGTGGTGCCCTCCTGCTGATTGTGGGTTATGTGAGGAGAGAGTGTGTGTAAGGATGGCATGTGTGACAGGGTGCTGGCATATATGAAGGGGTGCTGGTGGATGTGTGGGGTACTGGCATGTGTGTCAGGTTGCAGGGCACAAAGCTGGAGAGGGCTGAGGCTGTGGGCATTGCTGGCACTCGGGTATTGGGCACTGAGCCATGAGTAACTCAGATTGACACTGGCACTGCCACCACCTCTGACCTGTTGGCAGAAGGTCGTCACCCAGGGTCATCACACCAGCATGCAGAGCACAGCAAACTCTATGCACGTAAGGGCACACACTACGTGTCTCATATTACTCAGACTCTTTTGTGTGTGTGTGTGTGTGTGTGTCTGTGTGTGTGTGTGCACGTGTGTTTGTGTGTGCGTGCATGCATGTGTGTGTGTATGTGCACATGTGTGTATGGGCACGTGTGTGTGCGCACGTGTGCGTGTGTGTGTGTGTGTGTGTGTGTCCATATGTGCATGCATATGCATGTGTGTATGTGTGTTTGTGAGGTGCTCTTGATTTACTCTTTGCTCTGCCTGAAGAAAGATGAAGGTTAAACCACTTAGGTTCAAACATCGCTAGTGAAAGGACAAGAACAGAGAGCGAGTCTGGACTAATGCAAGGTGAAAGCCCTGGACACCAGTGCTTGGAGAGAGTATTACACCTGTCATCCTTCACAGAGCTGTGTATGACTATTGCCAATGAGTGCAGGGTACATACATTCAAGCATAAGTCATCAGCGAACATAGAAGCAGCAATTTAGTCCCTTCTGTGCAAACTCAGAAAGAAAAGGTAAGGTGCTCAATACAGACCAACACGCATCTCTTGAACCTCAAAACTCTCCCCTTAATTTCATCTTAAAACTTTATAACTATGTTATATAATGCCAGTTCTTTTACGTTCAACAGTACAATGGCTCATCTGTAAACCCTCTCTGGGCCAGAGATTTCGTTCAGTGAGACGAATATACCGGAGAATGAGGAGAAAATCAGACTTCGATTGAAAGCATGAGAGCTTGCGAAGCTCTAACGTGATCAAAGCCATGCTAAGTGGATTCGCAAGCCTTCCTTTCCCTTTCCAGCTGACGTTTCTGTCCACTTAGAAAATCATGCTGGTGTTTTTGCCTTAAAAAACCTGTCACTCTGCGCTTACCAGGATGGCGGAATTTTAAGAGACAAAAATGAGTAGACTAGTTAGATGCTATATCAAGATTCTATAGATATAATTCTGATAATTGTTTCCCTAAAGCCTCGATGAAGCAATGCTGCCCTGCTTTGGCAACTACTCTGGCCAACTGTTTCAAATTCAAATCAAATTCAACTGTTTCAAATTCAAATCAGAAACAATGCATACACAAAACGGCATATTCTGATTTAGCATGAAAATATTTGCTGAAATAATAATTCTAAAAACACCTGAATGCTGAAAGGAAAAATATACATACAGCTCAATTCTGTGATATCACTGTATGTTTATATTTTAACTTCACTTTCTGAGAACCATACAAAACTTAAGAAATAAACCCTTAGAGGGTAGCAAAGTAGTACATCTTCTGCAATATATTCTGCATTCCTAATGTGAGCTTTTCTATAGATATAATTAATTATGTCACCTCATAGTAGAATGACAATCATCAGTTATAATCAACTGATATTGACATTAATCATCTTTGCAGATCCATAATAGGATAACCAGAGAATTACAGGATTTTTTCTTTTAAAAAGCAGTATCCTTTTCTTTGTCTTTTTTATCTATATAATTCAGGCATGATTTTTTTTTCTTTCTTTTGTATTGTATTATTTCCAGAGAAGTATGACCCACGTGTGTTTATGAAGATCACGCATGTGCCCTGTGACAACATAGAAGCATGAACCATGTGTGTTTATGAAGATCACGCATGTGTCCTGTGACAACAGAGAAGCATGAACCATGTGTGTTTATGAAGACTACACATGTGCCCTGTGACAACAGAGAAGTATGACCCACATGTGTGTTTATGAAGATCACGCATGTGCTCTGTGACAAAGAAGGAACGCTCTCAGCCCCATTTCCACTAAGCAAGACGGAGGTCTTAAAGCAGTTCTATGGCAGCCCCAGGCATGCAAAGGGTCTCAGCACTGTTCTGGTCCCATGCAGACGATAGATAGGGGACTGGGTGGTAGGCGGCCAGTCTGAGCTATGGGGAACATCGTTGTCTCATAAATCTGCCCTCCACCTCTGCTGTACCCACCATCATTGTAATGCTCAGGGCCTGCTAAAAGAACTTTTGCTGTGAGAATATTTAAGGCATTTAATCTTTGGTGATCAACGGAATTCTCCCGGAGCTCATGTTTCCTTGGGCTTTGAGGTTATAAACAGCATTCTGAAAGATAGCATGACTTGACAGTGAATGTTCACTTGCAGTGAAAGAACACCACCAGCCAGATTTACATGACATCTGCTGTTTTACCCTTACACATGTCGGATGCTCCAGGCTGTTCCTCTGAGTCATATGAGCTGTGCTTTAAAAGAGGCCTCGGGGAAAATGGTTTTTAGTGTCTAATTGAACTTTTCCAGAATTCAAAGGCTCACTCAGTGGCTTAGAACTGTCTGCATTGGAATGTTCTGAACATGGATCTAAAAGTAAAGTGTTCTACTCAGACACATTCTGGAAATCCCTCATCGCCACAAGCTGTCCTACTGCTTAAAAACTTAGGGAATACCCTAAGGATTTCCGCTTCAGCTGTAGAATGTGTTGCATATCACTGTGTGTCCACAAGAATGTGTTTTTATTAGGAATATGGGATGGCAGGGATCCATCCTTTAAATACTGATATGCATTGTGTTTTAGAGTCTGTATGATTTCACAGTACAGCTGAGACATTTATGGTTCAGATCAATAATGCTGTTTGCCCGGTAGTCTGAATAGACTAGGCAGGCTTCATATATGTCAGAATAGAGCTGTGTGTTTTTGATTGATAAAAGCAAGGTATCATATACTGCAAACTCTCATGACCTTTAAAACTGCTGAGACAGACCAGAGTTATGACTTGAGGTGGAAAACTTGAAAATGTTACTGACACCAAAGGTTTTCCCTTCTGGTGTGTTTTGGCTGACCTCTTCTGCAGAACCTTCAAAGCTCCTTTTTCTCCTTTTTAAACAACATTTCAGCCCTACAGTGGTATATGCACAGTACAAGAATAATGAGATTGGGCAAACCCTAGAATATGTTTAAAAAAAAAAACAGAATAGCTGACCCCAAGAAAACTAAATGATTCCAACCTGCAGGGGTGATCTTGATATCAGTACAAGCAGTGGTGACATCTCCTAGCCCAGTCCTTGAAATGCGAACATGGCGTCATCTCATGTCACAAAGTCGTCTTGCCTGCTTACGGATAGATATCCTCACAGTCATACATACTATTCAAGAGGAGAGGCCCTGAAGACTGCAGCATTCGCTGCACATCTCTGAACGGGAGCCGCCGATCGTGAGGGTGGATTCCATGTGTCTGCGGCGGCCCTGGTGGGCATGCTCTAAAAAGCTAACCTGCTCTTGGAACAGCGCTTGCTGGAGAACATGGCCCCTGGCCTTCTGCATTATTCACAGCACAGACAGCCAGGGTTCCCTGCTCCGTTTGCTGCCCTGCTGTCAAGGAACAGCTAGCATGCAGTCATCCATTATTGACCAGCAGCAGCACTGGGTGGAGTAAGGGACTGAGAGAAAGACAGAGAAAAAGAGAGACAGAAAGAGAGCGAGAGAGAAAGACTGCCAGAAAGAAGAGTGTGTGTGTGTGTGTGTGTGTGTGTGTGTGTGTGTGTGTGTGTGTGTGTGTGTGTGTGCGCTCTTAATAACCCAACCAACAGCGAAGCAGGAAAGGGTTAATGAGTTATGTGGCATTTCAAACCACACTCTTTTGTGCCTGCCAGCCATGGAGAAAAGTGCCAAATGATGAATAAGCAGAGAGGAGAAAGAACAGAGGAAAGAAACAAAAACAGGTACCACAGCCGCAACATTTGGGCACACCGCCATCAGACTGAGATGATCCGACTGCTGGGATCAGCAAGGCAGAGCATGTGTGCACACACACAGTCCCATACACCCATACACACTTGCCTTACCGCAGGAGGGCTTTCTCATTGTCTTTTTTTTTTTTGTGCTCTGCTGCTTTGCAGTGTGTTCTTGCAGTCATGCCTATTACAAAGAGTCTAGATGTAAGCAATGTGGAGCTGCCTTCATTCTACCAATACCATTGTCTGCACATCAACCATTCCAACACAGGCCACATCAATCAAACTTAAAGCAGCAATTTCAGTTCAGCCAGCATATGGGGAAAAGATGCCTTGCGCCCATGCAGAAAGCCTTTTAGGGGGCTACAGCTTATACTCGAAAGCCAGGGCATTCTTGTTGATTATTCAACTGCAATATTCCTTTGGAGGTCAGCTAATGAAAATTGTTACAGCTCTTATCCCAGTGAGATGTGGCTGACGTTAATTGGATGTGTAATTTGAGTTCCTTGGCATGTTTGGACAAGTTAATTCTCAGAGCAATTTTGAGCCTTAATTTTAGCCTTTACAATTCCAGAATCATAATTTTCGAAAGAACAAGCTACGGTAAACCCAATAACGCAATGAGTGGTCTTGAGTTTCACTCCAAACAAACATCCGCAGCTCACAGAAACATAACCTCTATGGCAAGCAACCAAAGTGGGGTGAAATAGAGGCCCTCTGCCAACAAATAGTAAATGAGTCCACTAGCTTGCACTGCTTGATTAACACAAAGACAAAAGGTTGGAAATGCCAAAAAGCTACTCACTACAAAAACCCTGGGATATGATTTTAATTACATGGTAATTATGTTATATTTTATTGTTGAAAAGTCTGTGTGGATGTAGAACTGGTTTATTTGGGATGTTGAATAATAAAATCCCATCAAGGAACCATTTTAACAATGTTCTGACATACAAACCCATGTGGGTAAAAAAAAAAAAATCTCTTCACAGAAAATGTCCAAACCAGCTAAGGGAAGTCAAGATTGAACCCAAGAATTTCACAAAAAGGACTGCCTGTTCCCATAAACTAATGTAAAGTAGGTGTGCTTGCACATGTCGTCATTTTTTTAAAGTCCACTTTTGTGGAAACTGAGGTGGGAAAAAAGTCCCTCCAACTTCACTAAAACTCAAACTGGCTTCAGTAATTGGAATTTGTGGCTAGTATTGAAGTGTCAGAAATGCTGCTACTAATAGCTGTACCTGCTTTTTTATTATGGCTAATACCCTGCTGCAGGATTTGCTATGACCATACTCTTATAACACCCTTGACTTAAAGTTTTCTTGCTCAAGTCCCCTTGCCCAAAGTAAGACATGCAAGGATCCAAGTACATGTTGCTGGGAATGGCCAGTGAAAAGAAGGCATGTAGAGGCAACAAAGAAACAAAGTCATAGCATTTCAGTTTAAAACTAGGCTAACTGGTTACTGGCTTATCCACATCTTCATATGGTTTGTTTGTGGTGACGTGTTGTGATATTGTGCACAACTGGCTGATACTTTTGACAGACTTTCATTGTGGCTGAAATATGAATAAAACTTTGATGCAAATTCTTTAGGACATTAATATTTACATTTACACTATGGACTGCTAGCAATTGGCCATAGTTAACTAAGGCCTGTTTGTGCCATAATGATTTGGATATTCAGACTAATTCACCCGACAGATAAACAGTAACTATTATGTCACCACAGACCAAAGCAAGCCAAAACTTAAATTGCAGAAACATGTCATGTAGAAACAATAATATGCCACAGTTGCCAAACTGGCAGTCTGGGGCAAGCAGATCAGTGAAGGCTGCACACCCAGCAAACAGACATGGTCCAGATGTCCAAATGCCACCTCTAATGGCAGATAAGTACTAAAGTCTGAGGCATAAAAGAGTATCAGTGCAATATTTGGCTCCATGTACTACTATCAAACCTTTCAGAGAGTCTCTTAGGTTGCATCTTCTTCATGGGAGGGAGAGAATGCTTGACCCTGGGACTTCCCCAGTATACAGCAAAATCCCCAGTGGGGAAGTTACATCTACAGTGTGCATTTTAAATCCAGCTGGACACAAATAAACCCGATAAGAGTCTATACAGCGGACTGGGGATTAAGCTATGCATATCCAAATTTAATGCAGAAATGTCAAATATGAATTATACTAGGGTTAATTAAAATTTATGACAATGATATTTTGATGGAGATTGTCAGACCGAAAACTTAAACAAATTAAGCATACTGCTGCATTTCAGTATTAAAGGCCTGCTGGTTCTTGCATAACAAACAGAGGGAGAAGTAAAAGGAAAGAACAAGAAGAAGCACAAGTGTAGGAGAGAAGAAATAGACGAAGACAGAGAGAGAGAGAGAAAGAAACTGAAAGGACCATTTCTCTACCCAAAAGCCTGTTGAAATTTCTGACAGCCATGCTTAATTGCCTTTTCAAACTCTCTTCAATAGTTGCTATTGCATGCAGCCATTTCCTTGAGTACTCACACAGACTGTGGCCCTGCTTGTGTGCTCAGGGTTTGCCTCAGCATATCTGTACCAGCCCTTTACCATTTATTTATTCTGGCCACAGATGTGGAAAGGAAAATCCACATGCTCCCAGGCCCACCTAGCAGTTTCTTGACATTCACCTATGAAGTATATTAGAATACATGTACATGTGTGTAAAGTGCTATGCACTGTAGTTCGCACGTGTAATTTCACAGCCATATTATAGTCTTCTATAATTACCTTTAGGCATTATTAGGAATATGGAACATATCTGTCCATATGCTTAGCATGACGTCCAAGCAAGCCATGTCGCTCAGCCGAACAGATGCTTAAAACAACTAATGGACTGCTTATAGACCACCAGCAAGATCAAATCCATCTTTGCTCCAGATCTAGTGGTCTGAAGGGTATTCTTTGAAGCATGAACCATTTCTTTTATGTGCCATCTTACAGAGTTACAGAAGAAATTAGGAATTCCATTTAGAATTCTCTTATTGGCATGTCATCTGCATATGCTTGTGTTGGTCTGGGAAGGAATTGCCGATATGGGGAAAACGTCCCAGCAGTCTCATCAACATGACATTACATTACCCAGAAATAATTGCCAGTTAACCCCTAGCAGGTTGCCTAGGGCAGCTCTGACTTGTTCTGCATTATTAGTTATACAGTAGAGAGTTCAGAGGCCTAGCCCAGAGGCTATCCACATGGTAGGGAGATTTCTATTTAGTTCATTCTACACTCCCTCTGCTCCCCCTTCAAAAACACTGTCTCTGAGCTCACCCTCTGTTACTCTGTGCTTTCAAATGGAAGACATGCAAAGAGAACAGCATGAAGGAGTTTGCCCTGAACTCAAATACAAGCAATAATGCTGATAATATACCCTCACAGCAGATATAGTCCCAGTCCCAGATGCAACCAGTAAAAGTATTGTTAACTGTGGGCCCTGAAGCTGGGATTCAGGTTTTGCACCTAGCTCATGGCATCAAGCCACACGCCACTCAGTGGTCTGGCATGTCACAAACAGAACACTCTGTTTGTCATGTTCTAACAGTAAGAAGAATATTTTAAACAAGTCTTGGTCTAGAAAAATACACAGAAACCATGGTGCCTATTCCTGAAGCATCACAAAACTATAAAAAACTGTGAAACAAAACATAAGAACTGGGATTTCTCCTTGAGGGAAGGACCAGATCCTGAGAGCCATTTATTTTCTCCAATGGTATGTTGACATAGAGTTGACGTTGACTAATTTTGTCTATAGGAACTTTGTTTCAAATGACAATGAAAAATCAAATACACACCAAAACATCCTCAAAGCCTTTCATAAACTGATCCATTGCCATTTGTACATGAAATGGAACCTATGACTTAGTATAGATTTTTTTTAACATGACAAGCATTTATTCTAAGGGATACAGTCTGTTGTGTAGTTGTGTACTTTACTACAAAATAATTGTCACCCTCAACACAATCTCAAAGTAAGGTCTCAATCAAAAAAATCAGTGATAAAATGACCTCTTTTGACCTTTGTAAGCCCACACTAGTAGTCCCCATTGTACTGGAGTCAAGATGATTTGAGGTAATGTTCAGTGTGTCTTATGCGACCACACTTAATGAGACTAGCTGATCATATCTAGCCTATGCTCAGTTAGTCTGACTGCACCCCATCTGAGGTTTATTAGAGTGTTCAGCTTGCTCTGCAAACTCAGAAATGCCACTCAACTCAACCAGCATTTTAGACCTACACATCATATACAACATTAATCTTGAGAGACTCCGGTTGAATAATTAATTATCCATAACTGCACATTTCTACAAATGCTCAGTGTATATTTTCTTAAGCTACAAAACTCACCACTGAGAACTGGCTATGGTACTAAAGTAGATATGAAATGCTTTCTCACAACTTTCTTTTCAAGCTGCCACCAGATTCATTACAATATTTTCAAATTCAGCATCATATATACTTAAGTATAGAGCTACACAGCATGGCCTTTGCATAGACTAATTTAATGTAAGTCTTAAGATTAGGCTGGCAGAAGTGTACCAGAGTCACCTGAGGGAACATTAAAGAACCATCCAAAACCATATGGTCCAGCACATCTGTTACCTCTGTGCATACAAGGTAAATGTAATGAGCAAGAGTCATGTTCTCTATCTGACCCAAATGAGCAAAATCACTATTCACTGGAATTCACTGTTACAGAGAATTTCAAAGCAATCCTGAAAGTCTGGTTATGCCAAGGTAAGCTTGGAAATGTAACATACTTTGTGGTACTTTTTTCTTCTCCAAAAGCCAAAATATCTAATGCCACACTGTGTAAACTGTGAAATAAAAGCTGAAAATAAATAAAAAGTCCCCAATGTGTCTTTGTCTATCTCTAAGTCTATCTCTTTTTCTCACTCTGTCTATTATATCTATCATATAACAATGCACAGGGATTGACACAAAATCAATTATTGTTCCATTCACATAAATTTTCTTCGCTGCCTTTTACAATGTGCCAGCAGTATAAGTATAATATACTTCTTCCCAGAATCTGGGTACTTTACTAATACATAGTAGCTACACATATATAGTGATAATGCATTAAAATCACACAGATGTTCTCTAGACAAGAAAGGAGTCACATTACATTTTCTTCTGCATTTTATATCAAATAAAACTTCTTTAGACCTTTAAAATGAATCCGGGGACCAAAGATTTTAAATTTGAAATGCACGTCTTCAGCAAGCAAACAAGTTGTAACAACTACAAAGAAAAAATTAAAGGAAGGTGTAATATTTAGAACAAACTCCCACCTTTACTTACTCACACTGAACAATTAATTATTTTAATCAACACCTTAGTTCAGATTTGCTCATGGTTAAAACAATTAAAGAAAAGAAATCAAGAAACAGGTGTCAGAAGTTAATGAAATGTTTTTGTCATTACTGAATGGCAACAAGATTTTTTCCTTCTTCTTCTTTTCTTCATCTTCTGTTATAGTTTCATGGTTGCCTGGATTTATGACAACCTGATTGAAGGGCCTGACAGGATAAACCTGTTAGACATCTTCATCCATTAGCCTCTCACATTGCAATTACGTCTACCTTATCATTTGCAAAAAACACAGCTCTGAAAGGAGAAGCCTGAGGTTTTCATTACTGCATTGTGGCCTGGTGAAGAGATAAGGTTGAAAATAGTTCGCTGTTTGACTGACTTTTTTCATTTCCTGAAAGCAAAGAAAAAAACCTATTAGCATACTAGCATTAGCATGGCTCAGACATAGTATCTGGCTCTATGGGAGTGGAGGTGAAACTGAATTTAACGTAGCTATGCAGCTGAATTCTGGTCCTGCTCTGAAAGCTGTTGAGGTTTTCACAAATGCATTTGGAAACATCAAGGGGAGGTTGCAGGAATAAATGAAAGAGGAGGCAGAGGCAAATATAGCTCCTACCCTGAACAGTTTGAGTGCCATGGCTTTGTTTTTAGTACAATTTGTTCTCTGGTGTCTCAAAGAGCTTTGGTACAAATAGGTATCTTATTTCCCTTTTCATTTTTTTTCCCCACAGTAGAGGTTTTTTTTTCCTCACCAGAAATTATTAGTAAAGTGCACAGATCTAAAGAGGGTTGACTTTATCCAGCCTACTGGCAAAATATTGGCACCATACAATGCTCATGGCTTGTAAAATATCAGAACACTGTCAGATCAAAATCCAGGCTTATGGTCTCCCACAACTGACCTTGAAGAAAACATGTTCATGTTCTGTTTTAGGCCGCAGCCAAAGTCTGCTTCCATTGCCTTAAACACTATCAACACTATTTGCTTAGAAGAGAATGGTACACTGCCTGGCCAAAAAAAAGGTCACACTCTCTAATATTTCGTTGGACCGCCTTTAGCTTTGATTACGGCATGCATTCGCTGTGGCATCATTTCCACAAGCTTCTGCAATATCACAACATTTATTTCTGTCCATAGTTGCATTAATTTTTCCCCAAGATCTTGTATTGATGATGGGAGATTTGGACCACTACGCAAAGCTTTCTCCAGCACATCCCAAAGATTCTCAATGGGGTTCAGGTCTGGACTCTGTGGTGCCCAATCCATGTGTGAAAATGATGTCTCGTGCTCCCTGAACCACTCTTTCACAATTTGAGCCAGATGAATCCTGGCATTGTCATCTTGGAATATACCCGTGCCATCAGGGAAGAAAAATCCGTTGATGGAATAACCTGGTCGTTCAGTATATTCAGGTAGTCAGCTGACCTCTTTCTTTGGGCACATAACGTTGCTGAACCTAGACCTGACCAACTGCAGCAACCCCAGGTCATAGCATTGCCCCCACAAGCTTGTACAGTAGGCACTAGGCATGATGGGTGCATTCTTTCAGCCACCTCTCTTCTTACCCTGATGCGCCCATCACTCTGGAACAGGGTAAATCTGGACTCATCAGACCACATGACCTTCCATTGCTCTAGAGTCCAATCTTTATGCTCCCCAGCAAATTGAAGTTGTTTTTGCCGGTTAGCCTCACTGACAAGTGGTTTTCTTAAGGCTACACATCTGTTTAATCCCAATCCCTTGAGTTCCCTTCACATTGTGCGTATGGAAATACTCTTACTCTACGACTTGATTTCACCACACCACAAGTGATCGCCAATCATGATCATTACAGATTTTCTTCCGACCACATTCCTTCCTCAAAGATAATGTTTCCCCACTGTCCTTCCACTTTTTAATAATGCGTTGGACAGTTCTTAACCCAATTTTAGTAGTTTCAGCAGTCTCCTTAGATGTTTTCTCTGCTTGATGCATGTCAATAATTTGATCCTTCTAAAACAGATTAACATCTTTTCCACAACCACAGGATGTGTCTTTCAACATGGTTGTTTAACAAATGAGAAGCTACTCATTGCATCAGTTAGGGTTAAATAACTTGTTGCCAGCTGAAACATAATCACCCATGCAGTAATTATCCAATAGGAGGCTCTTACCTATTTGCTTAGTTAAATCCAGGTGGTGACTTTTTTTTGGCCAGGCAGTGTATTATCACATTGGTTAAATTTAAATGCTCCAGGCTAAGCCAGAAGGATGAGACCAGGTGCAAATGAGCTGTTAAAAGCTTAACACCATGTGCCTGATATGTGCACCCAAGAAAGACACTTAACCCATCTAGCTTGTGGAGCACTGGCAAATAGCTGACTCTGTGCTTCTCCCCTCATTATTTTAATGTAATATAAATACATAGCAGTGTCTGTTTTCAAATTTCTGTGCTTCACATATGCTAAAAGCTATTAAATATTAAAAAACACTCTATATGTGAAAATACTGTGTGCAGTGGGGAGTGAACTGAGTTTATGGCCAAAGTTCCCATGATCCAAGCAGCAAGTTGATGCCATAGACCATACAGGTGCACAGAAATGTGCTCCCAAGGTCCGGCACATTGTTTAAAGCCTGCAGTAAGCATGGCAAAGACAGCAGTTCATCAGCGGTCACACCCCCGGCAATGAAGTGTCACCATCTATGGAAAAGCCCTCTAGAGGAAGGTTGATTTGCTGTAGAGTAAGAACCCCCCAAGCAAGTCTCATTGTCTTCACAGAGGGATGCTCAGCTGGAATGTTCAGTCCTTGAAGGGATACAAATCTATAATTCTTTGTTAGGCAGTGACCTGTGAGGATACAGGCTGGAATTGACAGTGTGCTGAATGCTAAGAAGAATTTCTAGGGATGTAAAGAATTGTGTTTGTTGTGTGGGGCTGGAGCATGGGTCAGAGAGGGAGGTTAGGTCAACACTCTTGAGAGTTTGATTCCTCATTTGCGTTGTACCATAATAATAGGAAAAAAACAGGAACATGTGAAGTTGCAAGTTTACAATTGTCCCTCTATCGGTTGTCATAACTGTCAACAGATTGCAAGCCACAGATTAACTATAATTGTAGTAGTGATCATCTTTAGCTGAAAGGACACAGAATAGTAGTTTAAAAATAAAGCATGTTGGAAAATTCACATAGTTCCACCCAGGCATGCCTCTGATTATGATATCATGCTTCCTCATCAGAAAATGACAAAACCACAGATGTACCAACAATGCCGCTAAACAGTTGGCCCCCATGTCTCTGGGTCTTCTGCCAAGCATGGGGAAAATGCCGCTCAACACAAGTACCCCAGGCATCTCCTTCTTAATCCTACTTAATTTATTCATCGCCATGCCTGTGTCTGTTTGTCCCTGAGAGGAGTACAGTGTCTGTAATTACCTAAAGGCTATTCATTACAGTGAGAGACACTCCAGATGCCACTGCAGCAGGGCAGGGAACGGGGATGTGTCCTCACACTACGATCTGCATTCATGCAACAAAGTGGGACTTTCATCCTTCAACCAGGCACAAAGTCTTTCTTTCGTGCTGTGCAGAGTGTCAGGTTGGAGCTGTCAGAGGCACTAGCCTTCATTGGAACAGACAGAGAGAGAGAGAGAGAGAGAGAGAGAGAGAGAGAGAGAGAGAGAGAGAGAGAAAGAGAGAGAGAGAGAGAAGAAATGCCTTGATCTGCCTATAGCGAAGGGTGCTGAGAGCGAGCTGTTTGGAAGCAGAAGGTGAAGGTTTGCAAGTGAGACAGGTTTTCAAACAGATCAAAACTACAGGGAGCCAGGTGCAATCCCAACCAAAGTCAAGTCTGCCAGCTCCATTTTTACATCAGAGGAAGCACCTTATTCACTTTACCATGACAATTTGGGCACGAGTTGGCAAAGCTTTAATGATAACTATCCAAATAAAGCCATGCCAAACAAAGCTGCCCAAATGCATGGTAATCATTCCTCTATCTTGTGCCTAGGCCAGCAGACCCTTGAGGAGTATGGTAAATGGTGTTTATGGGTCATGTAGACAAGTCATTGTTTCTCAGCTCTATTTGAGTGCTATCTGTTTATGAATCAGAGCTCTGAGTGTGGCATGTTAATAAATCAGAGCTCTATTTGAGTATCGCCTGGTAATGAATCAGAGCTCTATCACAGTGTTGACCTGTTAATGAAATGAAGCTCTATCTGAGAATGGCATGTTAACAAATCAGAGCTCTATCTGAGTATGACCTGGTAATGAATCAGAGCACACACCATATTCAGATAGAGCTCTGATTCATTAACAGGCTACTCTCATATAGGCCACACTCTATATGAGTGGGGCCTGTTAAACAGTACATTCATTCATAGCATCCCAGACAGCCATTTGCTGTGTTACTACTGTGCCTCATTAATTATAAGTGAAAAATGAATGTTTCAATATGCTGATGGCACAAACAGAATTAGCATCATAGATTTTGCAGCATAATTATTTAGTAATGATCATGCATAATGATTTCAGGTCTCTTCCTCACTGTACATACATGGATATATGCACAGACATGGCCATGCACAATCAGCATCAATTCACTCTCAAGCCAGACATCCCCCATTTTACCCATTTTCTTTCTGTGCACAGGTCAGGAAACAAAACCAACTAAATAGATGTTTGGATATTTCCGTAGAAAGATGAAGAGGATAAAGTACAGATAGAATGAGCACAGTGTGTATTTAGAGAATAATTCCTAAAGGAGAACAAGAAAGATCCAGTCAACTCAAGCCATACTTAAGAGTGATTATTTTTAGCCTTGTTTACCGGGTGGCCTCTCCCACTCCCTCCGTCAGAAAAGAAATGGGAAGGGGAAAACGAGAAAGGGGCTCCGAGGAATGAGCACATCGCTATAAAATCAGATGCCACCTCATTAGGATCAAATCAAGCACCCCCCCCCCATTCATTCTCACCCCCATTAAGGTGACAATATAAAGACGCCCACAGAGGGAAGAACAACAGAGTGAGGTTAGTGCGGGAGTGTGGACACTATGTAACGAACGAGCTGCATCTGCGCAGCGGTATTTTCATCTTCAATCTGAATGAAAATTCCCAGCTGCAGACATGGCCCCTGGTGGCGCCGTCGGATGCAGCATCTTTACCTTATGCCTAGCAGGGTAACTCAGGCATCTCAGTGAGAATACTGTGACTAGCACGTTTATTCCTAGTTTTGCCTTATTATGAGGACGTCATGCTTGTCTGTGTCACAGAGGTGTTGAGGACCTCTTTCAATCATCGTGTGCCCATGCGTTTTTTTTCATAGACACTACACATCTGTGGAGAATGCGCTGAGCCACGTAGATCCCTGGTGCTCTCTCTTTATGCTTTGACAAGGGACACAAATGCAGGGGAAAAACGTAAAAGAGGAGGAAAGGAAGGGTACTGAGCAGAGGGAGGTCGCCACAGTAACCGGTACAGTAGCCACGGAGCGATTACTGAAGGAGCCCATTCACTGCATCACATTCTGTGGGTAGGGCTTCCCGCACAGGCCCTCATTCATCTCACGAATGGAGCCATCCTGTCCATAGCCAGACGGACCAAGGCAGAGCTCGTCACTGCACAGAGGGCCATTGCTCTGCGACGCACATAGTTGCACAAGCGCTCGTGGATGGGCCTTGCGGATTGCATCCACAAAGCCTGGTTAGCAGCATACGCAGGACTCGCACAGGTGCGTATACAAAAATGCTTACACACACACACACACACACGCATATGTGCATATGCACACACAAATATTGGATGTGCACATGACATAAAAGGACATCCTTATAAATGTCCTTGTTCCGCTCTCTTGTATACACACCCACACAGAGTACAGCACTCTAATAGCTTAAAGTCAGTATGTGTCAGTATCAGTATGTGTCTGGGGAATTCAGATCCAGCCTCCCAGAGAGAGTATATTAACTTAAGGGAAAATGCTGCATAGATTCTTCAGAACTGCTTAACCAACAATTTTTGTGGCACCCATGCCAAAGAGAAAGCTGTGTCAAAAAAACAAAACCACAGCCTGATATCAAGCGAGGCTTCCACTTTTTGTCATTCTGGTTGTGCTGGTATCAGCTGGGCATGCATGTGCTCCCTCTTTTCACCTCCCCAAGCTGTCACCGCACTAAATATGAATATTTCAAAGCCACCTGCCTCTGAAATAGAAATGGCTACTTCCTCACTACACATGTGAAATGAAGGAACGTCTGACTGCATCTCATGCACGACACGTTCAAGACATGCAAATAACTAAGTGACTCAAGTCAATCAAAACGAGGGAACCCTGTCAATGCAGCGTTTTGCTTCCTTCAAGGCACTGACAGGAGCTTTCCAGACTGGGGGTCTTCCGGCAGTTGTGGAAGTTTGGTCTCCCCTAGCACACCTGAAAAAGTGACCTTCCTACCAGCTCTCTCCCTGTTCTGTCTACCACCCACTCTTTCTCAGTTGATTCATCCCTCTATCCGGTAAGGCCCGTTTCCTCCTTTTGCACGATTCTGTCACGCAGTTACATCAGCTTATCCAGAGGGCAGGAGAAAGAAAGCGAGAGATGAGAGAGAGAGACATAGAGAGAGAGACAGAGAGATAGAGGAAAGAGAAAGAGAAAGAGGGAGAGAGCGCAAGCAAGAAACAGAGACAGAGACTGTGCAAACAGGGCTGACATAGGCAGCAGATATCACAGCCAAGTCCCACATTCTGTCCATTCATCATTCCTCTGTGGGGCACAAGTTCATTAAACCAGCCTTAGACCTCTAAATGCCCCTCAGTCCCGCGAGTGTGAGCATGTATCTGACTGTGTGCATGTCTGTGTATTCTGGCAGACAAGGGGATAATTCCTCCTAACTAAGGTCTGTGAGAGGAGTCGGGTAGAGAGCAGGAAAGACCAGACCAAAGAAAGAGACATTTCATTATCAAAAAGCAGCTCTGAAGCACACTGTGCTATAATAAGTCTGATTTGCCTATGAGAATTCTATGCTCCAAAAACATCCAGCACTTAAATGCATTCTTCTTCAGTAAATACAGTCAATTCATACTGGCAAGATTATGCTCTACAGATAGACCATTCCAACCTAGTCCTAGCTTTTGTTTTGTTTAGCTACTTGTTACATATAGCAAATGCAAGTCATTTCATATCATTTCATGGCTTTCTTTTGTAGATACCTGTTTTACAGTCAAGAAGGACAAATGTGTTTAGTTCAAAGGTTTCTGCCTTCTTGAACTTTGCATGTGTTTAGTTTTGTAATTTTTTCTAATTCTACCGTGTCTATACTTGAGAAGTCATTCTCTTCCTTTTCTAGCTATTTTTCTCTGGATAATGCATATCTGCTGTTGGCTGACTGTCAAAAAATGAACAGTGGAAATAAAAATAAGACCACTGTCCTTAAGAAATAGCACCACCAACACACACATAACCACACACACCTGCACATAAACACACAGCAAATGTTATTGGTGAGCTCTTCTTGACAGGCTTTAGCAAGTGAACAAATTCAGTCACGGTATATGGGCCTGCAAACATGCTGATCCACACATTTTAGCTCAACTAAGGCCTGAGTGTTACAGCACATACATGTGTTCACATGCCATAAAATCACCTGGCCCAAAATACACCATTCCCCTTAATATTCTCCATTAGGACATAGAACATAGCAGAAACATTCAGTTCTTACATTCACTTCCCTAAATAAAGTCCACAAGCCATCTGCCCCAATGCTTTAAGCAGACTGTCACACACCAGGAGAGACTGGCTGTGAGCACTCCACTGCCCTATCTACATTATGTATGAGAACAAAACGATTCAGCCTTAATGAGGGTGTGTGTTTGCGTGTGTGTGTGTGTGTGTGTGTGTGTGTGTGTGTGTGTGTGTGTGAGAGAGCCTGAATATGCAATATCTTTGCCTATTTGTGTGTATGTGAATGTTTGTGTGTGTGTGTGTGTGTGTGTGTGTGTGTGTGCATGCATCTGTGTGTGTTGCTCTCATGCTGCTTGCCTCCACACTGCTTGCTCTCATTTTCTCTCTCTTTCATTATTTATTTCTGTCCCTAGCTTCACTTGGCAGTTATTTTGTCAGGCTGTGTGGGAGACAAAATAATTGCCTCTATATTTTTCCAATTGATTTTCTTGTGCAAGTCTAATACAGTGCTCAGGCAGAGTCAGGTGACAGCTCCTGTGCACTGGCCCTTTGTGTTATTTCATCTACATAGTTAGAGCAGTGGGGTTTACAAAGGCACACACTCTGAGTCTCATTCACATGTGTGTTTAATGCAGGAATATTTGCTTTTTTATTTGATTTGTCAGAATGTTTTCATATTTCATTTAATGACTCACTGCACATTAGCGGCCACTGAATTAAGTGAATAAAAATCTTGCCATGTTGCTTATCACTCATTCTGTGATCCCATTTATATTTCATAAACAACTATGATTACAGTGGAGAGAGGCTGAATTCTTAGGTTGAAAGATAATAATAAAGAAAGATTATGTTAAAGATGGGGGAAGCATTAGTATAAAAGTTTAGAGTTCATTATGTTGATTCTTGAAGACCACAAGGAATACTCTCATGCACGTGGTGACTCAAACAGGGCTGTATCACACTTCAGAAAAGCAGCTTAAGGTTTGCATGGGGGATTCCTCCTGCCTGGTGTCTGGCTGACCTGCTGACTGGCGATTAGACTGGGAGATGGAGGCAGACATGGCAGGCTCCATATCACTCTACAGCAGGCCAAATATAGGCCCTGACTCTGGAGAGCCCGAAACCAGGCCAGCTGCTGAGGAAACAGCACCCGGAACCAAGAGGGAAAAGAAGAGGAGAAAGTAGATGAAGGGGAAAATGAATGGTCCTCTTAGCCACCTGTCGTCTCCCTCTCCACTCCGCACCTTCTACCCCATCTCTACATCTCCTTTCTTGGGCCCAAGAAGATGGAGGAAAAATCAGCAAGAGAGAAAGAGGGGAAAGAGAGAGAGAGAGAGAGAAACAGAGAAAGTCAGGGAGAAAAAAAGGCAGGCATGGAAATGGCCATCAGCCATCACCCCTGAGCCAAGGAGCAGTGCTGTACTGACACAGAGAGGCTGAGGGCACACTCACAGGAGGGAGAACGCAGTAAGGGAGGGTGTTGGAGCAGCAGCATGCTCTCCACCTGCCACTAATGAGAGGCCAGAACGAGGAGTCTGTCCACACACGTCCTTGCTGTCACGACACACACCTCTCTGCCCTCCTGGCCAGAGACATGGTAGCAGTGGTGGGGGGGTGCAATAAAAAATTTATATCGACGCTTTCAAAGTTCAAAATGAATGCAGAGTGTGAGTGTGCGTTTGTGTGTGTGTGTGACAGACGGCGGGCGGGGGGGGTGAGAAAACGGGGGTTGTTGAAGACACAAAGTAAAACAGATCTCCCCCAAAAAAGTGGCCATTATGTAAGTGATTATGAAAGGGGCTAAGTGACTTGCTGGCAGGCATGTGAAGCCAACTTTCTGCTGTCACCTATTAGAGTACTCCAATGCCTCTGTCATGTGCCTCATTTTTTTATTCAAACGTTCCTCACTGGGGTGGTCGTTCAAAATGTCCTGTATAGGAGGAGTTGAGGAGTTTAACCTTCCCCTCCTCTGTGAGCAAGTTGCTTTACATTCAGCTTAATTAAGTCCCCTTGTGAAATTCTTAGGACTGATCAGAGATCAGGCCACAATGGAGCGTGTTAGGTTATAGCGGCAGTTTCACATTGCCAGATTAAACATGACTGTAGTCTGTAGGCCTGATTGTGCATTTGATCAAAAAAAATACCCTGAGTGCAGCTGGGATTAAACATTGGAACTACAGGTCTGTGCTGAAGACACTGCAGTAAGTCTAAAATGAGCACCTCCAGCACATCTGCTGATTGCCTGTCTACAGGCCCTGCTGAATGGTGACAGTTGAATTCGGGGTGTGAAGACATGTAGCTGGAAAAGTGTGTGTGTTCTCTGCGGCATGTGTGTGTATGTGTGAGCTCTAGGACTGACTGACAGGTCTTTTCCACCCGCCTGACACATACTGAGAGAGAGGAAAATACAGGCGAGAGAGAAAACATCAGGGTTGGCTTTTCTTACTGAGCATCTGTAGAGGTGAGAGAGAGAGAGAGAGAGAGAGAGAGAGAGAGAGAGAGAGAGAGAGAGAGAGAGAGAGAGAAATGGAGGTTGGACATTAGCCGCTCAAGATTTGTCGGTAGTTTCTGAAGCGAAGAAGTAAACACAGATCAGCCTGCCAGACATCAGGCCACAGAGAGAGATAGAGAGGGGGAGAGAGAGGATGAGGGAGTAAGAGAGAGACAGGAGGGAATAGAGCGTGGCAAGTTTTAGTGATGTAGGCGGCTTCCCCCATTCCTGTGAGAATTAAAGCAAAGCCTATTCCTCTCTCTCTCTCTCTCTCTCTCTCTCTCTCTCTCTCTCTCTCTCTCTATCTATCTCTCCCTGTTCCTCCACCTCTCTATCTCTCTTCCACCCTCTCTCCATCTCTCCTTTTCTCTCTATCACTTCCTCTTTATTCCCAATTCTCTTTCTCTCTTTCTCTCTCTCCCTCTCTCTCTACCTTTTTATGTTTTTCCTCTCCCTTCATTTTTCTCCCCACACCCTCAGAGCAGGACCAAAGCCCAGGAGAAATTAGTCCCTTTCACTTATGCAGAAACTTCCAACAGAAGCTGGGGCTCCTTTCTCTCTCCTGACTTGTGATTCCATACTGGCTCTGAGAATTGATGGTGCCTCCAAAAACAGCCACCCCTGTGGTTTATAAGAGAACAATAAAGATGCATGAAAAGACATGGTATTTGGCAAACGAGTGCTAACACTGTGTATATGGTGGCTATGAGCCCTTAACTAATTTTCAATTTTTTCTTGTCATGTATGGAGGGAAAGGTGTGACAGATAGATTAGAAAGTTTCAGGGCTGTCTTTAATTTCCTCCAGAGCACAGGGGCTCTAGCCACTGTCACTGTGACGACGGTGTGCTCTACATGAGACAACACCCCAAGCCGAAGTCTGTTGTAACCCATCAGTTTTAGAGAACTACAAAACATTTGTAGTCCTCTGATGACAGCTGGTGTGTCTGTAGTGCATTTTTCCAGTGCTAGCTTTTCAAGCATTCTCCTTCTAGTGTCACAGGGTCTGATGTTTGTGCTTCATCTATGGTACATCTATTCTAATCTCAGCATACAGCTATCCCCATACACATGAGAGGCAGGACAAAGCAAGCTAGATCAAAAGGCAGAGCGCCAAAGTTACCCTGTGGCCACTCCGGATCCCTAACGCGCGTGTGTGGAGGGGTGGGCGATAAAGAAAGTGAAATATCTCCACATCCGTTTCACATTCCAGTACTGTAGTGTAGATGAAGGCTCTGTACAATGAGCCCATGGGCTCGTACGGGGCCACTCTCCTTTTGATGGGGCTGCCTTTGAAGTCTGCACAGCTCTTTCAGAGAATCATCTGACAATGAGTAAGTTGAAGACTCTCTCTGTTAGGTCAGAGAACGAGCGCTAGCAGGCGGTGGGGAGAGGGAAGCATTCCCCTTTTCCTCTGCCATCTTATTTATTAGACATGAGAGGGTCAAAACCCGCCGCAGGCGCTCTTTGCAATCTGTCAACGTTTTTGCCTTTTTTTTAACCACACCCCTTTTTCTGCCCAGGATGTGAAGGGCTGGCCTTGAAACAAAGAGGAGGCGTAGACCTTTAGAATAATTTTGCACTTTTTTTGCCTTGTAGTCACCGAGCAACAATCAGAATAGGGACACATTGGCCCCAGACGTCCCTGATGAAGAAATAACAAGCATCAATAAATAAATAAATAAATAAATAAATAAATAAATAAAATAAAATAAATAATGGAGAAAAATAGGGCTTACTGCCAGAGCCTGTAATTGCAATTTTCAGCCTGAAATTGTGGCCTAATGATTGTGTAGAGGCTGGGAGGACACTGAACAAAGTGAATGAGGTGTAGAAATACTTTCTGTGAAAGGAGAGAGAAAGGGAGAGATTTGGTGAGAGGAGAAATGAGGGTGAGAGAGTGAGAGAGTTCGTGAGAGGAGGAACGAGGGTGAGAGAGTGAGAGAGTTGGTGAGAGGAGGAACGAGAGTAAGAGAGTGAGACAGCTGGTAAGAGGGCATGATGAAGGGCCAGGCAGGGAGAAAAAAGATTGCTTTCCCTTTTCACTGCAGCAATGAGTGAGCAACATACCACCTATATGCAGAACAACAGGAAAGGCCGTGCTTCCACAGAGCAAGGCGGGGACACTGGACAAGCTAGTCTCAGAGGACACAGAGACAGGGGGTACTGCTGTGGAGGGCTGAGCTGCAGATCATGCCAAAGCTCCATGGCTCTGCTCTGAGGCCAAACCTCGCTGCCAGCAGTGCAGCCACAGCTCACAGCACCTGGTGCTCTGAGCAGAGGGTGAGCTTTGCTTCTGTGTGCTCTCACAGAAACCAGCTGCATTCTTGGACTGGGTTTGTGACATGTTAAAAACTTCTTTTTTTGTTGACTTTATGTAGACTTTAAAGTAGACTTGATTTTACCCATGATTACATGTGTTTTATATGTGATAAATTGCACTTAATATCTTATTTTGCCAAGCCTGAAGAGCAATAATATACTTGATCTATGTTATAAGATTGTCCTAATCAAGAATAAAAAGTGGTTAATACTAGGCTTCTAAAATTCTAAAATGTATTCCTAACTCCCTTTCTTTTAAATCCACTATGACAAATCTGGGGAATTTGTATTCACCACAGTCACAGCAGAGTCTGGCAGGCACAGGTGCACTGCTGCCTGCTCTCTGCTTTTTATGAAGCACTCTTTATTTTATATGCAACAAATACAGAACTATATTTGAGGGAAAAAAACATAAAGGCAAATCCATCCAAAAGGGAAAAGTATTTTTGATGAATAAAGGAGATTATAATTCTAAGAAAACAATTCTATGCTAGTTGTACTACAGATAAATCGACTGCAAGGCTCCAAATGTTTGTATGAGCCCAAACTATGGAATATGGTGGACACATGAGAAGAACGGTAGAAAGATTTCCTTACCCAGTGCTAGGGGATAGTGAAGACTTATGGTAATATGACTTGCTCTTTTGAGTGGCGTATTGAAAATAGGTCCAGAGAGAGCAAAATGGAGTGGTGACAGGGGGAACCCGCCCCAAGCAATTTCACTGTATGTTTACACGTCGATTCACAACAATGCCAGCTAACCAGAGTGTGATGGGTCCTGGGGTAGCACAGGGCTATACGGGGTGGACAGCTGAGGGGTGCAGTGTGGCTGGTGTAATACTGCTGGATATATACCTGCCTTCTCCACACCTTCTTCTGGCACATCGGTTGCCGCCGGAAAAAAAAAAAGGGAGTAAGGAGACAGAGAAGAATGGGAGAGCTAGACAAACAGAGAGAGTGGAAGGGGGCAGGAAAAAAGGAGGGAAATATAATTCAGCAGTTTAATCTCTGAGGAGCACTCTGTACCATGAGATGGGGTCTTCTCTCCTTCCTGATGCAGGGCCTACCAAGGGCTCCCAGGCAACCAATTTGCTTGTTTGTTGTCACGGCGTTTCGTTTGGTTACAGTTCATTGCAGCCATCCTCCACTCTGGCATGCTCTCTTAAGTGGCATCTATAAAACATGGAGTCCCTACCTCTGTCTCTCTGTCCTTCTCTTCCTCTCCTCACTTTCTTTCTTTCATATCTATCTACCCTTCATTCCTCACGCCTTTTGGTTTTTCTATACAGAAGCTTCCACTTGTGAACTCTCAGCTAACAAAGCCTTCTCGCTTGCTGCAAAATCCAATCAGTTTGTTCACTAGAGTTTGTTTCTGGTTGTTCCAGGTTGTTCCAGGTTGCACAGCATAATCATATTGATATTGATAATGCAAATAGTGTTTCTGTCAGACAGCAATTAAAAATAAACCTTACATATGTCGGCCATCATGATAATTACACTCTAAAACAATGCATAGTAAATACCACAATTATAACAAATGCAACTCCCCCTTGGTGAACCAAACCTGCTTTGAGAAGGGCTGGAATGAATTAGATTTAGACATCAAATGAACTCCAGTTTGGTGCAGGGATGAATCCTCTGAGAGCACACAAGATAAATGGATTAATTTGCACATGCAATGATTTCTAAAAGGCTAAAATATCAACTAATAGAATTCATAAACTGATATATCGTTCTGCCTTTAACTGCAATTCAACCCAAATTTTCTACGCTACCATAAACCTTCATGTGTTTGAAAGGCGGGAGCTAGCATGTCGCCTCACTCCACTGCTCTCATCCAGATGGCTCACGCTGGTGTATTCAAGCACATATTGTGATGTTGGGGAGCCGCTGTTGTTTGTTTCACGCTGAGAAAAGGATAAGCCCCCACTCTTATGAGCTGTCACGGCTCAGGCAATTGGCAGGCACTACACCCACGACGTCCGGGCACGTTGCTGAGGGGGTGCGGCAGGCATCTCTGAGTGGAGCACCATAGTGTGGATGCAGTTTGTAGACTCCATGCTGCATGGGACTTCAAGGAGCTGCCACATGGCTGTGGATCTAGGATAGGCAACACCCTGAAAATCCAGTTAGCTTTTACTTGCAGGCTTATTAACTGTTCTACCCATAAACCTGTTATTGAGGAGAATTTGGTGTTCTTTTGTTTTAAAATGCATACAATTTTATATTGAATGGGAAAAGGTGGTCAGCACTGGATCAGGCTTGGATCAGCATTCAGACACAATCTCGGTGCAGGCTGGTTTTACAGCACTGTGTGACATCACTATGAAAATGCATACATTTTAGCAAAGCACAGATGATCAGGAAGAGAAGACTTGGGATTTTTCTCTTTGCCACAAGCACTGCTTTTGTACACTGCTTAAACGCCCCAAACTGCACAGTTCGCACTGAATTTAGTTTGACACGGTGACAGTCCAAATCATGGAGCACAGAGGGTCGAAGACAAAAGCATATCCAGCCAGTCTTGGCCCCACTCACCAGCACAAGCATGCAAAGCAATATCCCTGAATTAGTGCCTCTCAAATTCAACAGCAGGCTAAAGGGTAAGGACACCGGTGCTCCGCTGTTCTTTTGGAAACAAAACGTGCTGGATGTGCCGCTCGCACTTCAGTTTCATCTCCTCTCACCTCTGCAATAAATCATCTGCCATCTCATGCATGTAAAGTAATCCTAGGCTACGCTCACTGCAAGCCAAAGTTGCCCCGAGCTTTGTTCCAAAATCTGCCTGCGCAAAGAAAGCATTAGCTTGGCCTTTATGGAAGAAACAACAGGCTGGAGCCAGGCACCGGCCCCAACAACCACTATTCAAAGGAAGCTCCACCTGTCTTTCTCCAGTATCAGAAAGGAGACATATGCTCATCCTGTCTTAAGGACTAACACATATAGTAGAATCAAGTATGTGGATGTACTCCAGCTACACATGCTCCCTTCATTAGTCTTTTCCGAATGCTCCCGAATTCTTGTTTCATTGCCAGTGTAAGAAGCTGTTAAAAGTCACTTGTCATCTCATTACTGTTAAGGGTTGCTGTACTGACCTGTCTTGGCAGACAGATGGAAGAGGTCATCCCACATATTCCTCTGCCATATATCTATCATGCACCTTACCTGGCCAGAGCTCATTCAGCCTCACCCAAGTTTTAAACCTGGCCAGAGATACAGCACAGAAAAAGTCTGGCGAGAGGTAATTGGTTTAGCACATCTTGGAAAAGGATTGAAAGTACCACTCATTAAAATGATAGGTAATCACATATTTAGTGTGCTAAGTAATGGGTCTGAAGATTTGTATTGTTAAATGAACAGTATTGACTATTCAAAAACAGTGCTCTATCATGCCCAGATTAATAACTAGCATAATTTGGTCTGTAATAGAAATTTAATTTTTTTGTTTGTTATGCACTATAGCAGGCAATACAGATTAAGCACTATTTACAACACACCAAATAGATTGTGCACTATAGCTCACATCCGACTTGATGAGCAAATCACAACTTTAGATAGGCCTCTTCAGCTATCCATTCTAATTTGAAGAAAGAAAGAAAGAAAGAAAGAAAGAAAGAAAGAAAGAAAGAAAGAATGATTCCTGTATGGGTCCTTTGCTCTACCCGTCAGCAATTCCCACAAATAACACCCCACAATAAAACCATCGGCCAACAGACCCACGGGCGTTTTCAAGGGCTGCTGACGGCGATCTATAAAACACTGTAATGGGTCACTTGTCACGGGGTGTGAAAGAGAAGATCTACGGCACCTTTCCCCCCGCTGTCTTGGGACTGCAATTAATCAAGGGCGAATAGTATCAGCGTGCAACAAGAGCTGTAAGGTTATTACCGGCGCTGTTCCGCTGGATGAAATGCGATGATAGCGCTAATTGCGAAAAACAGCTGACCGCACACAAGACTTGGAAAAAGAAGATGAAGGGCACGTGAAAGAATGGTGGAACAGTGCGGCGGGTGTCACAAGAGCAGAAGAAATACACAAAGCAAGGGAAGTCATGCCTGACCCTCTTAACAAGATTAAGTGGAGATTTCCCCCTCTGTACATTATTTTATTAAGCTTATTTATTTATTTATTTATAGCTCCTAAATATTAGTAATAGTTGCACTTTGCTCAATCTTATTTTATCCGTTTGTTTTTCAGTCCTTACAACTTACTCTCAGTTTGTGCAATGACAGAGATCGAGATTTTTCTTGAGGGCTTGCTAAACATATGCAGATATTATTGCCTGACTAGCTCATGACTACTCGGTACTCTATTCCGTAATTTCTTGATAATTAATGTAAATGAAGATGAACTCACATCTATTAATGATTTTGGGAATGATGCCCGCCTCGGGCTGCCTCAGCCAAGTTATAGATGACACACTACTGCTCTAGTCAGGGGTTTCTTTCACCAGTGAACACTTTAAGTAATTTTTTTCATGTGTGAACGTTCCATGTGGAGCCATCTTCATCAGCATACTCATCCTCACAGTCAGCGGCAATAACAACAGCTCTGCAAACACTATTGGCCCCTTTGCCAGCTCTATAATCTCTGCGGCCACTCTAATCATCATCATCATCATCATCATCATCATCATCACCTTTGTTGTCCTCATCAGTACTTACAGATTTGCCAAAATTTCTATCGCCATCAAGCTATGATGGTGCAGTAATTGTCTGACGTAGCTGCGTTAATAATTTGTTGGTGTTGCACACCTGCTGTGATCCTGGACTTCCACTCTTCCTTTTGTCGAGATGAAAGTCCGCCAGAGTGCTGCTTTTATACTTAATTATACTGATTATAATCAGTTGTCTTTAAAATCACAGCATAATAGACAATACTAAAATGCGTAAATCTAAATTCTTAAACCTGTCTTGTGTTTTGTGTTCTATTTATTATGAACAGAGCATTCGAGTATAACGAATTCTCTGAAGTATGCATTCAAATGAGATGGCTTGAGGCTTGGGGTTTTACGAATCTGTTACAGTGCATGCAAATATCTGAATATTACGACTACTGGATTTCACATAATTAAACTCAATCCAAGTATCTGAAATAACTATTGTATAACTAACTGATAAAACGTGCTTACCTGTCGTTGAACGTTAATAAAAATCTGGAAATAGCCGTCTCATTTGCGTTCCATTGTCAAAGAAAAAAACCCGACAGTGTCAAAGGTTGATCATTTCCTTTGCGCAAAAACGTCCCCAAGAAAAGCATCACCTACAGGTAAAAACACGATATGTATATTATTTATTGCTTTCTAGACCTGTATTTCATTAGTCAAAATGTAATCTAAAATTAGACGTCCACGCTCCGCCTTGGCAAAGTTCCTTCCCGCACTCGAGCCTTGGCAAAGTTCCTTAGACGACGCGCGCTGCCTCCAAACTTCCCCGCCGGATGAGAGCGCGACTTTGGATGACCAATTACGAACAGCTCTTCAGTCCCAATTATGTGATAGAGGGCTCAATTACGCAAAATCCCTTTATCAATTTCCTTCCTCTCATCTGGTATTGAGAATGTGGCTTTAGCTGCTTGAGTCATCTATGGAAGCGACGTGTTAGAAATGTTGTAGCCGGAGTTCTGTCGAGACCGGAAGGCAGGGCTCTCGACTTCTCGCCTCTGAAGCGTTCAGCACTTCAAGAATCTGAACGAAACACTGGGGAGATGCGTGCGCTCACCCTGTTATGTTGTAAAATGGCACCCCCCAGTGGTTACCTTGGTAACGTCTTGTTTGTCCTAGTAAGATATAATAGGCTAGTGAATAGAAAGTAAATGGTTAATAATAAATTTTGGGAAAAAGAGAAATTTCAGCTTGGATATAAAAACACTGCTCTCTCCGAATCAGCAGAGTTATCAATGATAAAGTTTGTAGAAATACACTAACAGAACAGATGAAGTTGAAGGCTACACCAAAGCAAAAAAAAAAAAAAGTTTCCCCTTTTGGGGGATTGAAACTGAAAAATGTTCCAACATCTTTACAGGATCTGAAATTTCAATAAGAATGCACAAGGTTCTGTTACTTTCTTAGTTGCCAAGCCTTCTTTTCACCTAGGTACTGCCTAGACCATTAGCTCTTGCTCTGAAAAGGTTTCCATTTTGGTAATATCATTACATCGGCCTGCCTCTGCTGTTTTACATCCATAAGGCAAAGGGGAAGCAGTAATCAATAGAGCCTGAGATTGCTTGTGCTCACTGATGGCACACACAACAGTTCACCTTTAATGACCAAAGGAAAAAGTGGACTGGCATTATAAACTATATCACCCTCCTCTTCACCGCCAGACTTAAAGAAAATTCCACATGCAAGATTCACTGCTTTAGGCTTGCTTAAATTTACACAAAGTATTAAAATCAAAGCTATTCTGTCTGGGATTATTTCATTTGTATGTAAAACAGGTAAAGGAATGACTTCTCTAACTTTTCTACACAGATCTTCAGTGATATTATTGTTATGTGTGTGTGTATATATATATATATATATATATATATATATATATATATATATATATATATATATATATATATATATATATATATATGAACTAGGTCTCCTAGCATAATGGCCCTTTGCCTCTTTTAAGTCTTATGGGACAGAGCAGGGAGATGAATGTAAGGGAGGATCTTGAATCTAGAGCTAATCTGTCCTGCTTTACTACTGATGGATGATAGTCCATGTCCTTACATCATGTAACCCTTGCTCAGAAGGAGCTTCATCTGCCAACCTCCAATCTGCACATAAATGGATGACTGCACACACAGATACAGCCCTTAAGGACATGGCCATCCTTGACAGGGTAGAGAAAACTGCTGTGATTGAAGAGTCTCCAGGAAGCTACCTGTGAATTTCTGAGACACACTGCTTCCAGGTCGTTCAGCACTACCTAATGAAGACACTGCAATTTTAAAACGTCACATGGAAATAAACTACTGTCTTCATATGAGGATGTTCCTTTTATTTAAAAAAAAATACTTTCTGCTCAGAACATTGCTTAGTTTCCATAGTTGCCCGATATTACATGGCACATACAACAAGGAAATTAAAAATGCACACAATAGCTTAGAGATGCTGTCATGAGGCTCTACCTGCTTTGCTGAAGACTAGGGCAGGAAGTAAAGAGTTAGATGGTTTCTTATAGAGGTGTGCTGTAATGTTCTCCCCATCCTGAAGAACAAAATGTCAGGGCTTAATTGATTATGTACTGACATGTTAATGACATGCAGCAGGCAAGGCAAGCCAGGCCTCTGCATCAATATGTGGCTGTATTAAACTATTTACAATAGCCTCTGCTCAAACAGATGAAATAAGAAACACATTCATCGTTCTTCCAGGCTCCTATGTCAGCTCAGGTCAAAAATCACCTCTGAAAAGTAATGGAGCATTAAGAAACATATTCTGTGTGCAGAACATGTTATCTTAAAATGGCAGGCCCTGCACATAAATGCAGTGTCCTCCAGTTGAACCTGTGCTTGTCTTTTCCATTTCCGTAAACTTAAAGACAATGGCTTTATATGTGCTGAAAAAAGATAAGTGGTATGAGACAGAGAGAGAGAGAGAGAGAGAGAGAGAGAGAGAGAGAGAGAGAGAGAGAGAGAGAGAGAGAGAGAGACCTGTTGCATTATGTGACCATTAACTATAGTCCATGTTGAATAATTGATACAGCTCTGCCCAGAGGCCATTACTACCCCTTTCTCTCTATTTCTCTTTCCCTGTCTTTCTCTCTTTCTCTCGGGCACACTCTGTTTTTATCTCTTTCCTCCTCTTTCTCTCTTTCATTCTGACACTCTCCCTCTCTTTTTCTGTCTCTCACTCTCTCTGACAGACACATACATACCGTTTAGAATACTTAATGCAATTAAAAATGAGATGTTTATATTGAAATAAAAAAATTTAAATAAATTAATGACAAAAAAGTTGCCCTACCAGATGCTTGATGTTTGAGGTTTGTTTTATCGATTGTCTGACATCTATGCTATGCACATCAGTGATAGTCAAAAGCTATAATGACAGTTGTCATCAGTATGCAAGGAACAGCATCTTAGAGTGACCAGTAGATGTCAGCAATTAAATGTTCTCTTGTAAGAAACAAGTAACTGTCATATATTTCATAGCAGGGCTTTAGTGCACAACTGTAGTTGTGAAGTCCAGCACAGTTTGTTGCTTTCTGCTGACTGTTTGGTCCATTGCCTCTAGGATCACACCCTGTTCTCATGGAAGGCTAACAGACACTTATGAATTTCATGGAAGTATGCATTATTTTTACAGTATAATTGGTAGAGGCTGAGAACTGGAGGGAAAAGCCCTGTCAGAAAGATAGCAGTTAAGTTTAGAAGAACCATATGACACTGATTGCCTCTGCTGCATAGGTAATGAAGCAGTTTAGCATACTGTAATTGGGCATGTGGCAAATGCTAAGTCTATCATGATGATCAGGATATGATGATATGCTTGACTGTTGAGGCACTCACTCCAATTACAAACTCTGCATTAATCATATTAGTAGTATTTTATCATGCTCTAGATCTAAGGAACTATAAATTACAGGAGTGTTGAAGAGAATGAATAGAACTTAGAAAGCCTGTGGTTCTCAGGGATCTGTTTCCCCAATGCCGTGGCTATGGTTTACCATGTTTACCATGTGAGAAACATTTACTGAAGCCACAGCTAATGGAAAAATATAATGAATGCTTAAATGAATGAATTGGTCAGGTCACTCTAGAAGCCTTGGGCTGGCATGTTTGTTAGGCAACGATACATAAATAATGCTTATGAGCTCCACTACAATCATATTCATTAAAGTGATCATATTTGAAGGCTATTGTTTTTAAGTGGCTGTTCAGTCCTGAAAAGCGGGGGTGTGGTATGGAGAGAAAGAGAGAATGATGTGTGTTGAATGACAACTGGAGCATCATTAAAAGATGCTTTGTTAAAGGGCACTTAACTTTCATCTCTTGTGTACTGGCTCCCTCTTTTGGTGGAAGATATTTATTCATGTTTTTGTTTAAAGATCCTTGACTTCCGGCTAACAACATGCAGATCACTGTGCAGTCATGCATGCACGCGTGAAGAGCATACACAGCACTGACATGTCATAAATATAGTACCGTGGGAATAAGAAGCTTGTATGTTGGGGTGTTTGGTGTAGGATTACCCTAATTACATGCTCAAATCTTCATACACTGGCCTCAAACTGCTTTTTAATGTAATACATACTTAGCTTTGTGATTCACAAGACAATATGGGTTATTTATGTTATTGTAAAGATGTTTCTTTGTGTTTTGTCTTTTATTTGTCTCAAGCTCCTCCCACACACCTGTTTTTGTTATCCATCTCTGTCCCTTGGTAGTCTCAGCCATGGTCTCAGTACATATATTACTTCCTTTCATCATGTTCCTGTGCTTAACTCATGTTCCCTCTCTTGCTGTCATAAAATGTTGCTGCTGTTTCACATGTTATTGAGCCAGTGTCTTGCATTTTTTTAATGTTTCTATTCTGGATTCCCTGGTTTCTGGTCTCTTAACCTGTTTACTGGTAAAGATTTTGCATTTATCTACATACTTCCCATGCTTGTATGTTAACAGACTGCATGAAAAGTTAGTAGAACATTTTATCGATTTGAGATGAACTTTTCCTTCAAGATCTCTCTGTATATAATATTTGTTCCACTGAGGTCCCTTGCAATATTAGTAACTGCAACATATTGCAACAGTAAAGTAAGTTAGTTACACCATCAGGTGTTCATACCAGTGACAGCAGGTTTCACAGATGGGGTGGTAAATTTTGGCTCATGAGTTCCTTTTTTTCTTGACATCTTCCTGTTTTCATCTTTCTAGTGCATGTCCCAGACCTCTACAGGCTTTATTCCTTATTAGGAAAATGTAGTAAAGCTTTTCTGTTCTTGAGACTTATCGATGGTTTGCATCTTGATGTAAACTTTGGCATACTCTCCTCATTGTTAGATTATTGGTTAGATCACCTCATTGTGGAACTAATGACATAACAGCACACACAGCTGATCTGCCTATTGTGTGATGCTTTTGGTCCCCTAAATTGATAGACTTAATAAGTTTTGTAATTCTTACACAGTTCCCCAGTATTTGAGTCAAAGAGACACTGCACACATTAATTTCATAGCTGTTACCTCATTTTAAATAACATATACTAAAGTACAGACAAAACAATAAAAATTGTTCTTGATGTTTAAAAGTGTCTTGTAAGTATGCTCCCTTTTCCACCATTTGCCCTGCTGTATGAGAGCTTTGGATTCAAAAACCTGAATACATGAGCCCTTATAGCAGAGATACCCAGGTCCAGTGCAAGTACTCTTCTAGTGCGGAAGAGTCAAAACATTGCTTTAGCTATTATTCATGCATAACATCAGATTAAAGCCCTTCATGAGCTATGTTAGAGAGAATATTCTGAATTTAACTACACTCTGAATTCTGCAGAGATGTGCTCATGTCTACCAGCATTGTCTTTCTGGCTTAGATTTTAAATTCTCATTTTTTTGGCATTTTGGACTCTCTTCCAACCTAGAGATGGCAGTATCGTCACTCCAAATGCCGTCTGCCTTATTGCATTAATAATATGTTGCAACAATAGGCTGCAGCCTTTTAAGAATGAGACTATAGAATGTGCTGGAATGGAAAGTTCCTATAGGAACAATGAGTAGTCAATGAAATTGTCATCAGCAGCCAGTATTCATTCATAAAAGTGTCAAATTTTATTATTTGTCAATTCAGGATTTTTACATCATTGTGATCACAGGAATGGATCATTACCTGGCTCTGTGGATATGTTCTCCTTCGTTTGAGCCAGTAGAGATAAAACCAACTTTACAAGACTCACCTTGTGGAGTTCAAATAGAAGTGCCAGTTTAAGACCTTTGGGGAGTGAAGAGGGGAAATGAGTCTTAAAAACATTATTCAGAGAAGCATCTCCTGGGGATTCACTTATGTCACTGTCAGCTTTGCAGCACCAGTGGAAGCTTGAATCAAAACATTCAAATCACATCCCCTGACTGCCTGTGTCCAAAACTGTAAATCCTCACAAATGTCCTCGTCGTGTCCATCATATTGTTTTATTTTTATTTAACCCTAAAGCAAGAATTATATCTAGGGCATTTAAAATGTATTCTCCAATAAACGTAGGACAATTTATTTATTTATTTATTACAAATATATCACATAAGGTTTCAGGTTGACTGATACCGTCATTATTATTGTTATTATTATTATTATTGTTCATCTTAATATTTTCAGCGGCACGTTTATTGTGGAATGCAGTTTATACCCTATCCAATACGCCCTCCCCTGATTTTGTAACCCCATAGGCTTCGAAGTCGACGTTGTACTGGATGTACCGACGTAGTCTACAGATTTCCCACGCCTACCTGTCACGATGAACTCCCGTGCCACTCTAAAGCCTCGCGGATGATATATCGGTCGAGAGAGCATTTTTTTTCGCAATGAGGAAAACATTGTCTATCAAAACGTCACATGGGGTCAGAAGCGATCGCTTCCTGCATCGCGTCTCACCTCCGCTGGTTTATTTTTGCTTTTGCTGCTTATGATTTCATGAATTAGTTCTACGCACCATTCATGCTATAACATTTTACCGCAATGATTAGCAAAGTTAAGAATGCCATGTCTTCGCTGGTGGGTGGAATTATTCCTCACGGTCACCATCATCACCACCAGCACGGATCGGCGAACGCACAGAACTGTGGAACAGATGCATTGCCTCCGCGTTTCCCGTATAGCCGCCCCGAGTTTTTAGAACTGACACCGGAGTCGCTGCAGTCCTCGACCGAACATGCCACCAGACCGGTGATCGTATTGAGGCGGGATATCAGGCTTCCGTGGAGAACGGGATACGCAGAGTGAGTCACAGTTTCTTAAAATACCATCCTAAAAGGAGTCAGCGAGTTTCATTCTGGTGTGGGAACATCTTTCATTATTATTAATTGTTTATGTTTACTTAGTCTGATATTTTATGTGAGATGGAAGCATTCTCCTCAGCGATGCTGTACGACATATTTAGCCAAGGGCAACCATCCCCTCAGTTGAGTGCGTTGGGACGTCATACTTTAAGCCTTGTGCACCATCTCTCAGTGTGCAATAGTGACGTAGGCTACGTCGACAGCAGGCTGGCATAAATGATTCATTGCGAAGTTCATTTAAACTGCGGCATAGGTAGATTTTCAAAGGGGTGAACAATGAACGTTCCACAGTGTCTGTAAACCTCGTCCTTTGTTCTCCTCTGATTGCACTGCTCTCACAATACTCATCTCACAAGACACATCCTCTCTCTGCCTTTCCACATACGAAATGAAAGCGCAATACAGGATTAAGTCACATGATTTCCAGTGTGTAAGGGTGTGAAACTGTATTTACTCATGGTACGTCAGCAAGATCAAAGAAAGCTAGCTTTTCAGTCATTCATGGTGAAGAATGAATGAATCTGCCACCTGTTACAAAGTCATTACCTGAACTGTATTGCTCTCTGTACAGGGATACAATCATGTAAATTACCAATGGGTACACATTACATAAGGATATACATTTGCATTTACATTCTTCAGATGGTAAATAAATGGTGGTATTTGCTTGCTGTAGTTTATTCTAGTTTGTTCGGTTGTATGCCAATGCCGCCATCTTGGAAGTGCACATTTTTATGTAATATTTATTTATTTTTTATTAATATTCTACCTTTATGCTGATGTTGTTTACTGCTCCAGTCTGTTATTTTCTCAAACCAGTGGCATCTGGTGGTCTTTGAAATAAGGGGTGCAGTTTAGGTTTAGAATTAGTCAATTATTACATTTGTTGTTAATTATATGTGAATTGTGCACTCCTTTCTTTTTCTAGGAAATGGTCTATTACCCTGTCATACCAACAGGCACTTGACCAGTTTCGTCTCAACGGCCAAGGTTGCTGAAAAGGTTTTGGCCCATTGTGTTGTGGCTGTATGACTTTATCCTCCTTCATGTCTGTAAAGGTCACTAAAAAGTCACCCAGGTTCCTACTCTTGACCTGAAGGAGCTCAGATGGAACTTAGAGCTCAGAACATGGAGCTCAGATTTTAGTCTTCCAGGATTAAAAAATTGGTCTTAATTTTTAACAATTTTTTAATAGCAAATTTTGGAATGCCTCCCCAGGAAAGACCGTCTCATTTAATCAATTGATTGAATAGTTCAAGGAAGCATATAATTTCAAAATTAGAAAAGCACTGAGAAATCTGCTTGCTAAGATTGTCTAACATGGCCATGTACAGATTTCCTATGTGTCCTGCAGCAAGCTGTGACACTGATGCTTTCACCTTGGTTCATTTTGATGTGAGGTTTGCTGCTTGTGCATACTCAGCTTTGAAAGCCTCCTCTGACCTCTTTTCTTTTGCAAAAGCAAGAAGCCTTGAATCTGTGTTTTTGAAAATACCTATTCATATGTATTCAACATAAAAAAAACTCAATAATCATCCAATGGCCTGATGAAATCCAGAGTGTTGCAAAAAACAAGCATCAGGCAAGCATTTTGCCCCCTGGGATAATGCCAAGGTAAATTCATGTGCATAGCAGTGCACACACATTGCATTTGGGGCAATATCTTTTCCTTTTGGCTAAGGTCCATTCAGAGAGGAAGGCATGACAACAGCCACATCATGCATTTGAAACCACACATTTGTCTTTGTAATTTTAGCCCTGTTCATTAAAAACATCAGACTGGGCATCTCGCCCTCCTGAAATATAAAGAAATCCAACAAATCACTCCTGAATTTTGGCCTGCAGTATCTACATTCTGAACAGACAGTTGTGCTTGACATGAAATTTGTCTCATCTTGCCAAGCAAAGAAGGGAGCAGTTTAAACTTTGTCTTTGATTTCATTTAGGACAGTGGCTTTAGTGTCAGGAATAGAATAATTCTGAATGGAATAGGGTATGCCAGAAAACACATAGCATGACTGGAAGAGAGTAGCTAAGACATCATCATGCGTGGCTAACATTCTCTTGTTAGCTGATTCCCTCCCCTCATCATGGCCTCTGAAAGCCAGATTTTGACAGCCAAGCAGTGAAGTGACATCAATCAGGCAGTTCATATAGGCCCTGGTTTTTTCACTGTTTCATTGTATATTTCCACCTGAATGCATAGGCCAGTGTGTGCTACTCTGGCAGTGTGTCCTATGGTGTGTCCTACTCTGACCCTGCCAAGTAAACGTAACCATGCACATGAACTTAATTGTTTCTTGCATTTCTCTTGTCTTTTGTATGCCCTGTCAAAGTTCACAAAATTCACTTTTGACCGAACAACACATCCCTGAGTTGATTTCATTGAGAAACATGGCAATCAGTTCATTCTCTTGGTCAAAGCAGTTCCTGTCAGCCAATTCACTTTGTTATACGAGGAGTGCTGAAATACTCGTTTGTTTCTTCCTGACTTTTAAAATAAATGAATATTGGCTGTTGTTTTGCTTGCTGTTTAATTTTGTGTATCTACTTATAAGGAAGACCAAAGGGCTTCTACAATGACTGGCTGGCTGGAACAGGTCCATGGAAGTTAACTCACTGAACTGCCTGGCGTTCTCTGAGGACTGGACTGAAAATTGACCATGGTTACGTGTCACAAGCAATGAAGCTTGTCTCTTAAATAACGCAGATTCCCTATTCACATGTAAAACCTTAGCACTTCCTTTGAGAATTTCAAAAATTGAATATATTTTGAATTAAATACAAGTGTCATGTCACTGAGGACAGAGTATGTCGAAGACTTACTACCCACTATGGAGTACACTAACCACCCTCTGATTTAGATCCATTTATTTATGAGAAACACTTTATAGCTGTTCATTTAGAGACTCAAGCCGTGTTCAGTTGTTCATCTGTTTCTATGCACAGATTGTTAGCAAGCCTATATCTTTTCATCAGTTCAGTATTTTCTTACCACAGAACTATTGTTGGCTGGATATTTTCGGTTGTTGGACCACTCTCAGCTTAGCAGCGATACTGACGTGTAACAACTCAAACAACACTGTTATGCCTGATACACTGATACGGTGCAACAACTACTTCCATGCTGCAACTTTGCCAGTGTCACCACTGTGGTTCAGCAACTCAGTATCATGTTACGAAGTGGTCGTCACCAGCCCTATGTGCAGAGGGCGCTGTAGAAACACCCTGTAACTGTACATGTGAAGTGAACCTATTCAAGTGATGACTTTATTTATGAGTATTATGATGTTTCTAATAGATAAGATGCTGAGTGTACTGTCTTGATGCAATAGAGACTATGGCAAGGGTAACAATACGTCAGCCTATGGGTAATGCAGAGAGAGAGAGAGAGAGAGAGAGAGAGAGAGAGAGAAGGAGAGCAAGCAGTAACCTCTGGAGAGATCAGGACTCAAAATCGAGTTGCTCTCCCATGTTAAGCAAACAAATAATGCCAGCAAGACACTGGCAGGCTACGTGACAAATAACTGTTAATATGTGTGAGCGTAGACATGCCCACACACACACACACATCATGAGGTTAATGAGGAATATCCAAGAAGAACGTGAGGTACAGGAAATGACACTAATTATATTCGTGAAGTACAGCTACAAGACCAACTCTTGTTGTCATAGCTGGGCTGCACAGCAGCATCAGTGCCTTGCCCTACTTAAAAAGTAACAGTGAAACTGCCATTCCACCTATCAGAAGTAATGAATTAAGCATGTTTTTCATGTTTCTTTGTTTTATAATGTTGACTCATCTCTTACAAAGCACATTAGGATAGATTACGCATGGGGGCTTAGCATGTGGTAGTGTATAAGCAAATGTCCACCATAAAAACCCATGTTTACCTTGTAGCTTTTCCACTACTTGTGTTTACTGATTACATGGGATCACCTGTCCAACATGAACTCAGAGTTTTCTCTAAGAGCTCAGAAACCTATCTGGCCTCTTTGGCCAAGTGCTTTTAACTATTTTTAAGTAACTGATGTTCCCAAGAACATAGGCGCCTTGGCATAGTACCTGGGTCACTGCTTGTGGATTCTGTGTGCATGCAAGCAGGATTACTGCACATAATGTAGAGCTGCAGCAGTTACAGTACTAATACGAGTGGCGCTACAAACAAATTTATGGTTTAAAAAAATATTGCCTTATTCATGACATCACATATCAACACACTTCTTATAGCCTAGCTGGATCCTGCAGTCAGTTCTCATGACTATGGAATGTAAAAAAAACTGTTGCTACTGTAGAGTTCTTTTCAAATATACACACTTGTGACATATTTTCCTTAGCCTTTTTATGCTAACACTGGATTTTTCTTTTCTAAGTCATACCCATACAAGCCATATTATAAAGGTAGTTTATTTCTAAATGCTGCTGCGATGGTTTATATTAGTGCTTTATATCAGAGGGGCCAGTGCACAGGTCCTGAAGATATTCTGGCACTAACCTGCAGGGCAGTAGACCTCCGGGACCTGAACTTGGCATCGGATCGAAGCTGCATCACATGTTTCCAGGAATGTCCTGGGAACTAAAGAAATAGATATTGGTCTTGGTTTGTTTGTTTGGGTAACATAGCTGGGTGAATCAGTAATCAACACACACTAATGAATCAGCATACGTTTTTCTATCATCAACCTTGTTTAGTTCTTTTTGTTGTTGTTGTTGTTTGTATGTTTGGTGTTGTTTTTTAACTTCACTGTCACCAGAGGGATGTTTGAGCTAGAACACTGATGAAATACGTCTTGAAGCATAGCTGAGGTGCCATTTTAGGAATTCATTTGTATTCTGGAGCTTACTCATCAGGTTTTTCCAGTTCTGGTGTCTTCCTCTATTGTACTGATGCTCTGTACCCTGTGAAAGGTGATTTTAATAATGAATAATGATAATGAGGCTATAATGATCCTGCAGTGTTTATTAATGTTGCAGCAATCATTTGCCTCTTCTTTATGGTGTTCCTCATCTTTGTATTACAGAAAGCAGCTAATGTCTGTACAATCTAACCCAGAGGTCTAAAATCAGTCAGTGCAGGTTCTAGATTTCTAGAATTTGAGCTCAACTGTGTCTAGACCAAAGTGATTAGGTCTACATTTGCTAAAGGTTTCTGATTTCATTTGGGCAGCAGCTCAGTTTTGTCCAGAAAATTAGACAATAAAGCAAGTATGCAGATAATGCTATACTGCCAGACGATGTATTAAGTCTAGAAGCTGGGGGAAAGTGGGTGAGAGTAACACAGAGATGACTTCTAAAGATTGATCCAGCAAGCTTAAGGAGTTGTGCATCATGGTTAAAGAAAGCAGTACATGCTATCTGCTTTTGTAAGGTCTTTGGATGCTCTAGGAGACCACAGATGTTTTCAGATCAGAAGCACCCAGGAATCTAAAGGGGTGTAGAATAAAGGTACCTGATGGTACCCTGCAGCTGCACATAATGTGCAGACAGACCATTGATCTGAAACACGATACTTTCATTAGCAGACTACTGTCTGGTTCAGAGGGCCTGTCAGCTCCGGACACTTCCCACCGCTCTGGAAGCTCCTTAGATCCCTGGCACAGTTCTGTCCAGGGGGTGCCAGGATGACCCAGGGTGCTGCCACTTAGAATCCAACTGATTGGCCATCAGCACTTAGATCAAGTTAGTCAACTATGCAACTTATGATAAGGTTATTTTTTCAGTCCAGAGACCATCAAAGTTTGCAAACGATGAGGACATCAATGATGACATAACGTGTATGGCTTGAGTGCTGGCTTTGGTGATATCAGTTGCTAGGTGAAGCTGAAGAGTTGTTTTAAGTTCTAATTAATGTGTATTTTACAGTGGTTAGATTGCATTTGTTTATAATTCTAGGGTACTACTCCAATAAGTAGCACAGAATATCAATGATATGACTCATCTTGAATCAGCTGATTAATGTGGTCAGCCCTCCCTTCATGCAAAAATTTACCAAATTAACAGCATTTGGCTGATACTTTTATCCAAAGCGACTTAGAATTCTCACTGAACATAATTTGAGCAATTGAGGATAAGGGCCTTGCTTGGGAGCCCAACAGTGGTAGCTTGAACTGATAATCATCTGATTACTAGTCAAGTACCTTAACCACTGGGCTACCATAACCTCACAATAGAAATGCAAACCTTCAAATGCCTACCCAAATTGTTTGCCTTCAGGGTCTTTCACATGGTTGAGAAAACTAATGATGTTGAAAGGGAGACTTCAGGGGCTATGAGGTGTAAAACAGTGCACTTGTGACTTGAGAAGAGGAAGTCATGGACAAGGGTAGTGCTTCCTCTTTTGCTGTGACTTGCATATGGCTGCCTGTAAACCTCTAAGACTAGAGGTTTGTTTTCTTTATTCAAACCTAGTCTTAAATAAGAAAGATCTGAGTTCATATCTACTTAGTAAATGTTTGGTGATACATGTGTGATATATGAAATAAGTATCAGCTAACTTGGAAACCAAATACATAATATAAACTCTCAATGACTGACGCCTTGGCTAAATGACCAAAAAACAGCAAATGCCAGGGTTGCAGCAAAGAGACAGGCAGGTCATTTGTTTTATATTTGATGGTAGGTTTTGTTTTCAGGTGATGTTCCCACAACTTCCTAGAGTATTGCAGTCTTACTGAGTAGGCCTGTAGAGGTTTGGCAAAATATGTATTTCACATCTTAGTAAACTCAGATCTAAATCCAGGGGCAGACCTGGTACACTTTTGGAAACCCTCTGGTTGTGGCTTTAGAAAGATTGTGCACTCTCTCTCTCTCTCTCTCTCTCTCTCTCTCTCTCTCTCTCTCTCTCTCTCTCTCTCTCGCTCTGTGTCCCTCTTTTTCAGGGTGATAAATGCAGGAAAGAGCATGCTAAATGAGGACCAGGCCTCATGTGATGTACTGTATGTGAAGAAGCCCAGCGGCAAACAGCAACGTGCCTCTGTGCAGTTAGAGGACAGTGGGGTGAGTTGTATGTCAAGTCAAGTCAAATTTATTTATATGGAGGATTTTTTTGTCACAAAGCAACTTTACAGACATCCAGGTTGAAGCCCCCCAGTGAGCAAGTGAAAGGCAATAATGGCACGGAAAAACTCCCTAAGAGCATATGGAAGAAGCCTTGACAGGAACCAAGACTCAAAGGGGAACCCACCCTCCTCTGGTTATACCATCAGCAGACTCACACACAAATCCATAATTGCACGCAAATACACACACACGCACACGCATGTGCAAGCATATATACATGCATACATACACACGCATACACACTCTCATGAGTACACACATATACATGCACACACACATATGCATGAGCATGCATACGCGCGCGCACGCACGCACACACACACACATACAGTTCATCATACAGTTCCAGGTAAACTGTTAAACCAAAAAGGATTGTTCAGCAAATGTCTGACATATAAGTTTTGTCTTACAACTTCTATTGAATCACTGATCAGAGATGTTGTCAGTCCTGTATGTGCTATGTTTTTTACAAACCTAGTATTACTTGTGCTTTCATATTTGGAAACACACAATGACAAGTCTGACTTATTTGACCATACATGACAGCACTTAGCATTGCACATACTAAAAGTTGATACTCAGATGATATTTTTCAGTGCCTCTCTTATCTTTTAATAGCACACACAGAGATACACACATAGATGTAGACAAGCAAGGTAGCCTTGACTTGATTTCTTGGATGCATTAACTGACTGGTCAAACATCCAAACCATTATCCTCCACTCTCTTATTCTCCTAAACCCATAGTATCACGGATCTATTTTTATCAAAGAGGTTGCATAATTATGAGGGGGTATGAGAGACAGAATGTAATAGAGAGAGTGTGAAAGAGAAAGTGTGTGTGATAGAGGGGAATACAGGCCAGGTGTTTCATTCCTTTTCAATCTATCACCAGGTCATGTCAGGAAAACTGATCTGCGATAATGTAATTAAGATGCAGCAAGATGCCTATATATATATATATATATATATATATATATATATATATATATATATATATATATATAAAAAATATCCCCTTTCTCCTGTTCTCTCTTTTTCACCAGGACAATAAAGGTCTTCCCATGCTCTTCTGGGGTGTATTTGATGGTCATGCTGGCTCTGGAGCCGCCCTCATGGCTTCCAGGCTCCTCCCGCGGCTCATCCGAGACCGGCTGTGTGAAGTGGCCCATGTTCTGGAAAACCCAAGCAGTCCACCACCCATCTGTCTAGCCAAGAATGGGAGCCCTTACCAGCCTGAACAAAAGAAGGGAGCCTGTCTGGATGCAGAAGACCCAGAGGGCTCTGGAGATCCCATAGCTCGGTTCCACATGGAGAAGGTGGTCAGTCTAGAGGGCCTGGTGATGGGCATCATAGAGAATGCCTACAAACAGATGGTAAGACCATGGGGCTCTGGGACTTGATATCTTTGAGATTGAACCGGTATTTACAAAGAATAAATGTTATGTTGGTGGGCTTTATTAGTTAAGTCTGATGTCTGGTACATAATCTGGTCTGTCTATGCTTGTCTGGTCAGACTATGCAGACAAGCATTGATTTCAGACAAGCTTTTTTTGTTGTTGTTCTTATGGTTTATAAGTGGTTTGCGTATTGTGAACTATCTGAGGTATTATGCCTACATTCTGACAACTGTACTTGATTTGCTCAATAACTCAAAAGTGGTTTCCCCCATGACTTTAAGAATTCTTTGTTCATCCACTACCATAGTCCATGTGGTTATTTGCTATTGCTATGCTCACAAGAACAATTTTACTTATTAATAATTTAACAAAGAATAGATTTCGACCCATCTGATGTTTTGGCTATGTGTCTGATTTATTTATACAACACTTCCTTGGTCTTTATATTGAAACCAAACAACAAAAAGAGACTTTAAACATAAACACCATATCTAACATCAGCTAGAAACCCTTTGTTAGCTCCCTTCTACACAAACATATTTGGCCAAGAAAAAAATCCAACTATCCAACTGTCCAGTTACTCTTGGTCTCTCTAATTTAAGAAGACAAAGACCTGTAATTCGTATATGGCTTGAGTGATATGAACGTTCACAGCTTCAAATTAAATATGACATTATGCCCTTTCCTTAATAGCCGTGGTTTCAATTCAGTTGTGCTACACTTAAGAACCAAAAGTACATAAAAGTCCAAACACTTATGGATTCTGAAATTATCCAATGTTAAATAACATTGTTGGTGTGCCCCCCTCCCCCACAGGATGACCTCATTGAGAAAGAGAAAGCATCTTACAGCATTTCTGGGGGATGTTGTGCCTTGACTGCAGTGCATTTGATGGGGAAACTCTATGTAGCTAACGCTGGAGACAGCAGGTAACAGGACTATGATATTACCAACCTTTACTGCTCGAAAAATCTGCACGTAACTGAATTCAATTTTGATTTCCTAAATTATTAAACTTTTTTTCATATAATGTGTCCTAATTGTTGATTAAAAATATGTTTAAGCATACGTTTTTTTTCTTTTCAGAGCCATAATCGTCCGCAATAATGAAGTCATTCCCATGTCCAATGAGTTCACGCCGGAGAGTGAGCGCCAGAGGCTGCAGTACCTGGTGAGTCTCCACCTCCAGCACACATCCACTCAGCTCAGACTCATCTCAAAACCACACTAGAGCCTAAAGCCTAGACAAAAATGGAGGGAATTTGTTTTACTTCAGTTCATATATTTTTAGCCACACACAAAAAAGCAAGACCACTAGCTTGTTATTGTTTAAATAGGTAAATAATGCTAAATACTTAATTTACTCACCACTGTAACCACTATATTGTACAGTGTAACAACCCTTCCAGCATAGAGTGTGTTTAGGAGAGTTTACTAGATATAATATGATTTCTGCACAGTGACAACTTTGTGCCAGAGAGCAGAGCAGAGATTCCTCTTCTTGTTGACATTCGACTCTAAATCACTATCATATTACCTTTTCATGTGACTTTTAGTAACCAACTTTCATTTTGTGTAAAGGGCTTCCTTAAACCAGAACTGCTTGGTAATGAGTTCACACACATTGAGTTCCCCCGGCGCATCCAACACAAGGAGCTGGGCAAGAAGATGCTCTTTAGAGACCACACTATGACTGGGTGGTAAGTATGGATTGGGATTACGTTGGATGTATTACATTGGATGTTAGATTGGCTGTATTTCTTACTTAACTATTTTGTAACTTTGTGGCTAACTTCTCTGGATTTTGTACTTCTTTTGAGTGTATGTCACTAATAACATTTTAATTACTGGAATTGTAGGGCATATAAGACAATTGTGGAAGATGACCTCAAGTTCCCCCTCATTTATGGAGAAGGGAAAAAGGTACTTAAGATCAAAGTTTCATACCATAATTTATAATAAGTTGAATTAATCAGATGTATTTTCAATGCATCAGTATTTTCTGGATAAGAATTAGGGGGAATGAACATATCAGATTCTGAAAATGTCACTAAGTGGCCTCTGCTATATTCTCAGATCACTTGTAGTCACAGAGCTCTATTATTTTTGTGTCTTTCTTTGCTCTCAGCAGCAGAGTTGGATCTCAATATTTACCTTCATCTTATTCCCATTTCTTCTTACTTTTGTAATGACAGAGAATGACCCTCTGTTAAAAATTCTTAACCAGATTGTGTATAAACAATTTCTTGTTATGTATGTATTACAGTGTAATGTAATGACATTATATTGCATTAAGTTGCTAACACAGCACAAATAAGTTAATTTAAAACAAGTAAATGTCTACAAGCAAACTGAGCAAATTCATTTTTCCTCTAGTGATTATGAATGCCTGAGAAGCAGTAATCCTTTACAGTGGGATTGTAGTAGGATCTGGGAGTAACTGTGTGTGGTCATTTGCAGGCCCGAGTCATGGCCACTATTGGAGTGACACGTGGTTTAGGTGATCATGACCTGAAAGTGTACAACTCCAACATTCACATCAAACCTTTCCTATCCTGCTGCCCAGAGGTAGGTTTCTAAGTAGGCTTGGAGCCTTGTTTGTTTTAGTTTCACCTGCTTATTCAATGCCTTAGTTATACATCCATCCTCTGACTACATAAATTAAAACTTTTTTTGTCATTCTTTTGTATGCAATAGCTTGCATGCTTAGTCAGGGCAAAGTTTGCTTTATGATTCTAATTAATAGCAAATTCCCTGTTGTGCTCTCTTGCTCTGTGTTCAGGTGAAAGTATATGACATTTCAGAGCACAAGCATGGTCCTGATGATGTCCTTGTTATGGGCACTGATGGATTGTGGGATGTGACCTCTGACAAAGAAGTAGCTGATGTTGTGACTAATTCTCTGTCCACCCATGAGCCGAATGATCCAACAAGGTACACTGAACATTGAACTCTTTTTTATAACCTGCCTACTTAAATGTACTGGAAAATACACTAACATGCAAACAGCATCTAGCTGATCTTTTTTTTCCACAGAAGCCTTGTTCACAGGATGAGGTTAAAATATACTCTGGGTGTGTTACATCAGACACACCAGTAGATGTCACTGCACAAACATTTCTTGATTATTGGTTACTCCAGTGTTATTTAAACTGCACAAAGCACCAATATTTGTTTTTAGAAATAAATGCTTAGCTGTATAATATGAAATACTTATGAAGGCTTATGAAATACTTATTTCCTCTTTGTTAAAGGTATACTTTGGCTGCTCAGGATCTCCTCATGAGGTCACGCGGTGTTCTGAAAGAGCGAGGTTGGCGGCTGCCCAATGACAGACTTGGATCAGGTGATGACATCACAGTATTTGTCATCCCATTGGCTGGGGCAGAATTAGAGACATGACAAGGTGGGTTAGTTCTTCCCTGTGGAACAAATCAGGATATGCCCCTAATTATTGCCTGCTGAGGAAGGGGTGCAAAACCAAAAACCCATTTTCATTTGAGCTAAAGGAAGCGGCCGAGGAAGGTGTATGCATTGCTCTCCCGCTTCCTCATTTTTAGAGTTGTAATTCTTCATCTTGACTCTTACCTCCTTGTGTCAAGCGTGGGATGACATCATCATAAAGTGCCACTCCTCTCTCTCAAAATTTCTCATAGACTTTATGTGAAAGACTGCTTACTTTCCAGCTGTCCTATTTCTGACTCCAGATAAGTAGAACTTCAAAACAAAGCAGCGGTAATATACACTCTGGAAGTTCTTCTGAGAGCAGACTGATGGCAAGAAGAGAGGTTGTGCTAGATGAATGTTCTCCAACATGAGTGTGGTGTTAAAGACTTGATCTGAATGTGACAAAGAAATGAACCATTGCTGATATACAGTGAAAACTTTGATGAAGAAGATTGTAAATGTAAGCACTTTATCTCTAGCATCAATCCATTAATCTGTAATTAAAACTTTCCTAATTACATAATTTCCCTAATCTCTCTTCAATGTCTCCAAAATGTACCTGTTTAAACACATGTATTTGTATCACGTTTGCATCAGGTGTAAAAATATTCACCATGAAATAAAGTAAGCACAGTTCTCAAGTTAGTCCTGATATTAGGGTTTGAATTGTAAGAAGACTTCCTTTGGAAAGATAGCAATAGCATGGCTAACACTGTGATTAAGGAAATCTTGAAGAAATATGGAGACTGTCACCAATGCCTTGAAAGCTGCGGGGAACAAAATGCAGCCATGTACCCTCTTTTGCACATTTGATTGAAACTGCATTCCCTACCTCTTCACAAAGCCATGCTGAATGTCTACGCAACTAAAACGCTTCTAAGTAGATAACAGAGCCCAAATATATCGGTTGTGTACAATGCTTTTCACCTAAAATTATGGGCCAGTTTCAGTGAGACAGGGATAGAGGCCCAATCCTGATCTGAAGATTAGTTTTAATGAAGAATGTCTATCCAGCTGGATGGTGATGTTTTAAAGCAGACATGTTTCAACTCACAAACTACCACCATGAACATTACTTTATTTCAGTATCCCTGCTTAAAAGATCTTGAACTGGATGCACCATTGTGAAAATTGTCATCACATGGTTTTTGTCTGTATTGTGTTTCCATATAATTCTGCTAAAACAATTGCAAAGCTGTAACACCTAGGCAACTAAGATTAATTCACATTAAATCTCATTTTTGAAACACAAGATTTTCTGACTCTTTGTATTCTTATATTCTATTTGCAATGGGGAAAAAAACAAAGTTAATTGATACATCATTGTTACTTATTAAACATTTATGCTATTGCACAACGTGTAGTTGTTTAACGTCCTCTGGGTCAAGAAAGTACCATGAGCTAAGTTAATGAATCTTCACAATAATTTTCTAACTGAACATTTCCCTTAAACGCACTGCAATATATTGTTCATACAATATAAAACAACGGGGAAACTCTTGCTTAGTACAAGTACCAGTAGTGCAAGTACCAGTACCTTAGTGCAAGTACCAGGAGCAGGATTTGGTGTTTTCCATGCTTCCAAAACAGCTGACTCAACAGCTACAGTTAAAATGGGTGTATTAGCGAGGTAAACAAAGAATGTGCAGTACAGCTCGGTATTCCAGGACCAGCACTGAGAAACGCTGGTCCGGCGCAATTAATGATTGTTCAGACCCTTTTAACTAAAGAAATATCTCGTTATATGTAGATAACTTAATTTCTTTTCAATGTACAGAGCTACGCAACCACCCTCATCTCCTGCTTATCCACACTGCCCCTATTGTAGGAATGATGTCATTATTATCGGCGGTGGGGGGGACGTACCTAAATAATCTTAACGGCAGAACCGCCTCCTCAGCCAATGGAGGTTTAGACTCACTATCGCTAAGTGTTTTTCTCTAATGTGGGCGGATCCAATGTTTGTCAGCTACGTTTCTTCGCAATATATCCGGGGTTCATTGCGCCGAAACTTCACCACAACGTAGAGATTAAGCAGTGGACGAGAACGCCACGAAACGAAATAAGGTATTGTTCCCATGTTTTGTTTAAACGGCCAGTTATGATATGTCAAAATAGGACTGTTTGTTAGAAACAAGTTTTAAGGCGATGGTGTGTGAAAGTAGGTGGTGGCTCGTGACCTGAAAGTCTGGTCTGTCAATCAAAAAGACTAGAAAGTGTGTAGTGTAGGTAGCTTTACCTTTAACTCTCGTTTTACTATAGTGATTATTTGTTAATGACAAAAGTAAAAAATATTTGCGTTTTCTGCTTTTCGTGGTTATGTAGACCACCTGTTAATTCCTAGCTACAGTTCCTGCAATCTCTTCGCGTAATCCGCAGGGTGAGGCAACGCTAGAAAAATAACTTAACATGGGTAATTCTGGTAGTTTAGGGTTCATCGCTTCAAATGGGTGATGTCGGAATTTTCATTTTGATTATTCTTAACGCAACGGATTGACCTTTAGTAAGGTAGCTAGTTAGCAAGCAGGGCGTTACTGCGGGTGGTGGTTCGAGTAAAAAAAACAAAACTTTCGCATCGGGTAGCTGGCCCTCCATCACAAATTATAGGTAACAAATATTTGTTTATGACAAAACGTGGTCCACTTTTGTCGCAGTCTTGGGGCGTTGTTAGGTTCGCCTGAAATAACTAGTTAGCTAGGTTAGGTACAAGAACAACCACAGTTCCGTAGCGTTGGGTTACTCTAAAGACAGCCATACGTTTTATTTAACTACAAAGTAAAGATTTGTCAGCAGGGAGACATTAACATGTTTTTGGGTCATTATGAAGCGTCGGCAGAGACGAGAACTGAAAATGTTGTTTTTAATCCATGAAGAGACACGGATAAAGTAAACAAACCATAGTTTAATGAGTCAGGATAAGAGCCCTTTCAAGACAGTAAACTAGGTCAACTTTCAAAGTAATAAGTCTAAAACATTGCGGGAGCTGTTTAAAAGCTAGATTTGCAGATAATGTCACTTGTTTACTTTTAGCTCGTTTCAGGCACTTTTTAACTATGTTAACATGTTAATAAATGTAGATTTGTCAACACTGTACTCCGAGCCAAAAGTCCTAGAACTTACGTTGCTTCATTACAGGGCAGTGTCTTCCTATAAGCAGTTGTGAAAATGTCTTTCATGGGAAACAGTATTTCGGCTCAACAGGTCCTTAAAGATATAGAAATATAAAATCCTACACATGATTGGTCATTACGTTTTGGACTTTTGCCATTTTCAAAATATTTCTGAAAATACCCATGCCCCCCCCCCCACACACACACACACAAAATGCAGTTTGGCAGAGGTTTGCCTAAACATATCAGCCAAATTTCATTCTGCACTTAATACCTTCAGTGGTTTTCCAACAGAATCTTGAGCTGCTTTGTGACTTGCTCTGCTTTAATTAAAGTCACAGCTTTTGTCAGACTGTCAGCGCCACTGTTCATCCACTTTCCCATCCCCAAACATGCAGAGTAGTGAAAATATCAAGCTTCTTTAGCAATTGAGCCTTGTGAATTCCTCATAATCAAATAGACAGTTGTAATCACAGCATACAAGCATTCTCCCTCACAAGGTCTGGTATTCTTTCTTGACCAATAATGGTCTTGGTATGGCAGACTTCATGGTATCATTACAGGCAAGGTAATCAAATACACAGCACCTAATGTGGAAACATTGTGATCAAACAAATGTATATATTGTTCTTGCACCCTCACCCAGCTGTGGGGAATGGTGACGTCAGATGCTCAGTCTGAAGGAACATCGGAACAGTGACGAGGGTGCGATGTCCGTACTCTGCACATAATTGTTGTTCAATTGCTTGAGATCTGAGTAGCTCTCCCCTTTCACTGTCACTTTCTGTTTATTTCTTTAGAGAGTAGGACTTTGGGCTATCAGTTGGAAGGTGGTGGGTTCATATCCTGGAGCACATGAGCAAGGCTCTTTACCGACTCAGCTCCAGGGGCACTGTACAATGGCTGACCATGTGAATATGCGGAAAGAAGCATTTCATTGTACTGTATGCGTGTATATGTATATATGACAAATAAAGGAATTCTATCTGGCCTAGAGCTTCATGTTCCAGACTGCCACCCTCTTCCTGTCATATCTCACATCTGTGGCAGATGCAAGAAAGCATGGTGTCAACAAATGTCTTCATCTGTCTAAGAATCACCAACTTTTTAATGACTTAAGTGGAAATTGGCTGGAAACTGACCATAAGACTTTCTCTCTGATACTCTTGTTAAATCATGCAAGTTGTCAAATTGTTACACTATCTAATAATGATGATGATCCTTGTTTCATACATGTTTTAGTAAACAAATATCTGGTTGCTTAATTTTTATGCTGTATATCCTGGCAGCCCTTATGCTTTGGGAAACCTGGGTCAGTGATTTCAGCTAAAAGCAAACCACTGTAGAAAATCTCACATTGTTACCAGAACAGTCCTTTGAGTTAATGCTGAGTTGAGATTGAGATTAGCAATGTATGGGGACTATAAATGTTGGTACAGTTGTTGTCAGAAGTATATAGTTAGGGTTCAGAAAGTAAAAATTGGTAATGTTCAGAAAGTAAAAATTATGTTTGGGATAGGTTTTGTTTTTAAAGATTGGGAGTAAAAAACTATTAAACTGGGTGAAAAACTTTCTATACTATGTGCGGATTGCATTTTACAAATACAGAAGTAGTAATTTACTGGTTACCTACTTGCTGGTGCTTTGGAAAATTATTATATTTGCTTCCTAAACCAGAATAACTGGCTCAGTCTCACTCTCTTGTGGGCTTCTCTTGTCAGTTCCAAACAGAAGTGAAACATTTGGAATGACTCAAACAAAAAGTTTGACATGTGTGTTTGAACAGTGTCTAATGAATTTCCAGTTACTGTACCCATTTTTGGCATCAGGGAAATGACAGGACTCCAGCCTTTTGAGCTTTAGCTTTGTTATTTGCCAAGTTGCATTGTCTTGTTATGAGTATGAAAAAAGTGTTCTGCGTAGGCCCTCTGCCAGCCTTGGTTTTCCTACATGATGGATTTGTCTGGGCCCTTAACGCAGACCATAAGACAGATCATCATCTGATACTGCAAGCAAAGACACAAATTCAAGACAGATCATTCACAATCATTCACATTCTGCTTTTTTTATATATCAAGTAAGTAAAAAGGAGCAAAGTTTTTAATTTTTTTCCCCCCCTGTCTTCTGCTGTGCAGTCATACAGTCTTACTGCTGCTCAGCCACTGACTTGTAGTGGCTTGTGTTGTTGTTTTGTGCACATGAGTTGAATGAGTTTTTCCTCATTCAAGAGTTCTCCAAAGAACCCTCTAAAGAACTCTCAAACCACTGCTGTTGGCTTTTAGGTCTAGACCTCCTTGAGTTTAGTGGTGTTTTTAAATTTTTTTATCTAAACCATTGATGTCACACACATCTAGGCCATTAACTGAATTCCTGTGGATTTAAACTGTATCCAGTTAAGTTCTGTCAATTTAAAATCTATACAAAATTCTCTACTGACGGCCCGTAGTGAAGCCGTGGTTCCCTCTCTCCATTTATTGGCTGTGGAAGGTCTCTATTACTTTGTCACTTTCTGGAAGCAAAAGCAAAAGTGGAAGGAGCTTTGTGTGAGGTGGCATTCATGGCTCAGGAGAACAGAGGATCACACTGAACAGAAGTTATTTTTAATGTTCTCAGCACAGTGTGTGTGTGTGTGTGTGTGCGCGCCCGTGCATGCTTGATTTCTACAGGAGCTGATGTCTTGCAGACAGCTGTACTGATCCTCATTATCATTTATGCTGCAAATCCCTCTTTTACACTCTCATACGAAGATTGTGGCAGGCAGGCTGTGAAAATGGTCCCAGGTGAAGGCAAATGGAACCTTGGTGGTGTCATGCTTTTATGCATGAGAAATGCTGGTGTATATTCATCCACTGTGTATGCTATCACTGCAGAATATTGTGTAGCACACTTTTGTAGTCCCATAAGCAAAGGGCGTTAGTGAATTTTTATTTGTTTCAAGAGACACCATTTTATTGTAAAAGATCTTTTCAGTTTGTGATGGCTTCTTTGTTGCAATGAGTATAAAGGCTCTTTGTCAAAGGGTTACTGTTAAATAGTGTGTGAAACTTAACCCCTCACATCCTCTGTGGTGGCTTGTGTGTTATACTACATAGTATCTAACTAACATTTTGGGATTGTGTAAAGCTTAACTTTTATTGTCTTATGCACCTTATTGGTGATTGATTTTATTTATTTATTTCAAAAAATGGGGGACCAGGTTCCAAAAAACATCATATCACAATGATCAGTTGTATGGTAGCACCTTGAAAGCACTTCCCAACAGGCAAAATGAGACACATCTAACAGTATAAAGCTTTAAGAAAAGTGGGCCCATATTCCAGGTGAGTAGCCTATGACTAAATGTCGCTACTAGGGGATACCTAGTTTACGCTGTTGTTTTTGGTTCAAATAACATTTTCTTGCTTTATTTTATTAATTTTTGAGGTATTATGCTTTTAGCTTTAGCATTGCTTTAATGTTTTTCAACAAATTCTGATGATTTATCCAATTATCAAGTGGTTCTTGTGGGGTCTGACACAATACAACGGCCTGTAGCAGTTCTTTTCAGTTTGACAGTACATTCTCTTGCAGACTGTATTCCTTGTATTTGGTGATCTTGTGTGTCCCCTCGCTAAAAATCTGTAAAAACCTGAAGTGTGCTTCAGATAGGAGGTATTCCAGCTGCTAACGCCTGTTTTGTGAGAACCATTTTTCCTTAAGCAATATGGAATTATAGCCCCCCACACTAAAACTATGGATTTTTAAAAAATAGTTGTTCTATGTGATGGCCTTCATTTTGAAAATTAAAAGCTTGATCATTCCAGTTCCAATGACCTGCTGTTAATCAAGAGTGTAAATAATGTGTCAGTAGAGACAGCATAACAAACCTGTAACACATCCCACTTATCAACTCCAGGCATGGCAGCCATAAGGAAAAAGTTGGTGATAGTGGGAGATGGAGCATGCGGAAAGACGTGCCTTCTTATAGTGTTTAGTAAAGACCAATTTCCCGAAGTCTACGTTCCCACCGTGTTCGAGAACTACATCGCAGACATTGAGGTGGACGCCAAACAGGTTAGTATGGATTCCTATCTTTCACCTTGAAGGTGAAATGTTTTTTGAGCTTTTGTTTCACCGACTGAAGTTTCACATTTTCAGTGTTTGGTTGTTTAAATCAGGTTCACTGATTTAATGTGGATGGCACATCGTATGCTTTGACTTATGCCCCCCCCCCTTTTTTTTTTTTTTTTGTCTTATGTAACAAATTTAGTAGAGGTTATGATCTAAGTGACAATGTGTATATCACCAGACAGCTGAATTTCCCAGACAATATCTAAAATTCCCAGCAATGGTCACTGTTGTGGAATGAGTGACATCCGGTGGTTAGTCAGAAGTGTTCTACTGTTAATGGGCACTAGCTGATAATACCAGTCTGACAGTGACCACTACTAGGGCCAGACAGCAAAAGGTCATAACAGGAAATGGCTGTACTTGCTTGTTTCCTGGCTTTGACCTGGGAGCATGGATGTTTCCCCTCCCACTGGCCCTTATGGGCCAATACTCAGGTCACTTCACTTCCTGCGTGTGCATGTGTATATATGAGAACTGGGGGGTGGGTGGGGGTATGTGCTATGTGTTGTGTGCTGTTTCTTTTGTACAATAAATGTAGGAACTAGGTAAAGAGAATGACTGACTGACTGACTGACTGACTATCAGTGATTTCACCTCTTCTCCATGTAAGGTTATGCTTCACAAAAAAATAAAAATAAATAAATCTAACCTGCTTGGGGGCAAGCTTACATAAAATCTAGAAGCTTCCTAAACAGACCCTGAGCTCATCTTAAATCCCTCTGGCCCAAGGGAAACATTGTATACTCTTCCTCCATTCTGTGGGCACAGCTAAGATCTAAAAATAGCTCCTTTTTTGTTTTTCTGCCCTTTTTTCTTTCCTAAAGCCCAAGCATATATGAACCAGAGAAGCTGCCTGTGTGTGAGTGTGTCTGTACACATCCATGATTTAATAATCCACTCACCATCCTAATTTTCTCGGCTCAACAAGGCCACGTCTGCGGTTTGGCCTTTTTCCATTTTGTGATTTAAGATTAGGATCTGGATGCTAGATGCTGCCCCCAGGCCAGCCACACTGCCCCATCCCAAAGCATGACTCAACTTTGCAGGGTAAAATCCCTTAGTGCTCCTGCTAAGCTTTGACCCACAAGAGAGCAGAAGAGATTGGGTTTGATTCTTTCTAATTGCCCATTTATCCAATTCAGGTGCAGAACAAGAGAGGAAGTATAGTTTATGAAAGCACTCCTAAATCACATGTGCCAGTCTCACATAACCGGCTCAATGTATAAAAAGACCATTTTTAAGGCATTTTCTCAAATAGGATAGAAAGGTCTGTTTCTGCACCTTCTGTTTAGTAGTCATACATGGTCAGCTGAAGATTGTGTAGAGATGGGTTAGTCTCACTCTGGTTCAGCATTCTGTGTGTTGTGTCTGGGTGGGTGTATGTCTGTGTAAATTTTACTCTGTATAGTACATTATTAAACACCACTGTATGTGTGCGTGTGCATTTGTGGGCTTATGTATGTCTGTCTAAAATAATATACTATATAGGAAAAAATAACACTATTGCAATTCAAATTAGCCATTCTTAAGTTGAAAATGTTTTAATATGAATATGTAATACATTTTTCAAGCCTTTATTCTGCTGTTTGGTGGGACTTCACTTTGATGTCCTCACTTTTCACTGGCAGGTGGAGCTGGCACTGTGGGACACAGCAGGCCAGGAAGACTATGACCGTTTGAGACCACTCTCCTACCCAGACACAGACGTCATCCTCATGTGTTTCTCTGTCGACAGCCCTGACAGTTTAGGTATGCTTATTTCCACATTCCATCTCATAATCAACTAGCAAAGCCATCAGTCTCCATTCTGTTGTTGAGTGTGTGTGTGGGGTTTTTGTTTTTTGTTTTTTTTTTCTCCTGAGTCACTATGTAAGGTTTTGTTTTCTTTTTCTTGTTTTTGGTTTTGCTTGACGAAACAGAATTTCCTCAATGGTAGGAAATGCTGAGGTCCCTGAATCATATGTAGGCTATTTTTGTGTGCTGATTTTAAAAAAAGTTCATAACAGAAGCAACATGGAGCACCTAAATAAGGATTTTGTCACTCTTATCTGAGGAACATCCTTGTCTTTTTCTCCCTTGCTGTGTGAATAGCAGGAAGTTTCAACTTTGACTTGCTTTATTGAGTCATCATAGCCCTGATAACTGTTCCAGGAAACCAATATGTAAAATTACGCATATGTGAAATATATAAAAGGTAACTACAAATTCTCACAACCTTCAAGATGCTTGCCCTTTGTTGACAGTTTTGAGGCTGTTTAAATGTGAATAATAGAATTTGACAAGTTAGAATTAAACTCTAAAGTGACTGACTGCACAATAGAGCTATGCTTTAATTTGGCTCTGTAACCTGTAGAAATAAGGAAAACTTCTAGAATTATTTAGTCCTTTTTTAACAATAGATTCATGATGATGCCTGGCTTCATACCAAGTGCCTGTAGAAATGGTCATAGAAATGGTAAAGTTCTCTTTCACTTGTAGGAAACAACTCTTTACAGCAGTGGTGTGACAATGAACATTATGAACTTATTCATGCTATAATATTAATTTAATGATGTCTAGTAATGAGCTAGTAATGAGACACTGAATTAGGGTCTTAATGAACGTGAGCCTAATTCTCTTTTGCTTAGTATTTATTTGTGTGTGTCTCCTTTTCTGCAGAGAATATTCCAGAGAAGTGGACGCCAGAGGTTAAGCATTTCTGTCCCAATGTTCCCATCATCTTGGTGGGGAATAAGAAGGACCTGCGGAATGATGAGCACACGCGGAGAGAGTTGGCCAAGATGAAGCAGGTATCTCCCTCTCCAAAGCCTGCAGCACTGCTAAAGGAGGCCCATTAAAAAGCACTTAGAGGATTGCATTACTGTCGCTCTGTGAGGCATGAACATCATCATCATCATCAGTCAAGCACATATTGCACTCTAACTACTGGCTGCATGCCAGACAGAGCGAGTGGCTGGTGCTATCTGTATCTGCACTGCTGTGTGATGTGTGTAGTGTTTACTGTGGGCATCTGCTCAGGTTTGACCTCTGGTGCTGGACACAGACTATGCCTATTCCATGAATGGGAAAAAAACAGCAAAGAATTTATATACTTCAGTGAACACTGGACTGAATAATAAAAATCAAGGCCATGTACATGACATCAGTAATTATGACTCATGATCTATGTTCTGTGTGGTATATGGATTCTGGAATTGCTTCCTTATGGAGGTAGTTGCACCAAACATACGGATTAAAAAATAATTGTTATAAAATAATTTTTCAACTCATGTCTTTATAAAAAATTATTTCCCATAATTTGTAATTGGGCCTTTCACTACTTTGCACTAATAACTTACAGCTCCTACACAGCTTCTCACTGGGTTCACAAATCTGTGAACAATAGGGCAATTTGATCAATTTGATAAATCTACTTTTCTTGAGAAAAGTATACTCACAGTCTAGATGTTCTACTACTGAAAAAAACTCTAGTGAAAAAATGTATAGGGTGTACAGCAGCTACTTCCAAAACTTTGCTACATTAAAAGCTAGTTATTCACCACATTCTCAATTGGCATAAAATACTTGAAATACATTTTTATAATGAACCTAGTTTGTCTCTAAGAAACCAGCCCTTTGGTATGATAAAGAATTGGCACCATTCACTGCAAACCAAACCATACTGAATTCATAAATGTTTAGGTCTCACCAGTGCCTGGTGTTGTCTCATTGCAGGAGCCTGTTAAACCAGAGGAGGGCCGGGACATGGCTAACCGTATTGGCGCTTTTGGCTACCTGGAGTGCTCAGCCAAGACCAAGGAGGGTGTGAGGGAAGTGTTTGAATTGGCCACTAGAGCAGCGTTGCAAGTCCGGAAGAGGAAGAAGAGGAATGGATGCTCAGTCTTGTGAGACATTTCTGAAGTATTTCAGAAGTTTCCACAAATTTATATATAGCATTCAATTGACAAGGAAAGACCACCCAAATTCTAACCAACTGGTATCTATGTACTGTACTGTATATCACATTATGCATCAAAAGGACTAAGATGGGAATGTTATGCGGGTTAAAACAAAATATGCCTTGATTTTTCTTTGCCTGTAGCAGAGTAGGTCTTCTGTGTTTAAGTCAGATTTTCACCTGAGTATGAGCTAAATGATGATAAATGTGTTTTATGCATTCACATTAACTATATGTCTTTAGTCATTGCCCTGATGATAGTCATTATGTCTTAGATGTGGCATGACTTATTTTTCATTTGAATTTCACTGACATTATTCAAGGAATTAACAAAGCACTGTTAATTCCTGTTAATGGAATTGGTGCCTTTGTGATAGTTTTCTGCAGATTTGAATGGATTTTGCACAGCACAAGTTTGGAGCTCCTCTTGAATACTGACATCTCTTCATGCTAATTAGATTTTGTTATTTATATTTCTGTGTCAGTTGGCTCCTTTGTGGATCTTTCCTATTTAATTGGTGACAGATGATATACAGGCATGAATACATGCGTTCAGAGCAAAACGTACAGCAGTTATTGTATACGTAGAAACTATATGGGTTTTAAATAATATGAGCTGTAGGTATCATGTTGTACTATATTGTAATTCCACTCGTAGGCAAAAAAGTTGCAAATGATGCGACATAGTCAAACAAGCAGAAGAGCCCCGTGGTTGCCACATATAGACAGTTGGCTGTACATTTTTTATGCTAAGTATCAAAACGCATCCAAACACAAACGCACGACAGATGTTTGGACATTTTGGGGTTTTTCATTAGTGTGTAGTGTCCCCCTGCACACTGTCACTGTTGACTTGCGTGCCTTCACTTTAGAGTTGACCGTAGTTAAATTAGGTAAACTAATGAACGTAGTGTTGGAAATGATGTCCACTATTGTGTGTTCAGCATGATCAGTGCTTTGTGCTGCATGCCAATAGCCCTGTTGGTGTTTGTGTAAAAATCTGTTCATGCAACATAATGTTACTGATTTGTGCATTGACTCATGATTTGCCTATGCACCTTTTAAAGAGATCACACATTTACAGTTTACACTACTGCCCCCTGCTGGTGGGAAGTGGTAGTTAATGAAAGACTTAAACTTGTAGCTCCAGGGTTCAAAAATGAACTTTTTGCTGCTTCGTCTTTTTGTTACTGGTAGTAAAAGCTTTATTATTGTTATTTTTAATAATATCTCCACTTCAGAAGGTTAAGGGATACAAGTAGTGCAGTCTAACCACATAGACAGCAATAAGGAGCTAATGCTATGGGGTAATTTGATAGCATTAGTGGTGACGCTCACGCTTTGAATTAAAAATTGGCAAGGATGTAATGTCTAATGCCAAGTCAAGAATAGGACATTACACACGAGAATCTTTTGACACTTAAAAGACCCCATAATCACAAATAACATAAATCTGAAGAATGGTTTTCCTTTGTTTTTCTTCAACATCCGTCTTGTCCCCCCCGGGGTCCTTTTTGTTTGCAGCAGAGCCAGTGGTTGGTACAATCCATTAGCATGCCTGAATGAGCAAATTCCTGGTTACTACAGCAACAATTCTCTCTCTCTCTCTCTCTCGCTCTCTCTCTCTCTCTCAACAAGCGTATTTGAAAGTTTTTCTTGGTTTTTTTGGAAGTATTGAATTTGAAATGATCTACAAATCCAGATTTCTATGAGTGCTCATTGTAATAATTATTTGAAAGCAGAAGTAATATTCCAGTGAACATTTAAATGAAGTGAAGCTGACCCATGGTGTTGTTGTTGTTGGGTTTTTTTTGTTTGTTTGTTTTGTTTGTTTTTTTTTGGGGGGGGGGGGGGGGGGGTTTAGACCAAATTGACTTTGTAGCATGTTTTCATGTTTCCAGAAATTGTATTACATAAAGTTGAATGATAAACTCTAAAACATGGAGAATAATTTTTTTAAATAAAAGTTATTTTACTGCCTTTATTTGCTCAATACCAATAAAATATTAAATTAGATAAAAGTAATGAATACAGTGGTGTTGGTTGGGTAAGGAACATAACAGCAAAATAAAATTCAGTCTTCACTATTTTTACCTCAAGTTATAAATTGTCATTTCTTTGATGGGCCATTACAGAGGCTTTATAACATAGGGCCCCATAATCCTTTTGAACGAAATGTAAACATTGACCAGCTTTCTTTAGCTCCACTGTAATACGATGTAGTGTTAATCAACAGGAAGTTGAATAATACACTTCTCCCTTTAGCTGTTACAAAGCCAGTTATACTGAAAAAACATTTCCTGAAATCTTGAGGTAATGATCCATTCTGTAAGGACACTAAGGGAACTATGGGAAAATAAGTACCACTGTTTCAATATTTAAAGATTTTTAAACTAAAAGCATGGACATTTTCTAACATCAACACAATGTGAAATGTATAGCCTTGTTAGTCATTTTAGTATTAAGAGCATGATTAACACCAGCTTGTTTCTTTGTGCTGAGTTTACTATGAAAAAGTGCTACAGTGAACAAATGCTGTCCCCTGCACTGGATTTGTACTGTTCCCAGTGTCTCACTGCCCACATGATTGAGGGCGTAATTGTATGTTGGTCTACAGGAGGGTCAGTCTTCACTCCTCCACCCTCCACATGCTGCTGAAGGGCACTCTCTTCTATTTCTGCACATAATTACAAATACTTTACTGAGATGTTATTTACACATCTGTAAGCCTGTAGAGCTACTTCTTAACAATGTACACTAAACATATAAAAATGTACACTAGTTTAAACGTTATGGTTTTGCATTATGGTAACTCATCACTTCAATCATCTTCTAGTATCTTTGCCAAGAGACAAATGCCATACAAACATTCCCTTGTCAGAGGTGTTAATACTGTGTTCTTATTAATCATCACTGCAATCATCTATTATCTTTATACTGCATGGAACATTGAGCAAAAGAACAGTAGGTGAATAGTGTGTGAAATCCATGTCATACCATCAGCAGCAGTGTGGATTTTTAGGGATGCCAGCCGGGTCACCACATCCTCCTCCCTTTCAGCATCCTTGTAATCAAAGCCAGTGTAGCCCTGCTCTTGTTCACAGTAACCAATGAACCTGACACACACAGTTATGTTTGCAGATCTCTTCCAGCATCTCTACCATGCCAATATATAGTTATGTGCAAAATAATAGCAGGCTAACATCACTAATGTATTTAATTACTGATTTTGGCAGAATAGATAATACAACACGGGGAAAAAATTCATGACTAGGTGTAGCCGAGTAATGGGCAACCAACAGAATCAAGTCATGAAAGCATGCTGCTAATTGGGTGTAATGTTCAAATTAAAAGCAGTGTGGAGTTCAATTAGTGAGGTCACCCATTCTATGAAGAAACAGGTGTCAATTATGGCCCTTATTTAAAGAAGGAGGGCAGCAAATGTACTTGCTGTACCTGCTGATTTTAGCCCTTTCTCAGTGAGTAAAAAGGGTCGTTCCAGACATTTTACCGAAGGAGAAAGAACTTTGATCAAGAAGTTGATTGGAGAGGGGAAAACATAAAGAAGTGCATAAAATAATTGGCTGCTCAGCTAAAATTATTTCAAATGCTTTAAAATGGCAAACAAAACCTGAAACACGTGGTAGGATAGGAAATACCACCATCTGTGTAGATCATAGAATAACAAGAATGGCAAAGAAGCATCCAATGATCAGCTCCAGGGAAATCAAAGATGATCTTCAGTTACCTGTTAGTACTGCAACAATCAGAAGATGCCTACGTGAAGCCAAACTATTTGCAAGAAACCCTCGTAAAAAAAGACGTGTTGAAAATGTTACAGTTTGCCAAAGAACACACTGACTGGCCTAAAGAGAAGTGGCGCAACATTCTATGGACACATGAGAGCAAGGTTGTTCTTATTGGGTCTAAAGGCCACAGACAGTTTGTGAGATGACCCATAAACACTGAGTTCAAGCCACAGTACACTGTGAAGACTATAAAACATGGAGGTGCAAGCATAATGGTTTGGGGATGTTTCTCATACTTTGGAGTCAGATCAATTTATTGTATACCAGGCACCATGGACCAGTTTGAATATATCAAAATACTGAAAGAGGTCATGTTGTCTTATGCTGAAGAAGAAATGCCTTTGAAATGGGTGTTTTCAGCAGGAGCATGACCCCAAACACACCAGCAAGCAGGCAACATCCTGGTTCTAGACCAACAAGATTGATGTTATGAAATGGCCAGCCCAAACCCCAGACCTCAATATGATTGAGAATTTATTGAGTGACATCAAAAATGCTGTTTTTGATGCAAAACCCAAGAATGCAGAAGAACTGTGGAATGTAGTCCAGTCATCTTGGGCTAGAATATCTGTTTGCAGGAGTCAGATGTTAGTTGACTCCATGCCACACAGATGTAAAGCAGTTATCAGAAATAAAGGTTATACAACTAAATATTAGTTCAGTGATTAACATAAAAAGTAAATCTGTAAACAACTTTGTTTATACTGTAAATATCTGAGTTTGTAAATGAAAATGAAGACACTGCTATTTTTTTTTCAACAGCCCTTTTTTTTCATTTTCAGTTTAAAAATTTATATTTCGTTCATGTTTTCATTTGGAATTGAATGTGCAGTGCTCCCAGTGCCTTTGTGTATATGGAAATAAATGCTATTATGAGGATTAAGCTTTTTCTTAGTTTGCTTATTTTGCACATAACTGTACCAGACAAATCATACAATTGGGTTATTTTTGTATTATATTATGGAATGTTTTTTGCACAAAAGCAATCCTATATTTAAATCATTTCATGATACACTGGTTTTCTTACATATATAAAGTTATATGAATCTTTTTTTTTTTTTTTTTTTTTTTTAATATGCGCTGCCAACATTTATTCTCAGAGTTTAACTGACATATCCTACCTAGGCCATGTGGGATTCTTGTTCAGGATGACAGGGTTTCCCACCACAATGAGCAGGGCTTTTGCACGGGTCATGGCTACATTAAGCCTCTGTGAGAAAAGTCAGCATTTAGTTCATTAAAAGGCTCAGTCCTAGCCCTCGTCTTACACTACAAACACTAGCCCACTTCAGTAAATGATTCAAATCAAACAGAAAAAAGAGTAAAATTGGTATTCTGGATGGCAAGTTCACCTTTTTTACTGGTCTATAACCAGCTTTCCAACATCAGACCAACCCAGCAAAACCAGTCAGCAGAAATCAAAACAAGTAGAAGTAACAAAAGTATGTTTTTTTAAATTTGTTATTCTGACAAAGTGACCTCTGTGTCTAATCTGTTTTAAATTATTAACATGAACTGAACCCTATCAAACCCTCCACAATGAGGGCTTTATTAAAATTTTAATAAAATCAAATTCTACGGTGAAATGTTTTTACCTGTTGATCTAAACCAAATTATCATGAATATATTATAGTTAATGGTTTTATTTACATATTATTTAAATAAATGGGACACCAATAGCAAAAACAAATAAATGATCAATGATCATGACAAAAACAGCAATCATAACTCTTTGGTTGGAATACAGAGGCATTAAAAGGTCTTGTTCAGTGATATGAGGACCAAGAGAATGTTTTATTTAATTTCCTATATTTATGAATGGAACTGAAGTGTATTGAACTGAAGAGTGTTAAGACTTAACTGTTAAATTTGCTCATGGTGTAGTACAGAGGTATTTTTCTATTTTAAAAATAGTTTTCTTTGTGATAGTCATAACTAAAGGTACAGGTGTGTTATACAGGTATCAGACTCCTAACATTGTTTCTCATCAGAGTCCCCAGGACCCACCAGATCTTCCACATTTTTCTGTAACTTCAGTGACGGTACAGGCATCAGGTAATCAGTGTTCTTAAAGGAACCATTCAATGCATGTAGCTATCCTTAGAAAAAAAACAAAACAGAAAAACCTGTTAAGTAGAAACAGATAATAGAAACCTAAGTACAGGTATTGCAAGGCTTCTTGAACAACATTCCATTATATTTTGTGTTTAACTACAGGAAAACCTGTCAAAAATAACTCCACCCTACATTACATATATGGTAACGTATGGTTGAATGGAGAATTTCTTTATTGGTCAGAGTATTCCTTTATTGGCCTGGTTCAGCCATGCTAGGAGGCAGTGTAAAGCAAAGATATGTATTGAGGTTCCATGGACTGGACTGAGAAACAGTTTCCTAACAGACTTATGCAAGGGGATGCTGAGATACTACACATCAGACATACTTCCAACACAGGAAGTATGGTGAGGTATGTCCCGATAGGATAAAAGCAGTTTACTACTAGTCTTGATTACATTGTGTGAATATGTCTTTTACTAAAAACAATTTTGGATTAGTACTTGGCAGCACAGTGCAAAATGAGGCATACCTTTTCATTTGTGAGGAAGCCAATGTTAAAGTCTTGCTGCAACTTAATATAGCTCATGCTGTTTCTGACTGTAGATACCATGATCACTGTTTTCTCCTGCCCTTGGAACTCCTCCACTGAGCCTACCTGAGACACAAGGAACACCCAACATCTTATGAGTTTCTTATATAAATGTTGCATTTAACATTTAAAGGAAATAAATGCTATTTTTGAAGCAGAAGAGCTCTGACTAACCTTGATGCCTTTCCACAGGTCTAATTCTCTTTTTAGAGCCTTCTGTATTTTTTCCACCTTACGTGAAGTAAATACAATTCTTATTTATGAACTTGCAATCACAAATAGAGATTAAGCTCCATTTCATGTGAAGACCTATCCACTCATGTACATACGTATATGCTCATGGGATCCATAAGTAGTCTTACTTGTTTCCTGTAGGGGGCAATGATCCCAATGTCATCGGCACCGAGTTTTGGAAGGCTCTTCTTTCCCTGAGTTTCCATTATCTTATTGAGATAGCTGACAAGTACCTCAATCTCGCTTACATTGAAGAAGGATGGACTGTTCACCTCTCTCTTTTCCCATCACTCCGTGGAATATGACTGGGAAGCCCTGGTCACGAACACAACCTTACCAGTTCAAGGTACTATCAAGCACCCCACACAGCAGCCAACATATGCCTCCCCACTCACAGAAGCAGAAAAAACACAACAACCCACTTTTGGTTTTCTCCTGTAAAAAGCAGTAAAGTTACTCATTGTTAGACTGAGTTACCCGCTTAGGAAGGTACTCCCACTGGCAAAGGGCCTCTCGTTTCATCTGCTCTGCAAACACGTGTAGCTCACTGTCACAGAAGAACTCGTTAGGGACCTTAAGGATGGCAGGGTGAGACCTACCAAGAGGTGAGTGAGTGAGAGAGATGAGAGAGAGCACACACTGGGCCTCATTCATCAGAGAAAGAAATAAAACATTTACGCCAATCGTTAATGTAGCAGACGTGTAAATGTTTTTGTTGACCAATGTGAACTAAAAGTCAATGTGGTATTTACATTGAAGTAAAGATAGTGTAAAGGTTTTCATGGACCATGCTAAACTAAAAAAGTCATTACCGTGTTTACAAATATTTCAGGAGCGGGCATTTCCTTCACATTCACATACAGATGCTGGTAAATGTCACTCAGAAATGTACATGTGTGTTACTGATAATGCTGATTTACAAGTACATTTATTTCAATGCATGTATAAGATGAAAATGCCAGAATTAAATCTAAATGCTAAAAGAAAAAGAATTTCTCCAAGGCAGAAATTTGTTATTTTGTTTCAGGTTCATGACAAGGATAAATTTTTATTCAGTACTATATCTAGTCACAACACCTGAAAAGGCCAAAAATTGTTTCTGAGGAAAAAAGAGATTAACTTAATACTGTGTCATCAATATAGAAAAAAATAATGGAGGTCAAAGGAAAATGGTCTGATATTAAAATGGAGTCAAAAAAAGAATTGCTGCTAATTGCTAGTGATTGCTACTAGAGGTCAAAATACAGCGTTTGAAAGTTGATCAGTGTGTTCGTGCCATCAGTGGGGAAACTTCGATCTTGGTAAAACCCGATGTTATTAGTAACAGGAACAAAAAGCACCAAAACATTTGCCACCCTCCTTCTCAAGCTCAGAAGGTAATGTTTTTAACACCAAGCTGCTCCTACTAAATGTTACACTAACGTATGGACTCCGTTTGGTAGATGTTTTAAATGTTAAAAAAAAAAAAAACAACATACACTAACGTATGGACTTCATGCACATCACTGGGGGAGGATTTCCTTTTTTAAATTTTAGATTCAGAGCAAATATTGGTACATCAGGAGCCTGCCAACAGTTCCACACCAACACACCCTTCAGCCTCTCTGGGCGCCCACTGTTTCACAAACATTCTTACAGATGCCATGTTGGGAGAAGCAGGGCCAGCGCATAACACTTATGGAGGACATTGCAACAAAGCTAAAGGACATAAGATTGAGTTTACAGCAAATGTGTCACGATTGGTCCCGCCTAGCTTCCATGTTCCATGGTTTCCCTGTCGTATGTATTATTTTTGTTCCATTCCTTAGTTTTGTTTTCTCCGTCCCTCGTTTGGTTTTCCACGCCCATCATTACTTTCACCTGTACCTCGTTTCTAGCCTTGTTAAGTTCATGTATTTAAACCCTGTCTGGCGGCCTGTGTTTTTACAGTTCGTTGTTTGGATGCATGTCTGGAGGTTTGTGAAAGGCCGTCTGTATTTCGAAGCCTTTGTTTATTAGCCTGTTTTGTGATTCTAGCCCTTTATTTTTCCTTATCTCTGTGTGTTTTTTCCTAGCTTCTTTGTTATAGCCTGCTTCCCCCGTTTGGAGTGCTTTTGGTTTGTTAGTCCTAGCCCTTGTTTGCCCCTAATAAATCTCGCTCTTCTCCGCACACGCATCCACCTCCTTACCGCTCACCGTTACAAAATGTCACAGTCTTTGCAAGTGTGGAAAAAAGAACTAGTCATGGCATATGTTTGCCAGGTAGTATGGCCTCGGGTATGTTTTGTTTGTTTGTTTGTTTTTTGTTTGGTTTTTTTTTTTTTTACTATGTTTTATGGCTAGATTATGCAAAACATGACGGGCCAGTATTATATGGCAGACCTTTGTAGGATGATAAAGTAATTTTCCTCCAGCTGTATTGAGGCATAGCCAACGACTTTAGCATGGCAACAGTGTGCTCGATTACTCTGCATGCCCGTCAGTGTGCTTCATTTCAGCACCTCTCTTGAGCCGTTTGAGGACCTTCTAAGGGGTTCATTAACCAAAGCTTTAATGGCTATCCCTCATCCACTAAACAAGAAAATATGTATTATCACTCATCTAAATTACTTGCATACATTGCCATTGTTAATAGTCTACTTTTATTTTACTGCATTTGATTAGAGTGTATTCTAATTTACATACCAATTAACATCTATCTGTAACTGCCCCATTTGCCAACTTCCATCCCAGAGCCATGCTGGAGAATAAAAGAATCATGAGTTCCCTCAGGCCCTTGGCCACATCAAGGACGGAGTACTGAGTGAACCCAATTGTATTTGGAAGACCAGCTAGATTGTTCCAAAGGTCATGTGTCATAAGGAAACCTAATGTATTCAGGTAGAAGATACCATGGTAAAGTTAGTTTTTACTGTTTGTATTCACCTTTTTGGTGCTAATAACTTTTGAACTGACTGTTGTAGCTGTCAAAGGATTACATATTCATAACAGCATGACCATAGAGAACCATGCACACGCAGTGTTTGCACTCTTGGTGAAATTTACATATGCATCTTTCCTTGTTAACAAAAAAAGAGGACATATCTGGTGAATAGAGGATGTATGGTCACCCTGCCTTTTATCTCTGTGCTTAGGACATATTGTATGCTACATTTACATTACATTTAGATGCTACAAATGTTTCTGACCTGATTCCCAAAAACATTTCATGAAAAACTATATTTCTTGTGTAAACATGTTTGATTCGCAATGAAATTTATTCGTATCTAGGATGATGAATGAGACCAACAAGCTCGAGTTATCTTTGACCTGGAGGAGCAAACAAGGAAAGAATACCTGTAGTTACGCAGCAGCTTGGTGACAAAGCAGCTGTCAAAACCCCAGCTATCTTGGATTTTCTGATAGAGTGGGTTTTGCTTCATCAGCCTCTCCAGCAGCCACAGTCCTGTTTCACAGCAGTGGATATGAACAATATCATTAAAAATAATGCATGACTGACTATGAAGCCTGGGCTCCAGGCCCCAAAACTCTAAGGTATTCTGTTGAGACTTGCTTGTTCTGTGAAGTACTGGACTCATGCTATCTACCCATTACTCAGGAGGAGTGGTTACCCAGGCCATGTTGCAGTGTCAGTGGAGATCTGAGGACAGGTCCAAGCTGCTCAGGGTCTCCAGCCAAAACCAGTTGGCCTTTCTCAGGATGGAGAAGACCTGAGAAAGAAACACCTGAGGAGTCAGAAAAGCTATCGTCTGGCATTTCTAAACCTATGTGCATGTTCCCTACGCGCGATTGCGACGACGCGTTCGGGTTCCATGGCTTGTCCTGCCTCATCTATAAAGATATGCGTGAAATGGCCTCCAGTCATGAGCCTGAGGACCACAAACACAAACTTGCTATCAATGAGGACAGAATGTTCTAGAGTGAATGATGTGTAACAGTAAAGCGAGCCAAGTCTAGCAGAAAGCCCTGCACCTTCCTGCAGTGATCAGTGTGACCACAATGACTGTGTAGTCCATCAGTATTTCCTTAGAGGGTAGGATGAAGCCATCCTGACTTTCATCCCAGTTGCTGCATATCTGGAAAGAGTCAGACATAAAATGTACATTTTGGACAGAGATCCTTCATCAGCAGTGCAAGCAAAATGCTTCTCACTGTAGCTTTGCAGGAGTATTTGAATATAAACTGAACAAAGATGCACTTGTTATGCAAAGGATATGCAGCTTACCAGTAGTTTTTGGTCACAGTGCAATGGTCTCTACTGCTGGCATAGAGGTGACGGAGGCAGCGAGCATCCACATATCCCAGCAACCTTTCACACAGCAGATCACAGGCACTGTTAGAGGGAGCACAGGCCAGGACATGGGCTCCAGCAACAGACTTATTCACCTAAAAAAGTGCACACACACGGTTTCCAGTGAAATAGGATATTTAGAACTGAGCTAAAATATCAGCTGTGCAAGCAAAGACACACACATATATATGAGAGAAAGGGAGAGAGTAGTTGCCTGTTTTATCGCCTCTACTAGCGTGACGGTTTTGCCCGTGCCAGGTGGGCCGAAGATCAGGTATGGGGCTGGCTTAGACGTGCCACACAGGATGTGCCGCACAGCAGCGTTCTGCTCAGGGTTGCTCTCCACATCTTGGTTGAACATCCTGCGTAGTACCACAAATAAAAGCACCCCAAGTCACAATATTAAGTAACAACATAAGTAAGAACATATTAAGTAACAAATATATGTATTGGCTGTCAGAGAAGAATGGATTGTTGTATTTCAGTTTACTGAGTGTGTGTGTGTGAACACCTAAGCGGGGGTGGTGCTGTGTGCTTGACTCCATTGTCGCTTGGGAACAGCACATTGGCCAGCCTGTGCTGGGTAACCAGCTCCACAGCTCGATGCTGGTGTCGGAGAGGAAATCGATTTATGCTGAACTCCACATCGAACATCATATTGGAGATGAAGCTCTGTACAAGCCTGCCCAATGCAATGGAGGAGAAAATCAGTTTCAGTACTTTGAGATGGAGCTGAATAAAGAATCATTAGGTAATCACTCCTGGGGTCTCTCTTACTTCTTAGTGAAGCCTAACTTGACACTTTCCAGCTCTACGCGATGGACATAACCTTTGTACATGGTAACAGGCTGGGCCTTGTCTTCTGACATACACACGTTCAGGTGGTCGCCTTGCAGCACAGATGGCCTGTTCTCTGCCACTCCCAGCACCTGTGACAAAAAGCAGCGGCTGAGAAGCACATTTCACAGCTCATCCCATGTTTCAAGCTAACGTCCCACTTATATTACTTACTACAGCTTTTTTTGGGCAGGAAATAAATTAAGAGAACTCACATGCCTGTAGCACAAGCAGCTTTTTGTTGGCCTTGTCTCGTGTCATGGTCTGTCCATACAGATCATACTTCTTTATATCTACTTCCATCTGAATCTCCTATAGGTGCAAGAGGAGGTAGAATCGCTCAGCATACTGCTTTACACACTCCAGAGTCCCCAACACATCTCTGCGAACATGCATGTACATCATTGTTAGTGCACCCACTCAGGCTTCTTGTATGCATGAACAAAAATGAGTTCTGTGGTCATATGACCCATTTAGGATGTACATGTACTAAGACGTGCCGAAGTAGTTCAAGACACTATGGACTTAGAAACTCTGAACAAGCCTAATCAGAAGAGATGTCAAACAGGCACTGGTCCTGAACGCAGGAGCTCACCTCACTCTGAGGAGCTGCAGTTTGGCTGCAGGTGAAAACTTTTCTGTGTCAGCAAGCTGGTATTTGGCCAAGTCCTTCAGGCAAGCAGGGTAGCTGTACTCCTTTAGCTTCACCACCTGCTTCAGAACATGTGCCACACAGCTACAGAGAACAAACAAAGAAATAACAATGCAAACTCTGTTCTAGATAGTCTACAAATACATCCTTTTTTAAAACAAGTGAACATAAGTGCTTACTGATGGAGTTTGCAACATTTCATTTACATTGCCAGCAACAATTTTTTGTGTTTATATATAGGCTCCTGTATAGACACTGATACTGTTTAACGCAAAAGGGACAGTGTATACCACTGGTAAGAAATGGTAAGAACTTATAACTGTGTACATCTGTACACAGAGCAGAAATTGCTACAGGTCCCTAAAAGGTCATGGGCATTGTTCATGCCAGACTGCTGTGACCAGTTTAAAGAATTCTTCTGAAATATAACTCTATATATTATTATATTAATAAAATAAATTGTTGCAAAGCAGCTTTACTGAATCAAGTGTAGAATGTAGATGTGAATGCAATTCCAAACTCTCCCTAAATCCCCAATGAGAAAGCCAAAGTTGACAGTGACAAAGAAAAACTCCCTGATACAGAAATGAGGAAAAAACTTTGACTGGAACCAGACTCACAGGGGAATTCATACCCTCCTGGATGATCATGAATAAAATGACTAAATATACGTATGAATGCACATATAGGCTGCAGCTCATACTAATGATGTTAACAGCAATAATAATAAAAGGTAGAAGCACATCTTTGTGAGCGTGTAGTGTAATGACATAAGCATGAGCAAATCCTGAGACTAAAAATTACACATTGCCTCTCAAAATGTACTCGAGCTCCAGTCACAAGAGAAAAATGTAAAACGTTATTTAGGTTCAACACCAAGGTAGAAGCTTATTATCGTTTTCGTATTTGATGAAATGGCATGAGCATGTAGCCCTGTGTTCCAGCACACTTACCTCCCAGGTAGCACTCCCTCCTACAGCACTCTGTCCTCAGGCCTGTACTGCCCGTCCTGCCTAGGTCTGTAGGGGCTCTCTGGGCCCAGCTCCATAGCCAGCTGGGTCCAGACCACTGCCTCTAGTTCCCTCACAATACAAAAGGGCTTGGATGGGCTTGGGGACTCTGACTCAGGACAGAACTCAAAAGTACATGGTGGCTGGGAAGTGGCCGTAATGGTGAACACTGTAATGCACCTCCACCTCGTAGCTCTCATCTGTAGGAAGTCAACAGATTTTCATCAAGATAAAAAAGGGACTCATTTATGTTTTAATGCATGAAACAAATGGTTTCCACCCTTGCATGTGAGTAAATAAAACATGTATACATTGTTAATAGAGGTGTAATGTAGGGGGGAAAGAAAAGAGAAAAGCTACATGAGTAAACAATGCCTTTCTACAGACAGGTATATGTAACATGTACGAATACAAAAAATATCATGTTAATCAAATACCTGATCTTCTTACTTTCATCTTAATATGTCATTGGTCAGGGATGAGACTGTTCACAGTGCTTCTCCTCACCTGGACAGAGGAGCAAAGGGCAAACCCTGGTCACTCTCCTTTCATCCACTAGACTGAAGCAACACATCCTATGCAGTGCTATGTAAGAAAGTGAAGTGAACGCAGCTCTGCCCACTGTTGATGCTGAGGAACTTCACCACATACGCTCTGTCTCAATGTTGAAAGCAAGCTTACCATTGTTGCTCTTAGGGACTGATGTGATCTCTATGCCTCCCTTGTCAGAGATAAGATCAGCTCTGCAAAGAACAAGAAACGACAAGACAAGTTTCGGATGAACAATACAAATGAAAACACTGATAGTTCCTTTGGTTAAGAAAGGCCAGCACCTTTCTTACACATGAGCTTAGTAGGGTCACATCACTATGACAGGGACTGGTTCAGAAGCTCACCTGTTTACCCTAAGCATCTGGAGGATTTCTTTAGCCAGTCTTCTCTTTGGAGTGAGGACTGGATTGAGAGTGGGAGGAGTGAAGCAAGAAGATGCTGAGTCAGGATCTGGAGCTCTGGGGACTCCATTATCAGTTTCGCAGCTTGACTTTGGCTGTGACACAGATCTCCACTGATCACAGTAGTACACATGCACCTTTGAAGATTTGCAGAGTAGAGTGAGTGAGTGAGTGAGTGAGTGAGTGAGTGTGTGTGTGTGAGTGTGTGTGAGGGAGAGAGAGAGAGATTGAGTGGAGGAGACATACCTGAGGGAGAGTGGAGGAGAGAGACATACCTGAGCGAGAGTGGAGGAGAGAGACATACCTGAGGTTTGGCATGCAAGATAACTTTTCCATGCCTTATACTGGCTTTGTTGAAATGTTCTAAGGCGTAAATCAACTTCGAAAAATGTGGCTCTCTGGTTCCTTCCCTATGAAATAGAGCAAACTAATTAAAAAGGTCGATTGTGCACAGCTATAAGTCACACTTTCATTAGTTATCATGACACACACACACACACACACACACAACATAATTGCAAACCCAGAATACTTATTACAAGCTATTAGCCATACATCTGCTGCACGCATAACTACTGAGACACGCAGCAATATCATTTATTTTATTTCTTTAATTACAAGATACACTACAAATATAGTTAACTTAAATGTGTTTATAAGACCACTGCATAGCATATATGAACGTTTCAAAATGTTTTAGCTAGCTGTGAACCTTTTAAACTCCAAATAGTAAATATCCTGAAGCTCTTTTTTGTCTGTTTTCGATTTTCTTTCCCGCAAAAACTCCCAAGAAATCAAGTCCAACTTCATAGGCTGCTCTCAGTGAAGGCATTGTCCGTCAGATAAACGCGTGACTGTTATTTGGTCGAAGTAGCTAGCTGATTCAGTTTAGGACACTGACCACCTCACATAAGGTGGAATAAATGACGAACCCTGATGAGGTGTGGACAAGTTATATTGGAGGAAAGAAAACGAAAACTAAGACAAACGCGACATAAAAGAGGAGATATGTACTAAATTTGTCAGTTGTGGATTATTTTGTGTATTGCAATGCCTATGTAAAATGGCTAAAAGCCCAAAAGGCCTGTATTTTTATTTATTCATTTTACTACACTAGTATTTAGAGATACTCCCTTAATGTAGTTGACGTTACATAAGCGCTTAGCCAACGCAGTCTTGCTCCCTTGAAATTGCTCAATGATATACAATAAGTTGGATAGATTCGTCGTATTCCTGATTAAGAAAGGGAAGGGTAATCGTTTATGTACATGTTATGCTTCCTTATTTCCGAAAAGGAAATAGGCGCGATACATCGAAAAAAATTGAAAAGGAAGCATGTATCCATTGGAACCTGTAGGTGACGCTATTTTCCTTAGGAAACATGAATTTAAAATACTGGTAAAGGCTTTTCAAATCCTTCACAATTACAGTCACAAGGTTTTCCCCCCTAAGAGTAAATAATTTACTTCGAAAAAGAGAGAATACAGAAACAACTACCTAAACCCTATAACTAGTTTTTGTGGTTTGACAGCCTGTAATACTGGTACATAAAACGTTAATGAAACATGCTTGCATAATGACGTTGCATAATTTGTATATATGGTCCAAATGTAATAAATGTAAAATTTAAATGAAAATATAAAAAATATACAATTCTTGTTCGTAATATTCCCGTGATGCAATTTGACAGGGTTGGTCCATTTGAGCCAAGATGGCGGACTTTGAGGAACAGCTCAGCGATGAAGAGAGGGTATGAGGCGATTTATTGAAACTTTTAAAACTTATTTTTGCATGGTCCTGTTTCATGGACAATTTATTTTTGATTGCCCTTTAAGTCTTTCCTTATTATAGCTATGGTATTCAGGATTTCTTTTACCCCCAGTCAGCCGCACAGGGCTTGCTAAGCAAGCTTGTTAGCTAGCTGAAGCTAGCAGCCGTATCGTAATGTGAGATGAGGGCCATATAGTGGGTTGAGGTAGCTGGCTATCAAGCTCGGCCGCTGTGTAGAAGCTGAGGAGCTGAGTTTGATGATTGTTGGAATGTATGTGTACAGTATAAGTGATTTTCAGACTATTTCAAGATCGTTGTTCAATAACAGTGTTGGATTTAAACGTTTGGAACTGATTGAGCAATGGTTAGATAACGAGTTAGTTATCTCAAAAGAATATCTTAGAATGGATAGGGTGTATTGAGAGATTTTTGGCTGGCTAGTTTGGAGCAGTCAAGTTTTAGTGCATCATTAACGTTAGCTAACGTTATCTACTTTACGGTTGTAGTAAAGACGTGTCAATTCAGGGTGTATATTTTGCAAGCTCTATTATCCTAATGCGTTAAGTTTTTGTTTGTGTGTTTCCTCAATCTTGTGTTTCCAATTTATGATAGTTATTGTATTTGAGGACGTAGATTTTATGCACACAGGAAAGTGTTGATTTTCATGGAAAAAACTTATTGGTGCTTAAAAGAATGTTACCTAAACGCAGAATCAAGAGCAGTAGCAGCGTTTGCTCCTATAAAGCATGGTTTGTGCCAAAACAAAAGTCATTTAATTCCCGGGGAATTAAAATGTGTAGCAGGAAGTACTTAACGTTAATTGTCTATCATTTATAATTCGTTGTCAGAAGGCGGATCGTTTTAACTCGGGTTGTGTGTATTCTCAGCTGAGTCTCACTGACCCAGCCCTGATTCTGCATGCTGGTACATGCGAACGGGTCTTCCAGCGTTCCTCCATTCGCCTGCTGTCTATACTAGTCTCTTCCGGTGTGTACCCTCACTGCTTCTCTGCAAGCCTGCAAAAATCATGTGGTTAGAATCATGTAGAGACCAGCAAAAAGAAGGCAAGAGGTATTTCAGACATGCTTGGTGAAGCCCCAGTGCTAAACACATTGCAGACCACTTTGCTCCTTCTGAGATCAGTTAGAATTACTCTGATTGAAAAGCCCCTAAATGTAGTATAGTCCTCTATTTAGGACTGATTTTAAATGCAACTCAAGCATTGTTGTCCCTTTTGAAAAGGGAAGGTGGTAATGTAGGAAATTCAGCAAGATGACACATCCATGTTTAATTGTCTTGTACTCCTTAAAAGCATCTAGTTTTATAGCATCACGGAAGTAAGTTCTCAAGGTCTATAAGGAGAACTGACTTTCTTCCTCTTCTTAAAAAAAAGACTAATCTCACTAGGCTCACTCGGGCACATAGGAGACATTAGTGGTGTGGAGCCTATAATGCTCCCATTATTAGAAATGGTGAAAGAAAAATAAACAATGTTAGACTGCATAATAACAAATAATAGGCTGTCACACTGAAACTTATAAAAAGCTATAACGTGCAAATACTAGGCTGTCATAGTATCTACAAATGGGCATTAAAACATGTTAGTGTGTCAAAATGACCTGTTTTGAGCAAAACTTGTTTTGTAGTGTTCTGGATGATTTTGATAGACTACGCACATTGAATGACTTGAGATGTCAGAGCTGGGCAGAAGTTTAACTCCCACAAACATCCACTGGAATAGACCTAACCACCAATTTGTGTCTAAGAATGACTTGTGAGGTGCTTAACACCAGTCCTTGGACATGCACTTTGCAAATCAAAGCAGATTCTTTTGATAAACTATTTCTTAAAAGGAAGCTTCACTGTACTCTAATTGAACTTAAGCATATGAATCATACAAGAATGCAAATTGGTCTAGTAAAGTCCCTGAGCTACTGTAACCTGTGAAGCACAAAGTGCTTGGTAGTTGGTTCATGTTTGTCATTAATACGTTGCAAGTGCAAGCTTCATTTTGAGTTTGTAAGAGAGTTGGCCTTGAACAATGGCTAAAGCTTAAACTAGAAAGCCCAATCGTAGTGTCACCTACAGCATCAAAACCCTGCTCCATATCCTGGCTCAGTGTCTGTGGTATGGGGTTGCATACCATGCTTAATGCCAGCACTATTCTCAGATCTGAGCTCATGAGACATCATATCAATGGTGAACGTTGCCAGTCCTGCTGCAGCCTCCTGTTCGTCATACAGAAACCCTCCTAAGAGCAAACAAGTACCGCAATCTTCCGGTTGAGGAAAGACCTCTTCAGACACACAGTGATGCCAGTCCAGACCCCAGTTTGGAGTGAAAGGCTGGGATGAGCAGAGGTTCTGGTTGAGTATAGGAAGGTAGCCAACTAGGTAATGCTACACAAGGAGAGAGAAATATGCATGTCACTCAGCAAATTGCACTGGACTCTAAACAAAGCAGCAAGGCCTAAACCTTCCTGCACTGGTCTATTAGTCAATATGAGTGTGTTTGCTTAGCTGCAAGGCAGGGGTTTGCTGATGAATGTGTGATCCACTCAGCCCCTTTGTGTGCCCTTTTGTTTTGACTCGGTGCACCCTGAATGCATGGAAGCAAATACAGCTACCTAGGGAAAGAGGCCTTTCCTTGCATACCTTGATCTTTTGTGCTGAACTGAGGATGGGCTTCTGGCATGACTTGTAATGGATAAATCAGTAAAAATGGTCCTAGATGAGCGGAAGGAAGAAGAGATGGCTGCTGCCCTAGACCTTTGGAATGGAGCCATAGTGAGGTCTCTCCCTTTGGTGGCATAGGGGAAGGGAGAGGTCCAGGTCCCTCAGCTCACATAAGCAATGCTAAGAAAAGCCCTCACCCTTGTAAGGAGTGGTCCGTAGAGTAACCATGTCTCAGGGTACTCAAACTTGCACCACTGTGGTCTTTTTAGAATAGAAACCCATGAAGCTGCACTGTTTCTAGGCCTATGGCCCAATGTGTGTAATTAATTTATAGAATAAAATACATAGTCACTTTCTTAACTCTTCTTTTGCCTTTGTTTTTCTCTCTCTCTCTCTCTCTCTCTCTCTCTCTCTCTCTCTCTCTCTCTCTCTCTCTGACAGGTCCGCATCGCAGCCAATTTTGTTCTTCATGCACCACCAGGAGAGTTTAATGAAGTATTCAATGGTGAGAATTCAAAAACTGAACTGTGCAGGCACTCACTGAGCCTTGTTTGCTTTCTGCAGAAATGGATTCTGCTCTGGGGAAAGTACTCGCATGGTCACCTATGCAGAAGTGCTCAAACCCATCTGGCTGAGCTCCTTGAGGTTGTAATGATTATCCAAGGAGTTGAGTTAGGTGTGTTGGAGCAAGAAATGCAGTCCCTGGACTGCATCTGAAATCTTCTGCATTAGGGAGCTGCCAGGATGTGTCAGGATGAAAGTGTCAGGATGAAAGCTTAAACTGAGGGTGTTGTGTGGTTCCAGATGTGCGGCTCCTGCTCAACAATGACAGTTTGCTCAGGGAAGGGGCAGCACAGTGAGTATTTGGTTTGTGTCACAAATTTACATCATAGTGGCACTGTATGTCGCATCTTAAATTGTCCCTTGTTAGCCTGTTCACCTCAGCCACACTGAACATGGTTAGACTTGATCAGGATTTGACCAGGCAGTTTCTTGTCAATATTAGAAAACCATGGCTTCCCACTGAGCAGTTCCCACACGCAGCTGTTCTTAGAGAAGATTGTCTCTCTTTCTGGCCATTTATAATAAAGTACAGTACAGTTTAAGTCTTTGATTTGAAAGTTTTCTTAAAGGCCATTTCTGTTTTACCCAACATCTATTTGGAGTGTCATTTTTTCATGTGTGAACTAAACTCTTTTGACTTATCATGGGTTAAGAATTTTGAAAGGTCTTTTTAAAGCAACCTTATAATAGAGGAACAATTTAAACAGACACGAACTTGAAATATATGAAAAACCTAAAAAAAAAATTAATTTCTTATCCCCTAATTAAACTGGCCATTATCCTAATTGTGCTGGAATACTCTTCTTCTCTCTGTTAAACAGTGCCTTCGCCCAGTATAATATGGATCAGTTCACACCCATCAAACTTAAGGAAGATCAGGTAATTCACAAATTCATGATTAATTGATTAGCATAATTGAATTGTGCATGCAATTCTTTATTTATTCATTAATTTCCCCCCCAAAATGTTGGATTATATGTGATTTTTTTTATTCCCCCCATGGTACTTAATGGAGTAAGAAAGCCATAGAAAACCTCTCTTTAAAAATGCAGGTGTTGATCACAGAGCATGGAGACCTGGGAAATGGGCGTTTCTTTGACCCAAGAAACAAGTTGTCATTTAAGTTTGACCATCTGAGGAAGGAGGCGAGTGAGCCAGTGTCGCACGAGGGCGAGGTTGCCCTGGAGCCGTGGAGGGAGGCGTGTGACGTGGCGCTGAGGGCCTACATCAAAGAGCACTATCCCACTGGCATGTGCACCGTGAGTGAACTCTGGTCTCCTTCGCTTTGGGGCCAGGGTGAGGGAGGCTCTGATCCAGTCCCAAATCCCTCCCCAATGCATCACCTTGCACCCTCAGCCTCAGCATTTGAATTGGACAGACAGCATTTCCCATAAGGGCTCAGTTACAGTGCAGTTTGCTCTTCCCAATTTTTTTCCCATTGCTTCAGTGAGGTTAATTTCCACCCCTTTCCCATGACCTGTTTAAAGCGAGTAAGTGTTTGTTTGTGGCCACTGTTGGAGTCGGTCGTGTCTCTCTTCCTGTAGGTTTATGGGAAAACCATTGACGACCAACAAACAATTATTGCCTGCATCGAGGGACATCAGTTTCAACCCAAAAACTTCTGGTAAGCTTCCTTTGGGCTGCCTTGTGTCCCCACTTCTTATCTGCTAAACTGTCAAATGAAAAAATAGCAGTCTGTCCAGAGTGTTGAGCTCAGCTTATCCCCCACCTGCGGTGTGCAGGAATGGCCGCTGCCGCTCCGAGTGGAAGTTCAACGTGTCTCAAGGCACAGCGCAGGTTGTGGGCGTTCTCAAGGTCCAAGTGCACTATTATGAAGACGGCAATGTGCAATTGGTCAGCCACAAGGACGTTCAGGAGTCTATTGTCGTTTCGGTGAGCCATTGTTACCACATTTCGAAATGGACGCCTGAAACATAAGGCCTTAGTGAAGGGAATGGAGGCATACACAACCATAACAACTTTCAATGCTTCAGAGAAACATCCCCCTCTCAGGAACATCTTGCATAATGGCTATGAAGGACTTGGTTTTTACTACACTGCACCATTGTTTTTTGTGCATCTTTGACTAAATTGAATTGTCATTTGGGACACCAAAAGTAGTAGTAGTATGTATAGTCTAGAGCTAAACCTGCAGGAGTTGCTCAGAACTATAGTCTGATATTTAAACATGCAATGCTAGGTAAAACTTGCACTCTGTGCATTAACTAATTGAACTGTCTCATATACTGTGTGTTTTGTTTCATTTCACACATTTGCTATCTTAATGGTTAGCTGTTGAACTACTACTTGGCACCCACACATGCAATATAGAGGAAGTTCATCTGGGTGTGTGAAATAGAGCAAGCAGTTATTTGTTTTAGTTAACACATTTTATGAAGCACACTTCATTAAAGTTTTGGCATTACCCTACTAAAGCGTTCATAAGGTGACATGTCTTTTATAAGCCCAGTATGTATCTGTAGCTGGGGCAATGAACGTGCTGCATTTATGGATATGGGTCAACTTCCGGGACCTTTGAACGGCCCGGAAACCTTCAGCAATGCGTTTGTTCCTTTTCATGTTTTAGCTAAACAAACTTTCAAAGTGAAACTTTGAACTCTCTTGCTTTACCAGATGTTAAGTGTTAGAACTAAGGATTTTGAAAGTCTTTTTAAAGCTACCTTCTTGGTTTTTTCCTTTCCTTTTATTCATACATTTTTGTTTTACCTTGTCTCACCCTTTTATTAGAATGCAAAGCAGACTGCTGAGGAGTTTGTAAAAATGATTGAAAATGCAGAGAATGAATACCAGGTATGAGACTGTCAATGAATTGTTGATGATTTAACTTCTGACAAGACATCTATAAACCACACTTCACATTTTCTGTCGTGCCCAAAGCAATTTCAGTCCTTCTTTTCTGACCCTCAGACAGCCATCAGTGAGAACTACCAGGCCATGTCCGACACCACTTTCAAAGCTTTACGTCGGCAGCTTCCTGTCACACGCACCAAGATCGACTGGAACAAGATCCTCAGCTACAAGATCGGCAAGGAGATGCAGAATGCTTAGACCTGACCTGGCATGCTACACCTCTGCTCGCGTTACAAGCCAAGCGACAAACTGAGAGTGGCCCAGGCCTGTGCTTGACATTGGAGCCAGGCTGAGAGTGCAGGCTCCTACCAAAAGAGTGCTAAGATATGTTCCTTCTTTTTTTGTGTTTCTAAGTTTAATTTTACAAAAGCCAAGGTTTAACCTCAGCTAAAGAGACTGCCTCCTTTTCTGTATGTTCTGAAGGCTGTGAGCTTGTTTAAATAAATTTAGCAATGGTCCTTGCTGTTGAACAAATACCTCCTGCGACACCAGTGCACATGCTCAGATATACTCCCTTCTGCACAGGCTCGGATAGGTATACTCCCTTCTGCACAGGCTCGGATAGGTATACTCCCTTCTGCACAGGCTCGGATAGGTATACTCCCTTATGCACAGGCTCGGGTAGGTAAACTCCCTTATGTACAGGCTCGGGTAGGTAAACTCCCTTCTGTACAGGCTCGGGTAGGTATACTCCCTTCTGTACAGGCTCGGATAGGTATACTCCCTTACTTATTTTGTCAAATCACCCTGCTCACCTGCCAAATTGACACCCAATTACACACACCACATTCAAAGGGGGGTGTCTGGACACAGATTAATCTTTGTCCTGGAAAAAATGTCACATCTCCATTAATTTCACATGTTTGTTAAATATGCTTTGAAACAGACTTTAGTTTTAGCTTTCTTACAAAATACTATATATTTTCTTCAGATACAGGCTGTCATGGCCAAGTGGAAGAGCAGTCACAGAATGAAGCAATACAATGAATCAAAATGGCTTGTGGTGATTACTGTTGTGATGCTACCCACACTTCAGGCAAAATTCCATCTGCATGAGTTAGAACTCAGATCTTCATTCTTTTCATCATGAGCCAGAAGATTTGTGTGGTGTAGGTGACAGCAAGATTGTCCCAAGTACTCCATAATGTCTGTTTTTGATCTGAAAGAATCTGGCAGGATATATTCTCTCTCTCATGTCAACCTGTAGCCAGTTTTTACTTGTGTATTTTTAGCAAAATGAATAACCTCCACCGTCATGTTTGTGTATCTAATTTTGTGTCAAATGCACATGTCTCCTTGGGTATATTATTGCTAAATAATTAACACATTTTTGTTTGTATTAATCTTAAGCCTTTATAGTCCAACCACATTATTCAAACTTTTACGTTAACGTCTTACTTTTAGATGTTGCGCCTATTATAATGTAAACCCTTATACAGAAAACCACCCATGGAAGTCTAGGCTATATGGCCACATAGTGCTTGATATGTAAGGTGACTGTTGTTGAGGAAATGAATAGTTCCAAGTGACTAAACACTCTGGAGATGATTTTTGAGGGGTATTATTTTTTGATTTGTCAACTGTATGTAAATCTTCAAAGGGGTTTGTTGTTTGTCTTCATCTGCTACCTGTTTGATGCCACTGTGTGTGGTTAGCACAATAATTGCTCTCCTGATATCAGTGTGTGTCAGGTGACATCGTATATACTTTGTTGATCATTTTGCCAAAGCAAGCCGCACTGTATGGTCAACAGTTTCAGGTTACGGATGTCGGTTTTTAATGTCCCTACTTCACTGATTGGAAATGGTCATAATATCGCCATCTGGTGTCTACAACTGGGATACTAATAAGCAATTTCACAGAAGGTTTACCCTTATTTCTGCCTCCTTCCCAAGCATTTATTGCTGGCTGTTTTTTAACAAAGTGTAAGAACAAATATGATCCCAGAGGAATAAAGGATTTGCACCAACTTACTGCTGTTGTTATGGGCCTAATCAATTACTTTATTTTAAACAAAGTTTGAGGAAGCTAAAACAGGTCTGGGTTGTTTCAAAAATGTTTATATAGTGGTTTATATGCGATTAAAGTAGTTTTGTGAGTAGCGATTTTTGGTTAGCACATGATTTTCCCTTCACTTTTCACTGCTCAGCGTTGTAATTTGCTGAAGTTATACGCGGTTCGTATGCAAATTTCACTACATGATTTTTGAGAGGGAATGGAACCCTACATGAAAATTTAACAGCGAGCAAGATTCACAGAAAACAGTTTACATTCTGCACTTATCTAGCGTTAGTTAAGTAAGACTATTATGCCATCATGTGGAGAACTGCCAATATCACAGTCTTCTCCAGTATCCCATGATTCTAATGTTTACAGCCATCCGGTGAAAAATGGCGGACGATAACAGCAGTAATTCTCAATCTCATGGGTTTGCGGAGAGATTGAAATCTTGGTTGTCCTGGTCGTGGACATATGTTTGTGCAGTTTGGTTCGCCATGGTCTTAACCATGATTTACGTGCTACGAAGTCCGTTGAAGCTTCAAGAGTCTGTCACCGCTGGTAATGTATTCAAAACTGATGGTAGTCTCTTGGCTAGGGTTAATATCACTAGCTAGCTATTGCTAGCTGGAGCTGCTAAGAAAGTTCTGTGCTATTTTATATGTTAACAAGCTAGTACCCTCTCGACACACAGCTAGCTAGCTAGCTAGTTGTTGCCACTTTAGTTTAAATTTAAAGAGTAGTTCTAACTAGTTAACTGTATTTGCCATTTTTGCCTTTAGCGTATACCGAAGGTGAGAGTTAGGGGGTCCCTTGAATGTAACTTATAATCATAATTGTGTGTTCTTGGGGGAGGTTGTTATCTATGAACGGCAGCTTTGGTATGGTTATAGCGTATTGCCTCAATGAAGCTGTTAGTGATTTTTTTTAGAATGCACATGTCTGTATAGTGTTACCATGTGTAGTGTATTATTCTGTAGGTGTAGACTTTTTAGGTAAATGGTTTCATGGTTCGAGCTCTTATCATTTGAAACTAACATGTAACTAAAAGTTTATTTCTTTTGCTTCCTCTACAGCGTCTGTGTTTCTGAACACACTTACACCTAAATTTTATGTTGCCCTAACTGGAACCTCCTCTCTTATCTCTGGTCTTATACTGGTAAGGTTTGTTTTGGTTGTCAGATGTTAGCCATTGTATCACTGGTTAGACATGTTTTCTACACAGTAAAACTGTGGGTGAAATTTAAATTAAAACATTTTGAAAAAAGTAGTTATTTCTGAAAGGAGCTTGTAATTGTGTGAAATGTGACTTATTCTCGCTTACGTTCTCTGTCACACATGGCAATTTGTCGTCTCCACCTTCAGATATTTGAGTGGTGGTATTTTCGGAAGTATGGTACGTCCTTCATTGAGCAAGTTTCTGTTAGTCACCTGCGCCCTCTCCTTGGCGGGGTGGAGAACAGCAGCTCTGCAGGTCTCTTCACCTCAGCCAGTGGGGAAGTTGAGCAAAGGCCCAGTGTCTCAGGTAAACAAGCATACATGTGTACATATATTAACTTTCAATATGTTGTGTTACTAATATTTTTAAATATATGCGGAACTGTACTTGATGATGGGTGAAATTAAGCAGGAGCTAGTTCATTACAGCAGTAGTTTAGTTTTCTCTTGATTTTCTCATACATATATGGTAAGTGGTATTAACACATACAGATATGGTAAATGATATTAAAGGCATATAAATACTTTATTTTACTGAGTTGTTTTATTGTGTGCTATTTGATACGTTGCCGTGCTGTCCACTAAATGGTGGTGTGCACCACTTCTCAGAGTGTAAAGTATGGAGGAACCCACTGAATCTTTTCCGAGGTGCAGAATACAGCAGGTATTATTGCTCTCCCTCAGACTCATTAGTTCCCCTAAGCAGTAGTAAACATCTTTCCATGTGTGCACAGCTGACAACTGTGATGGAGACCTGCAATGTAGTGCATGTCTCTACCAATTGCTTTTCTCCTCATTCTCCCACTTCTGCAGGTATACATGGGTGACGGGTAGAGAGCCTCTGACTTACTATGACATGAATCTATCAGCACAAGATCACCAGACCTTCTTTACCTGTGACACACAACAGCTCAAACCAGAGGACACTGGTCAGTGTATCCATCAGCTTATACACCTGTGAAACATATTTAATCAAAATTAGCAAAATTAGCAGTGTGTGTGTGTGTGTGTGCGTGCGTCTAACAGTCATGCAGAAGGCCTGGCGAGAGAGAAATCCTCAGGCTCGTATCAGAGCGGCTTACCAAGCTCTCGAGCTTAACCATGAGTGAGTCACATTTTGCATGTTTCATTTATATCCTTTTTATTATAACATTGTTTTCTTTTTTAGTTTTATCTTGTTGGTTCTTTTGTTGGTTGCTGGCTCCATTCTTTTTGTGTATGACTGGTACTTTAAAATATACCATCATCTGTAATTAGAAGCTTTACTCAGGGTTCAGTACATGTTTGCCTAGTTAGAATATTTATATGCATTCTTACATCCCTTCAGTGCCCTAATGCTGGAATCAGGGTATGCAATATCTTTGTCTTTCACAGTGCTCCTTATCAGATTAGACATTCATTTATTTATTTTTAAAGGCAGCCAAGAGGACACAGCATTAAGCTATCCCATCTTGATTCAGATGTAAACTCGTAGAGGCTCCCTGGCACATGAAGGTGCAGGTGTGTGTGTGGTATTCATTTTAGACAGGTGCACTTTGACAGGTGCACTATGTCATAGTGGCATAAATTGGGTGGGAGACTGGCAGCAGTAAATATTTGACATGAGTCAATATTTGTTCATGTCCTTGTGCCAGTTTGTAGGTTTTCAGGGAAAAGTGTTAAAAAATTGACAAGCATGGCGACAAGCTCTGTGTGATGCTGGCAGTTTTGTTTTCGAAAAATGAAAGAAAGTATGTACAATTGTGAACCCATTCCGGGGTGTCAGGAAGAGCGTAGTATGGGCTGTCCGTCCTTCAAACAGAACTTAAGGTAATGAATGTGTTAACATGTTAAGAACACTACATATAGCTTTCTACCAAGTTTGCTGTATGTAAACAGAAGATCTCATGGAGCAAAAATAATTAGGTTTTTGTAAATGAAGATACAAAGACATGTTTTGTTTTGTTTTTTACCTATGTCAGGTAGTTTCATAATTACTGTAACTGAAATCAACATCATCAACATCAACAGCAGCATCCCTCTTTCTCTTATGTGGTGTTTACGCGTGTGTGCCAGAGAGGGCGCCATCATCCTATTGGTCAATATCAAGAACACGTCATAGTAGTTGTCAGACTAGGTGAGAAAATACCAAAAATTCTGACATGCTGGACTTTTCATTTTGGTATTATGGGGTGTCCCAGATACTATGTCACTGGTCTTCGATTATGTCCACACTACAAAGCCCGTTGCTCATTCCCACCAAATGTAAATGGGCCAGATGCTGGAAATTTGTTGTGTCTGACAAAATCTTGTCATAATTCGTGTTGTCTGACCCCATAACTCTAATTTAAAAAATGACTCCACACAACTGGAACCTTATGTGCTGTTGGTAGAAAGGTAGCCCAAAACCTTGCGCACTTCCATTTTTCAGATGTGCCGCAGCGTATGTGCTGCTGGCCGAAGAGGAAGCCACTACCATCGTGGAAGCCGAGCGACTGTTCAAACAAGCGCTGAAGTTTGGTATGCACCACATACGTCCACACCCACAGTCAGATATGAGGGGTTTTGCTTATGCTAATGCAAATTATTCTTGATTCCTCAGCGGGGAAAGACACAAATCTTTTGGTGTACATCAAGCGCAGGCTGGCCATGTGTGCCCGGAAACTGGGACGCATCAAAGAGGCTGTGAAAATGATGAGAGACGTAAGACCAGTACACATATTGACATGCAAGATAAGTAGTAAAAGAGTTCTGCTAATTATTCTGTCATCTTTATCTGAATAGTTGACATTTCTTAAAGATCTGTATGGCAATTTAGAAGAATAGAATAATTTTGAGATCAGAATTAGTCAAGGCTATTTTATTGTACTTGATAGTGGCATACATTAATTTTTTGTTTCTTAATGCGTGTTTTTATTGTCCATCTGCTTTATTCTGCTTTATACTCACCCCTTTATCTCTCTTGTAGTTAATGAAGGAATTTCCCTTACTTGGAATGTTAAATATCCATGAGAATCTTCTAGAAGCCCTACTTGAACTACAGGCCTATGCTGACGTACAAGCAGTCTTAGCAAAATATGATGGTGAGCTGCAGAAACTTGTTTGCCTCACTTCCTGCTTCAGATGTCATTCCACAGAATATGCAGTATGCAGATTATGGTTGGTCAAAGAGCATTAAGTGGTTGGTTAGAGTCATTACAGGAGTCATTTCATCAACACGTTATTCGAGGAAGTTTAAACTGAATTTGAAACTGAACTTGTGACATTAACAGTGAGAAACAAGAGATGGGCTTTTACATTATACATCACAGTCTGGTGCCCTTAATGTTTTTGTCTTTGCTTACAGATATCAGCTTGCCAAAATCTGCCACCATATGCTACACATCTGCCTTACTGAAAGCACGAGCAGTATCAGACAAGTAAGTTTTGTGTGTGTGTGTGTGTGTGTGTGTGTGTGTGTGTGATTAAGTATAACCAGTTTTGTTGTTTTATAGGATTAGAATTACAAGGAGAAAAGTGTGTGTGTGTGTGTGTGTGTCTCCAGATTTTCGCCTGAGGCAGCCTCTAGGCGAGGGCTTAGCACAGCAGAGATGAACGCAGTGGAGGCCATTCACAGAGCTGTGGAGTTCAACCCACATGTGCCAAAGGTTAGGCAGTTATCACCTCTTAAGTCTTTATGCATTAAGATTTCTGGCTTGTCTGAGATTTTTTTTATGCTTAGTTTTTAAGGTGGTATTGTTATTGTTTTGTGTTCAAAAACTGCATCAACAACCGAAAACAATGCGAGTAAGTTAGAAAAGAAGGGTCTGTGCTGGACTGTTTTAGACTACAACTTTGATCCAGAACATGGTCCATTTTGACCAGAAAGTTTGCTTTATTGATTGGATTTCAGGATCATAGACCTACAACCAGGTCCATCTGACCCCAGAGTCTGTTTTTTGTGACTCACTTCCTGAAGTTGATGTGTTGGAAGCAGGAAAAATGGTCAAGCATAAGGATCTGTGCGACAAGGGCCAAATTGTGATGGATAGATGACTGGGTCAGAGCTCCTCCAAACTACAGATCTGTGGGTTGTTCCCATGATGCAGTGGTTAGTACCTACCAAAAGTGGTCCACTTGATGCTCGAGAGGAGTGAAGGCTCATCTGTCATGTCCGATCCCACAGAAGAGCTCCTGTAGTGAAGCTCTCTGCAAAAGTTAATGCAAGCTATAATAGAAAAATGTCAGAACACAGTGCATCACAGCTCGCTGCAAATGGGACTGCATGGCCGCAGTCTGGTCAGAGTGCCCATGTTGAGCCTTAGCCACTGACAAAAGCGCACAGGCGCATAAACATCCAAACTTGATGATAGAGCAATGGGAAAAAAGGTGGCCTGGTCTGATGAATCGTGTTTTCTTTTACATTGTGTGGATGGCCAGGGATGGCTCCAAGATACATATGGGAAGAAGGCAAGTGTGCAGAGGCTGTGTGATGCTCTGGCCAGTGTTCTGCTAGCAAACCTTTTCCTGGCAATCGCATGGATGTTACTTTGACACACACCACCTATCTAAACACTGTTGCAGACCAAATACACTTGGTGGCAGACAAGGCAGGGGGTTTTAATGTTGTGGGTGATTGGTGAATATATTAAGCAAAAACCAATACACCTTTTTGGTGTATGTTAAACATATTATTAGTTAATGTTACTTCCAGATTTTTGGTTTACAGTATATACTATTTCAACAGATCTGTCTGGCTTGACACCTAGTTTTGGTGGCATGAGAGGAACCTACACAATATTAGGCAGGTGGTTTTAATGTTATGGCTGATCCATGTATTTTGTTATATCATATTTTTTGTAGTTTGTCATGGTCCTGAGTTTAAAAAATAAAAAATAAAGAAAATGATTAGACTTAATATCTGAGCTTAATATCTGGACTATGATTGTCACCCAGTGCATACTCAAGCCTCATTGCCAAGTGACAATTGGGAGATGGCTGCTTAAAAATCTGCTCATGTTGTGGACAAAAGCTTTACGCAAACGTGCTACCATTTGGAGCAATGAGAACACAACACGGGCTTGGTAAGCGGACTGAAATTGGACCTTGGGTTGCATATCAAGCAAATGTTCTGTATGTGAATTCTTTAAAACGGGCCCCTAGATGAATTCACTAATTCAGCAGTAGCCAGTAGGTGCTGCTGTTGCACTGGGATGAGCGAAACCATCTACACTCACCAAGCTCCACAGACAGAATCCACTTGGAAGAGTTTTACATTTCAAAATATGCAGGTAGAGCTATTGGCCTGACAACAGGAAACATGCCTGAGTGCAATGTTGACAGTAGTAATCTATCCCTTCTGTTTTCCTCTGAGTCCTTTTAAGACAGCCACTTTGAAGCCCTCATGTTCCAGCTGTCTCTGTACTTGGCTCCAACTTGCCCATGCCCAAGATACCCGCACCTGCACATCCAATCTCAAACACACTGGATCAATCTCGATCAAAGTGCACCTGTGTAAAATGAATACCACACACCTGTACCTTCATGTGCCAGGGAGCCTTTACGAGTTTACATCTGAGTCAAGATGGGACACGCTTAATGCTGGGTCCTCTCGTCTGCCTTTAAAAATAAATAAATGAATAAATTACAAGTCAACGTTCACATTCAGAAATGGGTTTTATTAACTATTTGACACTGCCCTATTCTAGGAGTGATGGGACCCATTATAGGGCAGTGCATTCCTGTTTATTGTGGGTTAAGGCTGATAGACGGTAGCTGTGGTGTTGCCATTACACAGGGATATGTGTTAAGCAAACAGCCACACCTGAAACCTGTGCTGCCCAATGTAAGTCCTCTGCTTGGTGCCCCCCAGTGGCCAAGTGAAAGAGTGACAACTAGTGTGAGACCCAGACAGAAGCTTAGCGGGGGAATACTGGTTTAGGAGAGACCCCACATAAAAGGCAGCAGAGGCGACATCATATCACCACATCAAAGGACAAAGAGTGTGGGTGTATGCAAGGGGATGCCACCAAGGACAGCTGCCAGTAAAAACGCCAGGAGTAATCACTGAACTTTGTGTGTGCGTGTACATGTGCATGCATGCTCAATGACGGGTGCTTGGGCACATCCATAGGTACACCAGAGTCATAAAAACAGGGTATTTAGACATTGGAGAGGGAACTGCGCATCTTGGCAGTGGGGGGAGGTTTATCCCAGCAGCCAGAATAAGCTTCTCGTTCACTCTATGGACAGGCGAGTTGGAGAAGGCAGGCTACCCTGTAGCTAAAGCATACACTGCATGGTCGAGTTGTCCCAGAGCACTCGATTCATGAAGAAATAACACTTTCATTCCTGTGTATTGTATTTTGTGTGTGTAGTATCTATTAGAGATGAAGAGTCTAATCCTGCCTCCAGAGCACATTCTGAAGAGGGGTGACAGTGAGGCAGTGGCATATGCCTTCTTCCACCTGCAGCACTGGAAACGAGCAGAGGGAGCTCTCAACCTGCTGCACTGCACCTGGGAGGGCAGTATGTACATACACAAAATAAGAAAATAAAGCAATTACCCCCTCCCCCCTCCCACACCTCTTTTCATTGATATTAATTCTCTATTCCTTTGTCCAGCATTCCGGATTATTCCATACCCACTGGAAAAAGGTCATCTGTTCTACCCATACCCAGGCTGCACAGAGACAGCAGACAGAGAACTGCTACCATGTGAGTATGCCCTGTTTATTTCATGTTAGCCACATCATCTCATTTATTTAAACTGTGTTTGGCTGTAAAATGTGAACTGTCATGTTTGTCTCTGTCTCTCTCTCTCTCTCTCTCTCTCTCTCTCTCTCACTCACTCACTGCTTCAGCATTCCATGAGGTGTCTGTGTACCCGAAGAAGGAGTTGCCCTTCTTCATTCTGTTCACAGCGGGCCTGTGTTCCTTCACTGCTATGTTGGCCATGCTCACACACCAGTTCCCTGACCTCATGGGCATATTCGTCAAAGCAGTAAGTCATGGGTGTGCACTCTCCTGCTCGTTAAGCCTGCTGTTAGGTCAGTTGCTTCCACTCAGTCAGCCAGATTTACTAATCAAATACAATTTTTTTGATTCACCATTCACACACACGATAGCAGCGCGGACAGGTGAGATGGTCCACATCTTCAGTGGAGAGCTCAAATTTTGTGTTCATGAAAAAGAACTTCCCTGCTCTTGTATACCATTTTTGATGTGGTGAAGCGTTGACGCTGTGGACCATGCCCCTGGGTCTACTCATGAACAAGTGCTCAGACATATTGGCTGTCCAAATCCAATGAGCCTAGTACTGTTACCTCACAGCCTCAGGGAGGAGCGAGCACATGCTCTGCGAACACTCTCCTGCTTTTATTAGGCCTTTATCGAGAGCCTGACCTAGACTCTGTAAATATACCCATGCGCTGGAGCCTCTTTTTACAGGCTTTTGTTTTGGGAACGACTCCACATAGACAGCACGTTTACGGCCAAGGCCCGGGTCTGCTTAGTGTAACGGAGAGCACGTGCATGAGTAAATGAGAGAGGCAAGGAGGAGGAGCAGTGAGGAAAAGCAGAGCTCTCTGGCCAGGCCTTTTAAGTCCTGCCCACATTAGGTGTGCCATGCCACACTTCAGCTCTTAGGTCAGCAGCTTCAAGCATGGTGTGATTCAGCCATGTGCTGACCAAGTGCTACATGAGGTTGTTTTATATGTTAGCTTGTCTGCATGCACTTATAGTTACTTGTGTATTTTTGGAAGGGCCAAATGAGTTCAGCCATTGACCCAGACTGGACAAAGAAGTTCAGCTGTTGCCAAAGACTGACCGAAGGTTTTCAGCCATTGACCCAGACTGACCATGAAGTTTGGCTGTTGCCAAAGACTGAGCAAAGGTTTTCAGCAATTGACCCAGATTGACCAAAGGAGTTCACCGTTGACACAGATTGTTCAGACCATGCTTTGTCCCTGCCCTCCTTGACCTGCTTGCACTCCACCTTGCATAAGATTCCCAGGTACATGCACCCTGACACTTCCAAACATGCAATTCTCCATGAGAAGGAATGCCCGAATTTATTCTGGTAATAAACTAAGCAATATGAGGACACTGAGCCTTGTCGGCCACTATCTTTTTATCGTCCTCGTTTGTCATGTTACAGCACATATTTACATTAGTCTTATCTAGTCCCTGGATCTGCATTAAAATTGATGATACCTCTCCAGCTCCATGTCTGAGCATCGCTGCTTTCCCTCCCAAGCCACCGCCACATTTCAAACTTCCGTTCCCATATTCCATATTCATAAACATCTGTTCATCCGTGAAACATATCGCTTTGTAAACACATTAAGGGCTTGTTTATGGTGGAGGGAGCTGTGGGCCTTCAAACACCTTTCAGATGCATGCCAGCTTGCAGTTATGGAGCTGCATGTTGGACCAAGCTCGCAGGAACGCTCGCTCAGTGTTTGTGTCTGGCCCGTGCCCCTCTTGAGCTTTGACTCAAGCTTTAGCAGTCTAAGGCGTAAACTTTATCATTTTTATGAAATGTTTAGGGCAGTTAAAACAAAACCTTGACAAATGGTAGCATCTTTTTTTTAAAGTTATACTGACTGTCAGAGCAGCAAGAATTGGCAACCTTTTTTCAGTTTCTTTTTTTTCCTCAGGTATTTGCATTCTTTTTTTTTCTACACCAAGATTACAGTTCTTTGTTCATCAGGGCCAAAGACATTGCATAAACAGTGACAAGTCATTAGCATGCCCCTGTGTCAGGCCCTGCCACCTTTTAAACACTAGGGTAACATAAGATGCTATGAAGCACATTTCTTAGGAAGCTCTCTCTTATTGACACTGACTTTTTATTTTTCTCTTTCTCACAGTTCTTCAACACCCTCTTTGCACCACTAGGATTTTTTGCAGACAAGATGGAGAGTTTTATGCCTTCCTGCCTTTGGTACCAGCTGACCAGAATCTAACACGAGAACCCACCCTCCACGCTCAAGCACACACACACACACACACACACACACACACACACACACACACACACACACACAGAGACAGAGTTACTCATGGACATCAGGATGCAGATCTACTGTATGTGTAGCATTAAATGTTCTAAGAGGGTCATTGGCTACTGTATTAACAGTAATAAAATGTTTTGACTGTTGTCTTTTATTGAGTCTAACTTACTTTATCATCTCTTTTGTAGATTAGCTGCTGTGGTCTCAGATGTGTAGACTTAATCTGTAAATGTTTTTTGAGTGCCCTGACCTAAACCACTTGATAAGAGCTCTTCATGACTGATTATAATGCCATTTATATTTCCCTGTGATAGCTGCAGGGACAGGTTGCCACAGTGATATAGATCCAAGATGTCATGCCATAGCAACAACTGGCAGAATTGGCCATCCTCATATATGTATTTCAGAGTGGCAATATAGCAGGAGAGAGTTTTTAGACTACAGTTGTAGGTCTAGAAGTAAGGATAGTTCCTCAACTGGTTTAAGACTTGAAAACATCTTGGATTAGAGGGACTAAAAAAGAATGATGAGAGCCATGTACATAGACTGACCCCTATACAGGCAAATAGCATCCAACTTCATTATTGGTGTGCAGAATGTCTCTGATTGCACCTCTTATCTTTTGTTGGCTACAATCACTGATGACAATGTTTGGTGCTGCTGTTTTCAGCAAAGAACATAAAAGCAAAAAATCTTCAGTGAACACAGGACCACAGACTGGATCACTGATTAGTGTTTGTTTTTTGTTTTTTTTGGCTTTACGCTAATGGAAGAATATGATTTTAGTTCAAGCAACAAGTCTATGAAGCCGTCTTGTTCAGTGTCAACGCTACATGCAGTGTTAGCAGTATAATAACAGTTACACAGCTCCATATAGACTTTCCATTATACTCTCCACTGGTGTGTCACAAGGCTCTGCTTGGTCCTTTCCTAGTCTCCCTCTATTACTCTCTGCTCTCTTAAGTGAGGTCAGATCCTTGCATGATTTCTCATACCAGTTCTATGCTGATGATGCTCAACTCATTTCTTCCTTTCCACTCTATGATGCTCATTTTTTGCGCATATCTCAGCATGCCTAGCAAATGTATTCATGGATGATGGTTCATCACTTAAAGCTAAAATTCAGCAAGACTCAGGTGCTATATTTTGCTGGAGGTGTACCAACAAGTGAAGACCTTGCGGTCTCACCAAAGAACGAGATCACTGACAAGCAAGTCTTGATGTCTAGATAAGCAATTATCATCCTCTCCATATGCTGCAAGCTTAATTTGGATGTGCAGGTTCTTCAGCAACAACAGGATAATAAAATTTCTCTTTATGGAAGCCACTCAGGTGCTTGTTCAGTCCCTTGTCATCTTGGACTATTGTAACCCGCTTCTGGCCAACCCCTCTGTACCAACAAACACCTGAAACTCATCCAGAGTGCAGCTGCATGAGTCTACTGGTTCCCTACTAGCTTTAAAACACTGATGATTTCCTACAAAACAGTGACTGGACCAGCTCCTACATACCTAATATAATGACTCAGACCCCATTCTGCATCATTCTGCCTTCGAGTCACTGGTACTTTTAGACTTTTAACAACCATAACTCAAGACACACAAGACTTCTCTGTCCTAGGAGTGTATACAGCTGAGTCAGTCTGTCTTCAAATGAAGACGGAAGACTCCCCTCTTCAAAGTCACTAAGCACTTAAATATGCATTTATTTATTTTTTTAAATAATTCTTTTACTGTCTTCTTTTCCATTTTAGCCTGTTAGTATCCTTATTACTGACCTATCTTTGGTCACAGGAGGGTTTGTAGTTGATGGAGACTACCAACTCCTTGTTCAGAGTGTCTTACTGAAGTTTGTCTGCCAAATGCTGTAACTGTAAATGTCAATGTGTTGGGAGTGTCTTCCTGGCACACATTAGGACCTCTGTTACTTACTGAAGCACATCTAAGCAGAATGGGGTCTCTGAACATTACTGCTGCCTTACATAGGCTGAAGTTCATCCACACTTCGACAGACGTTTCCACCATGATAATGCACCATTTCATAAGGCACACATCACAACTGCATGCTTCCAGAAACATGACATTACATTTTGATTGCTTCACTGGTCTGCAGGGTGTTCTGAGCTCAAGCTTGGGAAGCATGTTTGAGATTAGGTGGAGTAGGCTAGACTGCAGCCAAAGAATTGGCAGTAACTACACACAGAGTGAATTCTTGCTCACTTACCTAGTTCACTACTAGATAAGTGTACATGATAAAACTAGCAAAGCAGTGTATTAAAGTTAAAAGGGTAAAGAAACTAATTCAAAGCTTTTACTGAGTTCCACTTTAATGGTGTAATTTAGGTGAAGTCAAAGTTACTTTAACCATATATTTTGTGTAACTGAACTGTGAAAGAGGATTATCGCAGACCCATCTTAGATAAAGATTATAGAATAGGTTACATATGTGACAGGCTACTTCAAACATGTAAATTTGGCAACATTAGCATAAAAAAAGGTAAATTATTTCCTACCTTGATCATGTTTGATTAAATGCTGTACTTGATATCCAAAATGTTAATATGCTTGACACTGCAAGTGGCACATTTGTGTTCTCACAAATATCCTTTTTTAAAATTGCAAAATTAAAGGGAAATACTCCTGTAAGCATGTATTTATTACTGGTTGGGTACTCTTTCCTTTATCTAGATAGAGCTGCTTTTATGCACTGACATACACAAGAAAACTACTTATGCCATCAAAGTTCTTTGTATTACCTGCTGTTTCTGGCAGCCCTCAATAAAAGAGGGTCCTACAGAGTTTGAGTAACTGGCACGACCATCTTCTGTAAGATTTCAAATGAGCTGAAGAGGAAGAGAAGACAGTGTTAAACAGCATGCATGCAAAAAAGAAGAAGTATGGATTGTAGTAACTGGATGTGCATGCTGAATCTCACACACGGTAATGCTTAACCAGTGGTCTATTTACAAACAAACGCCATTTCAAGAGGCCAATGTCCTAGGAAATCAAGCCCAACGGGCATACTGACAAGGGCCTGTAAAGCATGAAGATGTGTCATCAGCCACCATTCTAAGTTTGTTTACAGCAGCTATGTCATAAATGGGGGATTTGGAACCTATCTAGCCTCTGAGCCTAACGTAGAATGAAATCTACTGGAATTCTAGAAATTTAGCTCCACTTGAGTCCAGAGGCATTTTCAGAGTGGCCCTTATTTACAAACTAAAACAAATTTTATGTGCAACACACAACTTACTAAACTTACTCTGATACTGCTCTCAAGGAATAGTAGTTGTCCTAATAATTGGTGAATTTTATATGTATACTCAAAATTCCATTGAACTTCCCAAGGTTTCCAGAGAAACAGGAGGTTTCGGACAGTGGTCCTTCATCAGCAAGCAAGCAAAGTACAGTTTGCAGTTTGGTACACCATCTTTTTGGATTTATATTGGAATTAGAGTACTGTTGTCATTGCACAGCAATTTATATATTTCTTGCATTGCCTCGCAATGACAATAAAAGCATTCAGAATCTAAGAAGATTCCAGGTAAGTAACTGCAGTGTGCTTTGCCTGCTGTGTGTGTGTGTGTGAGAGATTTTATATAAAAACACCTGTTAACACCCCAGATAAGAACCCCAAACTGTTTCTAGATTAGTGGCTGCTGTATGATAATCCAGCACTGCTTGTTTACAGGCCACACGTGTTCAATCTCCAAAGCCCATAAGGCCGCTGATGAGGAAAGTAAAGGCCTTGGATTCTTCTGACTACAGCTCCCTTGTGTCTTTGTTTGGCAATGGGAATACACATAGAACTGCATTCTTGCCAGATGACTCAGATAAGTCTTTTTATATGTTAATCTCAAATCGCCAGCCTGGTAAGATCTGTCTGACACTAGGGATGCTTAAGCTCCTAACTGCTCACCTCTAGGAGCCGTTCAATACCTAGAACACAAAGTTAATGTATATGTTAGATTCAACTCCTCTATATTTGCACCCAGGAACAAGCATGGGCTGGCCGAGTCATAAGATCCAACCATGAGAGGGAAGCAGTCTTCCCAAGGGGCCTTCCTGCTCAGATGCCAGTACAAGAAGAAAAATCAGTGGTGCTTATAAATGGGCTGATATTTCTGATGTGGCATCCACAAACAAACTACAAATATCAAAGGAAAGGTTTAAGATACTAAATAACAAGCATTCATAAACAAAGCAGTAAAAAATATTTTAAAATTGTTCAGGTGCAGTAATTTGAATTTCAATATAGCAGCCTAGTCAGAGGAAAACATTCAAAAGCTTACTTCAGTATCTCCAAGAAAAGATGTGAATTCATAGATATATCCTATGTGTCGTTATGTTATGATTGGCTGAACTGAAAATAGCTGTATGTACAGGAAATAATTTAAATGTAGTTACAAGGACCACACGAGGACATATGGACTGTCCCTTTACGTATTTATTGTTGTTACTTCAATCGAAAAATCAACATTAAAAACCAGGGATTTAAACTGAAATGTCTTAGCACAATTAGTGAAGTCTTTTGGCGAAAAATATGCTAATTAAATGGTGGGTTGTTCTGTTTAGGAAGATGCATAGGTTTCAACACTGACTGAACAGTACCAAGAAGACCACTTTACAATGTTCAAAGATAAACACCCTGACATGTTTTCCTCAAGTCTTTCTCAACACAGAAACTTTGACAAGAAGAGGTGTGAGGTTGGTCTGTTGAATGGCAGAAAATGTAAAAATGTATCTTGGGATGAGATCCTGAAAACAAGATTATGTAAAACATATCCTAATTTAGGTAGAGTTTGCCTTAAAGTAAGCACTTTTAGGGGACAGCATTCCTAAAAAGTTAAGTCAACTTAGGTTGAGAGACCAAAACACATTTTAATTTTAATATATACAACTCATTTATATCTGGCCCTAGAGTTAGCACTTGCTTATTTATTTATTTATTTATTTTTTTTATTTATTTTTTTTACAAGGACTGTGTTGTTTATGCCAGCATAACCAATGACAGTGTAAACCCAGCCATCCCCTTACCTGACAAAAGGTTCAGGTTGCTGTCATGGTTGATTGGCAGGCTAGCAGGAGGAACACGCCTACTCCTGCTAGGTATCAAACCTCTTACCTGCCCTGCTCACAGTCTCCAGAATACTGATTAGGTTCACCTGTTCCCTAACTGCTTTCCCCTTTATTTAAACCCACAGTTTCCAGGAGATGGGGCTGCACATTAGTGATCCTACGACACTTCAGTTAAGAGAAGTCTCTGTGTTCCCATTAAAGGAAGATTGTTGTTTTTGTTAAGTGCGTCCATCGTTGAAAGTCTGATGCAAAATAAACAGCATTACTTCGCAACCCCGCCTCTCACTTCCTCTGAGCAGCCAACGTCACAGACATTACAGTTGCTTTAGATTAATGGCGTCTCCATTTTGGACATGTATTTTTCTCCCAGCATGCCAAGCCAATGACTCCACATTCATTCATCTGTCTTAACTGCAAATTTAGAAACAACCATGTTGTCACACCAACGTATGTATCTAAACAAGTAAAATGAATGCTAGCCATGCTGTCCTGGTTATTTTTACTGTTCAATTTCAGTAAGCTATCTTGTTTTTACAGCAGTGATTTGACATTTATTATTGGTTTCACATAAGAACATCAGGATATATACACTGAAAAGGATAATTCATCTATAATTTTCGAAGAATTAATGTGGCAACTTTTACTATCCAGCACATAGTACATGATACATTTTATAATCTTATTTCATAAGATACAATGCAGTCTGTAAGTAACTGATCAGTGACATATTTTGCATTCTTATGGCTGTACATTCCAGCACATTAGATTTGGACACTGGTAGGGGATGTATGTCCATATTGGTTGAACAATGCAACAATTGTTCCCATTTTAAGAAAACTAATGGCAATTGGCCATTTAGGTGCAGTTGTTTCACGTCCAGATGTGTATCTTTGCATTCTTAGTACACTGTGAGGCTAAATAATCAGTATAATTCAGAGACATTGCCACATTTAATGCCTGAAGCTTCATACTGTGGTAAATCTTTAAACCTTCTGAATGTGACATTTTGGCTGAAATAGTTGCTCTAAGAAAGCCTTAGACATGGTCCAGCCATATTAAATATTCAAGACACTTCTCTTCAAGGTGAAAGGCTTCCCTGCTTGTCAATTAGTTTACACATACACATAGTACTTATAATGACAGGCTAATTGCTAAGAGTGCATGTCCTTGGAGGCAAAGTCTTTGGAGAAGTTGGAGGTTGTGGGATTGAAGGGATAGGGTGGACTCCCTCTGTGGGTAAATCTGTCAGAAAAAGAAAAGGCTGTACAGAAGCCTTAATAATTGCAAGGACACTAGTGAGTTTACAAAACAATCTGGAAAGCTACAATAGTGGAAAACCAAAAAATACTGCAGATCTTGAAGAAGACTGTCAGTGCTATCCTGGATTTAGTCATAGATAAACTAACACAAAGATGAGAATCATTAACATGACTGGTAAGATGCAAACCCAGAACAGAAGGGTCAGGTTATAGTATGCTAAGAAGCACATTTAAAAGCCTGTACAGGTCCAGGACAATGTTTTATAAGCAGATTGATATTAAGAGTATTGTGTCCAGAATGATGGAGTGATGAAAATGGGGAAGAAAAGCAACTACCCATGAGTCAAAGCACTAGAATCTCACCTGTGAAACAGTGTGCCAGTGGCATGTAGGGCTGCAAGTGGAGCAAAGTGAGTTGTTTTTAATGATGTGACAATGAAATTGTGCACCTTGCAGGAGAACAATGACCCAGTACACGCTTCCAGAGCAACTAAGGAGTTTTTCAGGGCCAAAAAGAAGGATGTCATCCACCCAGCCTATACCTGACAGAGCTAGAGTTTACTCATTGAAGACAAATCTAAGGGCAAAAAGCCTCAGTATAAAGACAAATGAAAACGCTGCAATACCAACCTAGCAAGATGCTCAATGCCTGGTAATATCTATGGGTTCAGACATCAAACAGTTATCAATTACAAAGAATGCGCAGCCAAGTACTACAAGTGGCAATTATATTTAATGTCATTTTGCCCACTTATTTGGGTGCACACATACAATAGGGTCTGCTGATATGGAGACAATGTATAAAAAGGGCTGAGGTTCCTATATGGTTCACCTAGTGAATGTAAATTCATAAACTAAAGCTGACATTGTACATTTAATCTCATAGTCACTGTTTCATTACAAATCCAATCTGCTGAAGAGTCAAAAATTAAGAAGCAAAAAATTGAGTGGGGAGGCGGTGTCCCTGTCCAGTTACAGAAATGAGATGTAAATGTAATCATCTTAGTGGTGTGCAAATTTGGAGTTTTGCATTTGGGATTTGGGATTTTTATTATTATTATTATTATTATTATTATTATTATTATTATTATTATTAATAATAATAATAAAAATAATAAAATAAAAATAAAAAAATAATAATAAACACTACTCGGGTAAGACAAGCCTGAAAAAATATTTGCTTGATCATAGACTTACCTAAACCACTACAAGAAAACAAACCTAGAAAGTGCTGATACTTAAAGTTTAAGTGTTTGGATATTACATTTCATTAACAAAATATGAAAATATATCCAACATCTATTACATAATAACAAAGAAGGTATGCTGAAAACGTCATCTTTGATCTATATGTTCCGTGTATTTGTCCCAGTCAAATATATAAAAATAAACAAATTAGAAGAAATACAACTATAGCATAATTTCATAATATATTACTGTGTCCCTCAATGTAGACAAATGAGTTACTTCTCCAGATTTGTTATTGGTACTGGACAAATCCATGCTGTGGAAAGAGTATGCTTCCAGTCAATTTTCAAATGGAAAATTTCAGTCCATTTTTGTAGAAGCTTTGTACCATTTCCAGTGTCTAATAGTCAATCTCATCAAAGAGTATAACAAATACTACAGTCTGTTCTTTTCAAAGAAGAAAATTGTATATGTATGCATGTAACACATATTCTGGGAGGCCATTCAAACCTAGCAACAGGAAACAAAATATCTAATACACTTTCTCATGACATGCAATGGCTAGTAATGTTCCAGATTTAATAATAGCTTCACTCCAGTCCAACAAGGTTCAAGGTTCTACAAAACAAGGTCAGGAAGCTGGGGCCATGCTTCCCATGTTGAGTGGTGCACTCGAAAACCTGACGAGAGTTTCGATGATTGGCAACACCCATGCGTCAAGTGAGATCCAACCAATCAGGTCGCTTATGTGGCTTGCAGGTGTGAACATCCACAATGTCTTCACAGTCCCTGCACTCCACTGCACAGCACCACTTGAATTTGCACTCACATTTGGTGACACGTTTGAGGCGCATAGTGTCATAGCCGCGGCCACAGCACATGACTTCACAGCCGTCCATGCCCTTGGAAGATTTGTTGCACACCCTCCCTGCAGTCCCCAGAGAACCTGAAACAGAAAAGCACAACAGGATCACGATAATGTGACACTGACATTAATTAAATGACATCAGTGAATATACGTTATTATCAGTTCCAAGTAATGGGTAGGCCATTCTGGCATGGCTGTGAATGAAAGATGGTTGTATGACATTTGAGAGACATTGTTGTTGTGGCCTTTGTTATGGCTTTTGAAAGTTTCCAGGCCTAAGAGATCTGTGAAAGATTTATGAGTCCTGTGTTCTTACATTCAGTAACAGATGCAGTTCCTTAGGTTAGCTCTCACAAACAGGACCTCCAAATCCTGAGATTGGAGCTTTCTACCTCTTGTCCAGTAATTCTAATTTTCTTTATCAATAAACCACAGCCATCCAAGAAAGATACCACAGTGTGCCATGTATCTCATGTAACTGTTCACCTACCTGCTGTTCGATCCAGAAGGCAATAATCTGGAGAGTTTTCCACATACACCAGGTCATTTTTGGTCGTTCCTTTGAAGTTCCTGTCAGCAGCCATAAATCCTGTGCCATCCTGGTTCATTGTGACCTCTACTGCTGTGTTGTACTTCTTCCTCAAGTAGTCTCCTGTGCGATGAAAATCCGACATAGCCAGCCAGCACGTCCGCAGGGAGCAAGAGCCGCTGACGCCATGGCACTTGCATTCCAGTTTCATGAAGCGCTTCACTGCCTAAAGAAAATTATGGTCAGTCAGTGATGAATACATAACTCCACACAACCAATGAAAAATTATTTTAATCTTGGATCTGGACTGGATCAGAAGAAGTAAACGCCCATTTTTCATTTGTCCTTGGCAATTCAGGGAGCATTGGTCTCTACTGCACTTTTTCCATCTGTGCATATTAAGAGCATTGGTTCAATATGAGGCTGAGAAGAGCGGTATTTCTGTAACTACCATCACCACGCAAGCCTCCCCACAGCCTTCCATACTCCCCTCACCATTCTGCCACAGCGGTTGTTGTGCAGGTTCATCAGTGCCCGGGCATCTTTTACCATCCTCTCTCTGGCGTCCACAAAAGCCTTGGCAAACTTGATGCCGTAGTTGATGTTGTCACTGCAGCCACCCCAGTCGAAGTCTCCCATGTCATCGCTGGTCTTTCCTCGCTTTTGGGAGTCACAGCCGCAAATCTTGAGCTCCCCCTGGCTGCAGGCCTTAGTGATCGCATAGACCACTCCCGCTGAGGAGATAGCATACACAAACGCTGCCTCTCGGCTGCCTGGTCAGGTTAGAAGGGAGAGAGAGGAAATAAGATCTGATCACTACAACAATAACAATAAAAAAAGAACTGCAATAGTCATACTGCTTCACCCAGATCTCTGCAGAGAACAGCTCCATTTACTGAATCATCTAATGCAGTTGATTTTTCTCATTTTACTTAATCATGAGCATGCCAGTAAACTTCTGCTATATGTCCCCACTGTGGGAAGACTACTGGAACCTAACCATCATCCTCTCAGATTTAAGCTCTTCACCTTCTTGGGCCCTGCTGGAGTGCGGGAGGCCCACCCCAGAGTTTCCTGCCATCAGACTGATTCAGAATGACAATTCTTCACCTCCAGGCTCTGGATGATTGCACTCGCAGCCTTGAGGTGTGTTTTTTTCCCCCTGTAGCGTAGCGCATGATGACCCCCATTTCCCTCATTTTTCATCCTCCCGCTTACACACTTAGCCAAAATAGAGGGTGATATGTCAAAGAGTGCAGCTTTGTCTGTCTGCCAGAGTCATCTTCACAAATATTTACATCTCCTATTACTGTTTATACATCAGCCGTGCAGTCCCCCCAACCCCCCCTTTTTGACCACTTGTATTTGGAGAATATCCACTCTCCCTCTCAGACCCTCTCCCATTCTTGGAAAGTTAAGAAACACCAGCTTCTTTCCTCACTTTTCGTCTGGCACAGCTTATTTATAAGCAAAGCATAATGCATCTCTGCACATGCTTGGAGCATTTTATTGCTGTCGTTCATGTCTTATGATTGTGCTATGGAGTGCCTAATGTAAACAAAGGTGGGACAAACTGCGGAGGATGACGCGGCCAAACACAGTGTGGTCTCGCTCTGGCGTGCTGCAGTTCCACCGGTGGTGCCGGAACTGGTGCTGGCACTCTCGAATCCAATCCTTGGCTCCCTGGCCAATGGCCTGCATCAGGTCTGGGTGCCTCTGGCACAGCTGACGCTGCTTGTTGACCAGGCCCGGAATGTTGTCACATATGACCCGTGCTCCCAGTGCACCAATGTACCTGTGGGAAAGGACATCCACAGAGAGGAAGGCCTTTGAGTCTGTAGGAATGAATTGTTACTGGAACAGGCTGAAAGCAATGCTGTAAACATTGTGACATACACATAGGGGATATTTGCCAGTGAATTTAATAATTATCAAGGTAACTAGATCAGTTAAGGTAGCATCGAGCTCAACACACCTCCAAAAAGCCTATGAGTTGAACTGAAAGTTCAGGAAAAGAGGCTGAACAGTGTAGTCATATTTTTTCCAGATTAAGCATTTTGATAAAATCAATCCATGCATGGCAGCATTGGGATTATAGTATCCTCCCAATGACAATGTTAATTCAAGTCAACAGTGCAGACACACACTGTGTGGTTTACACTGCGCTCACACAGCCTTGTGTCTTTCCCTGATCTCACGATCCAGTCAGTCGTAAAAATGTTTCTGAGACAGTGCTCAAATGAACCCACCGCTCAGTTTCCACTCCTCTTATGGACGTCCTTGTCCATATCACACGTACATACACACACACTGCTCCACAAGACTTATTCTTCTCCCCAGGAACACCAGGGAGGGCCTGCCTGCTCTGTAAGGCAGCCCTGTTTATCCTTCACACACACTCACTCACACACACGTACACACACACACACACTCACACATATTGTCTTTTTCTGCTGCAAAAGACTTATCAGCTGCATGCGCCTGGAATTGGGAAGGACTAATTCCTTTGAGCCATATATGCACTGTGCTTAAATTGATTGCTATAATAACAACAATTCCCATAATCTCATAAATTACTGGGGGATGAGGTGTATCACCACTGCTGACACGGCTTCGGGCACATGGTCATAGCTGTCTTACCGGCGAAACCTCACACCACCAGACCCCAACCGCATTATGTGGGGCAAAGACAACCCACCAAGACACCGCACTAAGACAACGCTGTATCTGGCCATTCATGAAATAGGTGTGGTGTTGCTGCCTGCTTGGTTGAGGGAGGGAACAACATTCACATTGGTGGCAGTGGAAGTGGTGGGGAACATCCACACAGAGAATCTAAAATTGGGTAGACTACTGAGACTTGTGCTGTTTACACAGCTGTAGGACATGGAGCAGCCGGCAGTAATGTGGTAAGATGTTTGGGGCGTGTTGATATTGCTACCACTGAGATGTGATGGAGGGCCCATGCATGCCGCAATTAGTGACAGTAAGAAACATTTAATTGAGAAATCATGCAATATTTCATCACATCTGTTGTTACAAAACAGAAAAGTATGAAGGAGATGAAAAAAACAACATGTGACCAAACTGAGATGTAGCCTTGAAATATGTCATATATGTCAACACACTGAAGTTGAATGCGTTTTTTCAGTACCAGTCAAGGCTTTCATTTATATTTTTATGAATGTAAATTTTCCACCCTAAAACAGGATGGATTACATTTTCCACCCCATTTCAAAGCAAGATTCCGTAATTTTGCAGATGCAAAAAGCAAAAAGACCTCTCCAAAAAAGAAATATATGATCTCATGTGACTTATACAGTTAAATAAGGCTTAACCACAATGAAAATGCCATGAATCATGAATTAGTTAAAAATATCACTTACATTTCATGGCAGTATAATGGTCAGGATAATGGTATCATTGCAAGTTTCTTCAAATGTGTTTCTGAAATACTTTGTAGTTAGGATATGTAATTAAAAAGTAAAGATTTATATAAGACTTAAAAATATTGAGTTACTTTATTATGTATTGAGTTAGATTATTTGGCATTGATGTAGAGGTAGATGACTTAATTCCTGGGATTTCCTTTAAGATAACTGGAGGTATTGGTGTTCACTTCTGATACAAGACTCGGTGTACCCGTGGTCGTGGTTTATTGCTACTTTTTGGCTAAACATTTTTTTAATTTTTTCCTATCAACCTTACTGTTACTAAGACATAATATTTATTTCAACACATTACTGCTTATGCATGTCCTATGCGAGCTCACGCTCTCTCTTAACCACAGACATGCTTGTGATCTGACGCCTTGTATTACAGCAAAAGCCACAAATTCTCGGTTTGACAGAGCGAGTGTCAGAAATGATAGTATTTACGTAGCTTTGCGCATAAAACATGAGCTGTATGCAACAAGGACAAACTCAAAATACCAGAATTACTTTTCTGATTGCAATGTAACCGCACATTTCCAACGTCATCAATCTGCATGTACGATTTGGCAATTCCTTAAAGTTTGCTATGTCCTAAGTCGATAGGCTACTGTATTAATTGTCACCGTTATTACATATTTTTTATTCGGGGAAGAATTTAGAGCAGTTTTGAATTTATGGTTATTGGTAATTATACACTTGGTTATTGATCAAATATTTTCAGAAAATAGAACTTTATTTGGTTCTAATGACATTGTATTAATTAGGTCTAAGATGCTTATGACCCGATTATCATACTACAGAAAAATAATATTAGCAAGAGCACCAGCCTTTGGTTGAGAGAGCTTGTTCTAGTTTTGCAGAATATTATCATGGACTTACCACCAGGACGAATCCACGCTCGGTGTGAACATCAGAAGTAGTAGGACAACTGGAAAGTATATCCTTTGTATTGTTGCATTTGGTGTAGTGTACGACGCAGATCCGTTACGCGAATTGTGAAAGTGCATACTTGCTGAACTGCCCGCGTTCGCCATTGAAGCGCACTGAACTTTATCAAGGGGGATGTAATGTTAAATAACACGATTTTTTTCTCTTTCCCAAAGCGCAAATTCAGCAGTTCAGTGTTTTCTTTAAATACTTTAGTTTTCCATCCTTCGTGTTTTAGCCCACCTGTCCATTATGTCCTTGGTGAAAGAAATAAAAAACTCCAGGATACTACTGGGAAAAGCGCACTAGTGTCCAAATAAAAACGGGAGCCCCTCCACCAGTGAGGTTAAAACATTACTTTCATAAACGTCTCTCCGACTTGTGATAGCTTAAAATTTACTTCCAGAGTAACTCAGTAAGCGCAGTATATCTGCGCCAACATCAGATTCAAAGGAATATCTGGCTGTGGGAGGTGGGCGCAATATTCTCCTGTCCGTCTGCATCCCCTCATTGGATAGATCAACACTGAGTGACAGGACTGCGTGTGAATAAATAAGTTCGTGTCAAGAGTGATTTCCTGATATTGTCACAGATAACAACTGCTTATTCCGCGGGGTCTCGCGTTAGCGCCTATTACTGAAATGGAGGAGTTTAACAGGATATTCATGTGCACTTGATGTGAAGCACAAGTACTAAAATGAAAGCTTCGTCCAAGGTAGCCACTAATGCCATTCTATGTAGTCTAGCCCGGTGTTTCTCTAGGTATCAACACGCCTAGAGCTTATACAAGTCTATATTTAGTGCAATGAATACATTCTCTGCGAAGATGGTTGACATTGTTCATTTATTTCTGGATGTGACATTGTCATTCTGTATAATCACCCCAACTCAGTGTCAGTGTTGTAAGTAGAAAAGTATTCTGCTGTACATAAAATAAATTCATATTAATTAATTATTAATTAATTAGAACTGAATTAAATATTTTGTCAAAACTTGGAAAAGGGACATTCACTCACTCACTCACTCTCTCTCTATCTCTGTCTCTCTCTCTCTCTCTCTCTCTCTCTCTCTCTCTCTCTCTCTCTCTCTCTCTCTCTCTCTCACACACACACACACACACACACACACACACACACACACACTCACACACACACACAATACAAAGACTAGCAGATAACTTATGTAGTATGTCCTCTGAGGTTACATAACTCTTGATTTGATGGTTTACTTCCAGTACACAAACTGTTAACTTGTGACCACGTCTTATTTTGGCCACATACTAAGCTGTAGTTTTACTATGATATCTCTTATAACAAATTGTTTTGTGAGGCGAGTGGGACATAATAACCATTAAACCCCAGTAATGTGTCTGGCTACATTGAGAAGAAGCATCGTAAAAGCAGTGAGAATATATACTAAAGTTTTATATATATTCTTTTTTAATTGCCCTTGGATTTCTAACCTCCACAATATACTTTTACTTTGCATTCTGCATCTTGGTTGCAGAAGGATTGGGCAATGTCAAGGATTTCATTAAAAATGACCAGACATGATTGTTGCATCATAATATAGAGCTGAGCTATTTGGCTTTGTAATCTTTGTATGATTGTTCTCTCCTGAGACTAGTCAGGAATGAACACACTGGTGGAATCGTACTCTTCAAAGGGCTAGCAGAGGAACATGGGGTTTGTGGCTGGGCTCAGTGTCAAATTATTTGCAGTACTCACTGCTAGTCTAATCCATGGAGACTGGGGTCTTGTTATTATCAACATTACAAAAATGCTCAAAATCTATATTAAAAGAATGCTTCAGTGTTAAACCGCAGTGCTTGGTTTTAGAGTTACAGATGATGCTGAAATCGTTCCCTGGAAATATGCCCTGTGAAAATCTATGAGAAGTCATTTTTTAGACCAATCTCTAAAACCAAGAATTTGATAAAACACCCTACACTACTTTAAACAACTTTGAATCCTGAATAAAATGTCTTTTGAGGTTTAACAATAAAGTATCCCTTTAAGTACCACGGGATCTGTCAAAAATGTTTTTGTTTGTGATTATGAGAGTTTTGAACTTTACCAGAGTTCATCTGGTAATGGGGAAATGTCAAATAGCAACTAATAAGATGCTCAGGTACAACAGCTTTGTTTTCCACTGCAGTGCTATTTAGGGAAGCAGGGACGCAGGGAGGGTCTTATTTCAGATCCAAAAAACAAACTCTTTTCTGATAGAAAATTGTCTTATCACAGAGGTTTAAGGAGGCAGGTATTACAGTGTATTTTACAACATTATTCCTGTATGTTGTGCCATTTAGTTCAACAGTGCAATGATGCAAGATATTCATGATGGTTGGGACTTACTGTGGCTCCAAGCCTAGCACTTACATGCAATGCCATGCTGACTCCTCTACACAACTGGCTCAGACTACAGTATTCTTCTGGCATCTTGATGATCCTTTGTTCCAGTGAACAGCAGGAATGCCAAACCCCGAAGATTCCAGAGTAAGTGTCCAAGTTGGGCTTTGACATGCTATTGGCATGTCCTGCTTCTTCCCAACAGATGTGGTGATGGAAATCCTCTTGGAGAGCCCAGCCGCTCCCAGCAATGGGAGGAAGGCACTACAGGCCAGGCATGCATCTCCGTTGGCCTCCCTGCCCTGACCCACTGTCCCCAACAGGAATGTTAATTGGTAAAATCCAGCAGAGGAGGTGACCACATCTTAATAAAGGACATCTGCTGAGAAACCGGACAGTCAGCAGAAATATGTGGTGTTCAGATTTTAACGAACAGCGTTGCGGTAAAAAATATAAATAAATAAGTGAGTGTAATGCGGGAGGTGCCATGTGCTAGAAGGTGTCAATGCACTGCTTGACTGTGATAGTTCCTCAGTCCAGAGTGAATAAGCTGGATGTTTATGCACGACTGGTCCTTGCTAACACTGCTGTGGCTGGAGGGAAGAGCAGCACATACTTTATGCATGTTTGCCTCTCTGTCCCCCAGGCCACACACACACACACACACACATACACACACAGTGGGGATTTGGGTTTGAAGGCGAGGCTGCTGCCTGGGTAAACTGTGATCCTCATCCCTGTTGGTTTCACATGGATGCCAGTAAGGTTCACAAATGTTTCGCAAACATAGCACCACCTGAGCAGCACTGGTGCAAGCGTAACAGTGAGGTGCTGCGTGGAGTGTGATCCATTTGCTCAAGGCACCAAAAAGGCTTTCAAGGACAACACAGATTACTTTCAATAATTATCAATTATATCACTCAACATTGTGAAGCTGTTCAATGGAAAATACAACAAGAAAACCTCATCTGATAGTAAGGAGTGAGCTACAACTGCCATGAGCTAATCAAATGGCGCCCCCAAGTGGCTTGATGTAGGAGGTGATTCCACATTTATTCAACATTTGATGATACGGGTGAGTGACATGCCAAAAATATGTCGCGATATGGCTGTACGATAAATGATATGCATGACATTTTGTTTCTCTGAGGTTTGTAAACAAGTTGGAACACAATTCTCCACCAAAACAAAGGTGCCACATTCAAAAGTGTCTGTGTAAAACTATTACCTTTTTATTTAATGTTACAAAAATAAACTATTTATAAAAGAGAAGGAGATAATATAAAATGGTAGTTAAAAAAGATTCTGGCATAACAGACTAACAACCAATCAGCTACTTACCAGTATGCATGTTTGACATGTATCATTCCACTGTTTTTTGTCTAAATCTTTTTTTTAATGGGACATGGAATTATCCTAAATATGACATCTGTGATATGCTCAGAAAAGCACATTCTGCTGCACAGAATCCAGTCATATCCCCCATTCTTTCCCAAGGGCGTGACGGAGTAGGTCTATTTAATATGCAGAGGAGTACTAAATATAATTTTTTTTATAACTCATATACAATTAATACAAGCACTGATATTAAAGAATATTGTGCGACCAGTGAAAAGATTAAACCACTACCAGCAAAGTGTATCACAAAAATAATACACTAATATGAATAAATCTCTGAGATTAACCTAATCAAATATGATAGTAAAGTCATGCATCATCATGTAATCTAATATTTAAAGCACTGAAAGAAAAACTGAAGGAGAACTTGAGAGTTAATAGTTGGCAATTAATATTTCATAGATACACTTATGCAAAAATGTTGTGAAAAAGCATGTCTGTCCACACATGCAATCTGTTACAAACATTACAGTGTATAAACTAAAAAACATTTGGGCAGGGGTAATATCCAGTTATAAATATTCAACTTTGTTCATAAAAAAGTTGTGCTATTAAGCTGAGCTTTAAGAAGAACTGATAAACGGGTTACTCATAGAGGACCTTATAAAACATACAAGCCTTTGACTCAAAATCATATGCAAAAAAACATAGTAAATGGTAAGGTGAAGAATGTTCACGCTGACAAAAAAGCTCAACAATATCTTAAAGTTTTCAGTCTGTTAATGTTGGGAAGAGTCCCAAAGTACCAACACACAGAAGATCAGCAGTCTGTGTCAAATGGACATATTTATGTGTTATTATATTATCATGGCATGAAGTTTGCACTGTCAAGCTGTTAGCTAGCCACTGGAGGACATCAACAGGTCTGGCTCTTTGGTGTTATCAGACGTAGTTTTATGGCCACAGTTGGCTGACATCTGAGCCAAAGGGGCTGCTCGGAGGGTGGCTGGGGAGGGCGGGGTCTCAGCCAGACCTGGTTTCTTAGGTGGGATAGGAGGTGGGTTGCCCCTCTCTGCTCTGGGGATAGTTGGGGAGCGAACTCCTGGAGAGAGGGCTCCGGGTGGGGCCATGGTGCGGTAGTCTGTGCCGAAGCCTGAGCTGTTGGAGGTGGCTGCTTTGCTGGGGCCTTGATGGGAGCTGAAGCGACTCAGGGCCTGTGTAACAGTGTTGCGGGCTGCCTGTTTGGAGGTGCTCCCCTCTGGTGGAGGGGCTGGTATAGTGTAAAGGGAAAGGTCACGTGGGGAGCAGGGAAGATGAACGCCAGACTGCGGGTCTTGCTCTGCAGTGGACTGGAACTTGTGGCGTGCCGCATGGAAACGTTGGTGGATGCCAGCCTGGTAGGCAGACTGTGGGTTTGGGGAGGAGGAGCCTGGGCTGCAGCATGATAGGCTATCAGTAATCTGATTAGCAAGCAATGGCGAGCTCCCATTGGTCAGTGCACTGTGGCCGGGACTAAAGGCAGGAAGAGAAGCTTTGTTTCCCTCCCCAATTTCTTCCTCCCGCTTCTCGCCACTCCCTCCATCTACTACAGTAGTGCAGTGGCCGTTCACCTTCACCTGGCTTGGACCTGGTGTCTCCCCAAACCCCGCCACAGCATCATCGCCCCCCAGCCTGCCTGACTCTGCCCTTCCCTCCTCCCCCATAAGCCTTGGCACCTCCTCCCTCAGCTTCTCTAGTTCTTCCTGGAGGCGGCCGCTGCGTGCCTCCTCCCTCCTGAACCGCAGCGCCAGCTGCTCGCGCTCCGTGTCGAACTCGGCAAGCAGCTCCTCCCTCTGCGCCTCCATCTGCATGCCACACCTCCTCTCTTCAACCAGCTCAGCCTGCAGGGCCTGAGTGGCAGCGCGCTCCCGTTCCAGCCGCCGGCTGAGCTCAGCAGCGCGCTGTGCCTCCTGGTGGGCACGCGAGGCTGAGCGCTTGCACTCACGCCCCAGAGCCAACAGCAGTTGCTTCTGTTGCCCACGCTCGTCTTCCAGCTGCTCATGCAGGCGCCGGTTCTCCTTCTCCATGCGCGACACTTTTGTACGCTCAAATTCCAGCTGGACACAAAGCAAGGCAGTCCTTAGCCATCTTGTCTAACTGCTGATCTGAAATGTTTCATTTAGTGTCATTTGTATGTTTATCTTATAAATAACTTTCTATAGAAAACAATGTTGATTTGATTGAATTAATTTCAGTTGGAATAAGATTCTCAATAAAACAAACTAAATGTGTAAATGACTTTCTTCCAGTATAGCATGACAGTAAACGAGCCTGTACAATGACAATTGCTCTATTGCCGCAAAGCTCTGTACCTGCTGTAGGAGGCGCTCTCGCTCCTTCTCTAAAATACAAGTGACATCATCTCCCTCAGCTGTATCCTCAGCATGCCTTCTCTTCTCTTCCTCTAAATCTGCAATAACCTGTCACCAGCAGAGAGATAAAACAATAGAAATCAGTGTCAGCCCATTAATACAAAAACCTCTCCTTGAAAGTGAATTCTCTTCTTGCCTGTCAGCCCTTCCCAATTCAGACTTCAGTGGGGAAAGGTGAAAAGTGTTACTGTGTCCATCACATTGATAAAATAGAGATGCAAAGACATCAGGAAAACTTGACATCCCTGAGTCAATATAAATAGCTTTTAAAAAAACCTTATGTATATTGGAAATTATTTCCATCCATCCATCCATCCATCCATATATCCCCACCCTTACCCTTCTGTGCCTGCTCTCGGCGGCCGCTAGCTGCTTCAACATCTTCTCCTGCATCCTCCTGCAGTGTCCCACCACCAGCCTGAGCATGGCCAAGGGATCAGAGCGCCCAGCAGCCCCACGTGCACTCTCCCATTTCTGGGGTGCACTTGCCCCAGCTCCCCTTGCCTGACCGGAGCCTTGGAGCACCTCGCCATCCCTCTGTAGGGCGAGGAATGGATCGCTGAGGTCGTACCTTCCGTAACGCTCCCATACATACGCGTCCCTCCGCTGGGCCTGGGGGGCCATCAGAGGATGAGGATGAGGACGGAAAAGAACAGCACAAAGTGCAGCACATATGGCAGTGTTTGGTAGCGTCTACCGTCAGAGAATATGACGCTCAACTTCTCAATACAAGGGATTTAGCATTTCTGGGATTATTAATGTTAGGGAAATTCTTAAGATTTTATCTAGCATCGAGAGACATATTTTTACAGAACACTTACAGATCTTGTACCAAACTGTAGCTACAACCTTGTTCGAGGATATAGATAGCATTTTAATAGTCTTATCTCTCTCACACTCTGAGCCTCTCTTTCTTCCCCTCACACACGCTTCTCTTTTTAAACAGGAAACGTGATGATGCAGAGCCCATGACCCTGCCAAGAGGAACATAAACCATCCTCTGAAACACAGAGTGTGTGGGTGTGTGTATGTGTATGTCCGCAGTCTTCTATGTTCATTTTGCTTAGACCAGGCACAAGCAGAAGCTCCACAGGGAGGCTGCACTGCGCCCTCTGTAGAATAAGGGGCCCCAACAGCATCACTGAAGCTGGCCCTCTGCTGTGACGAAGCAGCTCAAGCCAGCTGACCACAATGGCACAGCTACCCAGATGACCAAGGAGTCAACAGGCCATAAAGGGAGGCCTAAGAAGACATGCTCAGGAAAGAGGATGCCTCGGCTTTGCTTTAAGCTCTGCACATCATGCAGACAGGATTCAGGCCATAACACAAAAGTCCACCTAAGAAGCATGCCCGTGTTGGTGGGCTCACCTTCTGACCCTGTCTCAGACCAGCTATAGAAAATCAGTCTCTATTGCTGTGCTGGCCAGAGCTAACTCTGTGGCCAGATCTGGGAAACTCAAAGAAAGCGATAAATGCCTCTCATCATGAAAAAAACAAAAAACAACTTTACATGAATACTAAATGTTTTGTGGAATTTTGCCCATTGTAGAAATCATATTGCATTTATTTTTCCAGCTTTCTGATCTATACCTGAAAGGCACATGAAGACTTAAGAATGGTGATGAGCCTCCCTTCCTTAATTGATTGGCTAGTCAACCCTCCTGGCCCTATCTCTAGAGCAGATAAAGCAGGGCCTGCAGTACTGACACATACAGAGATTGTCCCTAGTATGGAAGAGAGGAAGGGGAATGAAGAGTGAGGGAGACAGCAGGCCCCATGATGCTGATCATCACAGAGGAGAGCTGAGATGGTAAGTATAAAAATGTAAATGTAAAATGTAAAGAGACATTCCTGTGAGAGCTGTTTCATATGTGTTCACGTGTTCAGCACAGTAACTGACCTGACCTTACCAAATGGTTGAGAGACCTGCAGATAAAGAAATTCCTTTTCAAAACAGCAGAAAATCATAAAGCTAAAGATGTCAGGTAAGTGGTTCTGACAGTTGTGCGAGGGGGTGGGTCCTTCATTTCAATGTGAGCCAGTCACAAACAGCAGATGGGAAATTCCGCTTTCCACTTAGATTAACAGCATGCAGTGATAACAGTTATCCACCTCACAGTGCCCTGACTTTGCAGAGTGTCTGAAAATTCCAAGGCAATTTCAAGTCCAAGGTAATTATTTTTTCACTCAAGTGAGGTGGACGAGACTGAAGCTCAATGAGATGAGGGTGCTTTAGACCACTGGCAGAGAGGCTTTAGACATTGCTCAGTAACATGGGTCTGCTCACACACACAGATGAGATATGCTTCAGACAACGTCCTGAGAAAGAATGTGGCATGACATTGTGATTTGACCAGCCTTAACTGAGCTATGGTACTCTTCAATGTAAATGAGCAAAGACTGCTCATTATATAAAGTCCCCCCTGGCCTGAAAACATCTATACAAAAGAATTCAAGGGGTGATAAGAAAATAAGGAAAACTATTTCTGAGGAGAATATGGTATTGTTGAAGACAGAAAAGACCATATGTCCCTTACACAAGTACAGGCATAATAAAATGTCTAAAAGTTTGTTTATGTTCAACCAGAGATGGTAGAGAGACAGTACAACTATTTGCTTGGCTATAATTATGTATACTGTAAAAGCTCTCCCTGTGCATTCTTTAGTGAAAGCTCTCTAACTTTATACAGAAGGAAAACTAACTCCACTGCAGGTCCGTGCATTAGGCCTTTAAGCTATAGCAACAAATCAGAGTTTGCTGTGCCTTGTCTGAATGAAAACGCACATCTTCATCTCACATCCTTTCACAAAGAAAACACCATGGCATCTGAAAGACCTTGCTGAAGTTCTGCAGTTGTACACCACATCACACCTGCCTTGCATCCTATGAAAATCTTTTTTTGCTTTTGTTGGAAAGTCAGATACAAATTAAACAAATAAAATTCAGTTTCCAAGTTTAAAGTCAACATAATTTTTAGCCTAGGTAATAGAATACAGACCTAAGATGAATAAAATGTTGCACTTCCTGTTGAAACCATTCTTCCCCTGTTTGAAAGGGAGCTATCATATGTTTGTGTGGCTCAGCGTCTCTGGACATGCCCTGCTGACTGACGTCTCTTATCAGTCATTCCTTTGTGATACTGTGCTCGACAAGCTCAACAATGGTTCAAGACTCTGATACAAAATCAGGAGCAGAGGCTTTCACCAAATCAAATCAAGTTAGCATTCAGTAACTTGTCTGGCGGAGATTAACCTTCTAAATGATTCATAACTGGTTGCTGTGTTTTTCCATGACACATCCAAAAACAAAATGTTTTTGTGTTAATTAAGGACTGATCTCAAAATTTTGTGACTAATTTTAAAGGGCTAAGAACTAGATAACTGATAATATTGGCCTATTAAACTGACTACAACAGTTTTTGTTCAACAGTGCTCTACTGACTCATATGATTAAGTTGTCAGGTGTCAAATACAATTACTGTGGTTCTCAATAGAAGCAATACATATATAATTTACAGAAATATTTTAATATTTTATGCAGAGACATTTTCATTAGTGCAGATAAATCTGTGGAACCTTAATAGTTGATTTTATTGTTATATCAGATGTTATATCAGTTGGGCCATGGTAATAAATGGTGCCTTTAAAGGGAATCAGTCAGTACGTGACTTTGAAATGGTGAGCTGGTTTTAAGCAAACACTAGTAAATGGTGAATTACTCAGATAGCCTCACTGGATGAGGCTGCCTCGGGGATGCCAGCACGGACCACACAGGGTGTGACTCGAACCATGACAGACGATGGCACACAGGATCTTTTTATTTGTCATTTATCATAAAGAAACTATGATATGGTCACATTGTAGCCTTTTGCCAAGAGAGCGTGACAACGACAAGGTTACCCCAATAAAGACCATGATCAACACAGTCTGTATTAACCATCAGCTATAAAGGAAGGGCCATAAGACCTGTCTCATCTGTTGAAGGCATCAGTGTTCGGGGCTGTATTTATAAATAAGACAAAAATGGAGAGATAGACATACTAAGCACTGACACGAGTGAAGTATTCCGGGCTCCAACCAGATGGGAGTGTTATACATGTTGCCTAGCAATCTCTGATAGCTTTGTAAATTCAACACTTTAAACTCTGACAGGAACTGAGTAATACAGCTACTCAACATTTAGTTAAATGTTGTGAAGTAAAATGCAGTACAAATCTTGCCATTTCTCCTTATGGAACAGAGGTGTTAGGAGATGTGGCACTGCTGTCATGGAAGAAACAATGTACTTCTCGTTTTTCCTTTGGTCACTGGTTGCTATAAGAGCTAAACATAAGGGTCAACAATACCAGAAAAAGACTGTTACTTCCACTTCCTTTTTTCACTTCCAGACAAGACATAAGGATTACTTCCACAGTCACACACAGGCCCAGACTTTTTGAGATCTGTGTTTCCTGTAGTTTTAAGGTACTGATTTGCAGAAGAATAATGTGTGTGTAATTAGTAGTTACTGGAGTATTATCAAACATGTCCGTGAACAAAGAAACACACAGACAAAAGTGTGATGATAAACCCACAATCCCTCTTCGCTGAAAGAGATACCTAAAGTCTCGAGTGCAAAAGTCTGTTCTGTGATCTGGTGGCTTCATATGCTGTTTTTCAGTTGTAAGTAAGCTTCTTTGTACTTGTGTGAGGGAGATGACAGAATGGACTTCAGTTTTCCCAACCAATGTATGGCAATGTCATGCCAGCATGCTGGAACATGTCCCCTCAAAGGCAACAGAAAACCAGTGAGGACATCGCAGCCAAGTTACCACGGACTCCATTAGTCAACTTGTCTGAAGATATAAAAAAGTAGCCTTTCTGACTGGTTATTTGATTAACAGGCCTCACAAGGCCAAGGAGCTGACAGGCAGGCATGCATGTACATAAATATACTGCTCACAGCAGTCTGCACCCACAGCTGAGGGAGAGCCTTCTGAGGAATTCATTTCTTTTATCCTTCCATCTTAGGTTCTTGTCACCATGCAGTCCACACACACACAAATACTAACAAATCTTCTCAAACACAAATGCCATTTATTGCTCCCCATATTCTCAGCACTCCTAAGCTTTTGCAAATGCCCAAGAAAGAACACCAAGCCAGGGAGGAAAATTCAGAAGTTCATCTGGAGTGCCATCTGATGACGTGTCTGAACACAAGTAGAGACATGCCGACATGAACTGGCAGCTACCTAGCCAGGCATGTTTACATGAAGCTTTTAAGAGAACAAAACTCCCCATTCTGGTGGCCTCCGTTGGAGGAAATAGCTGTCAGCGGAAAAGCTTCAGTACGGACTCAAAGTTCATTTGCCGAAGTCATTAGTCTCTCGCCAAGTTGTCCCTAAAGTCTGCCCCTCGCAACTGAACAAACTAACACCCCTGCCCCTGCCCCTGTGTGAGTCCACATCAGCGTGGAACTCAAGTGTTTTGTGCCTGGCTACTGAGTGCACATCTGATTCTGGCTGCTGGAACTGAACTGGGCTTTGGAAGCTGGTTTCCGTAAGGAGTGCAGCTTTGGGCCAACAGCTTAGCTGGAATGTACTATACTTCTTGGAGCGGGGGGATGACACATGGGAAAATAAGCTAAAGTCTAATTAATGACTAATGAGTGTTTTACAGTAATAAAAAAAGGAGAGCCATTAGATCTAGAATGCGGTAAGCAGATCAGCATTTCAAAAATGCTATGGGCAATTAGCATTAGGATACAATATTTAACTGTAGAATACAGTATCTAACGATTGTGCCATTTAGCCTTTATGTTTTACATTATATTCATTAGTCTTTAACATTCTTGCTGATGTGAGACAATTAAGTTAATAAGTTAGTTTGTTCTTGCCAGAGTGTTCTATCAAAAGAGGTACTATCATCATTTCATCCAACAGACACAGCTTTAAAAAAATCTTATGAAATGAATGAAAAGATGAGATGAAGGCAGAATGCATGGGTAAGTCCCTTCCAGATGAAGAGTGAAGAATTAAAACACAACAACTTTTCTTCTGCAGTACTCGAGGTTACAGATGTTGTGGCAAGCCACATGGCCATCCACGTGACAAGCCATGAGCCAGTAATGCAGATGTGATGAGAGAATTGCAGTGCCAGGTCTATGTTTACTGAAGATTTGAACAAAGTTTTAAGCAGACCAAATATGCTACAGCTGGATTGTGCTATGAATAAATACATAGTTGTGCTGCAGAGCTGAGGTTTAAAACCCAACCAGGATGTCAGCATTAACATACGAAAGCATGCAGTTAACAGATGTGCCAGATACACATCTGGATTTCATTGAGTGGTACTGCGGTATCTCTTCAGGCCATCCTGCATGCCATATTGTGCTCTAAATATGTCCGGTAACTATCAACTTAATGTCACTGAGAATCTGCTCATACAGTCTGAAAATCAAACTAGGTGAAATTCTAGCTCCAATCGCTTTACCGTATGGTGATGTAACTTCATCAACTACTATAATACTATAGTGTATTATAAACACTAAAAGTCTCTACTTCTTTTTCAAAATTTGAGGCTAGGTTTCAGTCCAGACAGTTCAGTTGGAACTACAAACCAAAAGTCTGGAGGCAATGCTAACTAGTATGTTTATTAACAAACAAACAAAAGGTATAACTGACTCTTCATTTGTTTTTGCTTAATATATATGCTGACTGGCCATAACATAAAAACCTCCTGGCTAATATCATGTAGGTCCCCCTCATGCCACCAAAACAGCTCTGACCCACCAAAGCACAAACCACTCTGTGGTGTCTGCCACCAAGACATCAGCAGCAGAGCCTTTAAGTCCTGTAAATTGTGAGGTGGGGCCTGCATTCCTTGTACTAGATTTTCCAGCACATCTCATATACTTGATCGGATTGAGATCTGGGGAATTTGGAGGCCAAGACAATACTTTGAGCTCTTTGTAAAGTTCCTTAAACCTGAACAGTTTTTGCAGTGTGGCATGGCCCAGTACATTGCTAAAAGAGCTCACTGTTAGGGCACACTATTGCCATGACACAGTGTACTTGGTCTGCAACAATGTTTAGGTAGGTGGTATGGGTTTAAGCAGGTGACCCTTGTCAAATTTGGCCCTTGTCAAAGTGGCTCAGATCTTTTTTGCTTGCCCATTTTACCTACTTCCAACACATAAACCAACTGTTTATTTGCTGCCTAAATATCCCACCCCTTTACCTCATCTGATTGGCTTTTCTCACTAAGTGCTTAAGTTCATCCCATAAGAGCTTAATCAATAAGAGTCATTTTCTATAGTATATGTATCTAAATTGTTCTGATGTTTTAAGTATGTTTTATCCTATTGCATATTAAACCTCTGTCTACTTATTCACATTCGGGAAAATCTGTGCTCATATACCTTTATACTGTAATGTACACTATATTAGGATAAGAATTATCTTACATTATCTTATATTTATCATCAGTGTTGAAGCTCTGGTCAGGTGTCACTGCACTCAGAAGACCACTTTCTGCAGCAACAGGCTTCAAATACCAGCGATCCACCCTCTGAAGCATATGACAAGTGTTCTCTAAGGACTTAGCAAATCATGAGGTGGCCGTGGTGCTGTTTTAGATACTCCTGACTGTGGTCTGAAAATGGAAATTACCCACCATGAATATGTGACACCCCATCCCCAGCTTGCCCACAGCAGTGCAGGGTCATGAAAGGCCATGGAGCATCTGGACCTGGAGGATGTGGAAATTCACCCTAAGGGCCTGAATGATGAGATCTCAGAACTTACCCTGAGGGCCTAGAAGACAAGGTCTCAAAACTCACCCTATGGGTCTGGATGACAAGGTCTCAGAACTCACCCTGAGGGCCTGGATGACAAGATCTCGAGCCTCCAGCTCTCCTTCCAGCACACTGAAGAGCATCAGCAAATCCTGCTTACTAAGGGTGTCCACATTCAGCCTGGACTCCTGGGAACATGGCACACAAAACAAGGGCTAATAAGCCATATATGTTAACTTTGAGAGCGCAAGAGTGGTACTGTGACACCAGGGGAGGTAGGAATAGTGGGCTGGTATCTGACTTCTCACAGCCCTTTGAGCTGGTGAAATATAGTTAAATCTGCAGATTTGATCTGTTTACTTGTTTTCCATCTTACAAGAGTTAATATGTTTAAAACTTGTGTACCTAAGAAACTGCATGTACATTGGAAATATCTAGGGACCTAGAATCATGACAATAAAGGTTGTATTTTAAAACAGCCACAGGGTACAGTCTGGGGTTATGAGATTGAGAAGCTCTCTGGACTTATCAGACTGTTCACTGAATCATTAAGCGGCAAATTACATTCAGCAAATTTCCCGACCATCAACATTGTTTAAAACTTCATTTTGGACACTGAAACACTAATGCTTTCAAGCTTTGTAAATGTACATTTTTGTACATTTTGTAAAAGTTTTTCTTTGAAGTTTAACAAATACTTTAATACAGTTTAAACATCAAGAACAATTCATTAAGCGGTGAAGGGATGTTAGGGGTCTAAGTCAACAGCAGAATTCTTGCGTGTTTAAACAGTTGCTAATCAAGTTCTCCGGTTTAATTAGAGGACAGCACAGTTCATATTTTAAGAACATATTTAGAGTGGTATCACCTGTGCATTTCTTACATATTGATCACGTTTACATTAAAGCTATTAACTAACGTTAGTTAGCTAGTTAGCCAGTTTATATTCGGCTGGTTAACCAGGTCTAGCTAAACGTGGGAAAGTCAGTGATCGGCAGTTTCAAAAATGTCAGTGTATCAGATCATATAGTCTTTAAAAAAATTCATTTGTAGTGTAGTTAAATTACACACAATTAGCAAACGTTAGCCTGCGCATTTTGTTATATTCTCATTGCTTGCTACATTATTGAATAAACTGTCAAATGAAAACAGTGACTGTTAATTTAAACAGTGAGTGAAGTGTTGGTGGGTTAGTAGATTTCACAGTTCATGAATATGCCATATAAAGTATCTTATCATTCACTACAGTCAATGCCAATTTTACATCTGTACAATGAATCATATATTAACAGAAAACTTTTTTTTTTTTTTTTTCCCCAGTTCATAGAGCTCATAAGTTTCTGATGAGAATGCTTTGAGGTTTATGAATTATGTAAGGATACAATAATGTCAGGTCTCACAAATCACAATCACAGTTCACAGTATAACTGTGCAAGATAAAGTATTTATCTTCAATTATTAATTGTGCAACTATAATTGTATCACAATAATTTTATTACTACTATTAATCAAAATAATTGCAATTATTCTTCTTATTATTATGCCAAACATGCAAGTGACTGCATTCAGATGTGTTGGATACTTAAATGCTTTTCAAAGCATTCTTAATGGGTTAGCAAAACTTCAGTTAAAGTGTTGAAGCAATGCCAGCCATCACATCAACACAATTACTCTTAAATGTACAAGACTTCTGAAGTTTCAGAGTTTCAAAATATGCTCCTGACTTAAGACCATTCAAACATGTAAGGCCAATTCTTACCAGAAGTATCTCTAGGCAGGGCTAAAATTAGGGAAGGCACATGGGAACAATTAGGTCAGGCAGAGGAGTGACCATAAGTAGTTTTGTTTGAAAAACATTCTTTGTGCATATATTCCAATGTTTGGCTAGTAAAGGAACTGTGTGTTATAGGCCAGCTTGGCACCAAGACTTCAGAAACGCAAAAGTGTCACACAAAAAGAGATGAGGGAAATCTGATGCTTATTGTGTAACTAGGAATCCCCCCTTATTTTATGTAAGAACACTGCAGTTTTTCAGCTCAGCTGTTAGTGAGAATTCCTCTGTTAGAAAGTCAGCAAAACTCAGGAATGCCATGGCCTGTTTTTTTCTATTTTGGTGGGATTTCTTCAGAGAGAGTGTTTTTGTTTAAAAGCAAAGTATATCTGAGATCTGGTGTGACCTTTGTGAAGGTCTTGTAGCTATTAGTTATAAATATATAAATACACACACACCCTCTAAAACATCTGGACAGTGCATCTCCTTCTCAGTCAATAGGTCCATGAGAAAGGCAAACCATCAGTGACGGGGGGCAAGTATTTTCCATTTTATCCTCCACTTTCAAAGCCACTTTCCAGACCATCAAAGATGCAAGGTTTCATGTGTTGTCTCAGTGATTCTGCCTGTCAAAGGCTAAAAAGGAGTGGGCTTCAGTAGGCTCTAAACAGACTGTAGAAGTGACTGCAGGTTTAATTACATATGGGAGGTCACATACTTCAGAGTCTCAGTGAGCATGTATGCAGATGAAAAGAAAAATTAACTGAATTTCTCTAATCACACCACTCACCACTCACCACTGAGCTTGTGCTCAAAGAACTTTATACCTGATATTTCTATGGTCTGCCAGTACACTGCTTTTTTGTTTATCTGCAAGATTATGTTTGGATTTGTATAGTCAGGCAAAGTTTCCACATCATGAAGTCATGGGGACCATGTTACATAATACAGTCTGAAACTACAGGGATACAGTACTAGAACAGGAATTCAGGAAGCACAAAAGTACAGCTCCTCCCTCCCCATCAGACAACTATAGCCCCTCCCTCTTCATCAGACAACTATAGCCCCTCCCACCTCATCATACTGAACATTTCCCCTTCCTCCCAAACTGCTAATCTCATTACAAGGGGTGAAAAATATTATTGCTATAAATATATGTAATTTTGATATAACCTGCAATATATTAAAACATATTGCTGAATACTTATTGGTATGCATTATTTTGTTTGTTGGAACATGTAAATGATTCATCAAAATATGCGTAAATCACTCACCTAGAATGTATGAAATGGGATGGGATGCTGATAATACACAATTAAAAATGCTTATATATCAGAGGACTCATTTGTATATTGCATATTGCCTTCTGTAAAAATTTGTTCTCCAGTCCAATACTGCCATAACTATTAAAAAATAATAGGCCTATACTGTTTAGCCCTATTTTATCTGTTGTAACATTCTTTGCATTAACAGTTACAGCAAGCATTACTGTTATGCTGTATTATTTAATGAGCTTGCACCAACTTGTCAACATTTTTCATACAAGCTACATACTCTAGTTTCTATTTTTTGTGGTTATTTTGTGGTTATTTGCTAACCAGCAGAACTGTGACTTTAGTGATTTAAGTGGCTGGCATCGTGTTTTTTGACCACACAAAAGGAAGTCATTAAAAACACTCCCCTCCCCCACAACAGCAAATATTTTTTCTTCTCCAGACATCTAGATAGGCATCTTTATAGACACTTCATGCCTCTCTGTAGATCACTTACAGGGCAAAAGGGAAGATTTGCAGTATGAGTAGGCTTGTATGAATAATACATATAGTAAATAAACCAAGCCAATTGTAAAAATGTCAAATATAAAATTAATTCTCCTCTGAATAAGTTACCTGGAAGTTTGTTCAAAATTAAAAGGTACATTGCTATTTTGTTATATAAATAAAAATATATTTTCATTTTAAGTATGGCTTTTATTAACAGGTAGATGTGAATTGTTATATTATAGGCTATTGCAAAGTATTTTTAAGGATAATGATGATAACACTACAGCACACAGGTCACTGATCCATTATAACCGAAAATTAGATCTCCCCTTAGAGGAGTGTTGTCTGTAGCTCCTGTTTAGTTCCAAAACCTGAGGTCAAACGTTGCTCCTGTGTCAGGTTCTAAATACTCTATTTCCAAACATTTCCTCGTTGAGTGTTGTTAAGTGTAGGCCTACATCATTTTCGGTAAACTAGATCAAGGAGATGTTGAAATCCAAATATTCCCACAGTTCGGTGTCCACCCCTACAATTCGCCTGAGGCTTAGGTGATTTTCATTTATGTTGGTTTAAAGACCATCTTGTAACGCTCCTTATATGGTTGAGTAATATGGCATTTCCTCTTTCGCCGTACTCTATTCAGGAGTGCTATAGCGTTAAAACATGTCCAACCGCTTAATCGGTGAATCGACATTCCTTCAGGCTCCGCAACACACCGCCATCCTTGAACCCAAGATCGCCAAAATATGTCAGCGAGTAGCCTAATGTAGTCCTGGGTTGGGAGCAGGCTTCTCCGTACGATGTGAACCGGCTGTTGATATGTCTACATACTAAGAACTTTAATAATGATTTCATTAATTCTTATTTAATTATTTAGTAATAATCCTTTCCCTACTGAAGTAACAGCAGTTCCACGATCTTAACGTTATCATTCCATAGTCCAGGAGAGGCTTGCTTTGGGAAAAATAACTCGGAAAAGTGGGTTTATTTTACAGCAATAAGGCAAGAACTCTTCCAAAAAAAATGCACAGTAATATCAAAGCTATATCAAGGCCAGTAATATTATAAAACTGTCATATCATAAAAAGTAAAAAGCCTATTACATCTTTGAGCGTATATTTGAAACAGTAACCATGGAGTCATATCATGAGCTGAATTCGGTATAGCCTGGACTACTACCCAGAGTAACAAAGGTTCCAGCACTATACCAAGAGTGAACTGGCACTTTGCTTTTAGACAAAGCTAGATACATCATTTGCGATGCTCAGGGTATTTAAATCTCGCGAAATGCAGGACAATATTGTCTAAATCTTAACCAAGATGGTACAGTAGCTAGCAAATTGTATTCTATTGATTTCCTGACAGTTAGAAAAGCCCTGCTAAAGGGCTGCACACTAGCCTATGTTGTATTAGCTGGGTAAAACTCTGCAGACTTTTGTAACTTACTTGCTCAGGCTGCATCACATGCGTATAAAATAGTTCCTGGCAAGCTATGCATTTTAAGTAGACTAACAGAGGAGGGAGGAATTCTTACTGTTGTCGGTGCCATTCCAGTTTTGTTCAGTTCCTACACCGGTCATCAAATTTTGATTTAGAGGGGGCTACATACTGCATTTCGAGAAGTAGAGGGAATGCGAATGAGTTAACAATTATTGACATCTAAGCTAGCCTATGGGCAAAAACTATTTCAAACCGTGGACCTATAGGAATGCTATCTGGGTAGCAGGAGGCAGAGACTAAGCGAGAAGTTCACTGTTTTGTCTTTCTTTGTGCAGCAAGCCACTTAATATTTCTTAATAAAAATAGATGTCTGTGATCGTGTGGATGGGAGAAGATAGGCTACCTATTTAAAAAATAAATAAAATAATGAATGTATTGTCAAGACGTTTTGTCCTGTACATGCCAAAAAAGGCTGTTTTGTGTTCTTAAGATTCTATTAAATCGACGACTCTTTAATTTTAACTTGGCACATATAGACTATTGTTTTGTACACACACACACACACACACACACACACACACACACAAACACACACACACACACACACACACACACACACATATATATATAATGTAATCCCTATGAAAGAAAGTAAATAAAATGATTTTAGCGTGTTCTAAGCATTGAATAACTTGTGCGCCATCAAGTGGTCATTAATGCTATAAACAATAGATGATTTCTGGTATATGCTATATAGAATTTGACTGGAGTGACTGATGGGACAAAAGGCAATTATAGTGTAGCTACACTTACTGGTCGCTTTATTAGATTCCTTATAGGTGCATGCTATAGGTCAAGAGTTAAAGACTGTAGTTTCTTGGTTGCAGTGTCATTTGTCAGCTACCCTTTTCTGCTGTGGTTTTTGTTTTTTTGTTTTTCTGGAGGGGGTGTAGGGTGGGGGGTTGCTCTAGGTTTTTTATGTTTCACTACCACTTCTGCCTGGGAAAATTCTGGTGATGACAAGTGTTGTAAAGCTTACATAAGTTCAGATGTGTAGATACCCACATTACCTACATAATATAGATGTGTAGATACCCACATAATCCAGATGTGTAGATTCACATATAACCTACATGTATAGATACCCACATACATCCAGAAAGTGTTGTGTAAAAAGTATGTGAACATTATTCATTTAAAAATGTTATATTACAAATTTGAATTCATTTGATAAATACAGGCATTTCACAAAGCATACTCAACAAAAACACAAAACATGATCACAATCCTGTCTAGCAACATACACATATCCTGGAACATGTAAACTGCATTTTATCATTCCAAATTCCCAAAGAAACAGGCAATTACTGACTGAGCGTGTTTGAGCTGCACTTTGTATACTAATGCAACTCGACGCAAAAGGACTCTTAATATGTATGACCTAATAAAGACATTGCTGAAAGGAAATACCCACATTATAAACTCAAGGCCCTCCATCATAAAAGTTTTCAGTGATACATGTTAAAATCGGACCACCTCAAAATAGTACCTATATTGTTACTTAATTCCTAATTCCTTCCATACATGATCATTTTTGGGGGTTTCTCACTCTCTCTCACTCTCTCTCCCTCACTCTCACATACACACACAAAATGAATAAATTACTTAAATCATAATTATGAAGAAAATTGGACATGTACAAAAAAAGAACCAAATAATGTCTGATATTAGCAATTATAATTACAAACTGTGGGAAAAGGAAGCCTGGGTTAAGGTATAAAATGATGGCAGAACAACTTCTGATGCTGGAATAGTTCACGTGGCTGGGTTAACATGCTTGGATTGGTTCTGGAAGATTAGCCCTCAGTCCATTTGCAAGCCCCATGCCAGTTTTAACTTCACACTTTTCACCTGCAGATGTACTCTAGTTACTGTAAATACAATTTGATTCCAGTTCCTTAGCCTGTTAGAGGGTGTAGAGGACTATGCCTAGTACTGTCTTGGTGGATGGACATTATTAATTGTGCCATTCTTCATAGGTAGTTCTTAAGGATTATTATTTCCTTTCATTTCTCAACCTTGAGGATGTATGGTTTAAGTTGCAGCCAACATATATTGTACTAGGACGGATTTAAAAAAATTGTAGTGCATTTGTTTTAATTAGGTCAAGTTTAGAGGACCTTAGAAGAACACACACCATTTTTCACACACATGCAGACACCAACACACACACACACGCAGACAACAATGCATACACACACACACACACACACACACACACACACACACACACACACACACACTAGCTCTCTCTCTCTCGTGCTCTCTCGAACCACGTGCTGAGGTTACGAGTCTTTGAGCATGTTAATGCGGGCAAAGATCTTGAGTGCTGGACCTAATTTGATATTCATAGCACTCATTAGGTGGTCCTCCTTCAGTAGCAGCATGGCCTGTCCATCAATCTCCTGAGAACGAAACTCATCAGCAATCTCTTGGCAGCCTGTCGTATTCATGGCAACAAGAAACAAGAAGTTTCTCTTAGTATAATGTATATAAAGGTAAGGCATAAACAACTGCAGTGTTTTTCTTTAGTGAAAACATTGCACACTCCTAAGTACAGAAATAGTTTTTTTAATTACCTGTTACCTATCTATTAACTATAACAAATATAACATGAATTTATGATAAGCAGCTCAAAGAGCCACTGACCTGGAAGTGAGCGGATGAACTCAAATACTTCCTGTACGTTCCAGTTGGTGGGGTCACATGGCAGGAAGTGTTGGCTGAGAAGAGGAAGCTCTTCCGGGTCAGGGGTAGCGACCCCTCGGGGTGGCCCCATGGGGCCAGAGCTGGCTGCAGACAGGGGGGAGGGGGGCTCCTCGTAGCTGGAAATGTCTGAGCAGGGGCTGGACTCTCCCTGGCTGGGCTGGGAGGGCAGCGGGGAGGACACAGACTCCCCCTGAGACTGCTGAGGCCCAGACAGCTTCTGCAGGTACAAACACACAATGTCACCTCTGAGGTGGCATGTGGAACACCCACAGATGGTTTTGCCCTAAATCATATATAGCATTTTTAATGTCACACCCAAAGACTATTGAGGTCTGTGTATAACCACTGCACTTGTCAAAAACAACTTCCTATAGACAAGAGAGATGCACCTGCACATTGGTTAAATTCTTCATAGGATATGCTATAGAATATCAGGTGTGATATTGTGAGTGCAGATAATTGCAGGATCATATCCAGCAAAACACAGGTAAAGTTCATCTTCAGTGCATGCTCCATGTTCTGAACTAAATCTAAATGTGTTTGAACAGCGTCGGGAAGCTGTTAACCTGTTTCTTTGCCTCTGTGCTTCGGCGACCTCGACTGTGTGACCTTCGCCTCCAACGACTGGCTGTTTTGGTCCTGTCAGGGTGGAAGAGACCAATCCGCTTTGTGCACCCGACGTTGTACCTGGTGAAGAGTAATGCAAGCTAGGATCCATAAAAGCCTCCGGCAGTCTCTCTTGCAGTGGCCCACCACTGTTGCATTACCTTGAAGGAAGCTTTAATGCTAAACCACTTTACCGTTTCGCACACACCACCGAACAGAAGCGCTTGGAGCCTTTAAACTTGTAGGCAAAGTCAACCCAGCCGCACAGCTCACATGTCAGCTTGGGCTCATCTGGCTCATCCTCACCCCGCCCTGTCAGCTCTGGGAGAACAGCAAAAAGCACACGCAGGAAACATGCAGGGGTCGATCTGATACAGGCTGATGTATTTGACACTCTTCAGTTATTCATGATTGTTTGGAAATAGCAACAATTCTAGCACATGCTGGACGAATTAGTAAACTAGCCCTCACACATGGTGGTGTATTTCCCACCTTGTGGTGCTGGTTCTTCAGGCTCTGAGTCGGTGGTATTGGGGGCATTGCTGAGGGGGGTTTTCTCTGGGTCTGAAGGCAACTGTTCTGCTTTCTTAAGGTTGTCAGTCTGAACCAGAGGCCTCTCAACCTGCAAATACAACATTCATTTAGCCAGCAACACACAGTTGCGCAAATGCACACAAATGCAGCTACACTATGATTTTATGTTATTTGAAGTTCAATGGAACAGAACTTCACAATAGATTCTGAAGTCCTGTTCTGACAAGCATGCCAATGAAAACGCTTGTAATTTAATTCACAATGATTGTACAATCACTGACCACAAGAGGGCGGCGTGAAATGTTCAATTCCCACAGTCTTTTGGGTATTGCTCCACAGTGGAGACAGACGGTGTTTGTTTGTGTCATCACTATACTCGTTAGCCTGGCTCTCTGAGATCTGAACAGAGTTGTTTTCCACTCTCAGAGGACAATGAAGCTTACTCACAGGGAATGGTTCAGCTCCCTCCTGGATAACAAAGCCCTCAATGACGTGTGTTAAGACGTGGGGTTTCACAATGGCTTGAGGTGGTTTGCTTTCCCCATTCTGTGGGGTGCTGCCTGTTGTAGCTGGCGTTTCATTCTCGGTTCCTGAGGTCATGGCCGGCGTCACTCCGGTCCCCGTGGTGGCACACGGCGTCTCTGCAGAGCCTAGATGAGAATTCTATGGTGTACTTCTCTCCATAGGAACCACAAAACACCAGCATCAAAAAAGTACAAGGCTGGTGAAAAGACCATGCTTCAAACCTGAACAGCTTTTGCAGTTGGTGTTGTTAACGTCTTACAATCATAACTGTATAAATGATAACCGAGACATGTAATAACTAGCCTGTGTTATGTCATTTATAGTTACAGAATGGAAGAACACTGAACAATGCAACACACACACACACACACACACACACACACACACTCACTCTCTCTCTCTCTCTCTCTCTCTCTCTCTCTCTCTCCTGGCACAAACCAAAACACTGGGCAACAGCATTAATTAACAGGCAAAGCTCACCGAGGTAGTACAAAACCTGCTTAGCTTTAGCAGCATTATCCAGTTCTGTCTGAAAACACGTGGGAAGTCTCATTCCATACTTTACAGAAGATACTGCCCTCTGCGCATATGGCTCGCACGGTGCCTGCAGCTCTTCCTCTACCTCACTCCCTCGCTGAAGACGGCTTCACTCTGCATCCACTTTCATGGGAATCACACACTTCTCTTCTACATCACCAGCCCCCCTCCCTCTCCTTATTTTGGCACCAGCCTCCCACTCCTGAAAGGAGCACACCCATTACAACAAATCCGGTTCATAATATGGGAGCAAGAAATGATTGTTTTTTTTCCCTTCTGCAGCTGTGGTTGCAACATCGCCTGAACCACCAAATTGATTTCTGAAAGAATAAACCCATGTTTTGCTTCAGCCACAGCTCCACTGCTCATTCTAAACTGGGAACTGAATGTCCTGTCACATTCCTGGCTCAAACAGTTGCAGGCGTTTATAGCCCCGATTATGTAGTGAATTAACCGACTTATAAGGTAGCCTGGCAAGTTCTGCTCATATTATCAGCTTAATCTTTTGAATGTCTGTTTTATTTTTAGATCTGAAAGTGGTCAAGCTATTTTGAACAGTGATGTATGTAAGCATTTGTGTGTGTGTGTGTGTGTGTGTTTGTGTGTGTTTGGGAATCTTAGTTTGGACTAAACTATGAATCCAGGAAAGCACATGCTATTCTATAAAAGGGTTTTGTGGCTTTCTCTTTTCCACTTTAGAAAAAGCAGCAGGAGTGACAGTGGAGAACGCTTGATGTTCTCTTTCAGGAATATGGATGCTCCTTATAGGAATCCAACAACAACTGAAAGACCTTTCTCTTGAAAATTATTACAAACAATTATTACAGAAAAGGCTATCAAGCACCTTTCTCAGATTTGTTATCAAGTATATTCATTCCTTTTATGGCTTTAAGTACATTAAGTATACTAAGCATTCAAATTAAGTGAAAGTCTTATGCTCAGTGAGTCCCCACATTTAGTGTTGCATTCTAGAAGTTCTAAGGCTCATGTCAATCACGCAGGGCGGGCCACTGTACCTTGTGTTTGGCAGGTGACGGTTCCTGTATCAGCTTTGGGTGGCTCTGGAGGGCCAATGTCTTGGGATGGCGTAGCTGTGGGGACCTGTGCACCCATTGGAGGGCAAATCTCCCTCATCACCAGAGATGTAGGCTTATCCTTACTGTCCTGAGCAAGTCTGGAGGACTGAGACAGAGGAGAGGAGATGAGAGGGTGAGTGAGGGTGGGCCAAACAAGAGAGATCTAATTTTTTATTTCTGGGTGTTCAAACTAGTTGTTGGGTGAGTCAGAGTAGAGCAGTAGCATACCTGGCTATGTGCAGGCTGAATTTGCAGGTTGATGGCTGTTAGCTGCACGGGCTGAGGTTTGGTCTGGCCCAGGCCTAACTGGGCCCCATGCTGGCTCACAGTGGAGTGGAAGATGGTGGCCTGCTGGCTTGGGGCCGGACACTGGCTGTGCGTTGGTGGTTTGGGCAGCACGGGCATTGGTCCTCCCACTGAGGAGCTCTGGGTGGAGCTCTGGATGCCCAGTGAGGCAGTCTGTGGGTGTGACTGGATAGAGGTGGTCTGCAATAATTGGGTCTGCATTCGAGGAGTGGGTGGAGCTTGGGGCTGAATGACGAACTGTTGTGGTTGCTGCTTGATCAAGGCTTGAGGCTGAATCTGGGCATATGCTGGCAAGAACACACATGTACACATATACATATATGGACATAAATGTCAAATTTAATATGATTGTATACTATTGCCAAGAGCTATTTGTGTTATCGCTTTGCATAACCTTAAAAGAACACAATGAAAGTACACAAGAAATTTAAATGATATTTAAATAAAAAAACAGAAGCACAAGTCTTTTGCAGAATGATGTGGTGGACAGTAGCAAAAATTGCATATTTGGAATGCAAATGTGACACATAAAACAAAGATAACCAAGTTACAGATGAAGAATGGAGACACTTGTCTATGAAAATGAAGACAAACAACCAAATTTAACTGTGTTATTGGCAGTGTTTTGTGCAAATTCATAATACTCAAATATTCTGGATTATTCGAGTACTGAGACACTACAAAAATGTGTGTATATATATATATATATATATATATATATATATATATATATATATATATATATATATATATATATATATATCACATACATACATACATACATACATACATACATACACACACACACATACATACACACACACACACACACACACACACACACACAACACTACACACTGATTACAAAAATGCATCTTATGAGTGTAAAATTCTACATCTATCCACACCCACCACCCCATTTACACTGATGAGGGTGCCACTTCCATCAGAGTGCCACTGCTCACGGCATATTCTGTGTGGAGGACCCCTCCACACAGTGTTGGCATAAGTGTACCCCTCCACAGTGTTGGCATTTGGCATTATGTGTTGGCATAAGTGTATCAGATACAGTTGTGTTCTTGGAGTTTTTATATGCATCAGTGTCACTGCCGTGTGAAAAATGGTGCACTGTTTAAATCTACTCTGGTACAGCAACTCTACTGAAGAAGAGCTCTAGCATGGCTAACAGAAAAGGTGAATAGAAACAGATGGACTCTAGCCTCTAACTGTCCCCCTTCAAACAGTTCCACATAAAGAAATGCTTTTAATGGAGTGAGTGGTGGACACACATACATGCAGACACATAAATGTAAATATCATTTCATTAAATCATCCATTTGAGTAGTCCACTGTAGTAAAGCTCCCCTTATTGCCTCTCTATAAACTGCTGTTCTCCATTTTATAACAGAATTCTAGTGTTTGGAGCATAACCACTGTATCTAGAAAAAAACTGCAACAGAACTCAGATTTGTTTTTGTACTGTACAGCTTTGTGACTGCATGATGCTGGAAATTGTGTTAAACTTTGCAGCTGACTCATCATGGGTCTGGCCCTACCTCAGTACAAACTGTCACTGGAGAGCCAACAGGTTAGCTAATTTGTAGTGTCAGTATGTAGCTGGTGTGTGTGTCTGTGTGTGAAGAGAGGGAAAAAAAAAAAAAGTGTGAGGGATGGTGGGGGGGGGGGTGTTTTTGGGGCAGGCAGGCCTTCTTTTACTGAATACTGGTTAAAAGTAGCAAAGCTCTGGGCCACTGTAAACCTCCCCTAATGACAAACAGAAAAAAGAAAGAATGTACTTTTCTCTGTTCTTTGGATGGCGTGGGATAGTGGATTCTGTAGCCTCCCTTCTATCGTTCTGTTTTTTTTTTGCTCTCTCCCCTCTCTGTCTCTCTCTCCCTCAGAGAAAAGAAGCTGATGAGTTAATCTCTTTAGACTGCGGAACACAGCCCTGGAAAACCCCAGACTTCCCGGCTTCATTTTTTTTCCAGCAAAGCCACAGCAAACATTAGTTTATGTCATGGACTACTTTATGTGGCCGTATAATCAAATATACAATGAATATGCATTTAATATGCAATGAATTCTTCTCTCTCATACACACATGCAGGCACACACACACACACACACACACACACACACACACACACACACACACACACACACACACACACACACACACACACACACACAATCACTACCACTATGTGCATACAGACTTTCTGTGTTCCTGTTTTTAACACTTTTGCTAATGTTCACCTTCATTTTAAACTGTTATTCCCACTTTAAAATCACATCCACCCACACAGTTTATGTACCCAAACCATGTATATGTATGTATGAACACACACAGACACACAGACACAGACACACAGACACAGACAGACACACACACACAGACACACACACACACAGACACACACACAGACACACACACACACAGACACACAGACACACACACAGATTTACATGTAATATGTGCTGTTTGCTTGGACAGAAGACATGCAGCCACGGAGGCCCTGCTGCCAAGCAAATAAACACCTTTCAAAAAGATTCAATGCATCCTGTACAATGAAGTGTTTCGGCTAAGAAGCTAACGGGACTTTAGACTCAGTGAACACCAAGCTTACACCTAACAGTCAGGAAAACAGAGAGCCAAACAGCTCTGGCTGCCCTCTGGAGTTTAATGCCATAGCAACCCAACCTGTGCACAATACTCAGAGCCTCTGTGTCTGTGGCTGTCCCCTACTGAGACTTCAAAAGAAACATAATTCATGTTGCCCCTAAACAAATGAGTATACACTCCACCTTTAACAGCCACCAACTTATACAATGGTGTGTGTGTGTGTGTGTGTGTGTGTGTGTGTGTGTGTGTGTTTCTAAACCCCTCAGATGAGAGATGAATGAAGTATTGGTGTTAGCCACAGGGCCTCTCTCAGTGAAGCTTGCTAATGGCTGCCACAAGTTTTCACACACCACCACCACCACAGGTAGGGGTCCTACCTGGGCCCAGCATTTGCTGACGTTACTCCAAATGGTGGAGCTGTGTGGTGTACACCGGGGCCAGCTCTGCACCTCAGTCTCTATGCCCCCAAGGATCTGCAGCTGCACTGAGCTAATGCAGATAACCATGCTGACCAAATGTAGTACTAATGAAGTAAAAGTGACCAAACATAGTAGTAATTTATTAATGCTCACTTGCTGGAAAGACCTGGCACTCATGTTAAGCTGCAATTCTCATTTTGTTTTGGACAGTATTATAGCACAAGGGTGAAATTGCAGGAGAAGGGCAGGTGTTCTAGAACCTTCAGCTCACCAGTACTAACTGTAGTGTGGTCAAGTCTAATTAATTAGCCCTAGGGTTTCTGGGAAGGGAGTCATTTCTTTCCGAGTCACTTTACAAAGTTTTAGAAGTTCTTCAAGCACAATTTAATAAATCCCATTGTGGCTTATACAAAATAATCAAAGCTATTAAGGAACTGTTAGCATTAAATTAAATTAAATGCAAATTAAGCCATGCTAACACTTATCTAACTTTTGTGCATTATTAGACATTAGCATTGTTGTTAGCATCATTTAGGTGACATGTTCCTCTAAGATCTGACTGTGGTTGGCAATGTGATCATGGCACTTGCCAATGTTTTGAGTTCCAGGCGGCCCAAAACAAAATGAGAACTCCAGCTTAGCATGAGCTACAGAGCTTTATGGCACATGAGCTACTATGTTTTAGTCAGCATTATTACACAGATGACAAACCACTTTTGTAAGTCGTTCTGGATATGAGCATCTGCTAAATGCCAAAAATGTAAATGTACCTGGTGCAATAAGGGGATGGGAGGACGTCACGCTGCGGCTCATATTTACGGCCTTGGCTTCCACTTCCCCCCCGCTGTCTAGCTTCTTTGGCCCATCCCCGCTGGCTGCGGTCAGCGGCCCCTTCCCTGCCCCGCTCCCCAAGCTGGAGGAGCTCTGGATGGGACTCTTGATGAGTGGTGTGGGCTGGATGGAGACCGAGGTCTGCTTTAGGCTCAGGGCCTGCAGGCCTGTGGATGGAGAGGAAGACGATGCCCCCTGCTGGCTACGCAGGGCAAGATTCTGCACCTAGGACAGATATTTGGAATATATATATATTCACTCTGTTTATGCAATTTGTGGGTGCAGTTAATGTACTGTGTAAGTTCAATGTGTAAGTTTCCACAGGTGAATAGGTTTTGTCTGTATGTGGCCTGTGCAAGCTGGCAGGCATGTATGTATGCATGTATGTATGCATGTACCTGTGCAGATGCAGACTGGGTGTTGCTGTTGGCACTGGTCTCTGACTGCAAGGCAGTCACGGTGGCTGTGGGAGCAAGGATCAGCTGGGGAGACAGAGGAACTGCACGACCCAGACTCCTAGCTACGTGCACCAGGTTGCTTTGCTGAGCCTGCAAACACACGCACACAGACACACACACACACAATTACAATTTGGCGCTAAGACACTTGGTCAAGTTACAAGTTTCAAGCTTATAGTTTTATATATTTTCACTCCAAATTTTAGGACAAATATTTTTACCTTCGCAATTCACTGAAAGCTATTTTCAGTCTTGAGTGCTGGCATGTGAATGTGGCCCAATATGTTACAGCTCTTGTCTGAGATAGTAAAAGAACTAGCAAGGCCCTGAAGATATTTATGTGTACTGTATGCATATGCAAGCTCACCATCTGAGCACGCAGGTACATCTGTGCCTGGCTGGCAGTGAGGGTGGGGCTTGAGCCATTGCCTAACAGCACTGCCTGCTGTGAGATTCCAGAAGGGGCGGGGTTTACAGTCTGGGCACGGCTTATTAACTGAGCAGTAGCAGGAGACGTGGTTAAATTAATCTGACAGAGAGAATATCACATATACAAGTATTGCAATCCATACTCAAATTGAACATCCCTACATATCAAAAGTGTCACTATATACTTAGTCTGCCTTTGGTATCTGCAAAGAATGCCTACTTTAACAGAGTATAATTAGAGTCTGAATTCATGAGCACCACAGCTATTGAGCTTGTCTTTAGCTGAAACTACCTGTAAAGTGCTGAGCTCTATGCAGACTTACCGTAGTCTGTGAAGAACCAGTCTGCGTGGATGACGTCCCATTCTGGGAGGAGTTTTGCCTCCCAGCAGCTATACTGGCCTGAGAGAGAGAGAGAAACAGAGAGAAAGAAAAAGTGAGCGAGAAAGACAGAGAAGGAGAGGGAGGAATATGGAGGTAGGAATATTACACAAGAAGCTGCAGTGTGGCCGATTGTGGAAGTAGGTGGCCACCATACAAGCTTCAAAGGCTCCACGCTCTCCACAAGCTGTACACGCTCCACATACTCCACACGCCGTATGGGTGAGGTTCGCACCTGCTGCACTGCGGCCAGGCTCTGGAGCTGCGCTGTGCTTAGGTGCTGCTGCTGGAGGGCTGCAGTCTGCAGCATGAGGTGCTGCTGCTGTGCTGCGTACATCTGTTGCAGGTACTGCGCCGCCGTGCTTGGCTGCCGGTGCAGGGCCTGCTGGATCACCTGCAGCACATGCACACCACATGGAGCACTGCTGGAGCATCAATGAGCACTTCATTACATGGGGAGAAAAGGGACATGGCCACGGACCAACCGTGACTGGCTGCCCAGGTTCCTCTTGTAATTTGACCTGTAAAGAGATTGCCTGCACCGTCAAAAATTCTTACATTTGATTCTCTAGATCTGGACACCTTAGTGTTTGTCGCCATCTTTTGGTCAAAAACGGAACAATGGAAGTATTCTAAGAAGTGCTGAAGGGAAACCTCAACCACGAGATCGAGTTGCATCATATCCCTTCATTCCTTTTCACTTCCTGTATTTCTAATGCATTCTTTAAAGTGCTGACATGGAGCACTATTAACACAAATGTGCTCAGACTGCAGCTTCCACACGGATATCCACACAGACAAAACAAGCAGGGCTGCACTGTAGCCTTCTTTTGAACCAGAAACATGGCTAGCTACATCAGAGCTGCAGAAACACGCACCTACATAGCAACTGAAATAGGGATTATTGCTGTATTCGTGCATTTACAAGAAACAGACATGATGCAATGAGCAGTGATTTAATCCTCTAATCAAAATTTCAGGACTTTTTGATCAAAGTATGATTCTTAAGATGTTATAATGAAAATGACAGTACAAATACTGAAATTTATATTCCAAAATATTTGAATATATGAACTGGCATTTCTTAGGACTAGCTAAGCCACTACTGAAAATGAAGCCAAGCTGCTGAACGCATTGCGATTGTCCCGAGACTTACAGCAGTGCGAGAGCTCACGGCACCATCTTCCTTCTTAGCTGCGATTTTCCTCCTGCTCTCCTCCTGCCACTCAGTGTCAGAGACCTGAGTCCTGAACGTCTTTTCTCTTTCTGCTGCGGCCAGTGGCTCCTCCTCGCACCTCCTCCTGGCCCCTCCCCCTGCCTGGGCTTTCATGCCGGACTGGCCTTTGCCATACAGTTGCTAGGCAACAGTTAGATGAGACTCTGTCCACAGTTCTAGGCTGGTGTACAGCTGAGCATGTCCTGAGCAGCTTGCATCTTCTGACCGTGCAGCTAACACACAGATGTGTGGGCATGTGGGATTCACATCCCTCATGTAGACTCAGATAGTTGCTCCATGCTTGCTTAATGTTGTTCTGCCAATGCTATTATTTTCATTATGTAAAATTCATAATTTATGTAAAATGATGAAACATAAAAAGTATGGCTGGCCCACTAGATTCATGGCTGTACCTATGACCCCAGCAGCACTGGATGTAAAATCCAGTCCTGAACAAGATTTCAATACGATTGGTTTGCCTGTAAGGTCAAAGGTCAGGGTTCTTGCAGACTAGAAGGGAGGTTTATGTTGAACAGTAACCATGGTAACCTGATAAAGTCATCTGTAAATGCCTGCAAAAGCTTTAGCTGCAATTATGGGGTACCCCAGCTACAAACAAACCCTATTAAAGGTAGAGCGGGCATAACAACAATGCAATCTATGGCATACATGAAGTGGCAAAAAGGTTTTTTAAAAAGAGTGAAATTAACGTTCTTTGCATATCAGGTCTGAACTCGGGTCCTGTGCTGCAGTCCTCTCCTCTCTGAGATGTCAGCCTGGGGAGATTTTTTGATGGCATGCATTTCCTAAAGTTGACCAGTAGGTGGAAACATATTCAAATTACTGAGACTGGCTCTGGTATATGGTCAGTCAGTATTCTTGGGAGATTTGTGTGACTAGGATATATAAGTTGGGTATCGGGGTTTTGTGTTACCTTTTTCCATTGGGACGTGATTTGCTTTTATATATTTTAATGGTCTTTGCTTTGGTGTAGTATTGTGAGAGTTTGCATTAGTCATGTGTATGAGTAGCTGCACATGCAATTCAAAGTGTCTTTAATAGTGAAACCCCTGTTTGTGTGTGTGTGTGTGTGTGTGTGTGTGTGTGTGTGTGTGTGTGTGTGTGTGTGTGTATCCTTACCTGTACAGTCTGTCGGTCAGGTATCCCACTATACACCGATATCTGCGGCACAGTCTGTCTGCTGCTGTTAGTACTGCTGGTGGAGCTGACACTGCTGCTGTTGGGGACTGTGGGGGTGGAGGTGGTGATGGTGCTGGGTGTGTTGGAAGTGCTGCTGGTGAGAGAGGAACTGGTAGTGGAGGAGCTGGACATGCTCGTGTTGCTGGCACTGGAGGCAGGAGGACCCTGCTCACCCTCCATGGTGCCACCCCGACGTCTCACCTTTGACCCACGACTGCCTCGCTGGCACACCCGACGCAAGCTAGAAAGAGAGAGAGAAGAGAGAGAAAGAAAGAGAAAAGAGAATGTCAAGACAAGTAAACCTGTCTGAAATTCAGAGTACACTCTTATCTCACTCAGTGTCTGCTAACTACTGTCATGTTAACAATAGCAGTGTCATTGGCAACACACTAAATGGATACTGACGTGCCCAAGTGTGCAAATGTATGTAGGTACCTTGGATACTGTGCCAGATAGACACTGGTCTCTATTTACTCATGTTAAAATGATATAAAAATAGGAATAAATGGAAAATAAATAGTAGATTTCAGTTTCAGCTTTGTTTATGAGCTGAATTTTGTTTACTACTACTATTACAGGTTCAGAGTTTTAAAGGAGTCTGTAGGTCACACATATAAAAGTTTTAATATGTTTCACGTTTAAAGTTACAAGCTGCTGTAGTATTAATTTATTACTGTTTCTGGGACATTTCTATAACCAGTCTGTAACTCAGTTTGATCATTTCCAGAAGATTCACAAATCATTATGCTTACATATCAAATCAAACAGTTAAACATCTGCCAGCACTGTGTAGAAAAGACTGGAGCATTCTTTGACTGAGTCTCTTCCTCCACAGTCACCATAAACATTGAAAAAAAGCAGAGTGGTGCTTAACAACGATGTATTCTATGGTGTAGATAAAGTGAAAAAGTCAAAGATTGAAAGGAAAGGGCTTTATGTAGCAGGTCTGAACTCAAGTAGACCTGGATGAGATGTCTGATATTTTTTGTGCCTTCACTTCTGAAGAAATGACAACCATGTTACTAGCTTTTTAATTGTATTTTTTCTCAGAAAAAGCAAATGCCAAGAACTGTGCCTCAGTTAACATTTTGGTCTGAAGTCTCACGTTATGGAAACAAGCCTGGGTAAACAGGGGAGAGAATTCTTTTAATTCTGCATCCCCACCTTATGGCAAGTGCACACGGTTCAGATTTTAGAGAACAAACAATGTTCCACCTCACTTGGCTTTTGTGATTTGTTTGAGAGTCTTGCTATTTTTATTCATGGTTGTGTTAGAATTTAGCAGCATGTGTTTTTATTAGAGACAGAGAAAACAGACGTATCACCAAAAGAGATTCACCGATGGGGAGATATTTCAAACTCTCATCGTTCTAACAATAGTCATAATCATAGCTAACCAGAAGTAATGTATGGCAAGTAGCCACTTCAACTGAAGAGTTATCCATCTTACAACACACATATACACACACACACATACATACACACACTTATACATATACATATACAAACACCCCCAGACACACAGATGCAGAGAGGCACACACACACACACGCGCTTATCTTGACTGTTCGGTTAATAGAATTGTGAATGCCCCCCCTCTTGGACTGAGCCCCGGGACCAGAGGTTAAGAGAATTAGGAAATGGAGAGAGAGAGGGAGAGAGAGAGAGAGAAAGAGAGATGGGGAGCACTGAACCGCTTCAGTTCATTTGCCACGTACACACGAGAGCTACAGTCCCTACAACCTGAAAGTCCCTTATCCCTCTACCTCTGCATACAATCCCCAGCCTCCCTTAAATGATCATCCTTATACGTTGTCTAAGTGGGACATCAAATAAGACAGTCTGTGTATCCATGTCCCCACAGACAATCTCCTGAGCTATGAAGAGTTAATGAATTATAGGCACGGTAATTAGATATTCTAAATATAAGATGGATCTTAGTACTGCACACTGATGGAAATGCATAAGGGAAATCATCCTCACAGGATGATTTGAATAGTATTCCTACGAAATGAGTGAAAATTGTTCGTTTGATGATAAAGGCGCAGCAACATATTGACCATTCTGTCTGCCAACAGTTCTTTGGTGTGGTAATTGCAGAAGTCACTTATGACTGAAATTAATGAATTAATTAAGTGATTTTATATACAGTACCATCGGTAGCATTACTATCATCATCCTCATTATCACCATCACGTATCACTATCCGCATCATTTGTAAACTAATTCTAAAACAACTCATTCTCTAAGTGTTGAACAAAAAACCATTACAAAACATCAAAGAAATCCAGCACCCACACATATAAATAGCTCAACAAAGAATACTGATCCGCGTATTATAATCGGCATTTACGCAGGTGCGCGGCGAACTCTCACGGTGAAATCTAGCTCCACGATTTCCTCCTCTACGTTCAACACACCACACACCTACAGGACACCCCACATAACACCGGTATCGCATGTAGACAGCTCGCAAAGCCACCCTCCGCTGACTCCACGCTCCTTTTAACAGCAGACACGATAGGGTGCACCCGAGGTGCGAGGGACCGGCAGCGACGGTGCAGACAGACAACCGTGTGGGATCTGACGAGACGCAGACTGGGAAACAACGATGGATTTAAAACAGATACACAACTTAAAGTTTGGGGACAGAGGCACAGACGGACAGAGTAGGAGATCACAGGACTCTGTATTTTGAAAGCTGAGAGAGTGCAGAACGCAAAGAGCGAAAATAAACATAGGCATATTTGACAGAGACGTCCGGGCCAGCCGGAGAGAGACGGAGCGCCTCGATGAGACAAAGCCCAGCTCCTACCTCCTGTGTGGGGCTGCACGGGCTCCTGTCGTCCCCGTGGTAAGCCCCATCCCCCGGGACCCTGTCGCTTCTTTGTCTGACGCGTGTGTGTGAGCGTGCGCGCGTGTATATCCCAGTTCAGCCTCCTTGCAGAGTGCATCCGCCGTGCCAGCCACCTCGCGCTCTCTATCGTGCTCACACGCGCAAAAGCACGCAAGCCCTCTGCCTCTTTCCACCCTGATTATGTGGTTTCCTAGCGACAGCCAAAGGGGGGGGGGGGTGCCTTTCGGAATCCCAATCTAGAGACCCATGCTGATTGGACAATCAGATTCCTCTAATGAAGCGGATAGTACTGATTTTTAAATCCTATTTCATAACTATAACCAACTCCCTTTAACAGAATATTTACTGGAACCAGTGAAAGGTTTTTGTGCATTCTGTTCTGAAGAAATGACAGGACTATGTTATTAGCTTTTTCACTGTAATGTTTACCAAAAAAATCTAATGCTAAGAACTGTTTTTTTCAATTAACATTTTGTAGAGACAGGTCCAATTTCAGTAAAGTAAAAATCCCAGTAATAAAGATCATTTAAAAACATTTGGTCTATGGCATATACTATTCAGTTTACCTATTAAACTCCAGGCTTCCTATTTGGGTGTTAATGTTAAAACACATTATTCGGTAACTACTGTGAATTGTTTTAGGTGAAAACTACAAGAAAACTGATATGAAATATTTGTAGTTACAAGAGTGAAGAATTAAAGCCTGGACTGACTCCTACATCTTGGGAATATAAGGGGTTAATTTGATGGACTATAATATGGAAAGGAGGACAGGCAGAAACTAAAACAAGAGATCTGAAGATGAAATTCCATTAAGGACGGCAAGTAAAATCACAAGGTCATTCTTAATGGCTCTTCTTAATGAGGCCTTTACTTGTTAATCAGAACTGCCATATTAATTGTAGTAAATGATTTTATCCAATGGTGGAATCACAGTAAACACTATAAAGAATGGTTTCACATTGTCATGAACCAATAGGCAATTGCATTTTTAGCACTCTACAACTAGTGTAGCACCTTACAATACTCAAAATAAAAAATACAAGAGATTTGCCTAGCTTCAGTGGAGTAAAATGGATGCTAAATTGAGCCACTTATTTTCTCTCGGTAGCATCTGATAGAAGCTGTGCCTGGTGAAATGGATTTCCCTTGCATGTGAGTAAAATATCATATTGATTGCAGTCAGGCAGGCATGAACGTCACTGATTGTACTTCACCTATTAGCATATAGATTAGCTGTTGGTAGGGGCATGAGAATAAATTATAACAGAACGTGTGGAAAGGCTGATGGAGAGAGGGAGAGACTGGGAATCAGGCAGAGTGAAACAGAGATGAGGAGATAAGGAAAAAGAGTATGGAAAAGGAGAAAAGGGAGAAAGAGAAGGTAGAGACATTAACAAATGTAGAATATAACAGATTAAGAGAAAGAGGATACAAAAATATATATTAGCCAGTTACTGAAACCGATAGTCGAATGAAAACAGATAGATGTATGGATGGAACAGGGAAGGATTGAAAGATGGAGAATGAATGGTAAAGAATGACAGAGGGAATAGAAAAAAATAGAGAGAGAAATAACGAGACTGGAAGGGGAGAGAGATGGAAAGACAGAATATTCTAAAGGGGTGGGGGAATAAAGAGAGGAGGCATAGATACAGTGAAATGAGGTGGCGGCGTGAGCCGCGGTGGGGGGAGTGCTGTCTGTCTGCTCTGGGTTTGATCCACATTAGCTACCCACTCAGCCAGGCAGCAGCAACTGAGTGGGGGCAGGGATGGACAGACATGGGAGGAGAGCCTGAGAGACAAAACGCACTCGCCATGGGCAGACGCTGACAGCGGGGCTTTGCAACTTCCTCCAACCCCAGGCCGGGCACCAGAGCAAAGGCAGCACATTTACACTGAAGGTGCAGTTAAAAGCTACCATGACACATTCATGACTCTGCTCACCTTTTCCAGCAGTTTCTGGCTTGTTCCTGCTGCTGTAGCAGGATAACGTGAGGGGCGCTCATCACCCTAACGTTACTGCTGCTGCTGAGCTCTTTGAGCCACCTCTTGGCAACTTTTTAACCATTAAATTGTGTGTGCTTCTTATGCACTTGATTAACTCTGCCCCTGGCTCTCAGCAAACTCCCAATACTTTATGGACAGAGCAAGTCATAGTCTGGACTTGGACAAGCAGGATGTTGTGGTTCTCATTTGCATCCTAGCATGTGCAGGGCTACTCCAAGTCTAGGCAACCTCATTGTTTGTTGACCTGAAAATGTTAAAATGTACTGAAAGTGGCAGCACAATGAAACTCAAGACCTAAAACAAGGATCGAACCTCACAGGTCGATACACCTTTGAAGCGCATCCTATAACAGGTGCCCACAGAAATGTACAATGGCACAAGTCTTGCTAAATCACCTCGCTAAGCTGGCACTTTCCTTAACTTTTAAATGAGCAATGGTGTAATTAGCCAGTGATGTACATCTAGGACAGGTGTCCTCATAGCCCATACTTTGCCCCAGGACCCCCCCTGAGGCTTAGCTAATTGGTATCCCTTGGCTACTTCACTCAGTAGGAGTGGAGCTTATGCATGCAGAGATGTGTATTCCCCACTGACTGTGTGGGTCCAGGGGGTAGCTGGAGATCAATGCAGGGAATCTTGATGGAGTCTGGATGAGGAGCCCATGAATAACGTATACCATGGGTTGGGTTACCAGGGGCCTCCTCATTTTTATTAATAGGGATAAGATTATAACAGGCAATAATGAGCTCCTCAGGACCACAAAACCTGATTTAAGGATCACTTAGGTGGGTGCAACGAAAAACTTGCAATGATGGTCAAGGAACAACATACTATATTCAGAATCTCACACATCACATATAGCACATACAAGTTATTTGTGTATGTGTGTATCATGCATAAGTAAAATGTTTCTAGAGTTATAGTATTATTATTAGTAGTAGTATTATTATATAATAAGTATATTTTTCTCTCACACACACACACACACACACACACACACACACACACACATTATATATAGGTGTGTATGTATGTATGTTTATTATTATTTATTGAATAATTCCTAATTTTTTCATCCAATCAGTGACAAAGCTATGGCTCTGTCATGATTTCTGAAAACTTATTCTGAGTTCTGAAGTTTGTGTAACTTTATATAAGCAGGTGCTTATTCATGACGTTTTTCTTTTCTTTAAAGCACATTTGTCTGTTTAATGGATTCCAGTCAGCTATGCTGGCAGCTCCTTATCACTTGGGAGTGCACGCTCGCCATGACGACAGCATGATGTTCTCAAGTGCTGATGTCCTTGCTGCAGTTGCACTGAAAATGTCAGCTGCTGTTCTAGAAGTGTGAAGCTGAAGCTCAGAACGAGAGTCCAGCAGGCAGAGGCACTGGAGGCAGAGGGCCAGCGAGGCCCACTGGAGAAGCATCAGCCTAGAGGGATTGTGTTGGCTCGACAGCACACAGACATGGATGAACCCAGCAACTCAGTGCTGCCACTGCACCTGACATTTGGACTTCTCTGCTGACGCTCTGTTGCCATGTATTCAGGAAGAACTCATTCATGCATTTTTGATATCTCTCTCTCTCTCTCTCTCTCTCTCTCTCTCTCTCTCTCTCTCTCTCTCTCTCTCACGGATTGATTCAGTGTTTGAGCCTTGGATAAAAGAGAGACACTTGAACCTCTAATTCCTTCATGCGAGCTGCAGTTAGTGCAGTTAGCTTAAGTCCCTCTGCAATTAGCTGCCAGCCTCTCTCCCCGTGCACATGGACCTCATCACCTTGAGCCCAGCTCAGTTATTCGATAAAAGCACTTTCACTGCAGAAGTGGGATGGTTCCATGGCCCTCTCTGTATGGCATTATTAAGTTCTCTTCATCCCAGCATCCTAGTTTAGGGTATAGATCTACTTCGTGCTCTGCTATAGCATCTGAGATATGAACAACAGGGTACATGTTAACTGACATATTTTGCAACAAAAAATACAAGGAATGATAAAATTAAGAAATCTGAAGTGCATTTCTGTAGATAACTCTAGTAAATCTGATGTAATGATCTGTAGAATGTGTTAGGATGCAGAGCTGGGTTGTCTGAGGTTGAGAATGTAGATTAGGGAATTCCTACTTGAATAAAATGCAGTTGTTTTGGGACCTGGCATGGTTACTGCATGTTTCTAATTCTTTTCAAACTGTGCTTTAATTTGGCTGAAAACCTGCCTCGGCATCGCCAGAGAAAACCGCACATTAAACACACACACACACACACACACACACACGCGCACACACACGCGCACGCATACACACACGCGCACACGCACACACAGATATGCAAATAACAAACATTCAGATTGACCAGTGTAGAGTGATTTGGTGGACACACAAATTTCAATCTGGTCCATGTAGGATACTGGCGATAACATGACCTAGCTCTGACCCTTGATGTCAGTGTCTTACACTCACATGCGCACACATGCGCGCTCTCTCTTTCTCTCTCTCTCTCACTCACTCACTCACACACACACACACACACACACACACACACACAGGTCTAAAATGAGTAATATTCAAATACAGCCTTAAAATATCTCCCTACATGCGTTAAGATGCACCATACACTGAAATGGGCTTTGAGAACACAAGCAAACCTCCTCCATAAAAACAATTTGGCAGAAGTGGGTCACTTCTACTACTGCCTCAGTGCCTGTCCATCAGCCTGTCAGATCTGGTTCGCTCGCTCCTTTCAAGAGTCTGGAAGCATGCTGGCTCTCAGCGAGAAAACAAACATACACACACAAACACACACGCACGGACATACTATATGTCTCCTTAAGAGTCAAGTTTAAATAAATGAAAATTATAGTCTTGCAGTTAATAAAGCAAAACTAGCTTACCTTTAGCGTAGGCCTTGTCTTCCCCCTGGGTTTGAGTTCTTCCTGATTTCCTGCTATCCTACACCATTTCTGGGCTGTGCTGTGCGCTATGCGCTCGCTACAGACCAGAGACAGGAGAAGGAGGGGGTCGGGGGGAATCCACGCATTAGCATTCCAAAGGTCACGTGTGATCTGATTCCAGCCAATCATTGCTCACCGTGCAGCACTCTAGCCCGCCCATTCCCTTTAAACCCCTCCCTGTCCCTCTTCTATGCGGCTGTCAGTCCACTTGCACTGCTAGTCTGTGAAAATCACCATAGCAACACTAAGAGATTTAACCCTTCCGTGTTTTTTATGGCGCCTTGCTTGAAACAGGCATGCTTAGATGGGCTGCAAATAAAACAAGGGGAGCTGAACAGCTCTGCTGATGAACATACAAAGAACATGCAAATGGCTGGTTTGACATTTAAATCACGATGTTTTTGAGTTAAATTTCATGCATTTTGATTTATGTCAGCCTTTTCTGCCTTTCTAACTGTTCAGCCTATTCAGCCTATTCTAATAAAATATAAGCAGCAGCAGCAGCAGCAGCAACAACAACAACAACAACAACAGTAATAACAGAAATTGCTTCATGGATACATATTTATTATACTGTAATATGTTCATAGATGGCTGATCAGAAGTTATATTTCTTCCCTCAGCAATCCAAAAAGAAAAATATGCTATGAGTTCAACAGTCCAAATTAAATCTGATTCCTAAGCCATCCAGATGGGGCATTAGAGCCACAAACAGCCATTTTCAGAGACCACATTACTGCAGAGTTGAAAGTGACTCAAATTATTTGCTTATCAAATCATATACTTAGAATATGTGAGACTGAAAAGGTTGTGAGAGGTTAAGAACAGAATGATGAAATACTGGTGCAATTGTTATGATTATGTTTTTCCTTTCCAATCAGCTAATTATTATTAAAGATAATATTTATTATTTGACCCTTCGTTTTGTGTTATTATATATCCTGACATTACTACTAAATAACCTAAAGGTGTGTTGCTTGCATTTTGACGATGGGGGAGGGGTTGCATGTACTGCATGTTTCAATGTATGCAAATGTATTCAAATGATGGGTTATAAAGATCACACTAAAATGCAAGCATCAGGGATGGGGGGTTAAGATGATTGGTTGAAGGTCTAATCTGTTTATCCTGATTGCTGCAAAGGTGATAGCGTTGCATGCCTCTGGTCATGTGTATGTGTGATATTTTTGAGGGGAGGTGTGAGACAATGTTAAAGCTCACCCCTGACCTGCTGTCTACTTGTGTGTGTGTGCATGTTTGTGTGTGTGTTTGTGTATGTGTGTGTTCTCCAAAAAAAAATACTCCAAAGTATTTCCACTGTATTCTGTAACCCACCCAAAAGGGTCATAACACTTGAAAAGCGACATGCTAAAATCCAGTACTGAAAGAAAATTCAATTAGCTCTGTGGAATTTGAAATCCATCATTTCTGCTAAAATGACTGCAGCAAAAAATAAATACATTTTTAAAATTTTGCACAGTCAAACAATATTCTACATCTATGGAAGGGCTGAATTATCCCATTGGACTTCAGTCTCCCATATTTTCTTTTCAATATCCTGGTATCAAATTTCCAATATGAAAAAAGGGGGTGGCAGTCATCACCATGCTAATACTGAATAATTCATTCGTAATATTTTGTTTGACCAGTACTTAATTATCTAGTCTCCAACTGCTCCCCAGATGCTGAATTTCCGGACAGGACGACCTGCTGCTTTAACCTCCCTTCCAGTAAGGCAATAATTCCCATAAGACCCACAGTGGGAGACTGGGTGGACCTGCCACAGGATCACATGTCACCCGCACAGAGGATTTGATAGTCGCCGACCAGAGAAGCAATGGGCCTCCAAATTGACGTGAGCATCATATTATGTGGGGATGTAATAGAGTATGCATTATTCATAGGAAGGTGGATGAAATATTTATGGTGGGGGGAGTGGATGGGGGTGCATTAATTTCCTTGTGCTACAGCTACATTGTGCTTAGAAATGTGTTCTGCTATATTCCTGTTGCTTGTTTAATAGGCCAATGCACTTCTGTGAGGTGAAAATAATTTAATTGTTACTTTTTTGTTGTTTTCAGATTTAAAAAATAATTTAAAACTTTTTTTTTTCCAAATGTGTAGTTAATTGAAACAAGAGAGGAAGGCCCTTTTTCAAGTTAGGCACTAGGATTCGCAGAGTGCACTCAACACAAATTCCATAAGTGGCCCTATATGAGTCTAGCCACAATGAGAAACAACAAATGCTGTCAATTCAAATGACCTTCAGGGATGGGTGACCTACACCAACAGAAAAAAAAAGGATACTGTCACTTTTGTTATAAAGAGTATCACTCATTTATAGAAAATGAGAGCTCTATAATATAAGCTACTGTACAACTATATTTTTCTTTTTAATCCGGATGCTGGTGTATGGGGACTCTTACAGAAGCACCAAAACTAGGTCCGTTATTGTCGTGTATAAATGCTGTCATCTAGTGGTCAACAGCTAGTATTGAATTTCTTATTCCTTTTTGTTTGTCTAAGTGTTCCATTTCAGTGATTTTTAAAAATTATTTATTTATTCATTTTACTGTACAAATTATTTCTAATCACACATTATATTTGGCTTCTAAAGGCTCTATTTGCCAGTAGTGAATAATATTGCATATGCAATAGTATGTTCATGTGTATGTTCATATGCTAGGCCTATTGCTAGACCAATGAATCACAAAATCTTAAATAAAAACAATTTGTCACCATAAAATGAATTCTTCCTTCACCAATTCTCTTATTTGTTTCCTGTCTTTTTCCTATTTCCTTTTGTTTTCTTTGTTTGTGTGTGTGTGTGTGTGTGTGTGTGTGTGTGTGTGTGTGTGTGCGTGTGTGTGTGTGTGTGTGTCGTAGGCCAAAACATGCCTTCCACATCAGGTTACAGGAGAAATACCTGTTGGAGGGCACTCTACTAAACTCATGACTTTATGGAATCTGAGCACCAGACAGTGGGAGCGTACTCTACTAAGCTCACAGCTTTATGGCATCTGAGCACCAGACTGTGGGAGCGCACTCTACTAAACTCACAACTTTATGGTGTCTGAGCACCAGATTGGTTGCAGCTGAACTTTTCAGACAGTAGCTTCAGTGTAGATATGAAGTCTTCAATCCTCTGTTGCAGCCTACATCATCTGTCAGTTTTCCCAGTAAGCTCGGAGCAGGGTTCGAAATTCCAGTGGCAGGACATTTCTTCATCCCTTTTGTTCTACCTCATCTTCAGTTACAATACAGAATTGTCAAATAACAGCATGCTTTTAATAATCAAGTCATGTTTAGCTCAGAATTCATGAGACAAAAATCTGAAAAGGGGTCTTTTGGAAAGAGACATTGAACATCTCATATGTTACTCTGTACACAAGTGGTTTTTCTTTGGCATCACATTCTAGAACATCTCTGCATTTTCTAGTTGTACTACTAGAAGAACTCGTTCAAATATGCAATCTGATTCAAATGCTGTAATTTAGGGTTTGGTTACTCCCTATAATTTATACCCACCCTGCTGAGATAATTAGGTCAGAAATTCACAGTCAAGATTGACAACTTGGAATTTGACACTATGCCTATTATGTGAAAGTTTTTCAAACTTCTCCTGGCATTTAAATATCATTATATTTGATAACAAGGAAAAGTAGGAGAGAGCTTTTCTATAGTATTTCTACATTCTACTTTGATTCAAGGCTGTATATTACACCAGTGACTAGGGACATACAATTTATAACTAATATAGTAACTGACTTTGTTGATGATTTTGGACACTTTCGTTTAACAAGCCTGTAGGGTTGATACATGTTAGTACCTAGTGAAGGTGATCAACAGGCATTCCTACCAGACCAATATGGACTTAGGCTAATAATAGGTAAGACAATACAGCCTGACTTTCTTACTGTAGTCTCTTACTAGACAGACTGACCTTTGTACTGTTGTCTATGATTAGACAATCTGACCTTCTTATTGTCATCTCTTTCTAGATTTGCAGACTCTCCTACTGTAATCTCTTAATAGACAGACTAGCCCCACTGCAACCTTCTCAAACACAGCTTCTACAGTCAAAATACTCAGGCAGTCATACAGTATAGCTTGTTCCCTTTTCTGCTATGTACAGTCACTACAGAAATATTATTTATTTTGAGTAGCAATACCTTTATATGGCCTTATATGATTTCATAACAATAGCACTGTTCCCCAAAAAACACCACATGCAGCAGTGCTGTGTAGCTAGCTGCAGCTCTGTTAGCATATGGATTCCATAAACACCATGGCCATCAACTGATATTAAATGCAGAAATAAATAATTCCAGTTGTTGTACTACAGACAGTAGATGTAATATTGTCCCCAGAGAACATGGTATCTCCAGTCATTTGTGTTACTGCAGTAATAAGCATTTTTACACATTTTATAGAACTTGGGCTCATTTTAAATTATATATAGTAGACCTAATGTGAGAGCATCACTATCCCACTTTATCCTCCCCAAGTTTTTTTTTTTTTTTTCCAGTTGACTGAATTACTCCAAGACAACAGGTAGATTAGTGCAATCAAGTAAGTGATACAAAATCATGGAAAGACTTTTAAATTAAGATACTGAATTACTCTGCATACAGGCTTTTAGCCATTTTTTTCTACATTTGTCAAAGTCAAATTTATTTATATAGAAAACATCTAAAACATCTTTTCTATTCTTTCCTTTACTGTCCTCATCTTTTGATCCTTCAGACCTCAATTCATTTTATAACAATCCTCCTCTTACAGTTGGTTTCAGACAAGAAAATCAGAAGAAATCTGCAGGCTTCTGGTTCCAACCATTGCTTTTCCTGTATCTTTATTGCAATTTCTTTTAAAGTCCATGTTTTTTCCCAGAAATTCACTACCTGGAGGCCTTCCTCTCAGTTTTCAATCTAGACAAACCAAATAAGGTGAATATCTTAAGACTATGTAGACAAAGATAACCGATATAATCTAACTCATCTTTGTGTTCATATACCTTGTCTGACTTTTTGAAGGGGTCATCCATTTTTTTTTCAGCATTTTAATAATGTTTGAGAACAGATTTGTTCTCCAGCTTCTATAAAGACATTGTAAATGGATCGCAGGTCTTTGGGTCTTCATGAATCCAGTGTGGCAGGATGGCACATATTTCCTGTATGGCTTTATGGGAGGCCACACACCATGCCTGATATTTCCAGTTTGTCGTGTGGTACAGCGCTGTGTGGCTGGGACAGGCCTGGTCCTGCTCTTGAGGTGCCCCCTGAGCAGTGTGGGAAACGTCATGCTCAAGACAGGTACAAAGATGTGAGTTTAATAACTCAGGACAGGGTGACAGGGATGACATATGCAACACCATGTGTGTGCTTGTTTTTGTTTGTGCCTTTGCATTAGTGTGTGTGTGTGTGTGTGTGTGTGTGTGTGTGTGTGTGTGTGTCTATGTGTGTGTGTGTTGGGGGGTGCATGTGTAGGTGGGCAGTTAGGTGTGGTAGGGGTGTGTGAAATATTGGTGTCCTGGAAAACAGTAACATGTGAAAGGTTGTTAAAGGTGATTAAAAAGGATGATACCATGATAATGAAGATGACTAAAGCATTTAACGGAATCTAACACTTTACTGAAAGAAACATCTAATCATAATAATTGCTTAATGGAATTGCTTCAATCTGTTTAATCTGTGTGATGCAATGTCATTTAATGCAGAGCAATTTGCAAAAAAGAATGAACATTACTCTGAATTCTAAACTGCTTTGCAGTATGAAACCATATAAGAAAAAATGAAAAAGCAAAGAAAATAAAAGCTAAACAAAGCATCCTGTCCACATCTGCGTGGCCTGTCACTTATTTCCAGTCACATGCCTTGTCCCACGTATATACTGGACCGCATTCTTATTCCTCCAAATTAAACTTTTAAAAGCCTGATATGTAATAAACAGAACAAAACTAGGTAAATGACAATGCTTTGACCTTTAGTTTTCAATAAATAATTTAATATATAAAGTATATAAAGTAAAGTATATAAAGTACATAAGAATACAAATATACTAAAATTAATCACTACACAAAAGTTATAAAAGCTTTTCACATCATGCTTTTATGCATTGATTTACTTATTTCTTAAAAACAATTTATTGATTGACTTATTTCTTAAAAACTTGAAAACTCATTGCTGAACCAGAAGACTGAAGAGCAAATGTCAGTCTAGTGCATTTATATACAGGACAATTAAAAATTAGAGGATGCACATTAAACAGAGTATGTTTCAAAAACAAATTTGAATAAAAAAGAGAGAATGTTGGCATGTGAGTGCTCCTGGTTGAAAGAGCATTACAGCAGCTCAGTGTATGTTTAAACGTTTCGGCTCCACGTAATGAAGGGGAAGACATGAGGCTTGATATATTTCTATGATGGCAACATGAAATGAATGTGGAGATAGTGTCAAATTCACATGGTAGAGCTTATAGAATCAATTTTAAACCTCAGATGTGACACAAACAAACACAAAAAGATCAAAGGGCCATTTACAGTCATTTGATCAAAGCTACCCTTTAATTAAGCCATGTAAAAACCCTTATAAAGCCAGACTCAGCTGTCCAATGAAGACCAGAACAGTCCCTGGTCATGTGCTTTCAGAAGTGCATTCATGTGCAGAGATGGGGGAACCTAGTGTATGAAGCAACATGCTGAGGTGGGGAACCCATCCCAGTTCTGGGACCTCTGTTGCCTCTAGACTTATATCCCAACCCAGTAACACACTTGAACAAGCAGATCAGGCTCTTCATGAGAGTTAGGTCATAGACCGTTAGGGCCGGGAGCAGCGCTGCCAGGCTGCAGGTACTGGGGATCAGCTCTTATCAGGAAATAGTAAGGTCCCAAAAGTGGCAGACATAAGTAGTGCATGATTTGTGGTGATGTTCAGTGCTGTCATAACACTTATGAATAACAGACAGTGCATAAATAAATCATCAGTACGTGTATACTGTTCCCCCCTTAGTCACATCAGAAAATCTTTTTCTCAATGATAATAAATCATTAGAGGGAGGAAAAATCTTAATTAATCAGGTGGGTTAATGGAAAAATTATCTAATTAAGGCAAAGGCAGCGTAGTTTCAGTTACCACAGAGCAAAGTCATTTGGCACATTCCTACATCTTTTCAAAGTCATTGCTTGTGTTTCAACACAACAGCTGCTGAAGTTGTGGCTCCTGTGTCTACATGACTATATGTTGTTTCTCAACTGGGAATGCATTTCTTTTCGTTTCTTGATATGATGAAAAGGCATATCCATGTAGCTTACTATCATAAAGATAAAAACAATTATAATTGTTCTTTGCATTCTTTTTCTTTCTTTTTCTATAGACTTTGTCATGATTACATGATACATTCTATAGAGCTAATGAGAAGGAGTGTAAGATACCACAACATTACAGCACAATAGCTATTACACTGAGGCAAATTAATGTGGAATGTCACTCTCTGTTCATTGCTCATTCCTTCATCAATGTTACCTAACAACTAAAGCAATCAAAACATAAGTAGAAGAAGAAGAGGAGGAAATGGAGAAGAACATGATGAAGAATAGAGCTACTGATAGAGCAGGTCTGGATTGCTATACTGGAATTTGGCTCTGACTAGCCCATGGGCAAAAAATAAATAAAGAATGGTTCCAGAAACAAAAGACAATATCTTCCTAGACCAACTAATCTCAACCAAATACAGCAAAGCTACACTTTGATGCCTATGTGTATTCCCGAGGGAATGAAAGCGGTGTGGAATGCACTTTGAATGCATCTTTTATCAATGCTGTTTGTTTTTGTAGGCCTCTTCAGAGCTCGTCTGCATTGTTGCAGGTTTACTTGGTTGGATACATAGCTGAGGTTATAGATACTTGGCCAGGATATTTTGTTCAAGCAAGGCCTGGCCCTTCCTCTTCCTTCACTTTTGAATGGGCACAAGAATGTTTTTGTCTTTTTTGGCATGTGCTTGAATGCAAGTTTTCATCTTTGGGAGTGAGCCTTCGTCACTGAAAACAAGTTTTCATCTTTGGCCATGATCTTTCACTTTTGAATCTCCTGCTCAAAAGTTTACTCTGGACAGGGGTGTCTGCCATATGCTGTAAATGTAAATGTTTTGAATGTGTGCTTTCACTTTTGAACATGAGCCGAACATGCCTTTGTACTTGGGCATGAGCCTTCTCTTTTATGTACAAGTCTTTGTCTTTAGATTCAAGCCTTAGTCTTTAGACTGAAGCCTTAGTCTTTGGGTTTAAGGGTTGGTGCCAGGGCGAGGCCCCCTCCGGCCACCAGAGGGAGGCCTTGAGTCAGGCACACCACTGATCAGGCTTAACACACAACAGCTGGGCTAGACCTTATATAAGCCCAGTAACCCAACCATTCAGTGCTGGGTCTTTGCCAAAGTTCTGAGCCAAGCTCCTAGCTGGTAACTTCAGCTATTAAGGTCTGTGCGCCACTGTGCCACACCTCACTTCTTGTCTGTGAGGGTGTTTGTGTTTTTACACCTCCCCTCTCGAGGCTTCCCTTAGCCATTCAAGTTCCTCCCCGTTTTCTGGTTTTGTTTGAGAAGCTTTAGTTTGGTTTTCTCCAGTGCATCGGGACTGCCATTTCTTCCCGTGGTGTCCTTTGTTCTCCCTTTTTCCACGCTCAGCATGGTGATTTATTTTTCCTTTTGTTTTACCAAGACCTAACTGTTCTGCACATGGGCCCACCATCATTAGAGCGTGGTTGCTCACGCTGTTGGCGTCATCACATAGCTGACCTGGGTTCGAGCCCTTACATTGGGTATAAGCCTTCGTTTTTGAGCATTGGGCCTTCATCTTTGAGATTGAGATTTCATCTTTCATCTTTGGGAGTGGGATTTCTCTGGGTGTGAGACTTCATCTTTAGGCACAAGCCTTCATCTTTGAGCATGTTCGTATTTAAGCATGATCCTTTGTCTTTGGGCATAAGCCTTCATTTTTGGTTGCGTGCCTTCGTCTTTGGGTGCATGCCTTTTGAGCATGAGAATTCACTTCTTTCAGCCACCTTCTCCCAGCTCAAACTTTCATCTTTCAATATTACATCTAACCCTCAGCCTAATCCTAACCGGTTTCTACTGTAGTGTCCTTGACTACTTCGCTAAACATCACTTGCCAAAATTTGAACCTTTTACAGAGAAAATTTACTCCAAGGCGTACTCTATCCTCCTTCACTACAAGTCAGGTCCCTCATTCCCTCAGATTATTACATAATTTTTTCATTACATTTACATTACTTCAAGAATAAAATATTTTAAGAATACCATCATTTGAAATTGTTTTTGAGAGTTCTTTGGTGTTGTCTGCCCTGTCTCTCTGCTACACCTTTCAAAGACTTATAAGGGCACATTTTTAATTAAATATTTAAATTTTCTCATATGAAATTCAGCTTGGCATTTCTTTCACCTTTCTGTTCTTTGGCAGTCTCATGTAAGAGTTTTTTCAGGCTTCCCAGAAAGTGAATGTTAGTTCCAGCTCTGGCTGATCCTTAGTAAAACCATATTATCACTCTGCATGCATGATTAGGTTGTCAAATTGTCAGACTTCTGCTAAACTCAGTATTGGCTTCTAAATCAAATCAAACCTGCCTGTGTTGGTTGATTTGGAGTGTGGATGTTTGTTCTGGAGAAGCAGTGTGATGTCTTCTTGTCACTAGCACGTGAAAGCATTTTGGGAAAGGCTAGGAGAGGTGAGGTGAGGGACCACCGTGTGAAAACTAGCTCTGTGATCTCCATCTTGAATGTGTCATGTGTCGCTTCAGGTCCATTGGTGAGCTCATAGTTTTCCTGGTGCCAACCCTTGCAACAGTGCTTGTCTTTCAAAGGCTTGCTTTAAAGGGCTGTGTGTGTGTGTGTGTGTGTGTGTGTGTGTGTGTGTGTGTGTGTGTGTGTGTGTGTGTGTGAATGTGAGAAGTAGAGGGAGAAAATCCTTACCCTCTAAACAGGCTATTTACTAAAAAGAAAGCCCCCCAAACAGCTTTTACAGAGACAAAGTCCTAATCATTCCCAACTCTAAGGTTGAGCAAAAATTGGGTTGGAGCGATATGTTCCTGCCCCTCCAAGCTGCTCTGTGGCAAGCCATGTCCTATACTCTAACAACCGGCATGCCCTGGCTTTGTGTGTTTGTTCCCATTAAAGCCAAATGTTTTCTTCCAAAGATTGTTTTCTCTCTGCGACCTACTGAATACTGACAGTCCTGATCCACATCAGCAGTTTTAGGATAATGTTACAGACGTTAATCTCTCCATTACTGAAGAAATTGTTAGTGATTCACATAAAAGTGACTCCAAACTACATCCATCACAGGGGGAGTTTATCTGGGGACAGTTGATAGAAAATGTGTGAAATGATCGTGAGCAGTGCTGTGGCTGCAGCTCTGTGCTGCCATGCACTGTAGCTGTACGTGCTTCAGAACATGCGTGTGGGTAGCTCTAGAGAGAAAATGGGTTCATCTGAGGTAAGCAGGAGACAGGAACTAGGCTGCATGCATTTACCAAATGTTACTAAGAGGAAGCAGTGGTTTTCAACAGAAGTAGCAGTTTGTCAGAATCACAACACTCTCCTTGGCATATTCAAACATAATTTTTTTTCCACTGGGCTGATTTTCAAATTTGGAGTTAAGTTATTTAGGCACACACATTTCTTGGAGCATGGCAGTTGGTATTTGTGGACATGCGTGTATCCCAGGCTGAGCTCCTCCAACATGACCACTTGAAGAAGCAGGACTGGGAGTTGTATGGGACAGGATCTGCATGCTGGCACGTACCTATTCATAAGTCAGCGCGTGAGTGTTAGCTGCCTTCTGGTTAACTGGTAGAAGAAGTGCCTATTTGTGAATCATCTTGAGAAAGAATGAGTGTGTCTGTGAGGAAATGAGCAAGAGAGAGAGATGGAGGTGGCCCTCTGCACGTATCTAATGGATTACTGAAAGAGCATGACGAGGAGGGTAGGAGGGAAGGAAGAGGGGGGACTGTAGTGATTGGTTCAGGCCGTCAGGCAAAGGCTAAGCTTGGGGGAAAGGGAGACAGACAGACAGAGAGATGTGAGGAGTGGCACGCACTCATTGCTTCCATTGGCCGAGGGTCATGTGTTCCTAAAGCCACACGTGTTTTACTTCCTAAGGTTCATGTTATTTTAGTGTTAAAACACTAAGGCAGTGCGTGATCAACAGGTGTTTTAAACACTACCTTTAATTTGTGTTCTTTTTATTGTGGTAATACTTTGTCACTGTTTAGTTTCTAGGTTAGCCTGTGAATTTTGGGAGATGACTTTTGATTTGAGCAGTAAAAACAGCATTTATATTTCAAAGCCAACCCAGTCACATGCAAGCCCATGTTCACAAGCACACACTCACACGAGTAGACACACACTCCATTTTTAGTGAATCACCAACGTCCTTCTACAGTAAAAGTGATGCAATTGCACATGATGATTCATTACTTTCTGTGAGGGAGTGTACAGTTACACTCCCAGTTACTTAGCTAATATAGGTCACCATCATTGCCATAGAGAGGAAACAGATAAGAAATACACCAACATTTTTGTAAAACATGGCACAGTGTCCTTCTGGCTATGGAGTAATACAGCTCACAACGGCCCATACACGCCTCCTGCACAGTTCCTTAGACACAACAGAACTCAACGGAATATAAACAGCTCTTTCTAATTGCAGTGGATGGCAAAGGCTAAAGATGCCAAGACATACTGCAATCATCCTTTATTCTTCTGTGCTGCTCCAGGCAAAAGCTCAGGCACATTTAGCTGGAGACGTTGGAGGATAACCTGTGGATACAAACTGACTTGACAGTGTGCGCCTTCAGCGTGGGTGTTGAGCAGGAGCTTTGGGCTTAGTGCTCACGCTTTGCTCTCGCTCTGCACTGAAGCTCCAGCCATTTGCAATCAAAGCGCAGGGCCATAATGCCGGCTGGCAGGCTGTTTTCCTACTAAGCTGAATGGATGGAATAAGCAGGGAGGATGTAGTGGCGTAGCTAGACATAATGAGAGGCAGGGAGCAGGGTGGGGGGAGTGCCTACGTGGGTAGGGGCTGGTGGCAACAGGCACCCATTGGTGCTGAGGCTCATGCTCTCATGAGCCATTGCATGATTATATTCATTAGGATGCGTGGTGCAAAAATTGTTCCCATTTGGGTGATTTAATGTTTAGAATAAATAAGATGTCATGAAGTGGACATTTGCATCTCTGTGTGTTAGTGTTAACAGGCTTGGCTGCATGCCATTTTGGGTTGGCTTGGTCTCATATATCTCCCTCTGTGTGCATTCTGGTATATAAAAGCACACTGTTAGCTTTTCAACTTGCCCAGTAAAAACACAAGCTGGAATCAGGGCTACAATTTTAAGAGGGAGGCCATGGCATTTACTGTTTATGTCAAAGATACGTTACAGCTTTCTGTATCTAAGCCACTACACAATACATGTGTCTAATACTTCTTTGTGGTTCATCATTAATAGTGATCCAGGGAAACCTCCATGATCGTATCTCCCATGGCTTTAGTACTAAAAGGCAACATAAGTCAGAAATTAAAGACACTGCAAAGACATTTGTTTTCAGAGTGAGTAAGAAAACCAGTACGTGACATTCTATAAAAAAACATCTGTGGTGCCTAGACCAAGGGAGCATGGGAAAGTATAACAGAGTCTTAAACCATTACAATAAAACCCTACTCTCACAAAACACAATTCACTTTATACTTAGCAGAAACTCTCATCCAAGACATTTAATTGGGATGATTGGTTTTCTTGACATTTTACATTATACTTTAGTTCAATCTGATGGTAATAGTATTTTTTTTTCTGCCTTTCTCTGCTCCTTATACATTCAGGTCATGTCCTCCACAATCTCTATGATCCCATATGGAGTCTTAGCAACATTTTGGACTGTTAAAGAGATCTGCTCCTTCATGGGCCAAAGTGTTGCTAAGACTCCACATGTAAGCCTGAAATATCTCTTTTGTGCACCACTAAAGACCAGGTCTGACAGGCATCTCCATACCAGTTCAACAATGAAAGTGATGAAGAAATTGTTGTATATAGAAACCACACAGATCTGATCTTAGCTGCCTCTTACCAGTCAAACAACATCTTCACTCAGAAGAATCTTAGAGTAGTGCTATAAGGGTGTCACAGGAGCATGGGCAAAAGTAATGACACAAAAGCAACTTTTATTTAAATAGTTGGATTCTGTATATTTGAATGTTAGATGCATTTTTTATGTGCAGTTCAGCAGCTAGTATTATTGTGAGAAGTGAGTAATAACACTTTTACTCATATATGGTACTTATATACCCATATATGGTGGTCCATATAAGGAAGTGAGTACTCAATATTTGCAAGTTAGCATGTGCCCTTAATAGTTACATGGTGAGTCATTGAATGGTGAGATCAGCTAAATCATATTTGGTTGAGAAAATCCCTTATCTGTAAAATTAAGGAATTGTCAAGCTTTCATAACAGATTTAAAAACAGGCAAAATCCTATGGCCATTGTTTGGTCAGGAAACAGGCTGCTGCCTGTTTAATAATCAGGTGGATTATTCAGGTCTTTGCATGGCAGATAACATCACTTACGTTACTGGACATTATACTTACTGTGACAAACTCAAAGAAAATATGTCTTGTGTTTAGACTCAGAAATAAAGCATGAAAGGAGCCCAAAGAAAAGAAGCACTAGTAAAAGAATTACAGGGTTTGATGTTTAGGACTGAACTCATAGCATCATCATATATGAGTAATGTTTATAGTGAATGATTGATTTGTTGGATTTGAATCCTCTGCTTGTCTCCCCTTCTGTCTCAAGATGAGACACACATGTGACAGCCAGCTGTCTCAGACCTGATGGAGCATGAAGCATAGATGGATCCAAGCACTCCATACCTGAGAATTTACAGTCCATGTGTTTTTTAAGTCTGGGGTGGGTTAATGTGTCCCTACCAATGTTGAGACAAACCTTACACCCTTGTGTAGATTGTTTCCTAGGCAGTTTTGCATTTTTATCTTTTAAATATTTGGAAAATTATTTAATTAATTTCCCTCAAAAGAACCTTCTATATTTTAGTATTGCAGTGTCTCTAAATGTGTTAAATAATCAAATTTGACTGATCTTTTATCATTGGGCACATGTTCTCACATAGTTATCCAGCTCCCAGCTCACTTAACATGCAGGAATGATAAAAGGAGATGCCACAATTAAGCCAATTATTATGTCAAGTGTCAAGTTTTAATGATAGTTATTGATCTTGTTATGGCAAGTTATCACAGCATACCAACCTAATTTTCAGTAAACATTGTGGGATACAAAAACTATTGTGAACCTCTCTTTCTGGCTAATGCAAAGGTTTATATTCTTTGTTTGTTTGCTTGGCACAATATGCATGTAGCTTGCTTTAATGCATAACCAATCTATGAAAAAAGGAACACTCTACCCCCAACATCTAAGTCTTGGTCTGGACTTGGTCTTGGAGGTCTGGAACACAGCTCTATAGAGCAGCATTAAGAGTTGCACCACAGTCCTTATCTGTTGCATTTACACCAATGTACTTGCATTGTGTATGTGTCCTTTAATCTCTTAGCCACTCACACTACTAATTCTGCAATAATGTGACAGAAACGGGCAAAAATACACAAAGAAATGTCTTGATAGCAGTTACAAATACACAAAAGAAATGTATTAAAATAAATAGTAAAATGCTGATGTCAGAAAATGTGTAAGATACATGTTAAGTTACATGTAATTTGTAATTCACAACAAAAAATAACTGAAAAACTTTTAACTATACTGCTTACTATAGACTAACAGCCTAGTAAGTCTGACATTTGTATATAAAATTAACTGAATTTAGAGAGGGGGGTGGGGTGGGGGAGAGGTTAAAAAAAATCAAATAGTAGAATCATATAATTTTAACTTATAGTTTATAGTTTGAATAGTTTTAGATTATATTAAATATAAATAAAATACAAAAATACTAATACAAATACAATGGTGATACAAATGACATCTAATATACAAATGATATGTTTTTCTCTCTCCAGTTAATAAAAATGTCAAAATACTCAAAACATAATTAAAAGCATATTACAAAAAGAATGTAATTAAAGTACTGCCCATCTTTGGCCTGTAAATGTAAAACCACTATACGTACAGTATATATACCAGTTAGATGTGTTAATTAGCATTTTTATATAACACTTTTTTTTAACAAAATATGACAGGCCTTTGCCCTGAAATCTCCTAAACCTGCTGCTATAATGTAGCCAGCCCTCATTTACAGACATTTTGCAAATCCCACTTTGATAACATCTGCAGGGTTTAAAATACTGATTAGACTGCTTAAATATGGATTGGGATCATGCCCATTGTTGTCTAAGGAGGTAATTCAAATTAACAACAAATTCTGAAAGGCCGTTAGACAGGCATGAATTCAATGGATATGTTCTATACCTGTTACAATATGATGCAAAGTTTCTTTTATTTGGCCATTGCATATTATTACCAGGCAACCTGGCCCTTCGTGGGTATGCCAACAATATGTGTCGATTTTCTAACCGAATTGATTTTCTCAAATCAATTGATTCTCTATTCTGAGCTAAAAACAATAATAACACTTAGATATTAGGCTGTCTTATGTGATAGCAAGGGAAATATATTAATGCTGTCAAACAAAAAAGGTTTGCTTGAGTACTATAAAATTTACAAAACTTACAAAATTAAATTACATTAAAATTTTTATGTTTGTAGCCCACTGAGTGCTTATTCATACTCATTTAGAGTACAAGATTTTAATACTCTTTCCATTACTGGCAAAGTATCCTTGAGTACCTCAGATACTTTAAATGCCCAAACATTGAATGATCAAACTCTCTGCCAGCGGGCTGCAAAATGAATGCTATATCTAATGTAGGCACTTAAAGTATCTTAAATGCAGTCAAAATAATCTGGTTATATAACCTAGCACCCAGCTCTTACATAATTCCAGTAAATCCTAGATTTTTAATACTCCATTCTGTGGTAACAAGAAGTGTAAACAAGCCAAGCAGGCTTATGGGTTTAAACTTGACCTTTGACCCCTCTGCAGTTAAGATGCACCATACTGTTTATTCCACTCAGATTATGCTTTCTGTATCAACTCCTTGTGTTCTACGATTTATATGGGCCCCTGGTGTTGTAGCCATGAAAGTGAATGCAATTTTCACGGTCTGATGCAGCTCACATGCCAGAGAAACCTACAGATGTGCAGCAGAGCTGGCAATGAGGAGGCAGTCACCCAAGACATGCTTACACAAGGCCATTGAGTCCTCCAGGGATAGGCAGAGATCAACAGGACCAACACTACAGCAGAGACTGGTTTTCATTTGGAGCGGAGTTTGCAGAAACATGAAATCATGTTAGGCCAGGGCAAAGAGATAACTTTGCTAATTCAGCTGGTTCAGGTTCCATTTAGTTGCTCAGCAGTCATCATTCCCGTTACTCTCATAAAGCTATGAATGCCAATTTTAGAATGGCTTTCAATTTCACAATAAGTAGGATGATGGCAAGGGGACTGGTTCAATTATAATGTAGTTCCTGCTGGTGCTTCTCCTTTTGCTCTCTGTTGTAATAGTTCTCTCTAGTGTAGCCTTATTTTAGGAGTATGCTATACAACAGGCACTCTTCAGTTTGTGTGCCAGCTTACATATATCAAACCAAGAAGTCATACTATTATACAAGGCTCCTTTGGGAGAAAAACTGCAGCATAACCAAGCCTTTAAGGCTAATTCTATAACATGTAAACATGCGTTCACATCATTAGAGGCCTCAGGTCTCAGGTGTGTCTCTTATTCCCCATGAGAAAAGAAAGCTTTTGTGCTACACTAATACTATAAGGTTTATCTGACACTTGATGCTTATTGGGGTTTTCTTTGCACTCTTTTAGGGGGTGAGGTGGGGTTTTGACTGTGTGTGCATGACTCACTGGCTTTCCCTCACTCAGCTGACATTGTCTTCAATTATGCCTTTATTAGCTTCCATCACTGTTCTGATAGTATATGTTGTATTCTGAAATATTTTAAGTACTGCCATGCAGGCTGCAAGAAAGCATATTTCTGTCATTCTTATTAAAGTACAAATTCTATTAACTGGTAAGGAGTTATAGTTTGTAATATCTGCTGAGGTTTTTGGTAAATCCAGGGGTGTAGGACATGAAGCAGTGTTCGCAAGGCACCGTAGGCACTCCTAAGGAGTATTTCACCCTCCCCTTTCCCACGAGTCAGCACTTTACCTATATGGGGTTGGGCTGAGGTGGAAAGAAGGGCACTGGGTGGTGTCTCGACACACAGTTGGTGCAAGCCTTAGATCAGCAGCCAACTAGGCAGCCAGTGCAGCGTTGTCAGAGGAGTTTAAGCAATGACCAAGCTCAGCATAGCAGTCCTGAGGGGCTGATGGGGGAGTGGAGCCTGTTGAACCAATTACTGTTCAACAGACCCTACAAGGCTGCTAGCTGGCTGGATGTCACTGGGGACAGCTACAAAGATGAATTCACTGTATGGCCTTGGTCACCCATAAAGCATGTGTCTGAACAACAGTGCCAAATGGGCTAAGCTTGTGTAGCTAGACTCAGGCAGTTCATCTCAATTTGGTGAAAAAGGTGTGAAAGGCGGCCTTTATAAGCAAACCAGTTGGGGTCCTGAACTGAGGTCCATTCTGCTTCATAGCAATCAATTTAGTAAGTGAACCACCAAACGCTCAATTCTAAATAACTCTTTTGTGAACAGCAAAAACGTATCTACCTGCAGGGAATTTTTAAACTGCATAATAATGTGTTATCCACATAGATTGACAGCTATTGTCCACAATACTGGAAATGAAGCTCAGCTTGTCATAACCTAACAGTTTCACTGCCAGAAATAATTCATTCTGTGGAATGTAAAAAGAAGGAAATGCAGAACTATATTTGGAGCCCAGTTTACCTAAGAAGCAATTAAAGTAATCAACAACAACTGCAGTGTTATTCAGTGGTAGTACCTTGCATAGCAGGTTCTGAAAAAGTGTACTGGCAAAAGTTTCAGATGGGCCCAAAGGTGAGATGATGAGAAACTTTTTTTCATTTAAGGTTAGCTATTGGACTCTGTCTGAATTACTAACTTTTCGACTTTTACAGTCAAAAACACAGTTGCAGTACAATACTGGGAATGCTAGAGTGGATACTTTTCTACTTTTATTTTTGACAAATGGAAGCTGCAGGTAAAGATGGTTCTGACAGTACACGAAAAAGGCAATGGCATTGAAGTAGAGGATGTCATCGACAGCTTATGTCATATAGAGCTTTGTATTGCTAGAAAGATGACCAATATATGAAAGGCATGTCAGTGAGCATAAATTACATGTAGTCACTCCTGGTATATCATTTTTGCAGTGTTTCATTAACTAGAGATTAGTTATTTTCGAGTTTCTTTGCACTCACATGGTGCTTGAGCTTAAGGGCCAATAAATCTAACCTCTATAAACCATGGGGATGCAGATGAAAGTGAAGAATTTAAAAAATTAGATAGAACTGAAATAAAATAAATAATTAAAATGAAATAAAAGTTGGTTGATTTAATCCATTAACCATTAAATACAGTGTTTAACAGAAACATTGATGCTGACTGTAACAATTTCCCTTAGGACAAGGCAAGAGGCAGAATGCATGTGCAGGGAGGTGGTTCATTAAATGAGGGAAACAATCATGGAAGGCAAAATCAACTGAGGCAAAGGGGAAAATGCAGAGGTAAGGTAACACATGAACGAGGCAAATGACAAGCCAAGGGTGATGACAATAATAATAAAAGCATAATACTGACACAACAGACAGACCAGACTTACCAAAATAACCAACAACCTAGAAGACAAAACACAAGGTACAAATAACCAGGACAATTAGGCAGTAAACCGACTCAGGTGAACATAGGAACAGGGAGAAACAAAACACGGACCGGAACGAAGGAGCAGACTAGGTGCGGCAAAAACAAAACCAAGGAACAGAGCAGGGATGCAAAGGAAAACAGACACGACCGGGAAACCACGGAAATAGGGACGCTAGGAGGGCAGCCATTCCTGACAGAACCCCCTACCAAAGCGCGCAACACCGGGTGTGCAAAAAACGAAACACAGGACTTGGACGAAGCACTGACGGAAACAGAATGGGCAAGACAAGGAGCTGGCACAGGAACCAGACTAGACACAGGAACAGACATGAGTTCAGGTTAGACAGAGAGCAGGAACCAAAGGGCTATAAGAGGCAGAGACAGAGCCAAAAGGAGGAGCTAGGGACGACAAGACCGGACTGGAAGCAGATGGGGAAACACATGGAGTAAGCAACGAAGAGACAGGTCCAGGGACAGGATTACTGCCAGGCTTAGTGGCAGGGCCCAGGGCACATAGGGGATCCAACACCAAACCCTGGGCTGGCACAGGAGTCAGGGCAGACCTAGGGACGGGAGTAGGATGGGGAAAAGCAGGTGGACTAGTAATGCGGTCGAAACGGAACTGATACGCAAGTAGGTGAAATAAGTTATCGACTACAGCAGGTTAAATAAGAGGAGTGAAATGAGGGACAGATGCAGGTGATTACTAATAAATGGGTGATTGTCAATTGTGGAGTGATTGTGAAGTCACAGTTGAAGGAACTTGCCAAGTCGCCTGAAGATGGTACCAAGATCTTAGGCTCACTGTCACATTGAATGTGTCTAGAAATTCCCTCCATACCCGGGATGAACTGCACCCCTCTGTCATAGACAATATCTTTCGGCAGGCAGAATTGGCAGAACAAATGCTGCCACAGGAGCATGTCTGTCTCTAGGGCTGTCTGGAGAGCTGGGAGTGGGCTAAAATGCATGATCTTGGAAAAGAGGTCGACCAAGCAGAGAACAGTGGTATTACCTTGTGAAAACGTGAGATAGGTTACAAATCAGGGCCTCTCCAGACTGGGCAGCAGGAGCAGATTGCCAGTGGGCAGAGAGCATGGGATTTTGCTTTTGGCACATATCACACACATGTTTGGCCACATCCCACTGCATATATAGTAGCGGGCTGTGAGCAGTTGTCTGGTGCATGTCAAGCTGGGCTGTCCAGTCCCCAGGAAGGTGAGGGCGCTCATGATGAGGGGAGTAGCACTGGAGAGGGACATATAGCCAGTGGCTAGGATATTGAAGACTGGGCTATGGCCCAATCAAGGTCCCAGTTCATGACCATGTAGCCTGCCTGTAGCCTGTCTGTAGATACTGCAGGTTTTTGTAACAGTAATGACTACAATGAGGTGCAGAGCACCATCCAGCCAGTTCTCTAAGGCCAATTTGACTGCTAAGAGCTCTCTCTCATCTATACCATAGTTCCTCTATGTTGGTGAGAGTTTCTTTAAGTAGTAAGCCATCTTAAGTTGGGGCCTAGTCTCAAAGCGTTGAGAGCATACTACTCCCACTCCTATATCAGAAGCATCCACCTCCAGTGTGAATGGCTTAGAGGTCCACCATATTCCCTGCCACTATGGCCACTAGAGTCCATGAGGTCAGAGTCTACTAGGGCTGAGAGAGAGAGAGCATCCCTTGCACATAACCATAGACAACAGAGAAAATGACAAGACAGCAGAAGGATTACTGCACATCCTATGACTGGGGGTATTGTTCTCTACAGCAGTAGGACAAAGCAGGCAGTTAGGGAGCTCATGGTTGCCACTTCCATAGTAGAGGCACAGGTGCAGCTGGGAGCTTAGCCTCCTCGCCTTGGGTGACAGGCGAGTGCTTGCCAGCTCCATGGGTTCAGCCTGAGGCAAGGTCTCGTGTGATGTTGGGGCAGATGTGTGTGGAGGTGAATTGCACTGAAGGGAGAGGTGTTTCTTTTCCAGGAGGTGGTCAAAAAGGGTGCCGTGTTCAATGATCTCATTCAGAGTATTCTTCTCCTCCATGCAGATGAGTTATGCCTAGAAGGCTCTCCTCAGGTTCTGCACAAACAGGTACACAGATGCCTCTTTTTTCTACTGGGTGGCGGATGCCATACTGCAGATCTCTAAGGCATACTCAGCTACTGAGCGGTACCATTGCTTGAGAAGCAGCAGGGCTCTTCCACAGGGACTAACCTGCCTTGGATGGTGAGAGCCAGGTTTCATCTGTCTAACGAAGGCAGGGTAGTCATGCCTTAGTGTTGAGTGGTGGTCACCAGCACATGCCCCAGGTCTCTCCCTGTGAGCTGGCTGATGATAAATGGCATGACTTGTCTTAATTCGACATAAAGGGCTGATAGGTGAAATATAGTCCACACTGTACTAAAAAAATCTGACCACCCTCTGAATCCCCACTGTATATCTTGATAGTGGCAATGTTGTAAGTCAGGGATTCTCTTGCAGAGGAGTTTGCTAGGAGATCCTCCATCCAGCTAATCATGCTGATATGGAGCTGGTGAATTTCCAGTTCTTGGTCAGTTGGCATTTGATGCTGTCATCCAAGTACTCTGCCTTGGAGGCTAACAACCTCCACCAAGGATGCCTCAATTGCTGTGCTGTCTTCTCCAGGCTTTGCATTTTGTGACATGTTGCAGACACAGAGCAAAACACAACTGAAAGCAACAGAGAACTGTTTTTAATGAAAAGTCCAAAAAAAGAAAAATACTGTAAACAGCAGAGTGGCAGACTCAACAGATGTCTGTAGAGGCTTGAATGCAAAGCACTGGAAATGGGCACATGTGGGACTTAAATAGGAGTAATAAAATGGAGGACAGGTGCAGATGATTACTACTAAATGGAGTATGTGAATGCAAGAGTGGTTGTAAAATGTGATTTTTGGTTCTTTGGCTGAATCACGACTATGGCGTAACATTTAGAAATTTGTTTATAAATTTAAAACAAAAAAGGCCTAACTCAAATAAATAGATGAAATGGGTGTTAGTTACATTTATTATGCAAACGAGGCAAACGAGTTTCAATGTATTTGCTATTTAGTTGAGGGCTATCATAGGCCTAAGGCTAAGCGCATCTGTGATGGGAGGCCAGTCTGTCAGCAGGAAGAAGATGTCCACTCCACTTCCCAATCCTTGGAGTATTGATTATGCGCACCTGTCCTCGCTAATTGTGTGTCTATTTAAACCCACAGGTACATGAAAACAGTGCTTCCCATTTGCTGACTATTCCTCAGCATCACTAGTGAACATTGCTGCGCTGCCTTCAACCAAAGGATTACTTTGTGTGTTTTGTTTATTTAGCTCTTCAGTTCTTTATTATCTATGGATAATAAAATGTGCTTCCCTGCAATCCCACCTCTTGCTTTCTCTGAGCCACTTGCGTCACAGCATCCAGATCACTATAAATCACCATGTTTATCTTTGGGAAGTTTATCTTTGAGAAGTATTATAGGTAAGGGAAAAAAAGATATATTTTAAGGTTAGATTTGAATACAGGGAGAGTTGCAGGTTGTTGGACCAGAGGGGGAAGAGAGTTCCAGAGTGGAGGAGCACATCTAGAAAAAGCACGATCACCACAGACGTGTAAACTGGAGGAAGGAACGGTAAACAGTCCGGCTTACTGTGGAACATCTGTGTGCGAGAAGGAGAAGATCAGACATGTATGAATGATCAAGGTTATTTAGGGCTTTGTAAGTGAGTGTGAGTATTTTAAATTAAATATGGATCAAAATTGAAATTAAATTTAACCTGGGAGCTATGTTCAAAGAGATACTTGCACATATCCATTTAAAAGAATTTGCTTGCAACATAACTGACCATTGCATAATGATTATAACTTATACACATAATATATTTAGATTCTCATTATTGAAAGTTCTAATGATCTTTTGTAGGGGAGATGTAATTAAAAAAAAGATTAATCTTAATACAATATCAATTATATAACAGTCTTTTCTTATCAACTTTAAATTAAACAAATAAATATACTTCCCTTTCCCATGTTCTACTCAAGAGCTAAGGGGTTTTGACCTCAGAAGCTGAATACACAAACAAATATTACAGACAGGACTATTGACGTACTTCCTATGACAAAGTGACTTTGAAGTTATTAGGTTTTCCAAAAAACCAAGTGGAAGTGCTAGTGTAACTGGAGGAAGACCACTCACTAGACTCAAGGTGATTATTTCTCTACTGATGGAGTAAGACTGACAAATTTTCTATCTTCTGACATTGGAAAAGTCACTATAAGTTTGAGTCTCTTGGAACCCCAGAGGAATAAGTACCTAAATCCACAGCTGCAAGAGCTGTCTGTATGGCACAGTCTGTACATTCCACATTATTTGGCAGACACAGTATGTGTGCTCCCTGGGACCCAAACCCATGACCTTGGTATTACTGGCACCATGCTCCACCTTCAGGAGCCCTATACAAAAAAAAAAAAAACCCAAAAAACCCCAAACTTTTGTTGTCTATGAAGAGTTTTTATGAATTAAGCAAGCTTAAAGATTCCAAAGAGCATCTCAATGACAATAAACAAAGTACTGCAGCCAGAACAAATATCAAGTGGATGAATTACTTGGAATTATTACCTGTGCGATAGACACTTAAGGAGCAAACAAGCCATTCAGTACATGATTATTTATATCATCAATTCCCCATCCAAGATTTCCTCTAAATTTCAATGGTATTATTGCACTCTTTTGGAGTAGCCGTTTGTGATTTTTGTGTTGGGTTTCAATTTAAAATTGCAATTGGAGTGGTTTAAACCTCATTAACACCAATCCTTTCAATAAAAATATTCGTCAGATCTTCCATTTTGCCTATAGTAATTTTTGACGCTCTGAGCAAATTCATAAGTTGCACCAACACCACCAGTGTTTCACTGCCTTCACCAATGTAAACAGTCAATTACAAAAAAAAATTGCATTTGTAAACTATAAGACGTAAGAAGTACTTTGCAGTGTGCCTTCACCTACACTGTGTCGAATCTGACTGACGCAGGACAGAGGAGCCCTGACGTGCACTAGGGCCAGTGATGACTGCTTAGGTAATTGGGTACGTGCTGGAGTCCGTAAGCCCATGAACGTGCATTAGGCTGATTGGTTTGGGCACGTTGATGAATTAACTTAGTGGACGTTTGACTGCTTAAGGACCTGTGGTAGGAATCCAGGTACTGTCAAGGAGCTAAGGAAAAAAGGTGCACCATTACAGGCATATTACAGAAGATTTCATTTTTTGATGCTGAATTGCATTTGAGGAGGATAAAATTAAATGAACACTATCCTGCTGGTTCCCAAGTACAATGTCACATATCAGTTTATTGTCAGCGATTGTTCAAAAGGGCACGTTAGAGTAATCTACCGCTCATAACTAAATGCGCTATAATTTATATTTGTAGATCCTGCGTCATATAAAATATGTATTGGAACGCAAGGATTGTAAATGTCTTCACGCAGGGGGTGAGCTCACTGAATTTGTAATATGTAACAAAGTGATGTATGATGGGGTCTTTAATGAAAATGACATGATACGTGTTCTGTTGTGTTATTAATTTCATTTTACTTTCAATTTCATCTTACACAACATATCTCCATAGCGGGTTTTACTCCATTCGCATTTTCCCAGAGGACAAAGGTGAGCGGTTTGGCATCGGCGCTTAAAGCGTTTGATTTAGTATACAATACTACATACCGACTTCAGAATGTGTATTGTCCAAGAAATGTTTGCTTTTGTTTTTATTCTGGTTTTAGAGGAACCTGCAAAGACAAAGAGGGTCTGAGTGGACGTGTTCTGTCGTATTTTTCTTCGTGTCTTCGTCTATACGATCACTGTACAATAGCACCCCCATTTCCTGCTAGACTGAACTGATTGTTTTGTCTGCATCTGTTTGGCGGATGCTTCTCCGGCACCTGAAACAAAAGAGTTTGCGTTATAATTAATTACTAGTCATCTTCCTGCTCCTACTCCTTTCTCATCCTGTGACACAACCAGACAGTACCAGACATACGCTGTTTAGGAACTCAGTTTCTTTTAAATAATGTAGTGTCATAGACATAAAATTCAGTTTAATACTCAAGTGAACGAAGGTAATTGCAGTAAATCTGGAGCTCTTGGGGGTTAATTATCCATACTATTCTTTTTCATGCAAATTTGGGCCTATTCCTCCCTTTTGGAGCATATCCTTTTCCACGATGCTTATAAGATGTCCATTATCACTTTTGCTAAGGCCTGTAACTTGCAGAAAGCTACTTGAGCTAAAAATAAAGTATTGCTCTATGAACGTGTAATTTTTTTTAAATGAGTTATTTAGGTTGAAAGCAAACAACTTTCAAAAGCTCTCCCACAGAAGTCGCCAAACAAGTGTAGTTAATTTTTTCAGTGATTTTAAAGATTACTGAAGAATCACCACAAGGCAAGATGTAACTGCCAGGATCTCATGACTTCAAACCAGTCGAACTGTTTAACCTTTTATTCAGCATGTTGGTCCAAACCAGAGCCCCAAAAGTTCTACCAGTGGATTGTAGGTATCCTTTTGATAGTATACAAAATACTAAATGATTGCTCTTTACAAAAGTTGATTTGGGGAAACAATAGTTACACCCAGAATTCTGTTTTTGGCTTTGTTTTGTAATTTTTACATACTTGATTTTTTTTAATAAGTTTGTTTTTATATATTCTAACTGTGCAAATACATTATTTTACTAGTTATTATTTAATTTCTTTTTTATGATTGCCTTCCACAAATTCATTCACCCACACGCTGAATCAAAACGGGAAAAGCGCTGCTCCCATCTACTTCTCAAGCGCAGCTCACGTCTGTCTGAAGAGTGTAGGAATGAAGGAAGTCACATCACGCGCAAGGAATTTTGAATACGAAGGCGAATTTAGCTGATATTGTAGACCTAAGTATGCTATTTCATTTATCGACGTAGATCAATTCATAGTAAAGTAGCATATAAGGCTTATTAATAGTTATTTTGACTGTACTGCTAATTTATGGATAGCTACGATTTTTTTGGTTCCTATGTGATGATCTGTAGAAAAAGCTAGATAAACATAATACATCTACAGCAAAGATTTAAGTTTTTGTGTGCTTGAAAAAGCGCAGTTAGCTTTTCGGTTTCCAGGAAATACAAAAATACAAAAAAGCCCACCTCATTTGATCAATTCCGCATTAAACACACCTCCTAATGGGGCGGCTCTAAACTCTTGCGTCAGCAAAAGAAAAATACATTGGATATTTAAGTTAGCCGGCCGGTCCCCTTAGCTAGATGCATATTTAAATCTCGGTCGAGAAATACTTCGGAACTTCATCATAAGGCAAAGAGATACGGCGACAAGAAAAGAAAGAAAGAAAGAAAGAAAGAAGAAGAACAGAACATAAGGGAGGAAAAACTAAACATAGATTTCCCCCCATTAGAATTACTCAGAAATTCAAGAAAGAAAATGTTTAAGGGCATTTAGTTGAGTCTTTTAGCGTTTAAGTATATACTTTACACTAGAAGAAAAGGTAAGCAGGTGTTTTTGGAATTATTGTGTAGCTGAACATTTAGCTCCAGACTTAGCTCGAACAATATCGGCTGAGACTTCTAGACCGATCTGTTGAAGACGGCGACATCACATCGTTAGCTGCCTCCAGACACTCCATGGAAGCAGACAAGGTAAAAACAAATGTTGTTAACCAGGACATGAAACGTTTATTTACTTATTAGCTAATTAGTTAACAAATTTAACTAGTTTGTTAGGGTGCTGGGGAAAATAACGTAAAACCAGCTGTGTCGCTGTGTATGTAATGTAACTTAGAGTTTAGAGTGTCTAAGTGAATTTAAGATATTCTGTGCTAGCGGGCTACTGCTTTTATAGCATTTTGTACAGCTACTGCTAGGTTAGTTAGCTAGGCTACCTAAAGTTGGTTTAAAGCAGGTAACATTTATTTTGTACATGGATAATGGCATTAATACTTGACTTATAGCTTTGGGGCATTTTTGGAAAGTCTGGTTAGTTGACAAGCGCTTGAGGGGATTATTGTTAATAGGCATGCAGCCGCTATTCTTCAACTCTTTAATTGAAATAAATTCGACCCAAGATCTGCCATCAGTTTAAAGTTATTCAATAAACTGGTCTATTCACTTACCTTTAGGTGACGGTGAGGTCGTGTTGATGCTAGATGCTTATCTCATGGCTCTCTTGTATTCAGTGCAGTGTTGTAGTTGCAAACCTTTTAGACTGACCGTTTAAAACCAAGCGCGTGCTAACTCAGTCTTTTCATAAAGTCTAAAGAAATAGGTTTTGTGTGTGGGCGTCTGGGCCATGCGATTGCCCAATATTTATATAGGAATGATTCAAATACAGTTTATATCAGGAGAATAATATGTGTGAAAATGAGTTTTACATTTAGCCTCATATTAATTAAAAGTGTAGATCGTATTTTCACATATGAATAGAGAAAATGAATGTATATTAATACCGTTCCCTTAAATCGATGAATTAAATTACCATACGGATGATTGCCCTTACGAAAGATCACTAGAATTACCATACATTGACAGGCTGGATTACATCAGCCTCATACGTGACTAGCAACACGTTTGATATGGCGATATGGCTAACCTAACCATGGTATCGTTCCACTGGTAAGTGGAACTTCCTTACTGGTAAGTTAGTTGTCTCTTCTTAGAACGAGCATATAGTTTTCATAGAGGATGACCGTGTCATAAAGAAACTTTTAATATTTTCAGTTATTTGGAATTAATTCAAGATGTGATGGGTGCTTTGTTGAGAACATATTTACATTTGGACTCTCCTCTTCCTCAGTTATGGCTTCAGATCTAAATTGTGCTTTACCCATATAAAGATAGCTCTATATTAGCCTTGTTAAAACACTGATCTCGACAGGAGGCTTGCTGGTGGACGTGCTGGGAAAAATGGAAGTGTCCTCGGGGAGAACAGCCTGTCCAGGCAGGGGATTACAGCTCAGCCACTGGGGTCACAGGCCCATTATCTTCCGATCGAACCAGCCAGTCTTTTTGCTCATGCTGGAGTTGTCACTAACTGCTCAAAGCACAATCCAGCAATAGCTTAATACCTCCAAATTGTGCACACATGTGCCTGGCTGTAAGATCACACTGCCAAGTTGCCTCCTGATTACCTCCTGTGGGTGGGGGAAGTGCTCCTTGGGTTGGATAGGCCTCTTTGTTATTTTAAACAGTAGATGCACCATGATGTACCAAGTGACACTGTGTAGCATCAGAAGCACTTGAGGGTTTGCAGGTGTTTTCTTTTTTCTTTAATGAATATAGGTTGTATGTATGGGGTGCTCTTATGGTCTCTCTTAATGTGGGCACAACGTCATTAGTTTGGGGCCCTCACCTCAAGATGAGTTAACTTTCAACAAAAGCCAGAAAGCCTGATGTATGACTTGATGAAACAGTCAGACATTTTATTTCTTAGAGAACTGGCTTTGTAGGCGTAATTCCATTTCTGCCGCTATGGGTTTTTTCCTTCACTCCTGCATGACCGTGCTTCACGCATGCACATCAACACTACTGCCAGGCCAGTTCACCATAATGAACACAAGTTAATATTTCAGGATTAAGCTGTTCCATTTAATCCAATTAGGTATTACATTAATGCATTTGCTTGAAAAAGTGGACACGGAACATTAGGCTACTTGTGTAATGTTTTTCAGGAAAGACAAGCTGTCATTTAAGGCAGCTAAAATGGGCATGATCCAAGCCATGGACATGGTTCTTTGATGTAAGCTCTGCTGTATGGAAATAAGGTATCATTGGTATAAACGTGGTAAAAAGCATTCCGCTCTTCAAGAAAATCTGGCACCCACTAGGCAGGCAGGGCTCCTAGGGTGTCTGCTGTGTCTGGAGAGAGGCGAGATTGGGGATGGAGGACGTGCCAACTGTGGTGTCAGACTCAGAGTGTGCCAGAGATGGAGGACAGAGTAGGTATGGGAAGAGAGCTCACATGATACTCTGTGCTAGGCCACTTTGCCCCCTGAGTGTGGAAGGCTCAACACTGCCGCTAAGCGATGTCCCTTAGTGGTACACACATCCTCTCCTTTGTGTTCAATACTTTCCGTCTCAGTGTTTAACAGCCTGTACCTTTTCTCCACTCATGTAGCTGGAATTAGTACATCTTATATTTTGTATAATTGTCATTTTTAGTAATTAACCATTCATAACTTGGACTAGAATGAATTAGGAAGCAGATATTAAGTTTTTTGTTCATATTTATTTTAGAAAATGTCTTTTGCCTCCACTTGTCTAGCTTGTTCATGAAATTGAATGGATCTGCTATAAGAATAAAAGAGGTATTGAAATTGTAACTATTCCAACACACCATATTCAGGCCCACATTGTCAGCTGCATACATGTACATGGTAGCAATTCAAGGTATTTAATGTTATAATATTCACTTTCTTCTTGATAAATGTAGTAGGTAACTTGCACTGAAATATAGAACTTTAATGCATTCGTTGTTAAATAGATTAAATCATATTTACTGGTGGCAAATCAGGCAGAGGGTGTTTCTATCTGGATGCTAACCTGTATTCCAACATGAGAATACATTTTTAAATTGAATTCTCATTAGTCTAAATTGCAGTCTGTCCTTTGTCCTTGTACGCAAATGCATACCTTGGGCAGGTAGCATTCCTTGTCCTTGTATAGAACAGCTCTGCGTCACCAACCAAGTGTCAACACTGCTTATTACTTCTTGCGTCCTCTGTGTATGAACATTGAGCGTTTCCATGTCGACTGTATCATATGACCTGGTATAAGTAAATTTATGCCGGAGCAATGATGAAATAAGAAGGATGTGGCCTATTCGTAGTATAGCCCCTGTTTACTTAAACTGAGAATGGTCAATTAAACCTAAGGACTTTTACTTTTGCAAATTTGCCATGCAGCCAATGTCAGTCAACAGCAAATTACAAGATAGAGGCTTTTATTTTGAGTGCTAGTATGTTTGATTTATGTACAGGATGAGTGATTGTTAAAGTGAATGCTGGTGTAAGCTCAACTTGCAGTAACTCAAAAACTGAGAGGTGTGCTCAAACAGAATTTTTGTATTCTTGTCTTAAATTAAGTGTGACAGAGTAGGCGAGTGCTACATCACTTTGACTCAGCCCAACACATGCAATTCCTGGAAGAGTAGGGGTTCATTTGCATACTTGTTTGGATTCATGGTATTGCGCTTGTCCAATAGTATGAACTGTTTCATGTCTTTTCCTCAGGGGAAAGTGTGGCCAGGCTTGCCAAAGTAGAACAATAAGACTGGACTTTTAAGAGGCTTATTATTTTAATTGAGTGTTACCTTTATACAGCTTCCATATGAGATCAGACCACATTGTGATAAAGCTAATAAACTTGGTTTTGTCATATTTAAAAAAAATGAATACATACACAAATTTGGTAATAGCATAGTTTTGGTAATGCGTTCAACACTTTCTGCCTTATTCTTACCTGTTATTTGAGAAAGCACACTGCCTATTGGCCAGAAAGCATGATCCCTTTCCATCCCCCAAGTTTCTTAGGAATTTGCAGTTGTCTACTGTAAACCACATTCCTGCTACCGGTAAAGGCTTGTGTGACTGCATCACCATCAGTTTCTTTTTTCATCTGACAAATGTGAAACTTTACAGTAACACCACAGTAGGGTAGATGGGGACAGGGGGGGAATGGGGATTGGAGGGCACTGCCATGATGTGAAGCGTTATCGCATTCCACACAATTGCTCACTACACTTGGAATGTTATATGTGTGTGGTGTTTTGCACACTGTGTGTGTTTGTGTGTGTGTTAGTCTGACTCTGTTGGAGAATGTGGGGGTCATAGGCTGGTATGTTCTGTACTCCTTTCCAACTCTGTGTGCATGTGATATTCAAAACTCTGGGCTTGCAAGTCTCCACGTGTGTTTAATGTTTCTTTTTGTGGGAGATGACCTTCTGGTAATGTTTAGATGTGACATAGGAATTTTGTAGATGAAAATGAACACACCCCTCTTACACAAGAGGAGAACTGACCTGTCCATATTTAGAATTCTCTATGTCCAAATCTCTCTTAAAGACACACACTCACACTCACACTCACACTCACACTCACACTCACACCCACCCACCCACCCCTACCTCCCATGAAATGTTTCTTTCTTCCTGCTTAAATCGTTCAGGAAAACGGGAAGGATGTAGTTAATTTTTAAGCAAAGTTGGCCTTTGTTTATTTGTTCATTTCAGATTTTTTATACTAAGAATTCAGCTTTGTAAATACAAATGCCAGGCCTTTTTATATGGAAGTGGTAACAATTTGTTACAAGTTTTTTTTTTCCTTTCTTGTACATTTGTTTAATTGAAAGAATGTTTCTTTAAGAGAACAGAATCTGTGTTTCTGTGTGACTACATCCTAGTGGAGCTGGTTAAACCACCTAGTCATGGACTGCATCACCTTTAGCACCTCTACAAACATGCAGCAATACTGGTTGACAGCCACCAATGGGTGTGTGTATTTCCTGTGACCTCTTTTGCCACTCAATGCTGAATTTTATAAGTATATGGGGGTGTTTTATGTTGGAGTATGAGATGTATGATTCCACTATGAGGTTGTGTTTTGGAAAAAGACAACCAGTATTTAGAGTACACTCTCTTTTGTAGAGACATAATTGTCTAGGGAAAATGACTAGACTGAAAAGTCTGTTTACAATTCCTCTGATATAGACACAGCACATCAGCTACAGAGAGCCAATCCCACTGATAAACCCTTACAGACAGCCCTTTAATGTAGCTCTTCAACACACACTCTGTGTATGAGTTCTCTCAGCGAGCCAAAGTGTAGGTGAAGCTGCCTGTTTAAGTGATCATATGAACTCTGTGGTACCTTATGTAAATAAACCAGTAACACTTGGATTTTAACAGCACCTCATCTGGTGAACAAGATATTTTTTGAAAAGAAGCTTGCGTTTTTAACATCATGTATTTGTTTACAGACACAAGTGAATACCAGTACTTTTTGTTATCCTAAACACACAATGTTTGTTGGGTTGTGCCATGTTAACTGTATGACTTCAACATCAAAAATCATTGTGAATTTGAGGTTAATGGTCAACCTGTATGCATTGTAAAGTTACTGCATGTTCAGTCTGTAAACAATAGAAAACTACTATATTTGGGCCCCACCTATTCTGCTAATGGAATGGAGGCATTATAGGGCCAGTGTTATACCTGTGTGGTAGTCTTCAGTAACACAATGGTTTCTAACCTGTGTTCAGAAATCTGGAAGCAGTTTACCTGTATTTATGTAATTGTTAGTTCATCTTCATCTTATCATGTTCTAATGCTAGTGTTTTTGTCTCCCAAGCCTTAGTATTGGGCTGCATTGGGTGGCATTTTCTTTTGCCCTGTTTTAGACTTGGGCCAGCAATCCCAACCCCTTGAGGTTGCATTGTTGTTACTCTACCTTTGGGCTACAGGTTTCAAGCTGCACTGGGATTTAATTCCCCTTACTGAGGTTAAATGCTCCAGTGTATTCTTATGGTTGTTTAGGTTCCTGGCATTTGGAAGAATCTCTGAACCACAGTACCCTATGCAATTCCACTTGTCAAATGTCCTTTATAATAACAGGAGTCCAGACAATGACTGCACTGGCCAGACACAATTCCTTCCCCCCATTAGGAGTGGGAGAAAAGATGTCCAAAGACATTCTAATTAGCCTTTCAAATTAGATTTGAAAATTTGAAAAACTTAAAATATACCATGGGTCATGTCACAGCTGTTCTACAAGTGCCTGGCCTTGTCTCTGAAGAGCAAATCTAATATCAGTACCCTTTTAACCACTCCATTGGATTAGTGACAACTCCTCCAGTACCTCTACTGATTGTACAACACACCACATTGCTTTACAATATTCTGAGACAGTACAAACCCTTTTTTTTTTTTAAACAAAATGAAATAACCGAAAATAAGCTACAGTTTGGTTTTTTGTTGTTGTTTATAGAATTTATCTTTTTAATATGGCTGATCTATTATATAGCTAATTCACAGAATCAAAATGTTCTTGGAAATTTGTGTGAGAGGATGACTCTTGGTTAAACTAAGATGGGTGCAGCTGAAGTATTCTGCCTGTGTTCATTCATTATTGTGATCAGCCATGAGAAGGAGATTGGGTGAGGGAGAATACTTGTTCAGTAAGCGCTTTCTTCTATGTTATAACAAGGCCCCGATTTCACCTTCCATGCTTGGCAAGCAGCAGTGTCTATAGTATATTGTGTCCATCTTAACCTGCCAGGCTATTGTGTCCATTTTACAGAGACCAGGCAATAGTGATTGAATTACACTTGTTTGGTTTTAAATCTGGAATTAGGAAGAGGCAGTCAGGATAGCTATACCAGCATTTCCTTAACGTTTTAATGTCTGTTTTTTATCTGTTTGGAAAGAAAGGCATGTTTTATTAGAACTAGATCAGATTTCACCCGTCATACAGTATTTACTCAGTCTAGGAACATGCTTGTTGGCTGTGAGTGATGTATTGAAAGCATGTCTGTTTTAAATGTCAAAGTTCAAAGATTTTTGTGTATTGCCCGATTTTCGCCCTAAATGGGTAGAATACATTTTTTTTCCTGAGTAATGAAACAGCCTTTTGAAAGAGAGAAATGGAGAAAAAATAAAAATAATATGGGTAATGCATTTTTGTTGTTGTTGTTGTTGTTGTTGCTTTTATAATTTGAGCAATATAAATTGTATCTTCAATGTGAATAGTATATTGAAGATTTCATTTAGCATTGTTAAATTGTTAAATGCCTTCTCTTTTTTTTTTTTTTTTTTTTTTTTATTGCTCCCTGCAGAAACTGACCTTCCAGCTGATGCTGGCTGTGGGAACAGCTGTGATTGGCTCACTGCAGTTTGGTTACAACACAGGTGTCATCAATGCACCCCAGAAGGTGAGCATTAAGTACATCCCCCCCCAACACGCACACTTACACACACACCTTTTTCCAAAGAGCACATGTACAGTCATGTAATGCTGATCCCCAGAACAGGATGAAGGAGAGAGAATTTTAATATATAGCATTTTTGCCTTTATGCAGGACTGTACAAGAGGACAGTACATATCCAATCACATATGTGAAGGGACACATTCTACACAAACACACATGCTACAAGGAAATGTAGCACTCGTATGACTGTTATAGGTGGTTATGCTTTTTTTTTTTTTAATTAGTCAAAGGGTCTGTTAAAGAAGCATTAGTGTTCCCGTTTCAAGCTAGCCAGGACTGTGTGTTCCTGGTGTCAAATAGCATTGTAATGGGCCTATTAAACTCCAGCAAACCAAGTTTAGTCATGCAGAGGTGTGGTGATTATGGACAGACTTATCAAACCTATCACTGACCAACCCCTCGACCAACCCCTCGACCAACCCCTCACGACTGCAGAACACTGCTGTAGCAAAGCAGCTCCAGTATACTAAGGCATTTCCTTAGTATGTTTTACCCTTTCCTATCTACAAGGGCACTCTTTTCCTCTTGTCCTCTTATTGTGCTTGCTTCATGTCACCAGTAAGAAGTAAATATAGGGCAGATATTACAGCATTTTGCTTGATCAACTTTAGTTTCTTGCTAGAGTTCTGCATCTAAAAGATTTAAACAGAGGTAGACATGGCATTTAGTGTGAGATCTGTTCAGCAGTGTAGTTGCTGTTCCACTGGGACACACAGAAGCGACCCGCTAACCTTGGAATGGTGTAGTTTGTTAGTCTTTAGAGGAAGCAAGGGGGGCAGTGGACAAGAGGGCTGTTTATGCCTGAATGAGGCCCTGCTAGCACTGATATAATGGACCTACTGTAAGTTATCCACACGTGCACACAGTTTTCGCCATGGCTTTACTCGTGGTGACGTTGCCGAGTGAGAGTTACACTGGTTTTGTTCTGGGAAGGAGAGCAGGGAGAAGGACTGAATGGATACTCACATCTGCCTTTGTGAGTGTGTCTCTCAAAATTTCATTTTACACAGAACCTCCAATGACTCCAATTACGCTGCACCTTCCAACAAACATACATACACAACCTTCTCAACACACGTGCACACATGCACAGAAACGTAACAAGAGAAAAGCCACAAGCAGAGTTAAATATTTACTATGACGACTACTACTGAGCCACAGGCAAATCAAAAACATAATGGTATATTTTCATGTTTTCATTTTTGCTAAATGTATATCTCTCAACTGTTTCTTAGATTTTAACCGCCTTTCAAAATGAGATCCTGTAAAATGTGTTGAAATTATAATCTTTTTTGGCCATCTCTGGATTTGTTCTGGTTTTGTAATCTTCACATGTCCTGGTTTACTGTTATTGACACCTCTTTGGTCCTCCTGTTGCAAAAAAACTGAGCAGACACCCTTCTATGGGTCCCCTGAAACTAGAAAAAATGGATGTAATTCTTATGTGCATTGTTAGTTCTGTTTGCATAGTGTCATGTTTTATGAGTGCACTGTATAATGTGTGCTGGGGAACATGTCCCCGACAGAGACACATGACACTAGGTAGACATGCACAGTAGTTTGAATTGTGAAAGAGAGGTAGGTTACCTTAGAGGATAACTTGATTAACTTCCAAAATGCCGAAACCTGATCTGAAAGGTTGGCCTGCTAAGCCTCCCAAAGCACACAGCACAACACTGCGATTCCACTATTATCCAGGCCATGCAAATATGTATCCACACTACTTTCAGGCTGTTCTTTCATGCTGCTGCTACAGGACTTTACATTTACTTGTACTATGATTGATTGGGGATGTATCAGTATAGAGTAAGTGTGGGAGTGAGAGGGAGGGTTCAAATTTCTCTACGGGGAGTTTCTGCTCGTTGTGTAGGGCTGAGTTGTCAACACTAGCATGGCACTGGGGCAGCAGGATTGTAACGTGACTTCCCTTATGCTGTGTTTTTATTCAGTAACACAAAGGCAAACACTTTACCAACAAAACACAGAGTTTATCGCCATCTGCAGGACCAATGTAGCCATTGCATTTGTATATTTCTAGTGCATTCAGGTGGAGCAGAATGTCCATTTCAAGGCAATACCCAGAGCTGTTCGCACACATAATCAGTATTTACATAATGTATTAAGCAACCTCTTCATTAGGTAGACAATAAATTATTCAGTGCTAGACCACTCTTATAAGATCATCACCTTCAGAGCAATCAGTAAATGCAGTGTACATATTCTTTCACTATCCCAGTACATGTGCGTAACCAATCACCAAGGTGGAACCCATGACCTTGGTGTTTGTGTCATGCTCTACCTATGCTACAGGGTGAGCTACAGGAATACACTTACCACACCCCTAGATAAGGGTGATTATTTTGGAGGTATAAATGTTGTGCTTTTTTGTTTGTTTTGGGAAAAACAATTGAGACACTTCATGAGGTGTGTGTATGTGTGTGTATGTGTGTGTATGTGTGTGTATGTGTGTGTATGTGTGTGTATGTGTGTGTATGTGTGTGTGTGTGTGTGTTTTGTAGATTATTGAGAGCTTCTACAATGAGACATGGTTTGACCGGAATGGGGAGCCCATCCCACCCTCTTCTCTCACCTCGCTGTGGTCTATTTCAGTGGCCATCTTCTCAGTGGGCGGGATCTTTGGCTCTTTCTCTGTTGGGCTCTTTGTCAACCGCTTTGGAAGGTAAACTTAATATACACTGAAACCCACAGGCTCTTATTTACGCATTTAGAATTGTATGATGTCTTGAACAATTGGTATACTGCACAATTTAATGACCCTGCACAAGATTATAGTTAGAGCTAAAACAGCACTTCCAATCTCTTCCTCTTCCTCTGCCTGCCTACAGGAGGAACTCCATGCTCTTTGCTAATGTGCTGGCCTTCATTTCGGCTGCCCTGATGGGCTTCTCTAAGGCGGCTGCCTCGTGGGAGATGCTGATCATGGGACGTCTAGTGGTGGGGCTCTACTCGGGCCTCTCAACTGGCTTTGTGCCACTGTATGTGGGCGAGGTGGCTCCCACCGCCCTGCGAGGAGCCCTTGGCACCCTACATCAGCTGGGCATCGTCATCGGCATCCTCGTGGCACAGGTGCGCCCCAGACACTGCTGTAGCCACATTGGAGCTGAAGTTCAAACACCCGCGTTACACTTGTTTGTGTTTAAGCATTCTAATGGCATAGCTGGTGCATGGAAGAATAGCAAATGTGGGAATTTACACACGGTGCAGTATCACCTTCTCCATAGCAGATGCTCATGGTGACAGTTATTTAAATAGACATGAGTTGTCTATTGGAAGAGCCGAGTGTGGGGCGTGACTGAAGTGGTTGGTGTGTTTGCAGGTTTTTGGCCTGGACGTGATCATGGGCAATGCTTCGGCTTGGCCCTGGCTGCTCAGCTTTACCTTTTTCCCAGCACTGATACAGTGCATTCTGCTGCCCTTCTGTCCAAAGAGCCCACGCTACCTCCTCATCAACTGCAACGAGGAAGACAAGGCTAAAGCAGGTCAGACACTTGCATACATACTCATATACACCTTCCAACACACATCAGCCAAAAAACCACTGTACTATATTGAATATTTGTAATACAAGTACCAAATCTTCTCCACTGGTATTGTTTCAGAGGATAACACTTTGTGTGTGTGTGTGTGTGTGTGTGTGTGTGTGTGTGTGTGTGTGTGTGTGTGTGTGTGTGTGTGTGTGTAGCATTGAAAAAGCTACGTGGCACCTCAGACGTAAGCGCAGACATGCAGGAGATGAAGGAGGAGAGCAGGCAGATGATGAAGGAGAAGAAAGTGACCATTGTAGAGTTGTTCCGCTCCCCACTCTACCGCCAGCCTCTGATCATTGCCGTCATACTGCAGCTGTCCCAGCAGCTGTCTGGCATCAATGCTGTAAGTACACACACACACACACACACACACACAGAAGCATACAGGCACACGCACACATTTAAATTCCTGTTGAGTGAAAAATGGCCCGTTCTACAGTCTGCTAAGACCACCAAAGGAAAGCTCAATTTAAAATGTTCCCATAGGAGAAACCTGATGGGATGTAGATTTTCTGTTTGGCTGTGTAATTGTTACTGTAGTGGTGCCATTATATTAACAATTTAGGCTGATGGTGTTATCTGTGCAGGTGTTCTACTACTCCACCAGTATCTTTGAGAAGGCTGGCGTGGAGCAGCCTGTGTATGCCACTATTGGGGCTGGAGTGATCAACACTGCGTTCACAGTGGTATCGGTGAGTTGCATGCAAGCATAAAGCCTGTGTATTGCAATGCAAAAATTGCAATGCAAATGTGCATCTGTGTTAAGTGCATGTCATGGATGTAACTGTTGTTCTGCCTTCTCTCCTGTAGCTGTTTTTAGTGGAGAGAGCCGGCCGCAGGTCACTGCACTTAGTGGGACTGCTGGGAATGGCAGTGTCTGCCATCCTGATGACAATAGCTCTAGCCCTGCTGGTATGCTGACACAAACACATTCATACTTGCATGTTCCAACCTGCTTCTCAGTAGGGGTTTTCTTTTCGCCTTTGGTGAAATTCAGTTGTGTCTCTGTGTGTGTGGTGAGAGAGCTGGGGTGGGGTTTTGGGGCAGGGTGCAGTGTACATGTTGATGGGTGTATGATATAATGTATGCTGTACCATCTAGTGTTTTTATTGATGTTTTTGTCCTCTGCCCCTCTCATAGAACCAGCTGCTCTGGATGTCATATGTGAGCATCATAGCTATTTTTGCCTTTGTGGCATTCTTTGAAATTGGCCCGGGTCCCATCCCTTGGTTCATCGTGGCTGAGCTGTTCGGCCAGGGCCCCCGGCCATCTGCCTTTGCTGTGGCTGGCTTCTCAAACTGGACAGCCAACTTTATTGTGGGGATGTGCTTTCAGTATGTAGAGGTGAGGCACATTATCATTGATCTGGTCCATTGATGAGCCTTTGATGATGTTTTTATTCAGATAGATAAGGAAAGAACTGGATGACCCTCTCACACAAGTTCTCTCTCTCTCTCTCTCTCTCTCCCCCCCCCCCCCCCTTTCTCGCTGTAACAGGCAGTCTGTGGCCCATATGTCTTCATCATCTTCACTGTGCTGTTGGTGGGCTTCTTCATTTTCACCTATTTCAAGGTCCCCGAGACGAAAGGCAGAACGTTCGATGAAATCTCTGCCGGCTTTGCCCAACGAAACGTGGAGAAGTCCCTACCTGAAGAGCTCAATGCTCTGGGGGCAGACTCACAGCTCTGAGCCCCGCCTACTTCATTCCCTCGCACTTGTTCACACAACTACTGAAAGAGAAGCGCATTGGCCATGGAACAGATGTGGTTCCCTCTCTGCACCCATCTGTGCAGGCCTGATCTGCTGCCCCCTTTAATACATGGACTTTTGGACATGGGATTTTAACTTCTTCTTCTTCTTAATTTTTTTTAAGAGATTAGAGTTTTAAAGTTGGATTAATATGTACATAAACATTATTTTCATTTTGCTTTTTCATTAAATTTGCTACCTGACTTGTCTATGTTTAGAATGAATTAATTTTCATAGTTGGTTCTTGTCTGAGACTGTTGACTGGTAAGCCTCCAGCAGAATACTGTTATCAAGGCTTAAACTGCTTTCATTCAAGTTCACCGACTGAAAATATGTAGTGAATTCCCGTATTACAGATTAGCTGTAACTATAACTGTACTTTTAACTTTGGTGGTTAGACATTCTGACTTGTTGTATCTTGTAGTGATCTCCAGCCCTCCCTACACAGAGAATGGGCATGTCAAGGCCAGAACTACAGCACTGCAGGCAGTCGAGCTTTCACCCTTCAGCCTCCTCTAAGACTTTCTAAGAGTAGGTGTATAGAGATTAGGGAGAAGTGTGCAGTGCTGTAGCCAGCCAGGACTGGAGTCTTCAGAAATGTCATTGGCACTTCTATTTAGCAGTTCTATTTATTTCACAATTTGTTTTTTATACATTGCTGGATAAATACAAGTTTATTTCAATAATAATTTTTGAATATGCTGTTCTATTCTGATAAATAATGTTTTAACTGCTGTCTCCATAAACTAGCCTAAAATTCTTTCAATTGCACTGAAACTGACAACAAAAATATATAAATTATTTAAATAATGTATGTCCACATAATGTTGAGTTACACTATATAGCAGTACATGATGCATACTGTATGTCATTCAAGAAATTTACAAGTGAACTTAAACGGTTAACACTTTACTATCAGTGCATTACTAGGAGACCAGCTCAGCACTAATGACTAATAAGATTCAGTACATTTACAGAATAAAGATTAAATATTGGGGAACTAAATTTTAGCCAGCATACTTCCAGCATACCAGCATCATCCATGGTATAAGAACCCTAAAACAAAGTAGATTTCTAGAAAGAAATTTCCACGACAACAGCTCTAGAACACCTGTAGAAAGAAAATTCCTTGCTTTGCATCTTGAGGCTTCAGGCCTGAGGTGAGAAAGGGACCAAAAGTGGGACTCACTGTTGTGTGAGACCCATCAGCAGCTTCAAAGAATCTAGCTGGATAATTTCAGCCAAGCCTTGTTAAAGACAGCACGAATGCAGATATTGAATTTGGTAATCTTGTTTCCGTTAAAAGGGAGTTTTGGAGTGTTTTACATGCATTTGCAGCCTAAAGCATGCTGTTACAGGTTTGTCCTTACTTTGTGACACTTTGACTTTATATGCAGACCTCATTATAACCAGCAGAACATGGATTGCCAAATTTGGTAATAAGCAAGAAAATTCCTGTTACTAAAGAAAGATTGAAAGTGGCACTGATCTAGTTTTGCTGTTCTCGGCTGTGCACCCATTCCCACCCTAGTGATGAGCCAAAGTTTGATGTATATTATTTCAGGCAAGAATAAGAATGACTGACTCATAATGAGTTCTGAATTCATTATTAGTTCTCACAAGGCCAGTATCAGGGTCTCATAGCATTTATGTAATCAATGGTGCATAGTTGGTGGCATGTTCCATTATTTTCACACCAACACCCCAAAGCATTCCAGGGATTTTCGAGAGCATACATTGAGCGTGTTTGTATATGTAAGCTTGTTTTACTTCTGTTGTCTTGCACATGTATAGGGCTGTATTAGTACAGTTGTATGAGTGTTTCCACCAATGTCCTGTTGCCATACCTACGGCTTGCCTCTGTAAAAACACATTTATTACAAACAATTTATTATTGTATTATTGCACATGAAACAAAATGGAATGAATATATATATATATATATATATATATATATATATATATATATATATATATATATATATATATATATATTAAAAAGGTGAGCTCATTATTGATTTTAAAGTGTTAAATATGTAAATAAGAAATCTAAACATCTGTAAAGCCTTGTAGTTTGATTGTTCATTTCAGTCTTTTGTTTTCATGTTATGCCCGCTTGCCTTTTTTTCTTAGATGCATTGTCATAAAGTGGTCAATACTGTAGGTGTAGGATTAGATCTCTTTTGTTTACTGGTAAATAATATTGTGTATATATATTAGTTTGTCTAATTTATTTAGTTTTTACTTTAGTGAAATGGGGATTTAGAAACCTACATATGTGGTGGTAAATAAAGAAAATGCTTATTATTTTTGTTTTATTTGTTATTGTCATCCCCCTCTCAGTGCATTTTGCTATGGAATGATTCTTTTTGTAAGATACTAGGATGTGTCAATTAAATACTAATAACGTACCGAGCATTCTGAACATATGGAGGTGTGGGACATGTTGCTACAGCTCGGCGCACTGACCCCTGATTCAACATTAACCCTCAACAAGCCTTTATTTAGAGGAGAGAGGAAGACAAGTTCTGGTGTGTAACAGTAAAACCTTTACAAATCGTTAGCCGAATTTACGGCATGGCCGTATCTTGGCAGGATCGGTAATGTTTAGTTCTTTGCTTATCGGGATGGTGGCCTGCAGTTCTTTGCTTGTCCTCATGGTGTCCGTGTATACCAATATGTTCTACTTCAGTATGATGACTTATAACAAGATCGTCATACAAATACAAATAAACCTGACTAGTAGGCCAAGTACTGAGAAATAATGCAGGTAATCTCTGTAACGACATAAACAAATATTTTATTGTAGATTTAAGAGATTTTATATACAGGTAGACCCGTGGCTCTTATAGAAATCATATTCAGTTAAAACATCAAACTATAAGATTTACAACACAACGGTCACCGTGTGACATGATTTACTAAAACGAAGAAAGAAGGAACTGGTGGAATGTTTCTCCTTTACACAATTGATGTATTTTTTTTCAGAATCAAAATACATTTTATTTCACCAGGTATGTGTTCCACATATGAGGAGTTTGCTTTGGTGACTGCACACATGGGTAACATAATAAAGAGTCTGAGCAAACGCAATTGACTGTTAAATACTATACCCTTATTAAAAGGTTTTATAATTAAAATAGGAATAGCATAGATATATCAAGTTATCAACCATCAAAGTCATATAAAACTATATCTACTAGAGACTAAAAAACGAAACTTAATTCAAGGAAATTGTGTATAACGTGATCCCAACATCGCATAAAGTACCATGTAAATAGCATGCTAATATGGAATAAGAAATAGCGGGGTGGGGCTAATAAAGACTTAAACGAAGCTCCTCAATGAAGCTGTCTATTAAACCGATTCAGATTTGATCTAAACTTCTGTCACTCAAATTCCATTGATCACAAAGCTTCTTAATATCGGACAGTTCGATAACCCCGCAATTAGTGTTTCATACCGATGTACATCAAATTTAATCAGTGCAGCAGTGGGTGAGCGGCGCTATAGCAGATCAGAAGGAAGCGAGATATCAGCTCTAATGCTGACCGGAAGGACCACAGGCTCGAAGCGGCTCAGTGTTCTTGTCTGCTAGAGACGGTACAGAAAGTCGTGCTCCAATTTCAAACACCTCAGAAATACAAGGGAAGGTAGTTCAGAAGCCAACGTTTTAGCGGAGAAACTGACCATGTTGGAAATGCCAGTGCAGTGCATAGGGTTTGGATATTGTATGGAATTATCAATATACAAAAACAATAAACCACGTGAAATGAAATAAGAGCTGTTTTTATCAGTGGTCTGTTGAGACCTTTGTAAGATACAGTTACTGTACTGATTAAAGTTATAAAGGATGGAGACAGAATTTTTTTTATGTGATCTCAATAACTGTTTTTTTAAGATGTAGTGTATCCTGCACTTAAGGCTCTATTAGTAACAATATTTACAGGACTTGACTTTAACTACACATTTCACAAACACCCAACTTCAACCATACTGGGTTTTCATTATTTTAGCACCATTGCTATTGGGCTTGCCAAACTGATTATAAGCATTATGCTACAATTACATGAGACTATTAGAGCTTACAGTGTTTCAGTGATTTTTTCCCCCCCCCATGATTTAGTGAAAGAACATTTTGGACATAATCCATGGCACACACAGAGGAAAAGAGCCCACTTCTCAAAATTTGATTGTCAATAACATGCTGCTGTTACCAGGGCAACGACTGTGTGTCTGTGGATACCCAAGCGGTTATGGATAGATGTGAAGTCACTTCAAAGAGAGCTTTGGAGAGCACATAGGCAGAAGTGATATCTTATGATCTGACTGCCCATGTGGATATCATGTATGCAATAAAGCCATTGACCAGGTGTATGGTTTATTAATTGCATCAATATAAGATTTATTAGATATCTTTCAACAGCGTTTCTGGGGTAAACTTTTTTTAGACGAACAATATGACTTTGGTCACTTTGGTACTTTCTAACTTACCCCTGTATCATAGCACTGTGCACCGAAAGGCTATTTTGTACAATCACCCAGTTACAACCAACCAGACACAAAGGTTTTCTCTTTCCACAGGAGAGTTTTTCAAGGTCACACCCACTTCCATGGCCTTAATCAGATGTGTAAGAGCTCCACCCACAGTGTCATGCATATGGATGTTTTAGTACATGAGGTGGTAGCAACCTTGGGAACAGAGTAAGGAGGAGAGAAACAATCACATACACAGACACTTAATGAGTGTAAGTCTGAGGAAAAAATGTAGCATTTCCCACAAGGACTCTGAACATTTTAATTTGCTGCAAGGACACCATGAGTGCACAGAAAATATATTTAATTGCATTAAATCCTTTCTAATCAAGCTGTACACTGAATTTTAATCGAGAAACTAAATATAGGGTGATGGAAAATGTCTAATAAATGACGAAAGTGTCTCTAGGTGTAACACTAGCCTGAGTGCCGTTGGGCGTGGAACAGGACGCTCAGACTCCCTCGACGGTGACAGTGACATTTATTTACATACAACACAGACAGTAACGGTGGCACTCATAACATTCACAGATAACATAACTTTATAATAGGCACGGATAACTCACATGAAACTGAAGACGATATACATAGGCATTACATCTACACAGACATTCAACATTACAGGGCTACAATGACCAACGGGGAGGTGCACACTGACAGTGGTTTAAATAGACATACAAACACTTAACGTCTTAAACCCTGTACAGATGTGCGCCCTCATGGAGGGTGTTGCTACAAACAAACAAACCCCCTGCACGCAGCAGGCCATACCACGTGGCTCGTGGGGGAGGAGCGGTCCATAACACTAGGTATATTATGTGTGCATGTATGAGGAAGAGAGAAACAAACAGAGAGAGAGAAAGAGTGAGAGAGAGAAAGCTTTGGCTCCTTGGCCTTGAAATACCTCTAAGCAGACTGTTCATTTTGTTCTATTGAATCATACTTAGAGATTTCCAAGAAGTTGGGCAATACCAACAAAAATCATGTTATTTCTGTGGGCTAATGAGAGATAGCAAGTCTGTAATTCCTCAGGCATAAAAGGGGGTTTTCTGTATTAGACTGTTTGTGTGTCTGTATATGCCTCTGATCTAGAGTGACAAATACAGACTGTGGGCTTACTGCTTGGCTCATCTTGGTATGCTTCCTATGGCAAGTGTTTGTCAAACTATCCCGAGTAGTGAATATTGATGATTAGAAGGATGGATGGATAAAAAGATAAAAAATAATGAGAATATATGATAAGTCTAAATTCATAGCAGCACATAGACTCATTAATGTTTATTCTTTGATTGAAGGAAAGACAAGGGAAGATAGAACAAAACAGCAGACTGAAAATAAGGGTCAGGGGGTCATTCTTCAAGAGTGGCTCTGGTTTGTCTCAGTCTTGGTCCCTGTGAAAGACTATGGTAGAGTGATGTTACTCACAGTTGCCTTTCATCACTCCCTAAAGTCAGTATGAACAGAAAACAGTTTTTGTTTGCACCTAGATTTGCAGATTCACATATTAACAGAACAAGCTGTATCCATAATATATGCTCATAATTAACATCCAAAATATATAAAGTTACATTTTATTATTACAGCAAGTAAGAGCATATTTTTGGCAACATCAATGTAACATTAATGTCTAGAAAACTCTATATTACAGGAAAAACAAAAAACAAAACAAAAATGGAGACTGAATCAGTGCTAAGAAGAAATGGATATGTTATAGCAAAGAATCTGAATGTTCTGAAACTCATACAGGGAGAACAGCAATGTGTCAGCCCTCTCTGTGTGATCACACAGCGTCTAGGCATTTCCATGGTACCTTAGGTGTGATCACAATGTGTGTCTGGTCATCTGATTCAACTGTCCATCTGTTAATCCTGGTTTCATTGCATAAACACACTCACACACACACACACACACACACACACACACACACACACACACACACACACACACACACACACACACACACACACACACACACACACAAAACAACAAACATTATAGAGTGAAATGAGTAGCTAATTAGAAATGACTATGCCATTAAAATGCAGAAAGTCACCTTTAATTAAAATTAATTTACAGGCATTTCTTCTGAACTGATGTAGCCATCTTATTTCAGTAGGGCAAAAGTAATTAACATAGAAATGAACAATCTCATTTAAAACTGTCATGCTTGATACTTTTTTTGTTGTCTGTGAATCACAGACATTGCTCGGTATCTAGCTATCCTGCTGAGAATCTGTCAGGCCCTCTCCTGTTCCCGCTTAATAAAGAGGGTTTTTTTGCTTTTAGTTTTATCAATGAAATCTATGCTCAGCTGGCATCAAATTGGGTCAGTTGGCTTGTTTGACAATCAAGAACATTCCACTTTTGGTCTTGAAAAACCTAGGTTTTTCCAGTATGTTCAATGTCATTGTCTTGCTTTAGATTAATCCTTATCCAATTAGTTTTGAGGCATTTAGTTGGATCTGGACAATTTCAATGTTACTATGCACTTCAGAATTCACCCTTCCAATGTCCCTTGAAGTGACATCATGAGTAAAGACATCATGGCAGCCATACCTGCCCAAGCCATGATACTAACTCCACCATGTTCCACAGGTGAGATGAACATTTCCATTTCCTCACACTTTCCTCTATCCATCCTTTTTATGCCAGCTATTCTTCATTCTGTTAATTTGCATGACTTTAATCTCAAACTTTTGCATGTACCTTTGTACAAACTGTGGTCTTTCTCTTGTTAGGGTTATGAGTGATGTGTATCTTGTGGTAAACCCTTTAAGGTAATGCTGGTGAGTACTTCTCTTGTACATCCTGGATAGTGTTGTGGATCAGTTTAGATGAGAATGGTTTGATTCTAAAAGTCCAATGTATGAGAACAGAAACTTGGGTCCTTCTCTCTAATGCTCTTAATGAACTTTGTGTGTGTGTGTGTGTGTGTGTGTGTGTGTGTGTGTGTGTGTGTGTGTGTGTGTGTGTGTGTGTGTGTGTGTGTGTGCGCGCGCATGTGTGGGTATGGGTGTGGAGGTGTGTGAGCGTATGTGGGGGTTGTAGGTGTGTATAAGTTGGGTATATGTGCTAATGCATGTGTTTTTCAGCACTCTAAAAATATATCTTTGAGCATATGTCCACATGTGTCTTCTCCACATAGTGTGGTGGAATATCTTTGTTGGAAGGCACCAGGGCCATTCGACCCACTGATGTCTCTTTCAAAAATAGCAGCAGGAATTCAGAACACATGTACATGCTGTCATTTTACCAAGCTGCTGCTGCTTCACCATCCGATCCTAATTGTAATCCTGCACTGGTTACATACTGCTAGCAAGACCCAGAAGACTCTTGGGGGTGTGCTTAAATAATCAGCTTTAGAACACTTAGCAGCAGTTTTTTTCTTGGTATATTTCGTCTGTAGTCTCTGCAGACATTTCTTCCATTTTAAAGCTTGGTTTATTCAACACGTATGTGGATGTGAACATATGCATGTTTAAGGCTGGATACATATTTTCACTGTCCTACAGTTTAGTCAGGCATTAGTTTAGTCATAGCACATTTTTGAAGTATTTGCTGCATATTTGTAAGCTTAAAAAAGGGTTAAAAGCTTCTTTGCATGCAGTGAATAAGGTTTAGATGCACGAGCTGGGTTAACCTTGGAGGTCTTATGCATTTTTTTGGCTTTTACTTAAGTTGCACTTAGAAAAAGCATTTGAAACAAACTTTCAGTCTCAGTTGCAGCCTGTGTGTGAGGGTGACTTCAAGCAAGCATTTTTTCAAACCAGCATGTTCTGTCTCTGGAGAATCGATAAACCATCACTGTCTTCATTTGTAGGACACAATGTTCCATGAGACTGCGAGAAAAGGATTTAACTCAGTAAATGTGTGTGACTCATGTAAGCATCATCACTGTGTTAGTGTGCTCTCCTTCTATCTCTCTCTGTCTCCCTCACACACCAGCTCTCTCACTCGTTCTCTCTCAGGGTGTGTCGAGTGCTGATCTGTCCCACTCCACTGCCTGTGTTATTGCTGGGGCTATTAACTTGTCTACAGCATTGGCCTGTTTAGATCATTATGAAACCTGAATGACTCTTATGCTTCCACATTGCATCATGGTTTACCTTAACAGGGTGCCACATGGCCCACTTCATCAATGCATGCCTTTTATCTCCACCTAGCAATTTAGCAACTTTAAATGAAAAAAAAAACAACAACGGGCAGACAAGTGATTAAAGTGAAGATGAGCTGCTCTCCCTTAGTTAAAATGTAAACAGCTGCATCAGTTAAAAGGTAGACATTTTGCAAGAACGATTTTAACCTAAAGCAAAAGAAATTGGGTCAGTTGAAAACACAGGATTTCATCTTCAGGAGGAAATGCAGAAACACCATGCACTATTATATGTAGTGTTTAATTCACTCCGTATATTATGAGGCAGTAGTGTCAGTGGTAAGTCTTCCTTTAACTAAAATAAATTCCAATTAAATTCCACTAGTGTTTGTTATTTCAGCTTTTTAATGGCAGATTCATTGGAAGAAATTCAAAAAACCCTACAGGAAGTCCTTTCATATTTGCGATCCAACTGGATTCCTGATCATTTATTGGATTTTTTATATACACTGAAGACCTGAACAAATACTGTACCGTACCATATGTTCTTAGATGTGTTACAAATCAATTCTATTAAATACCTGGAGGTACTGAAGCAAGAATTGCAATTAACATGTTACAGGAAAGACATGAATGTCAAAAACGTGATTATTTAAGCATACAGTTTCATTTAAAATCATTTGCTTGGAAATGTATAGGAAATTTCTAATAGTCCTAAATATCTCACAGTATTATTATACCCTGCCCTGACATCAAACTGATAATAATGTGATATGATGCTTAATTTTTTAAAAAACATTTCTAATAATTTCTAGACATTTCAACAATTCCCTGCCCTTATTTAACTTTACTTAAACTATATAATCTTGGAAAACTACATTCAATGCAACAATAAGCACATAGTTTTCAGTGCAAAAAAAACACAAACTACCAGACTTCTGAGGGAAAAATAGAGGAAATTCACTCAAGTGCTCTAGATGTTTACTTGACAAAGTTTATTATTGTGTACAACAGCATGGCTATCACAGCAGAGTAGCTATCATACACTGGTCCACCGACACTAAGGCATTGCATTTGCTCCTCAGAACTGGCAGATTGCTGCGGACCACATCTATCATCACACAAGCCTATATTTACCTTTCACTGAGAACTCTAAAGTTCCAGAATATGACATCACGTTCATTGGTTCAAAAATGCAGTGGTAACAGTGATCTGCCCGTCATCATAATTTGCTGCGAGAGAGCTGTGGAATGAGGCCTGGGAATCCCAGCGCCAAGCTCTCTCTGCTGCTGGTGCTACGCTCCAATTTCCTAACACCAACTCCAACTCACTGGAGCCAAAGCCATAGAGGTGTATGACTGAGAAGCACTCAAGCTGGCATCTTGAAGCTGACATCTTCACAGCATCACTCAGCTCCCTAACTCTCCAGACCTCTGCAACTTCTGTGAGCTGTTCTGTGAGGATGCTACGTCAAAACTATGTGATTAGCTGCGATGTTATGCAGTCTGTCATGTCTGGGGGAAGCTATGACGCACTTCAACAACTTAAGGAACGATGGTGTGGGACAGAGGCCTGCTATGGAGGAGTGGTTTGTTTCAGCCTGGCCTATGAAGGAATTGAAACCTGTTCAGTCCTCAATAAATGTGGATAGAAATATGAGGAGAGTAAGATTTTCAGTATCCTCCTGTACTTGCTTTTAAGAACTGAAAAAATTCAGCTGTGTTCATCTGGAAGGAATACACAAGCCTGATGTGTGTTGCTCTGGAGTGATGGTGCAGGTGAGTTTTATTAGGAAATGAGTGGGGGAAATACTTTATTGAAAATGAAAGCAATACCCAGACAGATAATTAGAACTCTGAAAGATAAACTTGTGGTTTGGATTCCTAATAGTCTTACCAGACTGCCCAATTTTTAGCGCATCTCTAGACATAAACAGATAAATTCTCTTTCCTTCTTCCTTGCCATCTAGCTCTCCCCTTATCTGTCTGCGTGTCTTGGCTTATCAGAAGCATTACTGTGCTTCTCCAGTTCCGATTGCAGGTACATATCGATCTTTCTATGATAGGAGAACATGGGGCTGCCCACACATGGCTCCAAAAATGACTCATGTGTGGGAGGCAGGGGAGGCAGGAGGCTGCCAGAAGGAATAAAAGTATTCACACACTCCCCCGGGGAAAGGCCATACTACACAACATATCCGAACTTTCTCAAAGCAAGCTCCACTACACTCAGACAGAATAATGACATTTATTGGGAGAGATTCTTTTTGACACAAATAAGTCATTGTCATCTTTGTAATTAACTTCCATTAAGTTACCTTGGAAACAAATCTATAAAAGCTCTGCTCAGTTTCCTGACTCAGCAATTCAGACTCTTCTTACAGTACACAAGTGGAACACTAGATGAAATTAGCAAAATCTTTAAGAGCTAAGTAATTATACTAATTATGGGTTTCTGTGTGTAGTAGCTACTAACCTCTATACTATTTAAAGGGGCCAAGTGAAAACATGATTGCCGGTCAACATGGTTTATGAAACTCAGAAATACAGTAAAAACTGTAAACATTCCCAGTTTGGAAGTCAATGATTATAACAGGAAAGAAATCAGAACTAGATCTATTGTTCTGTTTGGATGCATGTGGATATATGATTGGCTATATTATTTACTCCTTAGTTATCTGAAGTCATGCAGCCTAATTTACTCCAGTGTTGTCCTATCAATGTATAGCTAGTCAGTTCATTGTAGACTTCAGTGTGGTAATTGTTCAAAACACAATGTATTCAGTAAACTGAAGTTTATTATTAGATTTTTGTCCATATTAAACACAATGCAAGTCTTCTTTTTGTTGGCTATTGGTTCTGGAATACAGTTTCCAAACACTTTACTAGGAACAGCTTTCTTGTAAGAGCTATGTGGTGAGCTGTGGTCCTGGGTTGAGATATTGACCCCTGATGAACTAGGTAGAGGTGGCTCATGAATTGTGCATGATGGACTGCACCTGTAACCTACATAGGTGTGTATGTGTGTGTGAGCGCGTGCACACACACACACACACACACACACACACACACACACACACACACACACACACACACAAACAGACACACAATATAATGTTTCTAATAAAGGGGCTGTATAATGTAAATGCCATTCAGTGCAGCCTCATGTAAATAGGAAACAATAGCCACAGACACTGGTAACATTCCAGTTCACGGTTTCTGGATAATCTTTATTCATCTGCGCTCTTAATTCATATTTCCAACTGAAAAAAAAAATCGTTCAGTGAGGCAAATCGGTTACATGTTAAAATTGTTAGAATTGTGAAACAATGACACGATGCACTTGAGTGAGCTGATGCGCTTCACGAGAGTAAGCACGTGACAGCGCATCCTATTATGTAGCTACAATAGAAGGAGGAAGAGCCGCGGTCTCTATAAGAATCTCAGCTGATAACCTGTGAGGAGAGCCAGGTTCTATGCATCTGTAACTGAGAATAATTGGCTTTTTAGGGCTACGTATAGCCTTCTGAGGGGTACGAATTTAGCATTTTGACAATATTAACTTGAATTTGGTTGACTGCGAGGTAGAGTATTCTTGACTCGGACAGCGTGGAGTAACCTAGACCTCTCTAACACCCGTACACACTGCTCCATCCCTTTCACGGCGGCGAGTCGAAACAGCGCGAGTTTTTTTTAAATAAAGGTTTTGCACAACTAAAGGTAAGAAAGTAAGGTGTTTTTTTTGGCATTTCTGGACAATATAACACATGTCTGTTTGCAGCCTAATTTTCATGGTGGTATTAAAGCTTGTCATTTTTCTTCAATGAAAGAATGTAAAGAAAACTTGCTTCGTGACAACCTGTCCGATAAGCCCGTATAACAGAGTATAACAGCCTACGGCAGAATCCCATTCCTCAGTGATCATAAGTACATAGCCGCTGACGCAGGGCTACTCTGGACAAAGAGGAATCTCGTGTGAAGTGGAGCATAATTAAGCTTTCATTTCTGTAGTTTATGTCTTATGAAACCCCTTCAGTACCACTTTGAATGTTGAGACGAACCTATATAGTAAGGGTTGTCAAGCTGTAGGCTATGTGAACTCCTATCATTGTTTCTGAGTCTTTTTTTATGTGCTGGTACAGTTAACATATAAGTGCCTGTAATCGAAACAAAATGATTTCACCTGTCTAATTGTTCATGAGTCCATTTCGGGAGTGGTGGGATTTACCGTGTGAATATGTGTTTCTTCACAATAGCAGCAACAGCCATTTTTTTTCAATTTAAATATCTAAACATCTCCGTTTGCTTTCCCCATAAATTCTCCAGTGGTAGCCCTCATACTCTCTCCTTCTCTCTTTACAGACATTCAGCACAGCCTGATTCAGTGTTGGCTTAATTGCTTGTGTAATGTGTCTGTAGCCAGAAGTGTCTTAAGCTTTGCTGAGCATGGAGAGAGCCGCCCAGATTGTGTTTGCCCAGTGGACTGGCTTATTAAGGCAGGAAGTCAGCAAGAGCAATACGTCTGAGCAGATAAACGCATGGCTTGGTACATTTCCTCATTTCCTTGCCCTTTTCTCTGTACTTCTTTTATCTCTCTTGCTTTCCACTGATGTATTCCATCTCTCTCATTCCCTCTCTTTCCCTCTTTCATTGCCCCCTTCACCTTCTGCCCAGGGCTAGTCGTGCTGCATGGGTTAACTATGAAAAGAGAGGGACATCCGTGGAGGTGACACAGGGCTTGGGTTCTTGGTGCCAGTTGCTGATTGTTTGCTGTCTCTCTCTGTGACCTCACCAGTGTAATGGGACTTCATATTTTTCCAATGCAAAAAGATGCAATTATGGCAGCTAGGTTTCAACAACCAGTCAGGCATAAAGGTTCACCATGCTTGCTGATATTTAAGAGAATAACAGAGTGGATGGATAGATGGGTGAATAGATGATTGGATGGATAATTAGATAGTCAGAGAGTCAAAGGTCAATCAACGCTGTTTTATCTGAACACTTCTGCCTGTAAATAGAACACAACTCACATTACCTATTGCGATTAATTAAATTAAGGTCACCCCAAGCTTGAAAGAAGAGCATTTGCAACATTTAACATAACTTTGGGAGGAAGCCATGCACAGCGTTTACATGCCCAGATTCCAACGGAGCTCTTTTTTTTATACTGAAGCTTGCCTCATTGTCCACACATACTGTCCTTCTTTGTGGACTACTGTGAGAACACACTACATAATGCTCTTGATTGCAGTATTCACGTTGGTTGTTATTGGCGATACACACACATGCACACACATTTCATATATGAATGTACACCCAAACATTCAGACATGTATGTGCACATGCTTGCACACACCCACACACCCCTACAGACAGGAATTCATCCCCTGGCCAGTCTCCTCCTATGAGGGGTATCTTAGGAGGCTTTAGATCTGTTAGTCAAAGGAAGCTTTAATGGTTACAGACAAGGGCACTCTTTATTGTGTTTTTGCCTTTAAGCGAGGCATATTTCTAGCAAAGGCAATCGAGGCCAAGGATGCTGACTGCATTGGGGGAGTAAGGGATGTATGCTCTTCCTTTGTAGAAGTAAAAACAGCACTTCCGTGTACACTGGAATCACATTACGGTAAAAGGAAAGCATCTTCATGTCATCCTCATATTGCCTTTGCATGCTTTAACAAACACTAGGCTTCCGGAGACATGGACCGAAAATCAATCTCCCCTCGAGCTTTTCTGGTGCCGTTCTCTCCTTTCTCACCAGTCCAGTATAATCACTTAAGACATGCCATTTTCCATGGTTCCCTGTCCTCTGCAAATCTAATGTTAAACACAATCAGCATGTTCTCTGTGTCCAGAGTTATCCCCCTTCATAAAGAGATTGCTTTTCAGTTGCTTTTGCGGTTGTAGAATTGCTGTTCCTATTCGTTTGTGCTGTAATGGAACAGAAAAGTGTCACATACTGGATTTAGTGGTAGTACACTTGGAAGATGTACAGTTCAAATTATTCTTGGAATCAGAGAAATTAGATTGGTCCTAAGGTCTGGATTCGGAAAGATGATTTCTAATGATTTCTGCATCATTTATAACACAGACGAAATGGATTCGGATCATGTTGGAAAAACAGAGCTCTGAGCCAAGACGCTCAGTGATAAATACAGGTGAAAGCTCTAAATGGTATATATAGATGCAATATTATTTTGCTTTGTTTGTGAGCCTTCAAAGTATATCTTATAGCAACTTGATGAATAGGATAGCTGCATTTTGAAAATTAAGCATTTAACAGATAAGGTCTTGAAGAATTGGAGAAATTATTTGGTAAAAACGAAAAAAAAAAGTTCTAAATTCCTATATCTTTATTTTCACTGACAGAAAGTTTATTATAGTTGTCTGTTGTTTATTTTTTAATTTGGTGTAAAAATTGCTATGCAAATAAAATTGAACTGAATTAAATGGTGTATGTTGAGAATGGGGATTTAATAGGCCTGAAGGTGAATTTTGAAAGGGGCATTGTACATAGGTCTTCTACCCCCTGAAGAGAGGATGAGGAGACGCTTATGTGTAGATTAATTGCTCATTTATCTTAGCTTGCATTTGGCTAATATAAATCAAATTTAATTTTGAACCTGTTACGTCCTACTATAAATTCTGTTTATTTATTATTTGATGTTTATGTACTTCTTGAGATTTAGTCATAAATTAATTATCTAGAATGCTAAGAATGCATGTTAGATTTATGTGGATCTGATCTGTATTACAAGAATATTTCAATAAACACATGACAAGAATCAAACAAAAAAAAAAGGAAATATTACTCCTAAAATCTAACTGGCCATATTTAATGTGAGTGCCTGTACTGAACTGAAACACTGTGCGGTTGTTTCAGTAGAAGACTGATTTTTTTAGAACACTGATGTCTCAAAGCAGATTCTGTCCTCGTGAAATACACTCAAATACACTCAAAAGAATGTGTAGCTGGCAAGGCTGATTGAATTTCTCTGAAACCAAAGGGTCACTATGATCATGGGGAAAAAATATAACTCTTCACACTGTGGGACATTTTGATGGTACCCAGGGAAAAACATTTTTGTGTGTGTGTGTTTGTGACTTTAGAAAAGGGTGCAGAATGTGAAATCATTTGTAAAGGTGCTTACCTACATACCAACACACTCACTCTCTCTCTCTCTCTCTCTCTCTCTCTCTCTCTCTCTCTCTCTCTCTCTCTCTCTCTCTCTTGTCCCTCCTCTAATGGTGAGACAGCTTATACAGAGTGAAGTTGTCATTTTGGCTAGGTCATTGGAGCACAGCTCTGGGGCTCTGTGAGTAATGATCCCTCAGCCTAATGGCTTAAATTGCAACACATGGGGGAACCTATAGAGGTGGTGTGATGGGAGCAGGCGTACTGCTCAGTGCCCAGTCCGCGACACTCTCTCTGGCTTTCCTTCACTCATACCCCCTCTCTCTGACTTGCCTCTGTTCTTGCTGTGACCTTTCTTTGATCTCTGTCTGTTCCTTTATCGCTCACCTCTTCTCTTCTTCTGGACTGCAGTCGAGCACTATCAGCCTGACCACAGTGGTCAGTTATGCTTTTTGATGGATTGTTACATTTTCACTTAAAATAAAATGCTCTTTATTTAGTCTTCTTATTTCCCCTTATCTAAATCTCAACACACCATGATTCTTGTCTTTTCTCTCTCTCTTGTCTCTCCCTCTGTCTCATTTTTTTCTCTCTCTTTTCTCTCTCCTCTCTCCCTCTCATCTTTTCTCTCTCTTGTCTCTCCCCTTGTCTCTCTCTCCCTCTTTTGTCTTTTCTCTCTCTTGTCTCTCCCTCTGTCTCATTTTTTTTCTCTCTTGTCTCTCCCTCCCTTTGATCTTTTCTCTCTCCTCTCTCCCTCTCTTCTTTTCTCTCTCTTGTCTCTCTCTCCCTCTTTTGTCTTTTCTCCCCCTTGTCACTCCCTCTCTCTCTCTGCTGCAGTGCTACTACGTTTCCTTATGTTTCTTGTCCAGCCCTGCATGAAATGATTAAGTAATGTATCTTCTTGTTGCTCTGATACTACCTCCTTTCACATGTGCACTTTTTTCCTGCAGCTGCTTATCTGCAACGTGTATTCAGATGGAAGGCTCTGCTGTTGAGATACACACTAGATGAAGGCTGCCATGTTTAGCATCATTGCACAGTATCGCGAGCGTGTATATGGAGTCAGACGTTCAGGGTTGAAGCCACAAGCCATAAATACCGGTGCGTTTACAGCTGTGGATGTAATGAGTGGTGTTGTGCTTTTGATGATATGATAATTATTTTTGTCATATAATGTCCAAAGGGGATCATTTGGCCTTCATTGAAATGTGCATATAAATGAGAGGCAGATGGGGGCTGGGGGGTGAAACAAGGTGAAACCAAATCGCATTATGGTTTTTTTTTGGCTAGCTTGAGTTTTCAACCCTGTGAAGCCCTGGTTATAGTTTTGATATATATGCAATATATGTGTGTGTGTTTGTATGTGTGTTTGTATGTCAGGGCAGAGTGGTTGGGGGGTTGGTCAGGCAGTCTTCAAATTCATACTGAAGACCCATCTATTTAAATGACCACTGATCCTGCACCTACATTGAGTAACTGAAACTCTAATACATATTGTAAGGTATTGTTTATTGCACTGTATGAGAGAGAGCTTTTATGTGTTTTGCACTTCTAGGCATCAGCATTGATCCCTGTGTTTCAAAAGCATTCTAGTTCAATGGTATCTTGAACTCTAACCTAATGTATTTGCTAGGATGCATTCTATGAGTAAATGACAAAGCACTTTGGCAAGTCACTCTGGATAAGAGTGCCTAATGCCACAAATTTAATGTAAATGTGAGTGTGTGTGTGTGAGAGAGTAAAAGAGAGTGAGAGACTGGGAGACAGGGATAGAAGGATGGAGGGAGGAAGGGAGGGAGGGAGGGAGGGAGGGAGATTGTGATTACATAATTGTCCTCTGGTCCACAGCCAAAACAAATTTTTGCAAACAAGGTATGGGATTCACTGACTGTAACATAATTTGATTTATTATAAGATGATTTAAAATTCTCCCATAAATAGTATTCTTGAGCATTCCTGTCCTGCCAAAGCTTTGCTTCAGACTAAATTTTGTTATTTCTAAAATATGCTTTACTTTAATTTTCTGTTCATCCATGTATACCTATGTTTGTATTCATTTCTTGATTAGTTAATTGCAGGAGCCAAAGCTGCAGTTTTGAATCATACTGATTTTTGTAGCCTGATTTTATATTTTATGAAAATGGGTTTTTATTATGAAATTAGGTCTTTCAATTACATGAGTGCAAGTAGTTGATTTTGGTAGAAGTAACCAGTCATCTCTCATCCTGTTATGCTAGCTAGTATATAGAGTTTATTGAGTGAATGGTTTGCAGTGCTGTAGATTGAATTCCACTTTTTGTGTTTCAGTACCAGATTTAATGATCCTTTGCATTGGGTAATAACTCAACTGCGTGTTCATTTTCAATGGCAGTCCACTTCATACTTGCCAAGTAGATAATAAGCCTCAGTGAGTGCTATTCTGCCTGGTGAGGATGGCAGCATACAGGCTGAGTGCTGTGATGCCATCACAGGATAGCAGGCTTCTCAGTGCCAACATGTGCTATTATCACAACTGTTTTCTTACCATGTCTTTGGCAATTTGAATGCCAGTGTTATAGAAATTAGGCAAGAGTGTTTGTCCTTGGCTGTGTGTGTGTGTGTGTGTGTGTGTGGATACTTGTCATGCTGAAGGGATAACCTAAAATGCACGCACATGTGCGCGTACACACACACACACACACACACACACACACACACACACACACATGCACACACATACACACCTTAGGGCTTATGAGTCATGCTCATGAAAGACTAGTGTGCCCTTTCCACTTCTCTACCACATGTCCAGCACTCCCTCTCACTCATCTTTGACTTTGCTCTGCTATTTGTTAGATTGTGCACATCCAGGTTCAAATGTACTCTTTTTTTACCTTCATCTCTGCATTTACTACTTTGATGCCACCTTTCCCACAGATGTGCAACATCTATATATTTATACCATGGTGTAGTATATAGAGTGAGAACCCAGAAACCAGACTGAATGAATTAGACTTCTAGTGGTGCCAGCTCCTAATGACCTAGCAAGAGGTCATTTTCTATCGGGAGCAAAGTACGTCCTATGTAGTAGATCGTATTAGTGTACTAATAATGATTGAGCTGTATTTAGCTTTGCTATTCTCCTCTCTCATCTCTGTCTACAGTTTCCTTTTGAGGTTTTAAAAAACTCACTGTCCAAGGACGTGTGAAAAGTATCTGCTCTCTCCTTCCACATCCACTTCTTGACAAAGAAGAGAAATGGAGTATAGCAGTAGGAGAGGTGTGGAGAAATGGGAGCAAGGAGCCAGAGGCAGGAGGGTTCTGGGCTCAGCGACGGGCTAGGCTGGAGTGATAGTCTGAGAAGAGAGAGAGGGAAGGAACACTGTTACCTAGCATCTTGGGACTGGGCGCCTGTGTAATGCATGCTCCCACGCCTGGCTGCACACAGCATGTTACCGAGGTAAATACAGCTAGGTCCTATCAGTGGTTCAGGCCAAAATAAGTCTATTAAGTAAAGGAGGTCTGAAGGGACTGAGTGGCTTACATATCTCAGATATTATTTTCACAGTAAAGTGTGCATAGGCAAGGTCTTTCGCACACACCCATGAGGGATCTTCCAGTTTACTATACACACATATGCACACACACAAACACACACACACACACACACACACACACACACACACACACACACACACACACACACACACACACACACACACACACATACACAGAGAGAGAGAGAGACAGAGAGAGAGAGAGAGAGAGAGAGAGAGAGAGACAGACATGTGCACACACACAGACATACACACACTTAGGGAAGTGAAGAGTGAAGAGACAGAAACAAAGCAATTACCTTAATGCCATAACCCCTGCGTGATTGTATGGGCTGGTACTGGACCACTGCTGTAACTTGTGCTCATTCAGGCCACCTATGGGCGATGCAGCCTGAGCTATAGAGTGAAGAATTAACTGAGAAGACCTTGCATGTATAGAACAGATGGGAAAGGATGAGTGTGCAGCCTCAAACAATCACACATGACAAGCAGGACCTAGGTTTTCAGCCTTGGTGCTGGAAACAAGCCCTGAAGCCTGTTCTTCTACCATGCATCTTTAAAATCCTCAAACTAGAATGTGACATCGTCTGCAAACACTGTCTTCATCGATGTTTAAAATCTTAGAGTTTTGTTTCATTATTCATGTTCCTCCTGCACCTTTATGCAAATAGAAAACACTGCATTATTCATTAAATACTGTTATTAGCTTCATGTTGCCACAAAGCTCTTTGAATTATTTATTTCCAGCAAGGTCTCTGCTCTGTAATTCTAGGTCGGAATAACTGCCTTTCACTCATGAATGCAGTGTCTTGTTCTAGTCTGTTTTTGCTCGTGATCTGTATAAACCTATTCTGCCAAAAGTGATTAAGCTCCAATGTATATGGTGTAATTTGCTCTTCATCTTAGTGCAACAAATGAGAGTGGTTCTATGTGTAGGAAGGCCTAAGTGCTGTATTCCAGCAACACTGTACTCACTTCCCAAAGTGGAGAAGTACACACACACACACACACACACACACACACAAACACACACAGAGCTTACAATAATGTTAAGCAATGCATCAGTACTCTTTTTCTAAATGAAGCCCTTAGACTGCTGCTGTCAGAATAGCCTGTTCTGTTAGAATATTTGTGAAATGTATAATATAGCTTTGCTTAGCCTAAAAGCTGCAGCCCAAGCAGAGATTTGGTTTTATGTAAGCCACAAAAAGGCTTCAGAGAGGTGCTTGTGAGCTATGGCCCCTGAAGCCTCTTTAATGTTATCCTGTATAATATAATACATGGGTTATAGGGTCAATTTTAACATCCCTTACAATGACAGTATTGTGGAAAATTATGGAGGAAGATGCGCACATCCACAGAGACACACGCCAACACAGAAACAGTCACGCGCAGTATGACAGCCTGCTGTGTTCTGTGTTTTTTAGCACTTAAATTCTAAACAAAAACAGCCCAAATAGAACATGCAATTTACTGTATGTGCCATCTGTGTGTTGATACACATTGTAAACTTGTTGACATTTTACTGGATTAGAACATACACACAGACAGACAGACCGACAAGTCTTCAGCTCAATAATATACTATACTGCTGTGTACTGTTTACTAACACTTAAAATCTTAACAAAACAGCCTGTTGGTATAGAACAGTCAACCATATGTCCCAATCTGTGTACTAATAGACATTTTGAACTTGCTGACATTTCAGTGGATTCAAAATTCATAAACTCTCACTCACTCTTCTTTTCACCTTTTAACCTTAAGATCCTTGAAACAGCATACAACTCACCTATTAGACACTGACTAGATATGTCAAAAGACACACATTCAGTTTTAGGCTGCTCATTGTACAATTAAGTATCGTTGTTTTGATTTGTAAGTTTGTTCAATGAAGTTTCATGGAATGATGCAAATTCTAAATTTATCACATATTTATACTATATGACAAAAGTATGTGGATCCCCCTCCACATTAATGAGTTCAAGTAGGTCAGCCACACTTATTGTTAATAGGTGTTTAATATAAAGCACTGAGTCATACCATCTCCATAGACAAACTTTAAGGCTCAGCGACTTTAAGTGTGGCACTGTCACAGGATCCCACCTTTGCCACAAGTGATAGCTCTATTCAAATCCACTGTAAGTACTACTATTGTGAAATGGAAGTGTCTAGGAGCAACAATAGCTCATCTGCGAAGTGGTAGACCATGCATACCCATAGAGCTGCACTGCAGAGTGCTGAGGTTTTCTGCTGCACCACTCACTGCATGGTACCAAACTGCCTCTGGAAGCAAGAACAGCAGAAGACCTGAACTCTGAAGTAGTGGAAATTTTGTGGAGAGAAGAATCATCAGTCTGATGGATGAAATTGGGTTTGGTGGATGAATGCTACCTAACAGAATGCATAGCGCATAGTGCACAAAGTTTGGTGCTTCAAGGCTATTTACAACAGAGGGTCAATCAAGATGTTTAAAAATATGAGGTCCATCCAGGGCCTTGGGGTAGGGAGGTGGCTGGCCTGGATAGGAGCTAAGGGAGAGCATAGATGGGCTGAGAGGGGGTGTAACATATGTAGTTCCATGGGCCACTCTTCCATCCTGTGGCTCACTCATTCAAGGCTCTTCTGGCTCCTCAGTAACACAATGAATGAGAGAGAGGGGACACACAGCTCTGGCACAGCTGTAAGTGGAGCTGTGGATATCACCGTGGTGTTCTTATGGTGGTTGGAGACAGTCCAGTGAGTGCATGAAGGTGGAATCATTAGGGGCCACAAGACATGCTTTATTTCCTGGCCCTGTCCACTGCCGTGTGGCTTCTGCTGTCCAAAACAGAGGTCCTGATGCTCATTTATCCTCCAGCCAGCACCTTGGACAGCTGCCTCGCTGCTGTAGAGACTCGCACATTTGGGCAAGAAGGGATTGGCCCGCCACTGCAGTATGGAGTTTTAAAAAAAATCATGTTAAATGCGGAAAGGTTCAGTGCAACCATATTTTTAAAACGTGTGATAGAAAGCTCTAGAAGGACGACTACTACTGAATAATTATGTGAAGCCATTGTAATTAACATATTCTAAAACAGATTATTTAAAATGGGTTCATATTGCACCAGGAGGTAAGTGAAAAAGACATGAATTTCACTTTTGCCCTGTGCAAAATATGCCGCATTATGCAATGCATTTAATAACTCTAATCATTCTTCATTTTGGAATGCCCTAATGGCTCCCAAGATCCTTATTTCCCATTTAACAAGCAGCTATGCAAATATATTTGTAATGGGGGTACTATAAATCAATTATCCAATTAGCTGTCACTCTCTGACACACATAAACTATAAATGCAGTATGTATAAACTATTAATAAATGTTTCTACAGTCACAGGTTTAGGTCTGTTCTTGCTTGCATAAACTGGCATTGACATGTTCCTGTGATTGTTGGATTTTGTAGGAGAGCAGTCACTTTTCCACAGTTCCATAATTGACATTCACTTGACTCATTTGCACTGTTTACCACTACATTGCAAAGAAGCATTATTCTCTCCTGCAAAGACTACAAAATTGCTTGGAGTGTTTCCTAAGCTCTGATACATCTTTTCCCCACAACTACCCCACCTCTTTGGAGGACCGATAAGACTTTGTGGTAATACAGAGCTCATGAATCGATGGGGTGTTATACCTTGGAGGACATATACTAATTGAGATGCATGTGGATACCAAAAATAATAAAGAAGGAAGGAAAACTACAAATAAAAATAACTGGCAACAACAATAATATATTTAGAATATAAACTATAACTATAAACTACAGCTATTTACAATTAACATTCTGTCTTATAGATTTGTGTGTGTGTGTGTGTGCATGTGTGTGTGAGCATGGGTATGTAAGCATGTACGGGACAAAGAAGGCCCACCAATATGTGGTATAGTTGTGGGTGTATGGTGTATTTATGAGTGTTGTGTCTTGTGTGGTTATTCTTTTTAAATTGGCCACTGTTAGAAGATTCACTGATGTACGAGGGTACCAAGTACTGTCCAAGTTCCCCTGAATTTGGTGGTTTGGTTTTTGGTAGACATTAAGAGATTTTTTCCCACTGATATTGACATTTTTTTACTGATTAATAGTAATATAATGTTTTTTCCTTGATTTCCTTGATTTTCAACAACAGTACTCTGTTTGCCTTGGTTAACCTGATTGCTGATTTGTCACCAAACAGAGTGAACAGTAAGCAGGGTGGATTAGTTCAACAGAGATAACTGACCCAGAGCATGTTGCCAGAAGTCACCTTGTGTGTACAGTAAGCAGTGCAAAAATATGTTATTGTCTACTTTTTAATGTATAAGGTAAAGGTTGGTGTTATTAGTCATGCTAAATATGCATCTAGATGTGTCAGTGGGAGTATCTGACCTCCCCTTTTTGTCATTGGCACAGAAATTGTTGGATTTGATTATTAATCTCTAATCTTTGGATGAGAGTTTGTTTGAGGAGGGGATACTGTGAAAGTCTGAAATTTATGTTGGGGAGTTCTGATGGTACATACGGCTGTGTATTAATGGGGCCATGTGTCTGAGATGTAAAAAGCATGTGAAGTTCTTGTTCTGAAAAATGTAGTTGAATTGTGTAACATCTTTTTGCTTATTGGCAATTCAGGGTTGTAGCATATGGGTGAATGTTTGGTGAATGAAAGTCCAGTGTCTTTGAGTGTTTGGAAAATTTCCACCAGGCTATCAAAGTTGATAAAATCACTAGGCTTTTAAGATAGGGGTGATGTTTGATTGTTGGACTCATAAGTGGTGAGTCTGAGATTTGGATTTCATTGTTTAGAGTTTGTTCTACTTCTCTCCATGGTTAGTCTGCGTGATTGGTTTTTTATTAATTTGACTATTTACAGTCAAATGGATTGGCAAGAAGATATTGTTGAAAGGAATTGATGTCTACCTGAGATTTAGGTGTTTGTAATGTGGGTAGTTTGATTGTAGGTGGTTTGTTTTTCCAGCAAAATTTGGAGATGATAGAAAGAGTTTGAATAGGTAGAAAGAGGTTGAATAGGAATCACTGAAAATAAGTAGATTACTTTTGGTAATTACTGTCATTTTGATAGTAGATATTCTGTCAGTGTTGTTCAGTTCATGTTGAGTGGGAGGGTGGCTGATTTGGCCCAGTTAATAGAACAAATGGAGATGTTGGAATATTTTTCAATAGTTTGCATAGTCAGTAGAATTGATGAGAGAGGATTTTGCAGGAACAGTAATATATCATCTGCATGTAAGATGATTTTGTGCTCTGCATTGTGGGTCTGAATACCTTTGATATTTGTATTTTGTCATATAGCTGCTGCTAATGGTTCTACAAATACTGAGAATAAAAAAGGTTAGAAGGGGCATCCCTATCTAGCACCTCTGCGTAATATGAAATTATATGATATGAGTCCGTTAGTATTGACTGTGGCCTTGGTTTTGTGTAAATAGTTTTAAACCATCTTATAAATGATTCACTGAGCCCCAATTTATGTAATGTGGAAAACAAAAAATTCCAATTGAAGGCTTTCTCTGCATCTTGTGTAACTACTGTTCCTGATTTATAAAGTTATGTGTTGTGTATCAGGTTAAATATTCTGCGGTCACTAGTCATTGAGTGTTCTCCTTTGATGAAGCCAGTCTGGTCAAGGTGTATAAACGATGGAATAACACTTTCTAATGTGGTGGCTAGGATCTTGCTTATATTTTTGTCTATATGAATGAGTGATAATGGACAGTAACTGGAGGGGAGGGTAGGTTCTTTGTTGGGTGGAGGGAAATAGTGGCAGTATTAATTTCAGTGGGTAATCTCTTGTTTTGTTTTGTTTCATTTTATTTGTCAATCTGTTGAAGTGGTCAAGTATTGGCCAAAAGTGCCTGTAGAATTCAGCAGGAAAATCAATGGGACTCCATTGTTATTGGCCATCTGGTGTAGGGCATAGGAAATCCTGTAGATGTTATTAGTTTTCCTAGTGTGCCTTTTTGTTCTTTAGTTAATTTTGGAAGGTTGATATTACTGAGAAACATGTTGATATCCTCTGAATTGGATCTTTGTCTAATGAATATACATTTTTGCAAATTGATATAATAATTGATTTTTCTTCTCTGGTACCTGCTTGATCTATTCCACTGTTTTTGATTGTTGCAATCATTGTTTTTTACATTTCACAAGATTAGCTAAGAATTTTTCAGATTCGTTACTATATTCAAACTTTCATGTCACAGTTCAAGAATTGTTCATGTTAAGAAAAATAAGTTCTTATTTATAATTCCTTATAATGTAATTTGTATTTGTTTAATTTATTTTGTGTTTTTTCTGTGGGGTTGTTTAATATCATATTCTATAATTCCTTGATTTTCTGTTCTCAGATACAGAAAATTAATCTATCTTTCTTTTTCTTATATGAAGAAAGGGATATTATTTTGCTTCTAAGTATGGCTTTCCTGGCTTCCCAAAGCAATGTTGGTGGGGTTTCTGGAGAATCATTTACTTCTAGGAAGGATGCCCACTCTCTTCTGACATATCCATTCTAAACATTTTAGTAGGAATGTATTAAAGCACCATCTGAAGATAGATTTGTGTTTGAGTTATATTCAATGTAAGTGAAACAAGGCCATGGTCACTGACTGTAATGGGCTGATATTGTATGTTTGAGGTGCTAGGTATAATGGAGCTACTGATTAAAAAGAAGTCAGTGTGACTGATAGGGGAACTGGTGAATGAAAGGAGTTACACTTAAACTCTGCCCTTTGGAGGTTGGCTGTTTGAGGCGCCATCCGTTGCAAAGCTCAAAATCAGACATGAGTTGCTTTATAATTGCCAACCCTGAAACATCTTAATTAATCTTGTTGGGTCAGAAAATGACAGAGCTTTATAATTTCATACAAACTGTCATAGACTGCTCCTCCCCCATAAATCATGTAAGGCTCGCTGCAGGGAGATCCATACATGTACTGTGAATATCTATTTTGTAACCATGCCCCTTTGGCATTGCATGCACATGCACAGGGTTTATTGTTAAGTGTTAATGTGTCTATTTAAACCCCTGCCCATGTGTGCTCTCTTAGTTGGTCATTGTCGCTACATGCGTGTTTAACTCCTAGCTCTGTGGCAGTAACGTTGGTTTGTGTTGTTCCTGTTAATGTGTATATGTCTTTGTTTAATGTTAAAGATATAGTCATGTTTACTGTAAGTGTTGTGTGAGTGCCACCTCTGTTATATGTGTTATATGTGTTATATGTTAATAAACATGTTTCACCGACGAGGAAGTCTGTGCATCCTGCCCTGCACCCTGCGGCACTTGGGCCAGCTTTGTTACACAAGCGCTATTGTACATTACATCGATATAGATGTGTGAATACAAGATGTTCCGTAGATACCCATATTGGTTTTTACATTTTGAAAGTAAATTTGATAAAGAATTGACAGATCTGACAAAAATGTAGAGCTGTTTGTTACTAAGTGACTAATATATAACTGATAGCTTTGCCAAAGATGGTAGGCTGCCCTTATCTTTAGCAGCGGGTTTAAGAAGCCTGGCAGTTGATTCATATTATTTATTTTTTGTCTTTAGCCCTATAGACTATAGAATTAGAAGTGTGGGTTACCAGAAGACCTAGGTATGCCTGTCTGCTCTTAGGACTGCATGACATCGGAGTGTTCTGCAGGATAATTTCTTTTCCAATCCCTCAGTTCTACTAATGTATAGCTTTAAACTCATTTAACTGCTTGGGGTCAGGAAAAGCAAAATAGGCGGAATTTGACAGAATTCTACCTTCTGAAGTGCTCCTGTCTTTTGACTGAAAGGGTTGTTGTTGCATTTCTGCTGGAGGAAAATGAGGAGAACTTAAACACTCAACACACTAAACAGTCCTAAATGCCAGAGTCTGCCACCATTTATCAGTGTATCCCTAGCACTTTTGCACAAACCCACCCCAACAGACATCAGACATCTTCTCCTCTCTTTCTCTTTGTCCTCTGCTATTTGGTTTGTGCACCTTTCATCTGTTAGCACTGCTTTATTATCTTCTCTGCCTATCTGTCTCTTTTTCTGTCTTTTTCTGTCTCTCTCTCTCTCTGTCTCTCACACACAGACACGCGCACGCACAGAGAGAGAGAGAGATAGAGAGAGAGAGAGAGAGAGAGAGAGAGAGAGAGAGAGAGAGAGGGCAGCCTTCAGCCCAATAACATTCTGCTGGTTACTGTTTACTAACACTCAAAGTTTAAGCAAAATAGCCTGTCAGTTTAGGACAGACAACTCTTTATATGTGTTGAGCCAGTGCTGGAACTGTATAGCTCAGAGCTGCAGATGTCTGCTCTGGGATTGTCCATCAGCCTAACTCGGTCCGCCTGTGCTAGATGTGATGTAAGCTCTGTCACAACTGCACATAATTTCCACATTTCTTTTTACTATAATTGAAGGTTGCCATCTAGCAGTGAGTTTCCTCAAATCTCTGTGGAGCAATCAGTGGTAGTCAGTAAAGTGCTTGGTCCTTTTATACATAAGTGATGTATGCCAAGATATTTCTTTTTTTTTTCAGGTTTTGCCAAGATATTTCATTGTGATGATAGAACGTTCTGTATATTTGGGAATTTGAGTTACATAAAGCTTTTTGGTTATTTCACATTTTTGAGCTTTGGATTTGGTGCTATTAACGTTTCATAAATACGTTATGAAAATCCATGCAACGATGCATATTATCTAATAATAGACACTGGAGTTTAATACTTCAGTTGTGAGATTCTAGAACAAATGTTATATTTCCTATGGTTTGATTCTTTCGTCGGCTGTAATGACATCTTTTTTTCTATAATGAATGTTTTTGCATTTATGCATAATTGCAATTCCATTTCCTAAAACCATTCATTTAACAAAAACTATGCTGGAATGATAACCTTGGCTCCATTCCACAAAAGTACCAGAATTGTAATAATTTGTTTAAAGCCATAATCACTCTGCTATGCATCTTTCTGCTACGATACCTTTGAGAGAACAAGCTGAGTTGTCTGTCTAGGGCTGTCAATTCTGGTTCATTTGGAGGTAATTTATATTGTATGGGTGCAGAGAGACTTGCAAAGTAGTGTTCCCAGTGCTAAATTGGTGTTTTAATTTTTTATTTGCATCCTGTTAATGCTTGTACTGTATAAACTGAACTCACATCAGTGTATTTCAAAGTCATTCAGCACTGATTTAATTTAATATTTGTGGGCATAACAATGTTAGTGTTTTCATTTTTGCTTCAGCATATGTGAGGAGTATAAAAGTGACCAGAGTCAAACTAAGCTGCAGCCCACAGGTCAGTGTCACCTGGCACTGTAGAGAGCTATTGTAGTAGGGTGGAAGTTCACCCTGCTGCTGATGATGCCCAACTGTCCTGCAAGTCAGGAGAGAGGAGATTTTAAAGAAACTGACTTTGTGTGTCTGTGTGTGTACACACTTGTGTGTCACAGAGAAAGATAGATGAGAGATGAGTTTTATTGAACTCAGTTATTGTGGGAAATGACAGTTTACACAAACATAAATGCACACACACACACACTTTTTTTCTCTCTGCATGTCTTCCTCTGTCATGCGCACACACACGCGCACACACACACGCACACGCACACACACACACACTCACATATATATATATATATATATATATATATATATATATATATATATATATATATATATATATATATATATACACTTCCTGTCAGAACGCCATCTGTCTTGTTCACCCCAAGTGTACACCCAGTCACCCATAATCATTTCAATTAAATTCTTCTGTTTGTGCTCCCTGCACTTGTCATTTCACATGCCATTCACTCCCTGTTTACATTTTTTTGTAACTTCTACAAGTTTTAAGTTGCCTTTGTTCCCATGACAACCAATTATGTTAATGGTGATGTCTATCAGATTTTAACATGCATGACATGTTAAACATCCGACAGAATGGGTGGGACACAAAAGCTTTTTGACTCCATCTAGAAAACACTTAAACAATGTGCTATACTGATACGGGGAGCTAAGGTTGTGTTTCCAGCATCTCTGTTTCACATGAAAGCAGGCCTATATTTTAAGTCCATTTCTTGATCATTGGTGACAAACAGTGTCACACGTCTTTTGAACAGCTCTTCATGAGCTTAAGCATCATCAGCATGGTACTTATCTGTAAACACACGTACTTGATGCACGTAATAACCAGAACCAGCAGTAATCAGAGCTTTAGCTCTTTCATCTTCTGCAATGTCAGGGAACATCACACTGGACTCCACAACCATGCTGTTTGGAGTCAGAGGTATGCAGGATTTTTAAACTGTTGAAAACACTTTACTTATTTATATGTGTAGTGACTGGAACCAGAGCTTCCACTCAGCTTGATTCAATAGTGAAACTGCACGCAGATGGTGTCTGGATGAGCAAAGCAGCAGTTAGTCTTCATGTGCATTGCGGAGTAAATTCATCACTAAAGTGGTGCTGTTGCCTTGCTACTTAAAGGGAAGAATGCTACACAGCCAAAAAGAGACAGATGCCCAGCCATCTGCATTACATTTCCCAGCCCAAACCTTCAAGTGAGTGTTGTCCTGGTGGGAGATTATTTTAAGTTGAGATGTAGGGAATCATTGTACATATGCCATAATCTTGGATCCAGTTACACTATATAGAATGTAATGCAATGTTCAAATGCATGTACTGGTATACTGGTGCTGTGGTAATGTTTGAATGACCGAGGGTAGATTTTACTTCTTATTAGGCAGTCAATCTCTTTTTATCTACCACCTGAGATTTATGTTTGGAGCATTGTATATAATTCTTGCGCGCACACGCCAAGAGAGAGAGAGAGGCAGAAAGACAGAGGGACAGACAGAGAGCTAGAGAGACAGACAGAGAGAGACAGATACAGACAGAAATAGAGAGACAGAGACAGAGAGTGCTAGTCTCAGGCTCTCCCACGTCAGCCTAGCAACAATGGCATCACCATGGCTGTTTGGTGAGAAGTGCCCGGACGATGCCAGGAACAGTGCAGCCAATAGCACGATGCCAAGATGTGGGTTGCATGCTCTTTCTGTCTGATCTCCACAGGCGCCTAATTCCTGCTTTTGTCCTGCCCTCATTTGCTTCCTCTAGGAGTCTCTCTCAGCAAGAGGCACTCATGTTCTGTGGGAGTGGGTCCATTTAGCTAGCTGTGTAAAATAATTTAGCTGTTGGTTTCCCAGTTCTGTCTTCCAATGACATTTAATCTCCATTTAGCTGAAGAAGCAAAATCTTCAAATCATATTGGCTTTTTATTATTGAATTTGTGGTTTTTACTAAACTCACAAAACCATTACTAAATTTCTTGCAGGTAAATGAAAGCAGTTCAAATCAAATCTAGTCAAATTGAAAATATCTAATTAAAGCTGTTATCCTTTCAGACTTCAAGAAAAAGAATCGAGTGGATATATCAGATATGTTTTTAAAAAGAAAATCCAATTTTACTACCAGTCTAGATGAAGCCTAGCTGCCATAGCACCTATATTTACCAAATAGTCATTTTCAAATCTCTCGCTGAAATTCTAGCTTGCTTTTATAGAGCTGCATATACTGTGTTCCATTGTCCTGCAAATACACTCTCTCTTCTTTCTCTTGTATGAGTTGATTAGATTACAGCAGATTAGATATACAAACAAATACAAACACTCAGTCGTATTCCCTTACCTCTCCTTAACTCTGTATGGCACAATCATGCACACATCCACATCCACAAGCACACACAAATTGCACACATGCACACACACACTCCTTTGCTCTGATGTCTAGTGGCCACCAGCAGAGTTCTCTCACAAGTTCAGGCCAAACCCACAGCAGGGGTAGAGATCAGTCAGGCTGAATGCTACACCCATGAATACACATGCAGCGGGGGCAGAGATCGGTCAGTATGAATGGTCAAGCCTGAAACACGGCCACAGGCTTTAAAGAAGACACTGTAGTGCAGTAATAGAGCATGCGGAGGGCAGAGTAGCTACAGGGATCACACACTGATGCGAAGTCAACACTTCCTCAAGACCCTTTCATTGCATTTTTTTCCTTTGACCTTTGGTGAAATTGTATTACCCTGGTGATTAGCATGTGCCAGAAGGACACTTGGGGAGATCAGTCTTGTATTAAAGTGATGTAGCAGCTGCAGTTCCCCCTCCTATATCCAGAAAGGCCACAATCCTTTTATTCGGTTACTTGTTATTTCTTTAATTTCTTCTTGCCTTTCAACACCATGGACAGCAGCAATAAATTGAGGTGTAAATCTATAGAAGCCCCATGCTGTTAGCATTCAACGGAAAAGCAATGTGTATATGGTATGTGTGTGTGTGTGTGTGTGTGTGTGTGTGTGTGTGTGTGTGTGTGTGTGTGTGTGTGTGTGTGTGCGCGTGTGTGAGATCTCACCATTCTGTGACTGGCTGGGATACTGAAAGCCAATGTGACTCCAGAGGGTACTGTTTGTATGTGTGTGTATCTTGCCAGAGGAAAGCAGGGTCCAAAGTCTCACCACAGCGATGTGTTGCTGGGTAACTACACCTGCCTTATTGCTGAAGGCTCTTTATAAAAGAGGATCTCTTATGCACTGGCCCTTCTATATCATCTTTGTTCCCTCACATGAAAAGCAGTTCACTGATCAGTTTGGTTCTATCTGCTTAGGAATGATTCTTGGACTCTAATTATGCTGCAACAATATTTTTCAGGTTTTTGTGACTAATGAACATTAAAGACACAGTATTACATTTACATTACATTTGATTGGAAATGAAAAGGTTAAAATGCAGAATGTTAGCTTTAATTTAAATGAATGAACATCTGTGTTGTGTGACCTATATAGGAATCACAGTGCCTTTTAGACATAGTACTAACACTACACAGAACTCTAAACAACTGGACAAATGGCTTGTCAGTGGTTTATTGGCTAGATGTATGTACTTTTATCATTGTAAAGGCACAAGAGCACTAACAAAGGTCAAGTGTTGATTCTAGCTTGTTCAAGGATTGTACAAAGAATTTGATGTTGTTTAACACAAAGGAATTTGAAGTTTTCCTTCTAGCTGGTTCTGGCTTTGCACAAGGAATTTGGAGTTTTTTAACATAAAGACCAAAGAAGAGCCAGGGCCAGTATTCCTGCTTATCACGGGTCTGAAAAAACCCCCAGAATAAATCAGCAACATAGTCAAAGCCTTAGGTGCATCCAACTCTTGCATTGCTAAGTGCTTTTGTGAGCTTGGCTATAAAAACAAGTGTCATGATCAGTCCCTCCCATCTTCCGTGTTCCATGTTTTCCCTGTCGTGTGTTTTTTCAGTTCCGTTCCAGAGTTTCGTTTTCTCCGCCCCTCGTTTGATTTTCAACACCTGTCTCTCGTTTAGTTGATTGTATTTAAGGCCTGCCTTGATCCGGTAGTTGTGGTTGTTTTTTTTGGACTCGCGCGCGTACACATATATAATTTTGAATCATTGCATTTGTTAAGTTTGTACCCTAGTCTTCGTGTTTCTTAGCCCCGAGTTTTCCTAGCGTCTTTTGTTATAGCCTGCTTCCCGTTTGCCTGTGTGTTTATTTGTTTTTTAATCATGTATCCCCGTACTCTCCGTGTCGGCTGTTTGACCCTGGACTGCCTTAACAACTCTGTTTTTGGCTTCGCCCATAATAAATCTCGCTCTTCTCCGCACATGCGTCCGCTTCCTTAGCGCTCACCGTTACAAATAGAGGGAGACTACAGTAGTGGATGACAGACTATCAAATAAAAAGACTTACAGGTGAGCTTGCAGACCAAGGCCAGTCTACAGCTGTTTAAAAATACATTTAAAAAACCTGGCGCAGAGTCTTATGGACGGGTAACATAAAGATTAACTGTAACTGAGTGATGGAAGGATTGTGGAGGAAAATAAGCTCTTCTGATCCAGGTCGCGCCATTTGGGATACATGGTGGCTTGGGTGTACAGCACTATGGATGTGACTGCAGCAAGGTCAAATCTGAAGGGTACATTTTGAATTGAAACCAAACTCCTCCAACCCCTCACACTGTAGAAGATGAATTAACACAGGCTACATAATCCACTATGGGGGCTAAACAGTGAAATCGACCAACCCAAACCTATGGATGATGCACTGTGCTTACTGAGGGTTTTAAAAAAAAAAGTTCATGAAACAAACATGTACTGAAAAATTGACTACATTACAGACCCTGCATCACCAGGGAATTTAATTAGAATTTTAATTGGACTTGCTTTTGTGACAATGTGATGCTTTCCGGAGCTTTTCACAAGCCTAGTCCTGTCTTGGTATTTCTCTCCCTGATGTGGAACCATGCTGCTTGGTCTCCATGATGTGGAACCATGCTCCTTGGTCTCCTCATTACTGATTTCTCCTGTGGTTGATGGAGAACTACCTACTGGAAACGGAAAAGTTTGTTGGTGTGTGTATTCATGTGAATGACTCTTACAGACATTGACTAATTGACTAACCCACCACCCCCATGTGCATCACGTCTCCAAACTTACACAGAGTAAATAGTCTGCATGTCCCATCTGCTACAGGACATGCTAAAGGTGCAGGAAATATAAGGAGAGAGATGTGTGGGGAAAATTGCAAAGGCTTGTACAGCAAGCTCGTATAACTTTAGTACATCCAAACACCAGAAAATGGAAAGAAACATAGATATATGTTAAGAAAGCAAGAAGTTCATATAATGTTGAATTGGAAATAAATCATGCAGCTCTCCTGGAAATACACACCTACAATCTTAAACAAACTGCTAAAAACAAAGGCAGGAGACAACTCAGAACACACTAGACACGAAAGCTAACCTACAAGTAGAGCACATTATAACACGTACCGCAATTGGCTTTACAGAATTAGTAACAGTACTCAAATTATGGATCCACACATTGAGCATACTTGGAGGATGATGGGCCAATCATGAGAAAGTACAGTGGTCTAACAACACTGAGCTAGCCACAGGGTCCACATTATACTGTGGAATGACATAAGATGGCCAGAGTATAGTAACAAGAAGTACTTCTAACATAAACCATTATGGATATCTTCTTGTTGGTTGTATTTTATTGTTTACAGATATGAAGGCATTTTTTAAACCCCTAATAGTTCTTTTGAATGTGTAATTGCCTTTATCTGGGTTGGTATCAGTGTTATGGAATTAGCTTTGCTCTGATACTGCATGACTAATGGAATGACCCTGGTGCTGCTGTGGCATTTAAACAGGATTACGGAACACTACCCAGTCTAGACACCGTCTGTCTGGGAGAGTGGCAGGTCGAATACCAATGGGTAAAAAAAACAGGCCCCCCATTAATTCACCAAATGAAACTGACTTTGTGTCCTTGAGTGTCTCTCTCCAGGACTGCAGTTATATTTTAACCCTGACCATGTGAGTGAATGATATGTAGCTGGGCTGAGGCACCGTGTTGTGGTGGTGCATGGTCCTTGTCATGGCTTGCTTTGTAATGGAATGTTGCTGTATGTATGGGTCTATATAAAGAGTAGGCTTCTACATAAAGGGTGAAAGTTCAGACAGGAGTGGGTCTGAGAGTACTGATATTGCCTTATCTGTACCTGACCGGATACAAAGAAACTCTATAGATCATATATGAATTTGGAGAGCTAGAGATATGGCTAGGTGGTCTACCCCTTTCATGAATGTTCTTTATCAGTGTTACTAATAGATATGCACAACTCCAGAGTTGTTCTGATTTACACTACTACAGAAGTACACAATGGCCACCATAGTGCTTTTATGTAGATAACTATTATACAAGGCATAACATTCATATGTATTGTAATTTAATAAGCCAGTGATTGTTATTGAAAATGTATTATTGGTATCAAATCTCCAGTGGTGCCAAATACCATTCAGTACCATGTCAACTATGAAAAATGGTTTTATTGTTAAACAAATCAGTGTGGGGAGTTTAAGAAATTAACCGCTGATTTTGTACATTTATTGTGATTGTGGTGAGGGTGACTGTCACCCCGGAAGGAGAGTAATGTGACTGGAGTTGTTTATTGCCTGTAGGACCTGGGTTCAAGTCTCAGGTGGGGTTTCTGTGTTCACCCTTTGCCACAATGATAAATCTTAATATAGGCATAACCTTTGGGAGTTTTTTTTTTAAATACATTTTGTATTAAAACAATTAATCTAAAGAATTGCTTTGTTTCTTTTCAGACACTGAGGGTGCTTTAAGGACTTTGAGGAGAAGGACAAAGTGAATGTCTGCTTGTGGCTTGGGAGGACTCACTGAACTGGTTTATGAGAGCAGAACTCGCTTTCAGTCGAGTCTAATAGAATGTCCAGTCAGAGGATGATGATGGACATGATGTCCTGTCCAAGGCAAAATGAGGACAAAGAGACTGGATAGAACAATGTGAGGACTGAGTTTCAACTGAGTTGCTATTCATTCATACTGTATATGCACACAAATATACAGACCCACAAAAATGCCTGTCACAGCGATTCTCTTCTTTGTGATGGGTCAAATTTGCTTTAGAGTGCTTTGCCATAGTGTTTTTTCTCTAAGCTAATTAGTTCATGATGTCATACAATTTAGGCCAGCTTGTGCTTTATCATTACTGAGAGGTGCACTTGTGATGAATGAAGTTATGACAGGATGCACACTGTGCCACCATAGTGTGCCCGATAATGACATCTGAGAGAGAGGAATCATTTCACACACACACACACACACACACACACCCTCATCTCTGTCAGCTGATTAGAGGAGAGATAAAGTGTTATGCAAAGGCCAGTAGTGTTCACTAAACACTGTCATCACGGGATTACTAGGGTGTTTGCATTTATGTGTTGGTATCTGTGCTTTTCAGCATGTTTTGATTGTGAATTAAAATCCCTAGCATCTGTTACAATCTTTGACAGACCTTTGCCCCTTTTGCCCCAGACATTTCAAGTCTGGTTTCAGGTTTGGGGTTTGGCATTCCACCTTTGAGCAGTGCCACTAGTTTGGATTACCACCAGAAGTAATGCTATAAATCCTCATGGCAGTGAACACTGAGAGAAGCCTCGAGCCTGCTGGACTGGCGAAAGACCTCCTTTGTCACTAAAAGGCAGTGACTTCACATCCAAACACCTGCTCGTAGCCACGGATACCAGTGTGACTGGACACACCTCTGCTGCCTGCTCAGGTGGAGAGAGGGAGAGGAAGGAGAGAGAGGGCAGCCAAGGAGAAACACAGAGTAAGAGGTGTACGGCATATGGGTAAACTAATTCAGTCAGGTAGTCAGAGAGAGAAAGACAGGGGGCAGAAAGAGAGTAACTCCATGTTATGCTTGTAGCTGTGTTAGTTTGGATGATCTCATCTTTTACACACCATGCCTTATAGGAAGAGGAGCTTCACTTTTGGAGCCTATGGAGGGTAAGAGAGAAAACTTTATAAGAGAGTGTGTGTGCATGAATGTGTGCGTGAGTATGTGTATGTGTGTGTGTGAAGGTTTGTATTTACATGCCCTCTAATACCAGTACTACACAGGGCACACTGAATAAAAGATTCCAAGTAGTCTAAGAAGCAGTGCCTTTTTGAACATTATTCAGACACATCAGTTTGCAGGGGCACAGTCTGCTATGAAGGTCAATACTAAACAAGACCGTGGCACGTCATGGCAGTGTAGTATGTATGTGTTGGCTGTATAGTAATGAGACAACATCAAGGACATGGAAAATGTGCCTGCCTTCCTCTTTCGCTTGCACTGAGTTCAACAGGAGAGCACAGGAACTTCTGCTTTAGCAAGGTCTGTTTAAAGGGCTGGTTTTGGGGCCCTGCCTCATGGAACTGGGACTTAACCCTTAACCCAACCCCCACCCCCCACCCCCCTCAACCACATCCTCTGTAGCACCACAGAAGGTAAGCCCTCCTTTCAGTCATAGCTTCCTTTTAAATATTGACAACCCAAGGATCCACTCTTGTTTCGAGTATGCCCATAGACTGCATGAGCATTGGCCCATAATGTTGCAAGTGTCAATAGCTGTTGTTGTTGTTGTTAGGAAGGCACTTTGCTACTGTGATAAATACAGGCTCTTGGCCAGAACCATAACTGCATTTCTGAAATGTGTAGAACAAAGTAAACATTGCTGTCAAACAGTTCATCTAATGCTACTTTTTAAAAGGCAGTTCCAAAGTTACTTGAACTTATTCAGCCTGTCTCTTTACAATAAGGACTGAGAAATGGAAATTGACAGAAACCAATTAGCTGTCACCACCTTCTTCATTTCAGGAATGTTTCGGAGGAAATTGCTATTAGCAGATAATGACAGTTTTGTGAACAATATTTTTGTTTGTGTGACTGTGCACTGCACCAGACTTGAAATTTATAAATGGCTGTGCCTTAATGGCAGAACCTGTTGCTCTCTGTGGTGTTATATTCACACATACTGACTGTTCACATACTAACTGCTTCTGTCTGAATCACCTTTTTCTTTGGTGTTAATTTACCCAGTAATGAAAACACTGTTAATGTAATAAGTCCTGATTCAAATAGACACTTCCTCCTAAGTGCACAGTGTATGTATGTGTCAGTCTGCATGTGTGAGGGGGAAAGGTAGACATACTGTGAGAGAGTATTTCTTTATACAAGAACACTTTCACACATACAAAACTGCATTGATTACATACAGGAACTCTTACCAACACAACTGCATATATGTATTGTATTCCACAGTTTGAAGGTCTTTTTATAAATCATAGCGAACATATTTAGATATTACACCGAAGTGACATTTTCAGGGATTTACTGGAGATATTGGGGTTCGATTTTCATGTGTTCTGTACTCTCAGCTTTGATGTTTGGAGCAAAAACACATTAAACACAAAGCCTCATAGTGGCATATTCACTCTTAAACACTCTGTGCTGTGAGTCTGCAAACACTGCAGACACTGTCTACTTGCATGGTTCACAGAAACTTTGAAACATTGTGTGAACATGAACATGAAAATATTCTGTAATCCTCTAAAGCCAATATGTTTCAAGAAATGGAAGCTCTCCTTGCCGCACGTTAGTTGGAGTCTGCGGTTCGGCTGTTTATCCGGACTGTTGACACAACAGCATCTCTTTCCACCTTCGTCAGCAAGATCCATGTGGACAGCCCAACGGTTGCTTGACGCCAGCCTACTACTGAGCGGCTCTGACATTTCGGCAGGGCAGATGCAGGCCCTCCCTGCTGGGCTCTGGACATTCCTATGCTGGGCTCACCTTGGACAGGCAGGACTACTCAGTCAGCACTTAGCATAAGCTTCCACCCCTAGCCTCCAGGACAGCATGCACTCAGGATCTGACAAGTGGAAAGGAGCACAAAATTTGCAGGAAGTATGATTTGTGCAATGTGGAGAATGATTTGTGCAATGTGGAGAACACAGATGGAATCGTGGACATAAACACAGAAATGTGCATATATATATATATATATATATATATATATATATATATATATATATATATATATATATATATATATATATATATATATATAAGTTCTTGTATATAACATATATAACAAGATGTTTAATAAACATAACATGCTTAATAATGAAAGCTATACTGGGTGTTAGTTAACATAGTCCTAGAAATCTGATTGGGAAAAAATCGAAAATGAGGAAAAAATAGATTTCATAGGACCCTAAGGAAGGCCTTTGACAGCACAGAGCCACCCAGTGGTACATTTAAACAACTACCAAATTTAAAAATACTCCCTGTACTGTATATGTAGAGTTTTTTGTATGGAGAGTGTGTATGTGTACTGGACAAATTTCTAGCCATATACACCATTAAAGGTTTGTGAATGAATTTAAATCAGGACACCACATATAAGCATATCAAATGTATGTATAGTCAATGGAACTGCCCTCAAGATTGCATGTTCTTAAGAGCCACCTCACCTGAGTTTCAAATAAAGGGTTTGATCCCATTGTTTTGTGAGGATTTAAACAATGCAAATACCACTTCCTCCCTCTAAGGTTATTATTAGCTTTTGCATCTGTATCTCTAGCTGTGAAAGTGAACTTCACCATTAGAGAATCTCAAGCTTTACCTCTACAGCCACTGAATGTGCTTTAAGCAGAATGGAGCAAAATGCCATTTGCCTCATAAAGCTGGAACAGCCTCCTCAGGAAGACTCTATCTTTACCCGTTCTCATTAGCATTCTACTGCAGAGCCTTGGATGCTGCTCAATATTTCAAGTCTGTTTTAAGTTCAATGCTAAAACCTGGCAAAATATATTATTCCACAGTGAATGCTCATTAATATTTTGAAGCATAGAAACTCACTTGTTGCACATTAAAATGAGAATGAAGCTAATATTCAACCTTTTCAGTTAAATCCACTGGGCTTGTAGAAAAGACTGTGTCTCAGTGCTTACTGATTAGAATGTCAGATTATGTCATCTCAGGAGGCTAGCTGATTTATTAGTATAGGTTTAACTATTGGGCACTAAAGGACATCAAGTGTTAGGACTAGGCTGAATGTAGATCCTATTGGAATGTAGATCCTATTGGATCTGTGGAGACTGGTCCAGTGAGAGTGCTTTATGTAAAGTATAGAGTCCCACTTGGAGTATGGAGTCCTTTTGTACTTGTTTCTGTTCTTTAAAATATATTTTGTTTGGTATAGTAAAAGCTATTTCTTTGCCTTGCAGAGTGGATAAATCCTTTTCCAGAGCTAGAGGTCCATGGTGAGTTGCCACTTCTCTCCTGTTGTTTCTCTACTGTCCTTTTACTCAGCTGTCAGTGTCCTAAACAGTGGCAGACTCAGGTGGAAAAAAAACTAAAGTAGCACCTCCTGCATAACACAGGAGCCCACTAGTGTGCAGGAAGCTATGATGCATCATGCATGATAAAACAGTCTTCATCCAGGATTCAAATTAACAGTTAGGCTTTATTGTGTTTTGAATGTAAGCAATGTTTGAGAGAGAAATTCAAAATCTTTAGCAAAATATTTGCTGACTCCCCTGGACTGTTGTCATGGCACCCACTTTGGCAAAATGCCAGCCCTGGAGGGCATGTTGTAGGGGAGATTGTAGGGAACTGTACTTAATTTTCTTTACTGGGATTTTTGTCATTCCATTGCAAGGGCAATTTATTGTGTTTTCTTGCTTGGAAGGGCATTTTGTGAGTTTTTTACTTTTCCACTGAAGGGCACCCATAGTGTTTTTTGACCATTGTAAGGGCACCTTATATGGAACTGCATTAGGTTTTCTCCACTAGAAGGGCACTCATTATGGCGACACCATTAAGACACCATTTTCTTGCTCTACACCACAGTAATTTATTGCTTGAAGGGGAACCTTAGAGATCTTTTCCCATGTCAAGGGCAACCAATAGGACAGTTCCTCTTGATTTCACCACTCTAGAGCGTCATAGGGATTAATTTTAACCATGCGGGTACCAGGGTTGGGGGTGGTTTAAAGCCTAGTGAACTCACCATCTGTTAGCTTTAACCTGTGGTGCATAGTATAAAGCATGGGGTTCAAGAACAGATCTGCATGAAATCCACCAGGCCTGGGGTACAAAAACAGCTCTGCATGAACTCCATCAGGCCTGGGGTACAAAAACAGCTCTGCATGAACTCCATCAGGCCTGGGGTACAAAAACAGCTCTGCATGAACTCCACCAGGCCTGGGGTACAAAAACAGCTCTGCATGAACTCCATCAGGCCTGGGGTACTGTCATGAACACTAGGACACAGGCAGGCATGGATCCAAATACAGAAGAGTTTATTAGAATCAAAAAACATATGGGCTGTGCGAGGAGTTGGTGGGATCGAAGTCAGTAACCAGGAGATCACGATGCAGACAGTAGTCGGTCAAATTCAAGGTCAAAACTGGTAGGTACAGTCCAGAGTGATCCGAAATGCTAGGAGTGAGGTGTAGGCTAGGGAGGAAACAGAGGTCGGTAATCAGGAAAATCAACAGCGGAAGAGAATGCTCGGTCTGCATACTAGAAAAGCAATACTTCACAAACTGGACTGGGAGAACAGGAGTCTTTAAAGGAAGCAGATGGAAGTAAACAGGTGTTGCTTATTAGTACTCAAGAGAGGGTGATCTAGGCCTGGGTATGGCAAGACTAGTGGGCTGGGTCGATTCGTCAGAGGTACAAGAACAGCTGTGTATTAACTGTCAAGTCTAGAAATAGAGTGGATTTCTACAACAAACACATCAATATCTAATAACCACTAGCAGTAACATTAGATAGCCTTTTCTCCTGTCATGGAACTAGTTCCTGTGTATCTTTGTTTTACATGTGACTTCACACTTATTTCACAGGTAATAGCTATACACTCAACCTGTAATGGCCCGAGTGCCGCAGGGCGAGGGGCAGGACACACAGACTCCTTTGATGTGGACTGACATTTATTAACATATAACGAAAACAACAATGGCACTCACACATGACATAAACGGTGAACATCTACATACATATAACTAGCGTGAACAAGGACAACCATATACAGAGACAAACATGCACAAAGGCAAACATATCAAAGACCGACAGCACTGCACTCCACGACATGGCTTTATATACACAAAGACAAAACACTAACCCAGTGCAGGTGCGCAGACGTGGTTACAAATAAACAAAGATCCTCCCGCTGCACATGATGGGTCAAACCACGTGACTCGCAGGAGGTGAGCATTCCGTGACACAACCACTGACACCAAAAGCAATGCTATTTCACGATAAATTTACAAGTGTTTACTTATCCATACAGCACGTCGATGGTTTTGAAGTATTATACAGGCACTGTGTACATTTATCTAATGACTTAGGAAGGGAGCAAGAAACTGTAGAAGGGAAAACAGAGGGATAATATCTCCCAAGCCCATTTCTGAGTTTTACCCCCTACCTTTTGTTTCAAGTGTACTCTTGCCCCTTCTCCTACACAATTGGACATCCCTTAAAGAACCTGATACATCATCAGTAGTCAACGGCGTTTATGTAAAGAGACTCAGTGGGTGATTGCCAGATATTTGTAATATGCTGTACTCGGCTGTGGTGATTTCTCTTGCATGGGCTATATGATCCATTTGCACTTGTCCCCACCCCTAGATGTGAATGCAGAAAACAGAGGGGTCGTAGGGGCAATGGGTGAAATGGGTTTGGGCCTGTGCGTGAGAGAGAGAGAGAGAAAGAGTGAAAATGTTATTATGATAGGAGACAAGTTTCTATGTGTTTCACCCCAGATAAGCCTGGTAGCACATGCAGAAACCTGGACGAGACAACTCAACATGCCGTCTTTCTTTTCTTTACATTTCTCATATCTGTACGGCACAGTTAAACACACACACACACACACACACACACACACACACACACACACACACACACACACACACACACACACACACACACACACACACACACACACACACACAAACAAACAAACACACACTGTTGTTGTTCCACTGCATTACCATATATTCCCAGCATAATAACGTTCCTTTCTGTTTTGAAGTCTGTTCTTTATTGGGCAGATAAATAGCCAAGAGTCATTAAAAATTTCACTGGATTATTTTGGCAGCTAGTCACCATGTGAGCTATGCTCTGTCTGTAGTTTGTGTTTATATAAATTTTGAACTGACCTTTCAATACATCACTTCATGTTTTTTGTTTAAAAGCAAATTATTTTTCTGCATTAATGACCTGGTACTGTGAGTCAGGTGTTTATAGACCTTTTCATTGGCCCTGGAACTGGTTAAAAATGAGCTCAACAGACATTGTATTAAACCTTTTTTTCCCGAAGGGTTGTATTTGTTAAAGCGGAAAAGGGTTATAACTGTCTATTGTTGCTTCTTTGTTCAAGACAATTCTCCTAGCATTTCAGATGTTGATTTCACACACTGCAAAGAATCCAGAAAATTCTCTAGCAACCCCTGAATCATCTTTGGGATTGAAGTATTGCTTCACACCCAAAATGTCTTCAAATATGTCCTAGTGTAAAAGCATGACTAAACTGCTACATTAACATCCTTGAACTGTCTCTCCAATGGACATGTATGAAACCTTACTGTCTCTTTAAGATTAAATACTTTTCCCTAGCCCTAACCCTTCATAAAACAGAAGCCAAAACCAGCACTGCTGTCAGAATTAGCATTGATAGAAGACACAGTGCTCAGTTTGTCATTCTTCTAAAGCATAATTTGTCCTTACTCTCATTAGAATCAATCAAAGGCCTTGATCTGCCCTTGGCTGCTTCAGTCATGGGCCAGTCAAATGCGACTTTGCCCACTGCCAGGCCTGAGACAAAGCACTGGGGATATTTGTTGGCATGCCCTCAGTTCTGTCCTGTCTCACCCATTGTCTTCTACCTTTAATGTCAGTTTGATTTCTTAAGGTGAATGACATTTTTATTGAGTAAGTAGCCCAACTCTCCCCCCGCTTCACATGATGTCAGCTAAGGCATATCAGTCAACAGTACTGAAATGACATGTCAATTATATTTTTATTATTGCTGTTCATACTCTTAAGCTGTTTTAATGATATTGAGTTATATTCAGCTTTAGAGATTTGCATTTTACTTGTTTGATCTAGTCACTATCCTTGTGCTTTGTTCAGTCTGCTGTGCAAAGTAACCTGAGGTGCACTTTCCCAAGGACACGTGCTTGAAACTCTTTCCAGAGAAAAACAGCGTGGTCTCACCCTGGGCTACAGTTCCCTCCCTCTGGAATATGGAATAAATATATATATATACATACACACATACACATACACATATATACATATATATACATATACATACACACACACATACATACATATACATGCACACACGCGCACACACACACACACACACACACACACACACACACACACACATATATATATATATATATGATTTCAACATTTTTATATATATATATGTATATATATGTGTGTGTGTGTGTGTGTGTGTGTATACATATATACATGTATTTATTTATATTTATATATATCATTTATATATATATATATATATATATATATATATATATATATATATATATATATATTGAAATCACAGGTCCAGTTACTAGAAAATACAAGTTCAGTTCAAAATGTGTGGAGTGCGTGGAATATGTGTTTTGTTATAATTTGATATTCAATATGCAGCTAAAGTATTTAATGGATGAAAAGCAAAAAATAATTAGGAACATGTTTACGATTACTGCATTTTATTACTCTTGTCAATCAGATAATTTACGAGCGCATGACAAGACTGAGACTATTAATGTGTGCTGTCTTCCGTGATTTCTCATAACAGTTATGTGAGATGGCAAAGTGGTCAATTATCTGCTCAGTTGCCTGCAGATGGTTGCTAAATCCTGGACTGGAAACTGGATCTAAGGCATGGAGTTAAAGATTTCTGTGCTACAGAGAATCCAGGGAAAATATTTAACTATGTTGAATATGTTGAACTATGTTGCTTTTATTGTTGGGCTTCATTGATATTGTGTAAACAAAGGACTTGATATTATAAGACATTGTTTGAGTATGATGATGCGAAACAATGTTACCAACCAGCTACACTGTGGTTTGAGCACTGGCTCAGATAAAAGGCCTATGTCATATACTGTGAAGAAGTAGGTGACTAGTGATGTCATTACAGTCAGAGCTCAGCATTATAGAGGAAATGTTACATAGATGCCTTGACATAAGACATTTGAGAGAAAGGAAGTGTTTCGCATGTTCTGTCTCTCAGGTGCCATCTCTGTCACTCCACATGCCATTCTGCAGAACTCCTGTTTGTCCTTTACACTGAGAGTACTGTCGCATTCTCTCCCAGCAGTTACTGTGTGCAGGGAACACTTCACTATAGTGAATATGATAGATGTTCCTGGACTGTTTTCCTGACTGCATGAAATGATTCACTCTGTATCCAAATGTTGAGGATCATTATGAGTGAGTTGGAGTTTCTGCGTCCTGCTCATGGTGCATAAAGGAATAGGAAGGTTTGAAAGAGTCCTGATGTTAGCTTGTGTGAAGCTGGACAGCGGGGATAGTAATTAGGCGAGACTGGGAATGAACAACCGGTTCCTGTTCTCATCCATAACCAGTTCTATCCGATTGAGCTGCCTGTGTGACTATATTAGAGGGTGTGCTAGAAACATAATAGTTGATTGCAGTGAGATGGTTACTGGTACTGGATACATATGGTGTAGTTCACTGAGGGGTGAACCTTTATCAGCTGCATGATGATTATAAGAGAAGATGTGAGGACATCTGCAGTATGTTGAAAGTTGTTATGTAATCAGTATTATTCTTTCACTGAGTTCATTTTACACTGTGTGTGTGCATGCGTGTGTGCGTGTGTTTGTAGCAGGCAGAGAGAAATGGTGCAGCAGCTGGCAGACAGCCAGAGAGAGACAGTATCTCATCAGACCATAAGAAGTAGAACACAGTTCATAATCTCAATATCTTGGTAAACAGGTGTGTCAGGTCAGCAATGTCATAGGTTGTGAAATGTCTTATTTGAGTATAATAATCTATAAAAAAAAGTTAGGTTAAAATTCTGTCATCGCTGTCAATGGTTTGCGTTTTCTGACATTTGAATTCTGGCCTTTGTTAATACTCAAAAAGTATACACTGTAATTTCTTATATTAGAATTATCATATTTTTGTGATGTTAATGCAACAAGTTGTACTCAGTCATAATTGTAAGTCACTTTGGATAAAAGCATCAACTAAATTCCATAAATGTAAATGTGCTTGGTTTTCATGTGGATGATACTGTTAAGTCTAACCTTAACCAGAGAGAGCCTGTAATTTTTGCTAGTGTAGTCTCACAATTGAGACATAAATTTGCCAAGAGAAACCAGCCAAGGGTATATAGTGAATGGAGAGAATTCATTTGTGTTTTTTCTTTATGGAATTGGATTTCAGAAACAATTCCAAAGCTATAAGATGCCTGAGAGGTTCAAGATGGCATTAGTTGACTGAATTGAGAGCATGTCAGAAATTTATAATCACCTTTCTAAAACTATGCTCACTCTAGTCTTGTAATAAGACAGTCCAAGCACAAGAAAGTGGGTACATAGACTCAGATTTACAAGAAGGAAAGCATGTAGACTGGACCCATCTTCCATCCAATGAAGTTCACACCTCATTAACTTGTTCAGTTACTGCCGAAAGAAGGGGTTGGGAGAAAGGGCTGGGGGACTGGTGTTGTGTGTGCAGGTCTAGCTCTCCCTGTAGTTGGATGTGTTTATGTGGCAGAGGGAAAGATGAGGCAAGTGAGAATTATTTAAAAAACACAGTAAAATCTATTCTTCATTTGAAAAATATTTTATCACCACTACCATAATTATTTGCATTACAACCTAAAATTACTGCTCAGCATGTCTGCCTTTACGAAGTGGCTTCCACACATTTACCTGCCAAAAAGGTTAACAGGCTTCAGGTTTCAGCCTTCTTACTAGCATGACTTGGGCCTTATTAGACTTGATGCTAAAACACTTATCCAGAATGATCTGGCAGTGGAAAATGCCTTGGCTATTCACTCAATTTATCTGAACTGTACAGCCCTAATGGGTCTTGACATATTTGAAAAATGCATTAGCATAATTTACTTTTTCTTATTCTGAGTTTATTTCAGAGATAATTTTAGATTAGTTGCGTAAGATTAGTTAGACTAAGTGTTGAGCCACCGTGGCTGAAATATGGGGAGAGAGAGCGAGAAAAACGGCATAACCTTGGATCAGTCTGGTGTGGAACACCTCCGCCCTGCTTCTTCAGCGCACAGGGAGCAGCAGTTGGGAGAGACACTGGGGGAGATGCTGAGGCCGAGGAGGAAGCAGCTGCAGGAGGCTTGGCCTCCCTGGACTTCTCCTGTTTCAAGCACATCACCTGTGGTGAGAGCCCAGGAGACACAGAGAGAGAAGGAGTCAAGTTACCAGGCTTGCAGAGGAAGTAGTGGGTGTAAGCAAATGTCCAGGAAGAGCTTGCTTATTTCTAATACCCACATACTGTTTGACAGCATTTTGTATTTCTCTATACATTTAAGGCTTGTGATTTTTGTGAGAAAACAGAAAGCTATTAGAAATGGCACGTTGTCCTATAACTGCCTCTAGACTGCTCAGATGCTGTTTTCTTTGAGCTAGTTCTGAGCCCTGGGAACTTGCTAGGCTCTAACGGCCTAAATTAGAGTAGATTAGAGGACTGAGTTGTACCCTGATTAGAATGCTTTTAAAAGTACTCATGCTTGCTTGGATAGTACATGCACACACATATACATGCACGAAAACACACACACAAACACACACACACACACGAACACACACCCAACCATGCTCGTGCACACACATTCGCACATGCACACCCAAACGCACACACAAATAGACACAAAAGCAGGCACACTAGCACAGCACAGGGAAAGCAGGCATATTCGAAATAGTGCTCACTTGACAGGGTTAAGATTGCCTGTTGCAACAAAAGAGAATGGTAAACTCATATAAGAAAGAAATATAAAATGTTAGAGTGCACTTCCTAGATAATATTAATTCATAATGAGACTGTCTCAAAGGGAGACAGTAGACCAGGAAGAAGTAGGAGGAGATTGAGTGCCTGAGAGAAACAGAGCGAGAGAGAGAAAGAGAGAGCGACAAAGACAGAGAGAGAGAGAGAGGCAGAGACAGAGACAGAGCAGGAGAGAGAAAGACCACTCTGCATGTCACCTTTGCGCTTTGGCTGCAAGCGACAGAACTGATTGCTCAACAGTGATTTGTGTTCTCTGCTCAGCTACGGAGTAAGTGATCCTCCCCCCTCCTTCCTACACCCTCCCTTTCTGTGATAAGATCAACTGTCAGTACTAAGGACTGCAGTATTATATAGCATTAGAGGAGACTCAGATCAATCAGACAGCAGTAACGCAGTAGTCAGAAAAGAGTCAGATAAGTGATTCTATGCCGTGCAGTGTGTCTTTTGAGAGACATGCTTTCTAAACTGAAAGCAAGTTGGTTATCATTTCTGATTTACTATGGACATCTTATAGGAAGGTGTGTGTGTGTGTGTATGTGTGTGATCATTTATGCATGTTTGTATGTGTGCACATAAAGTACAACAAGCAATTTTTTCATATGCAGTTCATTACTTTTCCTAAGGAGTCCCAGTATAGTTTCATAATTTGGCAAATGGTGTAGTGATTTTGTTTCTCTCTCGCATATACACACACATTGCTCAATCTCCAAGGCTGCTCGGGTAGCTCTATGCTAATTCATTCATTTGTATGATCAGGTGCCTGTGCTTTGCATGGTGCTCTGGAACTTTGCAACTACTTTATACCTTTCTCCTACTTTCATTATGTTCATAGTATGTGAAACACTAGAACACTAGCTGGCTAAATTATGTTGGGTGCTGTATATATTTAGTGTGTGTATGTATTTAGTCACTCATAATAGTTGAAGGAGAATGAAAAACACACTGTATGACAGTCTGTGCCTGTGGCATGTTAAACATATAGGCTAGAAAATACACACACACACATACTCACACACCTGCACACATGCACTCACACACCCACACACAAACTCATGCAAACACACACACACACACACACACACACACACACACACACACACACACACACACACACACACACACACACACACAAAACCACATACACTCATATATCTCTTTTTTGGCATGTGTGTGACTAGCCCAGGCTGTCTTCAGGAAGCTATTCTGCTCCCTCATCTGTCTGTCTCAGCTGGGAGTGGCTGGTGCATACTACCAAGTAACAGTACTGACGTTCTGGTTGGGGAGGGGCATTCACTTTGACTCAGCATGTCCATCTGCAAATGCCCACAGCTGAAGTGCTTTCAGCTTTACACAGAGCATGCACAGTGGAAGGCAGCCAAGACACAGAGGGAGTGCAGTAGAAGGCACCTATTACTGAAGAGAACAGTAGAAGACTCCCAACACCGAGACAGAGAGAGACAGAGAGGACATTAGAAGAAACCCACCATTGAGAGAGAGAGAGAGAGAGAGAACAATAGAAGACACCCAACACTGAGAGGGAGAGAGCAGTAAAAGACACCCAACACAGAGAGAGCAGTAGAAGACCCCCAACACTGAGAAGGAAAGAGCATTAAGACACTCAACACAGAGAGAGCAGTAGAAGACACCCGACACTGAGTGGGAGAGAGCAGTAGAAGACCCCCAACACTGAGAAGGAGAGAGCAGTAGAAGACCCCCAACACTGAGTAGGAGAGAGCAGTAGGAGACCCCCAACACTGAGAAGGAGAGAGCATTAATAGACACCCAACACAGAGAGAGCAGTAGAAGACCCCCAACACTGAAATTGCAGCAGAGATCTGTAGTGATTTAACTTGATAGAAGAAAATTAGCTAGCTTTTGTTTGAAACACCCACCTACCCAAAAGTAATGGACACTGTCACTACAGTTTTGCTTTTTTGTCGAGACAATATAGTCACCTGCCTATCCAGACTTGACATACTCCAAACGCACTTGCACTCTTGTTCATCAAACTTGCTTGATTTTACATTCTTAGTCAATTATCTGTGACACTTGAAATGTCTTCCCTTCTAACAGTGTTGTGTTAATGTAGTGTATACTATGTAGTATATATCGTACACTAAAACATTTTCTTGTACTAAGTATATTTTTGCCTTGGCAGGATTGTTGGTTTTGTAGGCTGGCAAAGGTCTTTTGACCTCACTTAGGTATGGTGGTTTCTAATGCTCCATACATCCAAACAGAAATTACCAAGTCAACCCACTTGTTCCCCATGTTTGGAAATCCGGTTTTGCTGATTTGGTTTCATTTGTTTCATGTTATTTGATCTGACACATCAAATATTTACCCCAAGCCTTTAATATTTGCAATCATTTTGCCTGTGCACTTAATAAACATTGAACTGAGGTTATGAAATCTGACCACATTTGCTAGCCACAGTGAATCACATTTTGTGGACTTGAATCTAAGGGGAGATTTAATTGGTTTGGTATTAGCTGGTAATAGCTTAACTAAATGTATTGCACCGATGCAGTACTGGGTGAAGTAATGCCTTTGGACTGAGCTCCTGAGTTCAGGCCCTGGCTAATTATAGACCTGACAGCATGAGCCAAAAAAGGGCAATTGAGAAAACTAAGAGCTTATTCTCCCACCCACCCAGTGTTTTGTGTACGTACACACACACACATATACCTTTGGAGCTTTGGGCACCTCTATTTGTCGTGGTCACACCAATTCTATGACACTTATGATGTCATGAGCATCAACACATGCATGCAGTCAGTGCTGGGCAGATGGTGGCCCATGTAACCCATGTAACCTGTGGGGGTATTTGTGGGAAGGGGTTGTTGTTTCTTGCTGACATAATGTTTGTTTGCTTGTCTCCAGGAATAAAGATGGCAGCATCCTTCAAATATATGACACGTTAGAGCCTTCTCTGCTGCCCCCCTCACTGCTCCTGTCCCCTGCTCCTGTGCTTCTGAAGGTAAGATACGTCTCCTTAGTCCTCTGGCCCTTCAGTCTCTGGGACTCTGTCCTCTGTCCTGGACCTCTGCGCTGCATGCAATGCTGGGGCTTGACTGCTGCAAATGACCAGTTGGTTTACTTGTGCAGCAGCAGTGTCATCACTGATATGACAAACTTGTATTCTCCCCCCAGGCCTGGATACTGCCTCTATTACTACACTCATCATGTTTTTGTTTTTATTTTATGATTGAAACTATAGTAATAGCTAACTCTTCTTTTCCTCTTCCCTTAAAAAAAAAAAGCCCTGACAACACCTGTTCTTTCATCACCATTTTGTCCTTTTCCTCTCTTCCTCTGATCCTTTCTCTCTCTTTAATCTTTTGTGTGCGTTTCCTGCTAAGGGAGTGGTTTTGTTCCAGGCCTCTGCTAGCCTAAGCAAGCAACTGCCACCATAACACCTCAGCGACATCTGGAACCAATGCAGTTCACAGATAGCACATACACAAGAAGGTAGCTAGTACACACAGCAAATACATCTATCTGTGGCTATTTGACTTGAAAGATGAGGTAATCCCCTGGAAGTCTAGACCTTGAGCCTGCGTAGCTACAGTGGCTGTAAAGCCTCAAGCATCCATCAGGGGGCTCTTTCTGCCCTTCAGATGGTCAATAATTGAACGTTCACAGACTGTTGGCCTAGAGGGTTATATCCCTTTCCTCATTTATCCCAATGAAAAAGCCTGGTTGGTTTTCTAAAACTGTCAATGGGGTGGTGTTGCGTATGCCATCTTTGTAAGCTGCAGGCAGATCTTTTGTTCTTGCACTCTCTTGTGAGATGTCCTATCCTCCATTAACTCCTGAGTGCTCCTTTATACCACCATCAATGCCTGCCCAATCCACCAGCTTCATTAGCACTGGTGCTGCTGGCTACTCTGAGGCATGCCAAGGACGCATTTAGGGCTGTCACTGAACGATTGCTTAGACCTTGTGAAATTTTAAACAGTAGTAATTCTTGGTCTATTATTGATGGAGTTGATTATAAGACAAAATCATCAAAATTGGTACAGTTACAGTTCTAATGTGCATTCATTTTATGTAGTTGTTGTGGATCCTCTAAGGCAATGGTAACCAAGTGGACAGCTCAATTACAAATTGTATTCGTATGGGATTCCAGATTTCCAGAATGGATGGTGAAGATGACATGTTCATAATTTAGAATTGGTCAGTGAAATGACATTATGAAAATGTGTCACATAATACACTATGTTAGATTGTTCATTGTAATTATGGAACATGATTTGTGGCCAACAGCAGGTATTAGTAGGTGGCCATTGGTCATTCTGTCTCCATGGAGTCCGTATGTTTTTTTTCTTTTTGGCATTGTGTTATTAATTTATAAGCTCTTTAAACTAGTCCTAGAAGCCTTAGTACCTAACATGAAGCACACAGATTTCTAGCAATTGTAAATTTAACTACTGAGGAGGAGTTTTCATAATACACTGCAGTATGCAGTGTGGTAATGTACTAATGTACTGATTTGACTTTAGGCTAACATCAATAATGTTGAAGTGTGGAAACTGATATCCTACGTGTTTGCTCTGGGCCTCATATTTGATCATGTTCACCCTGGTGTCAGTGTTGCATATATTCTTCATGAGCTGTTAAGGAACAGGATGTTGCATTATAATGCTAAGCTTGTGTAAGTCTTTACCCACTGCTACTACAATGCTCTTGGTGTCACTTATATTGTACAGTGATTTAATGTTGGTTTGGGGTTTTTGTTTGTGGTGGTGTTTTTCTTCTCTAGAAGAGACAGAGTGCTTTAGAGGACAGGTTTGTCAAGCCATTTATCAAAACACCTGGACTTTTTTGCATTCACTCCCAAAAAGAAACAATGAAACACTTGTGTTTCTGTTCACTTAATAGAGATATATATGTATTAAAATATATGCAAAAAAGTAATTAATACATCCAATGTGCCAAAAACAGTGGCAAGGGTTGCACAACTGCAAAATACTGCATATGTAAAACACAAGTAATATTGCAACAGAAAACAGTGTGTGTTTATTTAGAGTTCATCGATAAGGTACACCTGCCTGAAACATTCAAACAAAAATCATCTCTTTCATGTTTTATTCATATCATTGGTCATGGTGTTGCATTGAAAAATGAATTTTGGGGAAGTAGCAGCAGTTTAAGGAAGTTTAAGTAGACACCGCCGAGATATGCTCTAGAGCCACTGTTCTCATCAGCACAAACCGCTCAGAGGGTATGCATGCCCATCAGGTTTAGCCGGTAAGGTTCAACCCATCAGGTTCAGCCTGTGAGGTTCAGTGTTCGTCGGGCACTCTTCCCTGATGTGGATGTTAGCCAGATTCCAACATGGCCAGGAGATCCTTTGTGTCCCACAGTCCCGCTCATACTGCTGTCCGTCGACACAGGCGGCACAGTGATGTGAGTAGAGCTCCCTTTATTCACACTGTGAATCTTTGTGGAGAGTGAGTGTGCACACATGTGTGAGTGTGAGTGAGTGTGTGTGTGTGTGAGTGTGTGTGTGAGTGTGTGATCATTTAACAAAAGCTTTGGGCAGGATTATTCAATTGCTGCATAAGGGCTTGTAGACATACAGGTCACTTGTTTGGATCACTGTTGAAGTGAGTGTGTCATGTAATTTGTTGATGCATTAAGTCATATTTGAGTAACAAGCTTTCACTTCCTGTCCACATCAGATATTTCATTGAAAGCTGCTGGAATGGTCATTCTAAATAATTTCGCAAAGTGCAATTTTTTGATTCTACATAATAGCACTGTGTCATGTGTGTGGGTGTGGGTGTGGGTGTGTGTGTCTGTGTCTTTAACTGATGTCAGCTGAATCAGCTTGCCTTAAGGAGAAGCACAGCCTCACAGTTTCTCACAGTTTCACTATTTGTCATAGCATGAGCCAAGATCATTAGCATTTAGGGAATTTACGAGAAGAGGTTTGGGGAATTCCACATGATCACACCATATTAATTTATGTGGGTTTACCTGAGCTTGCCAGGAGTGGCCAGTTCTGGTAATTTCCATTTTCCTGACCTGGTTATGCTCTGTCTGTGTGGTAAGCCACAGTTGTAGTGGTTCACTGCCAATCCTCTGTATGCCCAGCTACTCAGTAGCATGTGAAATGGTGCTATTTCACACCATTCATCTTCTATAAGTTTGAACAGTAGCGAAGAGAGACAAGATGTCTTGTTTGACTGAGTGACTCTGGGATAGTACTTTGTTGATTAAAATGTATCCCCATAGTTGCATGGAGAAATGTTCAGAGCAGCCTACTGCTCCCGATTAGATATGGGAAATGCAACTCCTACCATATTTTTCTGTTTCTCTCTCTTTCTCTCTCTCTCTCTCTCTCTCTCTCTCACACACACACACACACACACACACACACACACACACACACACACACACACACACACACACACACACACACACACATACACTCTCTCTCTCTCTATGTCCCTCTCTTAGACTTCAGATTTATTTGAGATGATTGAGCGGATGCAGGTAAGCTGATTGCATTTGCTCCTTTCGTGCCCAAGGAGGAATGAGGTGGACACACCAATTCTTGATCCTTATTTGGATCTGGAACTTTGTAGTAGCCTCACTGGTGACACCCTCCCCAGCTATTCTGATCACGCTCTCTCCTTCCTCTCTATCTTTCTCCATCTCTAGATATGATGCTTGTCTCTAACCGCCTGCCAATGTAGACTGTGTGATTTCTGTTAATGCCTGCTTAATATCTCAGCAGTGGCCTGTATTAATTTCTTTATCTTCTATGAAGATGAAATCTGCTAAGTGAATTTTTGCACAGCTTGGTTTTGTGGCTCATGTTGATTTCAGAAGAAAATGTTTTGATCGCCTTGTTGGGGAGTCCTTGTGGAGTATTTTGTTCAGTGTATGGTGTAAGGAGTGTGTGATGACATGTTTTCTTCTCTACAGAACAGCAGAATGGATGAGCAGAGGTGCACACTTCCACCTCCCCTCAAAGTAAGCGCACACACACACACACACAGAGTGTGGTAGGTTACTCTTGCACACACACACTGTCACACAAAGGCCTGAGAAAATATTGTAATAGGGTGTGAATTGTATAGTTTATCATAGGACTCACAAACAAGAAAATAACAGCACAAACATGAGTACACTTTCACTGTCACACACATAATCTGCAGTGTAGCAGTGTCTCTCTTTTTCTGAACTTCTGTCTTCAGACAGACTTTGTTAAAAAAAAACAGTGGCTTTTAACCTCAGGCAGCAGCTGTATAGGCCCATGGCTTGGGTTTCCAGCCATTATAGTCAGCCATCTGCTTGTGACTACCTCCCTTGAGCTGTATTGATCTGTAAAGTAGTGTTTTCTGGATCTCACATGAAGTAGTTCAGTCCCCCGTAGGGTATTATAGTGAAAAGTCACCATATTCACTGGACAAACGGTAATCGGGCTCTTGTGCTGGAGCATTGTTTGTTTTTGTTTTTCAAAAATATGTTTGTTTTAGTCACATATTATTAACTGGTCAATTTCTCTAATTGTATTTCTCACTCTATAGACAGAAGAGGACTATATTCCTTATCCAAGTGTTCATGAGGTAAACAAGACACATTAATAATGGCATACTCTGGAATATAGTAGATCCTGAAAGAAGTGACTTTTTCAAAGACTCACCCAGGACTTGTTTACTATATTTTGCCTGGCAGGTGCTTGGCCGTAAGGCCCCCTTTCCACTGATTTTGCTGCCCCAGTTTGGGGGTTACTGGATCGAGGGGACCAATCATGAGCTCGGTACTGCCCCAGGTCCAGAGGAGCCACCCCCATGCCCCGCCTCCCAGCTTAAATTGGAAAGTAACACTACAGCAAAGATCTACAGGAAACATTTCTTGGGGAAGGTGAGATCAGGAACTGATGTTCTGATGATGTGTTGAGCTGTACATGATTAAAAGTTGTAAACTGTAAACTGACAAACTATATTATAAAACTATAAAACTATATTATAATATATATACAAACTATATATATATATATATATATATATATATATATATATATATATATATATATATATAAAATGACATCTCTGACATAAAAAATAATAATTTGGAGTCTCTTTAGACAAAAAAAATAGGTTGTTTCATTTGTCTTATTTTAGGAAGTGAGTATTTTCTGTCTCCAAAAAGACATAGTAGTTCAAGATATATTTTTCTCAGTGTATCAAAGCCAGACAATAACATATGTCATGGTCATTACAGAGTAACTGGATAGAAATACAGAAATGTGTCACATTTTATGAGGCAAGACCTGCAGTAAATATATATATCTGGAGGGAACAGCCCCATGTGGGCAGGCTTCCCATAGAGAAACATCAGCTGTGTAATGAAAGAATAGCGAGAAGGGAAAGCAAAGCAGAAACAGCAGCAGAGTAGTATTTCTGTAGGAGGGTGTTGGTGTGAGCCTGAGAGAGTAAGTGTTTGTGTGTATGTGTGGTGGGATCCCTTTCTACAGGAGCACTTTAATTATTACTCTGTGGACAGCACACTGGGCCACCTTATCTTCTCCATCAAGTACGATGTGATCGGGGACCAAGAGCATCTCCGTTTACTACTTAGGTAAAGTTCATCCATCCACCCACACACACACACACACACACACACACACACACACACACAAACACACAAACACATTACCACACACAGTGTAACATTGCTTCTGGACCGAGTGCCGCAGGGCACGTGGCAGGACATATAGGGTCTTCCTTGTTCGTGCAGAACATTTTTTGACATTACACATTTAAGACAATGGTGACATTCACACACAATGAACATAACTATACACTTAACATTAAACGATAAACACCTACACTTTGACATGAGATAAACGTTATGGCTCCACAGATCTAGTTTAAACACACGTAGTGACAATGACCAACAATGGGAGCAACAATGGGAGTTTTTTAAGAATACTAGAGGCAAAGACTGTACTTCAGTCCTGATAGCAAGTATGATGAATCCCAGTATCTTCTGGCGTTCTTCAAGGCAATAAAGGACAAATGTTTTACCAAGAACATTAGGAGTTTTGATTCTCCCAAGTACCATAGTGATAAATACCTACCTGAATCCAGTCAAAAATAACTACTTATCCAGTTTGGTCATTTAATGTCTCTAGAGAATGAGAAACAGCAGAGATGGAGTTCGTGTGGAAAAGTAGCTCTTTATCTGCATTCTGACTCAGCACATAGCACAGTAACCTAATTGACAGTGCTCGCTGTCCAGTCACCACACTGTCAGGTTCAAATCACCATAATTAACACACTGAAGACATCTGCCTCTCACATCTCTCCCTGCCCCCTGCCTCATCATCTTGCTTTATATATCTCACGCCATTTTTTTCACTTAACCCATTGCCACCCTCTAACACCAAATCTCTTTCTAGATACTGTAGCTCTTTAGTGTGTGAATGTAGGCTATACTTTAATATACTGGTATCAGAATACCTCACCTCACCTGTGCCTCAAACAATTTGCCAGTTTCTGCCATTCATAGTTTATGAATCCTACTTTGCAAATAAATCAGAAGAAAGCTGTAACTGCTAAATAGGACTCAATCTGTTCTAGGTCAAAGTTTAAAACTTACCACGATGTGATACCCATTTCCTGTCTGACTGAGTTCCCCAACGTGGTGCAGATGGCAAAGGTAGGACATCACCCCAAAGTTTAAGACAGTTCATGAAAAGAGTGCTATAATTTGTTCTGATCTGACAGCATTTGTTTCTTTAAGCTGGTGTGTGAAGAGGTTAATGTGGACAGGTTTTACCCAGTGCTCTACCCTAAGGTACCCAAATGCACACTGCTTATTTACACTTAATTCACTGCTACTGAAGCAGCCCCATTCTGATCATCACCATCACTGGGCTTCCACAGGCCTCCAGACTCATCGTAACCTTTGATGAACATGTCATAAGCAACAACTTCAAGTTTGGAGTCATATACCAGAAGTTTGGGCAGGTAAATGCTGACTAGCTCTTTCTTTGAACACAGTCTAGTTTGTTCAGACTGTCTCTGAACAGTCTCTCTGTCCTGCAGACATCAGAGGAGGAGCTCTTTGGAAACAGTGAGGAGACCCCAGCCTTCATTGAATTCCTGAATTTTTTGGGTCAGAAGATTGTACTGCATGATTTTAAAGGGTACTCATTTTTAAGACTAATATACAAGGACAAAATAGGATCTATAGAGCTTGTGTTTTTTCAAGCAATATATTCTTCACATTCTAGAGTAAAATGGTATTTTATTATCACTGTTTTACAGCATTTTAAATATGTAATTATTTTAATGAAAAGCAAGGATAATTGTTTTATGGATATGAAGCGAGCATATGCTAGTTCAGACTCTCTTCTTGGTTAGCAGTGGTTAATGTTCATATGTGAAAGGCTCTTCCCCCCCAACAGGTTTCGAGGTGGTCTTGATGTCACACATGGCCAAACTGGAACTGAGTCGGTTTACCACAATTTCCACAACAAGGAGATCATGTTCCACGTGTCCACCAAGCTGCCCTACACCGAAGGGGACTTGCAGCAGGTAAAGCATGTCCTGTTATATTGGGCCATCTGTCAAGCATGTGCTCATTTTCTCACTGGGACTGTTCATACTAGTTTTCAGTAAGATTGAAGGCTGTTAATAATAATAATAATAATAATAATAATAATAATATCCGTCTTTACCTATTTTCTTGGGGTTATAGCTCCCCAGAACCCACAGGGCTAGAGCCAAGCTCTCCAAGAATCATAGGCTTTGTGTGAGGGAAGAGAACCCTCCATACGCTTGATTAATTAGCAGGCATACCATGTCCCACAGTGTCAAGCAACAGGGTGTTTCAGGCCATCTGCTTTGGCACCTTCTATCTGATTACTCAGAGTAAATATCTCTGAACACTGTGCCACAATGGCTGCGTTTACCTCCCAGCAAACACACTGGTCAGCACAGATCTTCACAGACCTAAGCTAACCAAAAGTACAAACACGCACCTCAACTACTGCTTTGAAGCACCCAGCAGTGCTTATCATGTAAAACACACCCCCAGTTTTGCACAGACAGTTGCGTGACACAGCTATGGTTCATGGCCTTCAGATGCACTATGCAGAAAGCACACTAGTGCCAAAGCCCCACATGGATCTTTGTGCTGCTGTCATTTGCTAGAGTGTTGATTACATAACCTAGTCTATAAGACACTGGCCTCGAGGTTGGCAGCATCTTGATGGGCTTCATTTAGGCAATTTCTGCTGACTCGGGGAATAGTAGCTCTGACTGCCTTAAGGATAAGGCCATGGCTTTGTTATGGCTTTTCCATAAATCATAATGACAGCCAGTAAAGTGGAGAACACAGTCGCACAGGGTGTAGGCTTCCCGACAGCCACAGTGTTAGCTAGGCCAGTTTGCTAACAGTTTACCTCAGAGGAGCAAAAAAAGGGTCAATATTAGCAATATGTCTTGCACCCACACTTAGAAAACTCAACACCCGTTTGGCTTGTTATTGTAAGGCAGGACAGAACTTTTAAGTTTGTGGGATTTTTGTGTGCATGGTCGATCAGCATATTTTGACCATTTGTAGTTTCGAAAAGAAGTGCCCGGGGTTTACTGCGTTCTTAGTCACCACAAGGAATTAATCTTGTCTTCTATTCTCAAACAGATAATCCTTAAAGTCATTGTTCAGTTCCACTATTTAACACTATCCTGTTGTGTTCTGCTTCTAGCTGCAAAGGAAGAGACACATAGGAAATGACATTGTGGCTGTTGTGTTTCAAGAGGAAAACACTCCATTTGTACCAGATATGATCGCATCCAATTTCCTGCACGCTTACGTGGTGGTGCAGGTGGAGAAAGCCTGCACTGACCATGTCCTTTACAAGGTAACAGACCCATCTGGGTGCTGTATGAGTTAGGCCCCTCTATTTATCACTTCACTGTATATCTGGAGATGATGTTTATATGTTGTGGGTTACCAAAGCCCTGCTTTTTTATTCATTAGTCAGTTTTACCCCATTTCTTAAGTGATAAACAAACCATGTGACTTGGATTCAATACATAGTCCATTCATATTCATGCATAAATGGTCTTTCATTGCAGGTATCGGTGACAGCAAGAGATGATGTGCCATTCTTTGGGCCTCCTCTTCCAGATCCAGCCATCTTCAGAAAGGTGAGAGCCACATCATAGCCCACGCACATGCTGAGGTGTGTTACGTGTTATTTGACACTGGGTGTGTTCTCCCCACTGGCAAAAGCTGATTGATTGCTGCTACACATTTCACTGTTTTCTGCATCTAGAGTCCAGAGTTCCACGAGTTCCTGCTGACAAAACTCATCAATGCTGAGTATTCCTGCTATAAGGCAGACAAATTTGCCAAGCTGGAGGTGAGATTGCAAGCCTGTGTGACAGAGAGAGTGTGTACTAATTTTTGTTATTTTCTTGATAAACTATAAACTATAAAATTCACATCCTATTATAATATTTTCTCAGGCCTTTGTGTGGTGTAAGAGTGCATGTGTGAGGGAGTAACCTACTGCACTGTCTGTGTGTGCATGTGTGCGTGTGTGCATGTGTGCGTGTGTGTGTGTGTGTGTGTGTGTGTGTGTGTGTGTGTGTGTGTGTTGAATTGCAGGAGAGGACACGCTCAGCACTGCTGGAGACTCTGTATGAGGAGCTGCATGTGAACAGCCAATGTATGATGGGACTAGGTGGAGAAGATGAGAAACTGGAGAATGGCGGGAGTGGGGGAGGGGGAGGTGGCTTCTTTGAGTCCTTCAAGGTACACTCAGCCTGCATCCTGCAAGGCAGTGGCAGGACGTTTGATGTGTTCCTCACTTTCTTCACACCCCTTTTGCTGTCTTTCAGACTGGACTGCTTTGCTCTCTCCCTCATGCTCAGTTCTCGCCGCACAGTTTTAAGCTGGACTGATCTGTTGGAGTCTTGTGGAGCATCTCGGTGCATGTGTGTTTGTGTGTTTTTCTATGTGTAGAGAGTCATTCGCAGTAGAAGCCAGTCTATGGATGCTATGGGCCTGAGTAATAAGAAGCCTTACACTGTCTCTACAAGCCACAGTGGCAGCTTTACCCACAATCCGCCAGACACCCCGAAAGCACCAGGCATTGTGAGTATTCCTTCTACAGTGATTTACATGCAGACAACACAATGTGTCAATACAATGTGTCTGTTGTCTAAACACATGTTCTGCATAACCCCGGGGCAATCTGTATGAATGAGGTATGGAAAAAAACAGACTGCCTAACTACACACACCTTTAATTCATTAACAATCTACAACAAAATGACAGGCTGGGTTTACATCCATAGCTCTACATGTGTAGATTGTATTTTCACCTACAAACTAATCCCTCTACCAATCTGACACTCATTCTGAATTAGTCAGGGTTGGTGAAAATCCTCCCAAAAGAGAATCACTTTGATGTCCACTAAGCATACCTTGAGCCAGACTCCCTGCGCTCAGTGGCCTACTGTGCATGGCCGCAGGTTGCAGGGTCCATGCCCATGACCCCCACCTGGCGCACTGACACTCACTGAGCCTGGACAACAAACAGCGCCATGCACAGCTGATCCACACAGGGTGGAGGGCAGCATGGCAGAATGGAGTTCCCCACAGAGTTTTGCCTTTCTTCACCTTTACTGCCCACTACAGACACCAAGGCAGCATGGCATCAAATGCCATGGCAAGAGTCTTCTGACAAGCTGACTGAAGCTGAATCTGAGTTTTTACTTGCAAGGCTTTAAATAGGGTGCCAACTGTAATCTTTTTTCCACCTAAAAATACGATAAGGAGAAAGTACTGAATTGCTGTGTTTAGCAGTTAGCAGTGTGAATCAACATTGATATCAGATATGAAAATGAATGTATTTGTATTTCACAGAAAGCAGCATTGATTTATGCAGTGTGTGTTTTAGTCTTTAGTTCCAAAGCAGAGTTGCTGGCAATATGTGACTAACCCTGATGTTCTCGGTCTCAGTCTTTGATCATTCCTGGAAAGAGCCCGACCCGGAAGAAATCGGGCCCATTCAACTCCCGCCGGAGCAGCGCCATTGGCATCGAGAATATCCAGGAGGTCCAGGAGAGGAGGTAGGAGCACATGTGGAGAGGAGAAGCTCATTCTAGGGCGACTCCTCCCAGAAGATTGGGGCTAACGCAGCACTCTTGTATGTCCAGCAGTCGGGATGTGTCGCCCAGCACGCAGAGGACGCCTGACAGTGGACATGCCTCCCAGGAACCCAGGTCTGACAACTCATCCAGTCACAGCTCACCGGAGATGCCCACTACCAGGACAAGGTGTGCAACAACATAAACAAGAAAAGGGTATTGTTCGGTGAACGTTATATAATTATTATTGTTTATAGTCATTAGATGTTTGCTTATTGTCAGTATTGTTATAATTCAGTAATGCAGTAATGGCTGCATTTATTCTATCAAGCATTTTAGTGGGCATTAACGTGTGTGTGTGTGTGTGTGTGTGTGCGCATGTGTATGTGTGTTCCCGGTGCAGTTCAGCACTGTGCTGTAGAGCTCCCTCCATCCCGGAGTCTAATGACCTGTCTCGCTCCTCGTCCAATGCCAGCAGCTTCACCAGTGTGGTGGAAGAGAATGAGAAGGAGCAGCAGGCCACAGAGGAGTACGACACAGGCCTGGTACCCGCCCCCCCACGGCTCCCCCAGCCTCACACCTACTCATACAGCTGCCACCTTACCTTAATTACACTTAGCAGATTAGCTCTGTTTATCACAGCTGCCTATTACCATTCCCACCCTTATGTAAGATTGTCTGAATTCTATCTAATTTAATTTTATTTGCTATTAGTGACAGTACCAGTATAGTTCAGTGTGAAAGCTTTGTAAATAATTGATGTGCTTGGCTTTAGGAGAGCCTGTCTTCCACCGGCACCCCTCATAAACGAGACTTGTTCATGTACAGCAGCAGCTGGATGGAGGAGAGCGTGGGCAGTGCCAGGCAGGGACGCATGGCAGGTCTCTACAATACACACACACACACACACACACACACACACACACACACACACACACACACACACACACACACACACACACACACACACACACACAGATTATGCCTGATGAAATAATGTGCTTTATTGATAACATTTGCTGTGGAAGGCACAGGGCTGTGATCTGGTTCATCTGATCATTGTCTTTGATTTCACAGCCCCTTCACGACAGCTGTCTGACCCTGTTCGGTCAAAAACAGAGAGACAACATTCTGCTTCGGTGAGACTTTTTCACACTCACTTGTTAGCTGATTGATAATGAATTCATTTTGGATGATTAGTTGTATTGTTCCTTTTTGTTTCTCCTATTTGTTTCTCACTTAGTAATTTAATTTAAAACATTATTAATTTTGTATGTATCTACAGAATTGCTAGGCTCTCTCTTCACATTACGTGCTGGATGTCCATCAGCAGGTTTGACATTTATTTTATTATATATAAATATACATTTTTAATGCTTTTGGTGCACTATATACATTAATTCTTAATGTTCTACTAACCTTATATAAATTGCATATTCTATTTTTTTTAATATCACTGATTTATTTGATATCAGTGATATTTTGATGGGAACCTCACATAGCTCAAAAAACATAACTGTATAGAATCAGTATGGTTTTAGAGCTATGTGACCAATTTGTTGACAAATGAAGACAGTGCCAGTACATGTATGGACAAACATAGCTAATGTTTTTCTCTTTCTGCATTGCCATGAGCAGCTCCCCCCAGTGGAGTCTCAGTATGCTCATCTTGCCTCCTCCTGAGGCAAAGTGAAGACGGAGAGCTGATCGTCATAGCAGTGCACCCTGTGATTGGGGGTGCGTGACCTGGAGCCCCACCCCCGTTTTAAAGACACAACACCTTTTGGCTGCATCATGCGACTGAAAATGCAATCAAGCATGCACTATGGCTGCAGCAGGTTACAATAGCCACCCTTTGTGCAGGTGCCATGGTAACAATGCGAGGAATATTATGAAGTGCATCTCTCGCAGTTATTTGTCTGCTGTTTCACCAGCAAAGGGCGGTATGGCCTTAACCAGTAGGTTAAGATTTTGCACTTTCTTTCTTCCCCTTTTTTTCTCTTTCTCTCTCTCTCTCTCTCTCTCTCTCTCTCTCTCTCTCTCTTACTCACACGCACACACACACGCACACACACACGCACACACACATTACCCTGATTTTAATTTTGTTTGTTTGTGGTTTATTTATATATTTATTTATCAGTGGTAGTGGAAGGCAGATATAACCCTGTCCATTAAAGTTCTCTGTAGTCTTACACATAACAAAGCAGCACACAAAGCAGAACCCAGAACTTCACACATGTTCTTTGTGCTCCAGCACACATAAGCACACTCAGCACTGAAACACTGACTTGGGTGTAGAATTTTCCATTTTATCAGCTGTAAGTTTTGTGTTTGTCAGTTACAAGTAAACATGTTGGTAACTGAATATTGATAAATGTTATGTGTTGTTGTTAACTGTCTAACTATTCTGCTGCTGGTGTTGACTGCTCAAGCATTTTCAGATATTGTCAAATGGACTGACTTGTGACAGAATGTATAAATCTGTCAGGTGAAGTTTAGGTGTAAAACATTAAATTCCATATGCTTTATATATTGTTTTCCAAGTATTGGTGGGTGTTCCTTAGAAGCACATTTCAGTCCACACAGCTCCATGTATGTTTGTAGTAAATATTTTGTTTTCTTAAAGAAAAGTATATTTGTGTTATGTCCAGACTTTGAGACTTTTAATGGTTGGTTCGAGTAAGCACAAATAGTTGCTCAAATTATGTTGCATTTTGTCTCAAAGTTGGAGTCGTTCACTGTGCTGTCTCTTCTGAGCGCTGAAGTTGCCTTCTACAGCTTTATCTGCAGAATGTTTGAACACAACTGCCTCTTGCCAGAGGGAACAGAAAGCTGTTTGAATGTAAATACTGGAGGAGTTTGGTTACCTGTCTAATATCTAATAATAGAAACAGAAAACAGATAGTTTTAAAAAGACAGATAGACTAAAAGGAGTTATTTCTATGAAACTATTTAATCTAAACTTCACTTTTGATCTCCCTTTTATTTGCATAACTGACTTTTTTGCAATTTTTTTCATGAGTTTTTAGACAATCGAGCAATTGCATTTATCTTCTGTAATATTTTAATTTGTAAACTAAGAACTAATACATAAATACCCCCTTTTTATTACTGATACCTAATGGATGATTGGTAATTGAAGCTTCTTTTTTTTTTTTTTTACAGAAAGTGCTTATTTGTATTTCAATTGTGAGTGCAGTTTGAAAGAAAAGGAATGAGAATCATAGGATTTTATACATTACAAGACTTACACTGCTGTATTGCAAACCCCTTTTAAGTGGTAAACTAAGAGAAAAGGTTGTGTCCTGTATTGGTAGGGACTTGTTTATGGCAGAACATGCAAGAAATATCATTTGAGGACAAATTCATTCCAAGCAGAGAAATATTAATTAAGTTGACAGTACATGCCAGTACATGCTATGACGGTACTAAAATGTTTAGTGTGGTAATTGTATATAAAGAATTTCACCTTTTGTAAGGAAAATGAGAAGTCATGCATGATAAAGATGAAAGAATTTGTGGAACGTTCTTATTGATTTATTGATTTTTTTTCAGTGTAAACAGAAGGTTCTGTGTGTTATACTGTATGTTTCAGTTGATTAAAATCACAACAAAAAAGTTCCTGATTCTTGATAATTTAGCAATAAGGCCCTGTTGTAGCTATAAAGAAATACAGTATTTTTTATAAGAACAAAGATGTAAAAAAAAAAAAAATCTGACCATGTTTTATTGTCGAAATGAAAAAGATATGTAAAATATCTCAATGATAATCTGATGCTAAGATCTCAGTGCTTTAGTGATGGCACCTCTTATTTAACTACTCTGAACTTTGGTGGCCCTTAGCGCAATACATAAAGTTTATAGCTAACACCTAAAAGCATTAAGCATTTCAGTACTTTACTGTTATACATAAAGGCTAAATGTTTGCTGCGTAGTTTTTTTATCAGTACATTGGAGATCAGTGGGGCAGGAGATGTCCAGGCCGCTATGACCTCACTACTCCAGATTCCACCACCGGAACTCGAAAGGTTCACGACGCACGTTGGATCCGCAGTGCACTTCACCCAGAAGCTTGTGATAGGAGGCAAAGTCATCGATAAAGGTGCAGTTAAGCCCCAGTGGTTCTAGCAATGAGCGCATCTCTGCCTCCAGCGCACAGGTGCCACGAACCTGTGGCCCAAACGGCTTGGGAATGCCCAGGTTCTTACCCAGCACAAGCATGTTGACCTGTGGGGACACATGCAAAAAAAAAAAGACATCACTACATTAGGGATTACTCAAAGATGCAATAAGGAGAGCTTTAAAAGTACATATTACATATGGAATGTTACATGCTAATGGGAGCTGATGGCTCTCAGTGGTCTGTAAGATTGGAAAATGTCTGTAAACACAACTTGGCAAGACAGACAAAACAGTTGATATTACTGTATACAGAATTAATTGTTCACTGAAGGACCAAGCTCTACCATGTCAGGATAATAGGCTGCAGCCCTGTTGTCTTCTTCAGAAAACACTTTAAACAGGATTGGAAGGTCAATGATATCTTCATCATCCAGGCCAAGTTCTTTCTTCAGTATGTCCCTGTTCCAGTCAATGCAGTTCTGAATGAGAGTGAGGGACAGTGAGTAAGTGAAAGAGAGAATTTTTCCCATCAAGACCACCAATATTTTGAACATTTTTCTGATAGGATTACTCAATGTGAATTAAACCAAGATCTACCATACAATGTTTCCCAACTGAGGTCAGTCTATGCTCAGGAACAGTCTCTCTGGGAAGCTGCTGTACTGCAGGGTATCTCCGGGGAGCAGGGAAGCTACTGTACTGTGGGATATCTCTTGGGATAAATGTCCTGGAACCACATGACTCACCTGCACATAGACATTTTCTGCTCGAAACTCCTCGTTGCTCATGAGTTCATCAACACTGATCTCTTCCTCTTTACCTGGTAAAATGCAAGATGTGTTTACCAATGATGGAGCAAGAGAAATGGCCTAAATGTTCACATAGGCAACCTGCCAGTATTCACCTTGAAAAAGTTTGGCACTCCCATGTCCTTTTACCTGCAAGCTTCTGAATAATTTATATCCTGCATCTGGACTGGCCAGCAATAATCTGAATCCCTGAGTAAAGAAAACACTGAAGAATTCAGAAATAAAAGTGGACAAACACTATCCCTTGTTAAATGAATACAACTGGAGAGGCAGCAGTCTGAAAGAACCATTAGAGGTCTAAACATAATGTATTAAAAATTTCAGTCCTGAAAGAGATCTTTCAAATAAAAGATGTTGACAACGAGCTAATATTAGAGGGCTATTTACTTACCTTCCTATCAGGAGCTGGGACAAAGGTCATGAACTCATCCACATGACCCACAACAAGCCAATCAGAGTAAAGGGCAATGGGCTCCTGAACCTTCTGAGCCCACAGGAAGTCCTGGATCACTTTAGTCATGTTTCGGCCATGTGCTGTACTGTTGATTAAACATATCAGTACTTCACTGTGATAAATCATGGGTAAATGACTGCTGTCTAGTTTCTTTAGCAGTAACAGGTAGGACTTTGGAGATCAGCTATGACCTCACAGATCCACCATCATATGCACTCCTCTAGCAGCAGACCATATAAACTCAAACAACAAAGACTGAGACTTTGAAGACTCACGTAGGGAAGGCCACACCAATGATGATGCGGCCCAGTGGGTACTTCTTCCCATTCACAGTGACAGGTGGACTGACCTCCAGATTACCAAAAGAGTCCAGGCTGCTCACCCGCTCATTCACCGGGTAACGGGTCACATAGCCAAAGTCTGGACCCTGAGACAATGTGGAAGTGTTTCTAAATATGCTGTTTCCTCCATATATGTTTTAGCAAGGAAAAACACTGAACTGGAGGTAGCAATGTGTTGACTCCTTAAAAAAATGTGAACATCATAAATACAAGAACATTGAACAGCATTGTGGTGTCAACATCCGTGCCAATTACAAGAGCATGAGGTAAAAGCTGTGAATGGTGGAAATGCACATGCTTCATGTGCTTCAAATGGATCACCAACAGTGATCCCTTGTTGTCACTTTAATGGATATCAGCAAAGCTAAATTTAACATATAAAGAGTGGACTATCATCCATACCAGCAAGACATCATAGGGGAAATCTTCAAGCTCTCTATCTCGTGGAGAGTCCAACACGACAGGGATTCTCTGGTGTGGTGAGTCGATGTAGCCAAACTCAATCTCATCCTATGGAGGAACATCAGAACTTGCATTCTTGAAGATGTAGCAGTAATCTAAAATGTGTTGAAGACAAGAATTCGTGGTCCAATGTGTTAGTGAATCAGACCTGCATCCAGCGGTCTCCTCGGTTCATGTACTCGTGGCATATCTTCAGCTTGTACCCACTGCTCTGCACCAGACTTTTTATGGCCTTCAAAAAGTCATAATTGTCTGATGTGCTGCCAGCATATGGGAGAGGAAAAAAAGGGCTTGTCCAGTCATGAATTATTGTCACCACATCTTTCCCTTGCTTTGCTGGGTGTTTTAGTTCAGCTACAGATTTGAAAGTTGTCACAGAATGCTCCCCTCTCACTGTCGGGTGGTACGGCCCGCCGCTTGCAGTGGGAGTTTCTTGTTTGTAATCACGCCTACATGCTTGTACACACCTGCACCTAGTTAGTGTTTGTTCTGTGTTTATGTATTTAAACCCCTGTCAGTGTGTGCATCACTGTCAGTCATTGCCTCTGTTACCTTTGTTTGTGCCTTTGTTCACAGTGTTAGTGTTCGCCGTTTACATTGTGTGAGTGCCACCGTTGTATGGCAAGGGAGTTTGTGTCCTGCTCCGCGCCTTGCGGCACTCAGGCCATTACAAAAGTGACAGAACTATTAGTGAAAGAAAAGAACCAAACCAGGCACAATTGTTGATATTCTGATGAAAAAAAAAGGCACTGGATTGCTTGAGTTGTCTCAGACAGGCACAATTGTTGATATTCTGATGAAAAAAAAAAAGGCACTGGATTGCTTGAGTTGTCGTTCTGAGTCAGAGAATATCACTTGTATTTGTTCACAACACTGCCAGCAAAGAAAGTAATTAAATAAATGTTTCTTTCCCTCAGAATATTTCCAATTCAATAGTGGATCTATGCCAGGTGGCTCAGGTGGCTACCTGAGAATCAACAGAAATTCTGCTTAACATTGCTCAACAAAAGCTGTATTAGGTAAAGTCTAATACATTTATTGATTGTCCACCTTATCTGTTGTCATCGTAAGGATAATAACAGTTAATGATTTGTTTAGCACTTACCTGCACACAAAGACTTCCACAGGTTTGAGGGTGTTCGGAGTCATAATCCAAGGGGCAACACGGAACATGACCTTGTCGGTGTAAATAGGTGTCTCTGGGAAACCCTGGGAAACCCGATAAAAGTTAGAGACTTAGCAATGAGGCTTAGCCTTCTCTTTACCTTTACAGTATGACAATATGTTGGTACTGAGTAACATATAACCAGAAGAACATATTTCTTATGGTAGCGAGAACATAGTAAAATAAAGTTCAAAGACGTAAAGTACTTGAGCCAACCTGGCCACTAGGCTCTAAAAGGCTGAGGTTTATGGTGATGAGACCATCAAAGTCCTTATCGGGGAAGCGAATGCCCTCCACGAAGAGCTCCTGCTGGGAGTCCCCACCCACATAGGGAACTTCTCCGGCCAGCTGCTCCTTATTCAGCACTAGAGGATAGTCCTTCTGGAATAGCTTGAAGAGCAGATATTCTGAAACAAGACAGAACTTCAGACTGTAGAGTTTTTGATCAGTCAGCTTATGAATACCATGCAGTCTTCCCTTAACTTGACATTCAGCTATATCCTGCTAAAAAGATTTGAACTCTCAAGAACATGTTTGGTTATTTTCTTGGTTATTTGTGTTTGGAAAAAAATAAAATGAGACACTATCCTAAGAAACCATACAATTTCCTGAGAAACCATACAAAGGTACATTAGTTTAAACGTACTCAGAGTAGAGCCCTGTGGTTTTCCACTGGTCCTGAAGACCCTCACACTCTCAGCGTGGCTCCGAGAAATGTGGAGGCTTAGTTTATAGCCCTCTGGGAGCACAGCTGGACCTCTGGTGCGCAAAATCATCTTGGACATGTCCTTTAAATCTGCCATTACAATAGCATATCTCAATACCTGTGTTTTATTGTGCATGTCAGAAAAATTGATCTAATTAAGGGTAATAAGGAAGTTATTTAGAATCATGTTGATAAACTATTGTAATTCAAATGTGATTCCACTTTTTTCAACCTGAGTTAAACTCCATATTAGAAAATATTTTGATATTGGACTTGTGTGCATTCATAATGCTACTTGAATACAGTTTCTTTACCATTTTATTAATTTATTTCTATGACTATATTTTTAAGTATTTGCAAAACTGTTCAATCTGATAGAATGATTTGTTCATGAAAGCCATGGTTTCCACAGTATAACTATCTACAGCCGGATACTGTACTTCTGCCTTAAGTTCCTTTTTGCACAGGTCTATCCAAGTTCCACCTCTGAGACTTACGATTGGCTTTGCATACCTGAGACTCTCGTGATTTCCTCATCCTCACTGTCCAATTCTTTTCTGAAAGTGGACTCACAATCACAGTTGACCAGCAGAATGGCACCATGGCCATTTGGACCCCACTTCCAAGAAGCCTTATTAGAGAAGGAGACATGAAGTTTCTTCAAGGAGAACTCCACATGTAAAGCAGGTAATTTCAGACATCACTACCTATCCTGAAATGGAAATCATTTCCTCTTAAACTCTTCTGACTATTCCAATTTAGCAGTAGATATCCTAAAAGTACAGCATCTATGTGCATTCTTACAAGCAGACACATGTGATATAGATGTTGCAATAACTTTAAGCAGTTCCTGGAAACAGCAAATAGTGGTAAAGCTAGCTCAGACTCCATGAAGATATATGACTTTATGCATCAAAGTGTTAGCAAGTTGGCATTAGATACAAACTCAATCTGGATAAGTAATATAATTATTTTTAATTATGTTTTATTACAGTAGTCACAGTGTGGTTTTTTGGACAGATTATATTGGCAGTAGAATAACACAGCACACACCTAAGTAGTTTTATCTGTTAGGCCTGGGGCACAATCCTGTAGAATCTTTCTGAAACTTTGCAAAGGTAACTCATTACCCACCTTGTTTGGGTTGTTCCTCTCAACAATGCCATCTCGATCTGCATCAATGTCCAGAGAGATTTCTGTGAGAGAACAGAGGCAGGTTGAAGAGAACATGCCCATTCATTCCCAGTATTCTTTAATGGACATTTGTAACAGTAGCCCACTGGCAGGGAGGTGCAGTCAGTTGAAATACCTTCAATTAGGTATTACATTTTTAACTTTTATATCTGTATCATGAAATGTTTGGAAAAAAAAAACTCAAGTTAGTTTATGAAGGAAAAGACAGGTAACTGCATTTTTGGATTTTTTTTGGAATACTCTGAAGGAGAATAACATTTTGAAGAATCGCTACCTTCAGACTAAGTGACAGCTAAAATTACACAGAGCGCCAGGCTTTGCGCAACAAACTGATGGCCTGTCCACATAGGCTGCCCTGTTTTTAGGACATGTTTACTTCATTTAGAGCCATGTTTATTTCAGGGATAACTTTCAAGTATATCTTCAAAGATAATAAACTTGCCATTTCAATTTACAAGTATTTACCATTTACCACAAAGATGGCTGCTTACTGCTTTGATCAACTATGAACCATGAACAAGGGAAATTGTGTGTGTGTGTGTGTGTGTGTGTGTGTGTGTGTGTGTGTGTGTGTGTGTGTGTGTGTGTGTGTGTGTGTGTGTGTGTGTGTGTGTGTTTATTTTTCAGAGGCATACCAACAGCTGTAAGATGCAATACTGCATTCCCAAGGAGTTCTGACTTGTTCCCATAGAACCTCACAGATAACTGCAGTACACATAGACAATACATTAAACATTACAGTGGGACTGCGCTGATCTGTGCAAAAACACATTTGTTAGGTAAAATGTCTGGTGCAAGCTGATAGCATAGACACACCCTTTAAGATTGACAGTTACAGTTCACTATATGAAAACGATTATGCCTACTCAAACAACACTTAACTGTGTAGTCTTATACTTCAATTCTATGATATGTTCAACAGTTTAACATATGATCCTAGAAACCCAAATGGTTGAAATGCAGTCATGTAATCACAGAAGGAAAGATGAAAGAAAGGACAGCATTTGTGTTCCATGGTGTCAATGTTTGATGGCCTGGGAATGCCCAGTTCAGGACATACCTAACACAGGCTGTGTTAACAGAGCAAGAGGTAGCCGTGTGTGGCAGACCAGGTTACCTTGCTGTCATTCACCAGCTCACTTGCAAGTTTCATGGAGATGAACACTACGGTGTTTTTAGTGAGAAGCTGCGGGGAGAGAAAGGAACCTCCGGCCGGGGTGGCCATGGCGACCGAGGCAGCCGAGGCACCTGCTTCCACCCGAAACTGCACAGTGGGGTTGCATTTTATAGAGAAGAACTTGCACTGTGAAGGGGCACATCTGCACACCACACACAGACACACACATCTGCATCACTTTCTACATAAAGAAGTGACAGGTGGCACTGAAGGCTCTAGCTCGGAAATGATGATTGTTATTTGAGCAGGAACTCAAGGTTAGGATTTAGCAAAACAATATACAACACAGTGCATTACAACACAGTGCACAAAGGAAACTGCAATCATGTGGGTGACACCATGGTGAGTCTGAAGACCAGAAAAAGGAACCAAAAGGAATTAACGTTTTATTAGGCAAGCGGTTTTTTTTCCAGCTTTTTTTGTGACACCACACCACTGTACCCTCCAGACCAATCAGTTACCACCACACAGGCAGACCCACCAGACATTGCCTCAGTTCCATACCCATTGGCCTCCATGGTTCCCGTAGTTCAAGACACTTGCAGCAGTATAGCCCCCTCTTATACTAGATAGATAGTAGATATAGGACACATATACTCTGTGCTTTCCTCAACAAAGTGGAACTCTCTTGATTCACTACCCTGGTGTCAATGTCTCTTGACTTCCCCGGATTGATCCGGCTACAGAGGACGGAGGGCAGAGGGTAACCTAGAGGAGATCAAACCTGAAGTACTGGTCACTTTGGACCATTTTCTAACAACTACCCAGTTTTGTGTCCTGCTGTGCATCTAGTTTTTTTCCTCCTCCTGTGTCTATACCAGCTCATGTCCCAAGTCTTTGTATTGATCACTATATATGTACCTACACTTGTTACTGTCACTCGCTCCATCCCTGTGTCAGACTTTGGGTTCATCCCTGTGCCTGTTATTGTGTAATTTCCTGTCCCCAGTGATGTCATTATCCCTGTTTCCATGTTATCCAGTCTTTTGCACAACCCATTGTCCAGTCTCCTGTACAGTAGTTTGTCCAGTATCCTATCTAGCTCCTTGTTCAATCTGTCATCTGGTCCCCTGTTTAGCCCATTCCCCAATGTCCAGTTCAGTTTCGTTTTGAGGTGCCAATGGCCCTAAGCACCATTTGGTTTTGGTTTTGAAAGCCCCTTTCCATGTTTTCCATTATCATAAGCTTCTCTGTGTTTTTGCTTGCTGTACTTTAGTCTTGGATACCCTCAGTTTATTAGCCTGTCATTTTGTTCTCTATTCTTCCTTCTGGTTTAGTCAGTTGGTGTCTTATGTAAACGTTAATAATATTTACATATTACTTCAAACTTTGTTCCAGTAAACGGATGGAGATGCAGTTTTTCATGATAGCAGCTCTTCAAGGTTTGAAGTTAGATGCAGATTAGACACTGCACCCATACACAAGACACAAAACATAATAAATAGATGCATTTTTACTAATTTATTGAGCTGAAGCAAAATTATATCAGGCAAGGATATATTTCAGTTGAAAATAATGACAGGTTTACAAACCTCTTTTTTGAGCATTTAGGGTTTTTGTTTTTTTGTTTTTTGTTTTTTTGTTAGGTAATAAAAATAGAAACATATTTCCTGCATTTATTAAGGAATCAATATATCACTCATCTAGACTGATAGATTTATTGCAATGTGGCCGACAGTATGCAAGAGATGCTGAACCAGTGTTTAGACAACAAAATCTTGTTGTGTACTGGCAAAGACATCAATGACACTTTGTTTCTCTGTATTATAAACGGAGGCCCAGAGTCTGTAGTCCACAGCAGACTGGAATGCCGGCAGAATACAAAAAGTTCTTTCATTCCCAGCAGAAACAGCAGGAGAGATTTTTCTGCTTATCAAAATTTAACTTAAGATGATAAGATAGAAACAAACCAATAATAGAAAAGTAAATTCAATTAATTTAAAGAATAGGCGACAGTTCACATACTAGAAATAAGGTCAATGTTCAAGCGTGAAATAATTCTTGAACATCAATTTTCTGAAACTGACACGTAAACGTTCGAATCTCTTCGTCTGTCAACTGAATGACCACAGTGAAAGTGAATTAAACATAAATACTACCTGTTTAATTGCACTCTCAGTTCGGTTCCGATCACATATATCGTCCTTGTAGTTTCTCCACTCTCAATTCGAAGTGTGCGAGGCGGAATCATGGTATTATTATTATTTTTTTTTTGCTTGGCAGTACAGCTAAATACAGCGACTTCCAAATGACTAACTTCTATTTCTGTGCTTAAGATCACGTTATCAGTAGGAGTTCCGATTGGTAGGGCGAGTATGCTGTCAATCTCACAATCTCCGCTAGACGGTGCTAGTTATGGAACGTTTCACTGCTTCCAAAACAAAAACCGTATAACATTCTTATTCTTGTAATATTCCGTTTTTATGCTGAAAAGCCATTAATTATATTCTTCCTCAAATGAACAAAATGGTTGTTAAATGCTTCCCCTGCTTTATATATGTATTTTTGTCTTCTGCCACAGCCCCGGGCCTCTTTTCAAGACTTACTTGCTTTTACATTTTACAAACTGTTCTGGCTTGTTAGAAGCGATAATAAGGAGGTGGATCACACCTACCTGTTCAGGTTAATTTTCACTTCCGTACCGACAACATAAACAATACTCAAAACATTGTTGACTTCAAGACGATATGTTCGCTGATACATATTGTGCGGAAAAGTCCTGCGCTGTGAACCAGCAGTTAGAGTTTTCTGCTGCTCCATAGTGTTCTTTTGTATGCAATATACGATCTCAGGTATCTTGCTCGGTAATTTGAGTCTGGTCGAACCTAGGCGTGTCACCTCTTGTGGTGTACATACAGATAAGTCTACTAAGGGTGGGAAGTTTGGCTCAGCCTTTATATTAGGGCTTTAGACATGTTATATACGAATATGGCTATTTGTTTAGGCTTGTAAGCGACTAAAGTTTATTAGCTGTACTGCTTGGTACTGTAGTATGACGTTATTTTACTGCCAATAGTCGAGAGCTCTTTTTCTGTAATGTTGTATGTTGTGTGATGGAAAATATTATTTGATCATGTATTATCGTGTGATTCATATGTAATGATTCATATATAATAATGTTAATCCTTTTATTATATAATCCTATATGAATAGTTTAGTTTGCACACTCTGTCTCTGTATATTGTGTGAACAAAACGACTGTTGAAATGTTGCTTCGTGACCTGCAGGTGTCGTAAAGAGGGATTAGGCTTTTCTTGGTGTCACTCCTTTGAAGTGTTCTGGTACTGCAGGAATGTTCATCGCGATAACGAGCAGGGAATGGGTAAATAGGATTACAGAGCACCCCTCTCTGGGGGTGAAGTCTAGGTATAAGGAGCAGAGCCAGTCTACCCCTTTAGAGCCTTTGCTTTAGAGCATTAGCTCTCACACAGCTGTGTTTTGTATGTCCTATTTTCTTTATTAAATTACTCTTTTAATCACGTCTCACTTGCTGTTTATTCAAATTTCCACCATAGTTGTCAGGAATTCTCAACCTTGACCTTGACTATATCAACTTGACCTTGACTATATCAACTTCATTTGCCTCTTACAGGTGAAGACATTCTAAAATAGCCTTAAATGATCTGTGAAATCACAACACAGTGATAATAGTTATGCATGAAACAAATTTTAAAAAATCTTTATTTCACTGTAACACACTATTATTTCAGTATAAACTGATACTTGTGAGAGGCAAATCATGCTTATGTATCATAAACACAATCACCATCAACTATCAAACAATTATTCTTGAAATGTAAGCTTTCTAACTTTACAATTAACTGAATATAAAATAAGACCAGCACTACCAAATATGACAACATCAAGGCAGATGTTACTATAGTATTTTTCCTAAATATGATTAGTGCTGCAGCTAAGATCATATTAGTCAAAATGCATTACATTTAAATGAAAAGTTATCAGAGACAGTTTTTGCTTCCTGCATAAATTTTGCTTCTATATGTGAGATATCACCTAAATATCCTGTTTTTTGCAATGGTTAGCTATATAACGCGTGCTAAAATACAAACACATCACTGTAGCCGTTGCCATGCTGATGAAACAATTTTGCCAATACACATGGTTGAGTTCACAGCTATAGTTGACAGAGAATATGCAACTTTTGCATCACTTCCAAAACAAAAGTGATATCCACATAATAATATAATCATATAACATAACATAATATAATATAACAACATAATAATATAACATAACAATATAACCAAATAATATAACATCAACATAATAATCTAACACACACACACACACACACACACACACACACACACACACACACACACACACACTTATATATATATAGAGTTGACAGAGAATAGGCAACTTTTGTGTCACTTCCAGATCAAAAGTGTGATATCCACATAATAATATAATAATATAACATAACATAATATAATATAACATCATAATATAACATAAGAATATAACCAAATAAATTAACATCAACATAATAATGTAACATCTAACACACACACACACACACACACACACACACACACACACATATATATATATATATATATATATATATATATATATATATAGTTGACAGAGCTATACAGCTATATTTGACAGATGCATGCATATGTTCCTCCATCCCAGAGTCCAATAACCTGTCTCAGTCCTCGTCCAATGCCAGCAGCTTCACCAGTGTGGTGGAAGAGAATGAGAAGGAGCAGCAGGCCACAGAGGAGTACGACACAGGCCTGGTACCCGCCCCCCCACAGCTCCCCCAGCCTCACACCTACTCATACAGCTGCCACCTTACCTTAATTACACTTAGCAGATTAGCTCTGTTTACCACAGCTGCCTATTACCATTCCCACCCTTATGTAAGATTGTCTGAATTCTATCTAATTTAATTTTATTTCCTATTAGTGGCAGTACCAGTATAGTTCAGTGTGAAAGCTGTATAAATAATTGATGTGCTTGGCTTTAGGAGAGCCTGTCTTCCACCGGCACCCCTCATAAACGAGACTTGGTCACATATAGCAGTAAATGCATGTGCACACACGTGCACACACATTCACAACTGCACAAACACACACAACTGCACACATGTACATATATACCATTTTAATTAATGCATTTGAAACACAATTCATTAACTTTATGGCATTTTTGCTTTTGTAAAGTTCAGACTTTAAGATTTTTATGGTTTGAGTGAACACATCAAGGAGCAAATTATGCTGCATTTTGTCTGTTGGCATTTTTGCATCCCACTCAAGGTTGGATTTGTTCACTGTGCTGTCTCCTCTGAGTGCTGAAGTTTCCTTCTACAGCTTTACCTGCAAAATGTTTGAAAACTGCCTCCTGCCAGAGGGAACAGAAAGCTGTTTGAATGTAAATCCTGGAGGAGTTTGGTTACCTGTCTAATATCTGATAATAGAAACAGAAAACAGACATAAAAAGACAAATAGACTTAAAACAGTTATTTGTATGAAACAATTTAATCTAAACTGCTCTTTTGATTTCACTTTTATTTGCCTAACTGACTTTTTTTTGCATTTTTTCCATGAGTATTTAGACAATCGAGCAATCGCATTTATCTTCAATAATATTTCTCTGCTTCATATTATAATTTATAAACTAAGAAATGATACATAAATGCCCCTTTTTATTACTAAGGCCTAGTGGATCATTGGTAACCGAAGCTTTTTTTTTACAGAAAGTGCTTGGTTATTTGCATTTCAATCGTGGGTGGATTTTGAGAGAAAATGAATGAGAATCATAGGATTTTATATATTACAAGACATATTTTGCTGTATTGCAAATGGTTTTGAAGTGGGAAACTAAGAGAAAGGTGTGCCCTCCAGTGCTAGGGGCTTGTTAGTACACATTATCTTCATCCTGTGTTAAATTATTGTTTATGGTAGAACATGCAACAAATAACATTTGAGAACAAATTCATTCCAAGCAGAGAATTATTACTTAATTTGACAGTACATGCCATGACAGTACCAAAATGTTTATTGTGGTAACTGTATATAAGGAATTTTCCCTTTTGTAAGGAAAATGAGACAAGTCATGCATGATAAAGAGGAAAGAATTTGTGGAACGTTCTTTTTGATTGATTGAATTCTTCAGTGTAAACAGAAGGTTCTGTATGTTGTATCAATTGATTACAATAACAACAAACATGTTCCTGATTCTTGATTATTTAGCAATAAGGCCCTGTTGTAGCTATAAAGAAATACAGAATTTTTTATAAGAACAAAGATGTAAAAAAAAATTAAAATCTGACCATGTTTTATTGTCGAAATGAAAAAGATATGTAAAATATCTCAATGATAATCTGATGCTAAGATCTCAGTGCTTTAGTGATGGCACCTCTTATTTAACTACTCTGAACTTTGGTGGCCCTTAGCGCAATACATAAAGTTTATAGCTAACACCTAAAAGCATTAAGCATTTCAGTACTTTACTGTTATACATAAAGGCTAAATGTTTGCTGCGTAGTTTTTTTATCAGTACATTGGAGATCAGTGGGGCAGGAGATGTCCAGGCCGCTATGACCTCACTGCTCCAGATTCCACCACCGGAACTCAAAAGGTTCTCGATGCACATTGGATCCGCAGTGCACTTCACCCTGGAGTTTGTGATAGGAGGCAAAGTCATCGATGAAAGTGCAGTTAAGCCCCAGTGGTTCCAGCAATGAGCGCATCTCTGCCTCCAGCACACAGGTGCCTTGCACCTGTGGCCCAAATGGTTTGGGAATGCCCAGGTTCTTACCCAGCACAAGCATGTTGACCTGTGGGCACACAAGACAAAAGAGACATCACTATATTATGGACTAATCAAAGATGCAATAAGGACAGTTTTAAAAGTAAATATTACATATGGAATGCTACATAGTAAATGGGAGCTGAGGGCTCCCAGTGGTCTGCATACTGGGAAAATTCCTTTCTTTTTTTTTGTGTGAGGGAATCAAGTGAACTACAAAAATTCTATTTAGGGTGCCTGTAAACACAACTTTGCAATACAGACAAACCTGTTGACATTATCTGTATACAGAATTAATTGTTCACTAAAGGACCAAGCTCTACCATGTCAGGGTAATAGGCTGCAGCTCTCTTGTTTTTTTTAGGAAACACTTTAAACAGGATTGGAAGGTCAATGATGTCTTCATCATCCAGGCCAAGTTCTTTCTTCAGTACGTCCCTGTTCCAGTCAATGCAGTTCTGAATGAGAGTGAGGGACAGTGAGTAAGGGAAAGAGAGAATTTTTCCCATCAAGGAGACCACCAGTATTTTCCTGATTGGATTACTCAGTATGGATTTAACCAGGATCTACCATACAATGTTTCCCCATTGAGGTCAGTCTAGAGCCAGGTAGTGTCTGTCACGGAAGCTACTGTACTGCAGTGTATATTCTGGGAGTTTGTTCTTTCACATGGCTGCTGGTCCAAACCACATAACTCACCTGCACATAGATGTTTTCTGCTCGAAACTCCTCGTTGCTCATGAGTTCATCAACACTGATCTCTTCCTCTTTACCTGGTAAAATGCAAGATGTGTTTACCAATGATGGAGCAAGAGAAATGGCCTAAATGTTCACATAGGCAACCTGCCAGTATTCACCTTGAAAAAGTTTGGCACTCCCATGTCCTTTTACCTGCAAGCTTCTGAATAATTTATATCCTGCATCTGGACTGGCCAGCAATAATCTGAATCCCTGAGTAAAGAAAACACTGAAGAATTCAGAAATAAAAGTGGACAAACACTATCCCTTGTTAAATGAATACAACTGGAGAGGCAGCAGTCTGAAAGAACCATTAGAGGTCTAAACATAATGTATTAAAAATTTCAGTCCTGAAAGAGATCTTTCAAATAAAAGATGTTGACAACGAGCTAATATTAGAGGGCTATTTACTTACCTTCCTATCAGGAGCTGGGACAAAGGTCATGAACTCATCCACATGACCCACAACAAGCCAATCAGAGTAAAGGGCAATGGGCTCCTGAACCTTCTGAGCCCACAGGAAGTCCTGGATCACTTTAGTCATGTTTCGGCCATGTGCTGTACTGTTGATTAAACATATCAGTACTTCACTGTGATAAATCATGGGTAAATGACTGCTGTCTAGTTTCTTTAGCAGTAACAGGTAGGACTTTGGAGATCAGCTATGACCTCACAGATCCACCATCATATGCACTCCTCTAGCAGCAGACCATATAAACTCAAACAACAAAGACTGAGACTTTGAAGACTCACGTAGGGAAGGCCACACCAATGATGATGCGGCCCAGTGGGTACTTCTTCCCATTCACAGTGACAGGTGGACTGACCTCCAGATTACCAAAAGAGTCCAGGCTGCTCACCCGCTCATTCACCGGGTAACGGGTCACATAGCCAAAGTCTGGACCCTGAGACAATGTGGAAGTGTTTCTAAATATGCTGTTTCCTCCATATATGTTTTAGCAAGGAAAAACACTGAACTGGAGGTAGCAATGTGTTGACTCCTTAAAAAAATGTGAACATCATAAATACAAGAACATTGAACAGCATTGTGGTGTCAACATCCGTGCCAATTACAAGAGCATGAGGTAAAAGCTGTGAATGGTGGAAATGCACATGCTTCATGTGCTTCAAATGGATCACCAACAGTGATCCCTTGTTGTCACTTTAATGGATATCAGCAAAGCTAAATTTAACATATAAAGAGTGGACTATCATCCATACCAGCAAGACATCATAGGGGAAATCTTCAAGCTCTCTATCTCGTGGAGAGTCCAACACGACAGGGATTCTCTGGTGTGGCGAGTCGATGTAGCCAAACTCAATCTCATCCTATGGAGGAACATCAGAACTTGCATTCTTGAAGATGTAGCAGTAATCTAAAATGTGTTGAAGACAAGAATTCGTGGTCCAATGTGTTAGTGAATCAGACCTGCATCCAGCGGTCTCCTCGGTTCATGTACTCGTGGCATATCTTCAGCTTGTACCCACTGCTCTGCACCAGACTTTTTATGGCCTTCAAAAAGTCATAATTGTCTGATGTGCTGCCAGCATATGGGAGAGGAAAAAAAGGGCTTGTCCAGTCATGAATTATTGTCACCACATCTTTCCCTTGCTTTGCTGGGTGTTTTAGCTCAGCTACAGATTTGAAAGTTGTCACAGAATGCTCCCCTCTCACTGTCGGGTGGTACGGCCCGCCGCTTGCAGTGGGAGTTTCTTGTTTGTAATCACGCCTACATGCTTGTACACACCTGCACCTAGTTAGTGTTTGTTCTGTGTTTATGTATTTAAACCCCTGTCAGTGTGTGCATCACTGTCAGTCATTGCCTCTGTTACCTTTGTTTGTGCCTTTGTTCACAGTGTTAGTGTTCGCCGTTTACATTGTGTGAGTGCCACCGTTGTATGGCAAGGGAGTTTGTGTCCTGCTCCGCGCCTTGCGGCACTCAGGCCATTACAAAAGTGACAGAACTATTAGTGAAAGAAAAGAACCAAACCAGGCACAATTGTTGATATTCTGATGAAAAAAAAAAAGGCACTGGATTGCTTGAGTTGTCGTTCTGAGTCAGAGAATATCACTTGTATTTGTTCACAACACTGCCAGCAAAGAAAGTAATTAAATAAATGTTTCTTTCCCTCAGAATATTTCCAATTCAATAGTGGATCTATGCCAGGTGGCTCAGGTGGCTACCTGAGAATCAACAGAAATTCTGCTTAACATTGCTCAACAAAAGCTGTATTAGGTAAAGACTAATACATTTATTGATTGTCCACCTTATCTGTTGTCATCGTAAGGATAATAACAGTTAATGATTTGTTTAGCACTTACCTGCACACAAAGACTTCCACAGGTTTGAGGGTGTTCGGAGTCATAATCCAAGGGGCAACACGGAACATGACCTTGTCGGTGTAAATAGGTGTCTCTGGGAAACCCTGGGAAACCCGATAAAAGTTAGAGACTTAGCAATGAGGCTTAGCCTTCTCTTTACCTTTACAGTATGACAATATGTTGGTACTGAGTAACATATAACCAGAAGAACATATTTCTTATGGTAGCGAGAACATAGTAAAATAAAGTTCAAAGACGTAAAGTACTTGAGCCAACCTGGCCACTAGGCTCTAAAAGGCTGAGGTTTATGGTGATGAGACCATCAAAGTCCTTATCGGGGAAGCGAATGCCCTCCACGAAGAGCTCCTGCTGGGAGTCCCCACCCACATAGGGAACTTCTCCGGCCAGCTGCTCCTTATTCAGCACTAGAGGATAGTCCATCTGGAATAGCTTGAAGAGCAGATATTCTGAAACAAGACAGAACTTCAGACTGTAGAGTTTTTGATCAGTCAGCTTATGAATACCATGCAGTCTTCCCTTAACTTGACATTCAGCTATATCCTGCTAAAAAGATTTGAACTCTCAAGAACATGTTTGGTTATTTTCTTGGTTATTTGTGTTTGGAAAAAAATAAAATGAGACACTATCCTAAGAAACCATACAATTTCCTGAGAAACCATACAAAGGTACATTAGTTTAAACGTACTCAGAGTAGAGCCCTGTGGTTTTCCACTGGTCCTGAAGACCCTCACACTCTCAGCGTGGCTCCGAGAAATGTGGAGGCTTAGTTTATAGCCCTCTGGGAGCACAGCTGGACCTCTGGTGCGCAAAATCATCTTGGACATGTCCTTTAAATCTGCCATTACAATAGCATATCTCAATACCTGTGTTTTATTGTGCATGTCAGAAAAATTGATCTAATTAAGGGTAATAAGGAAGTTATTTAGAATCATGTTGATAAACTATTGTAATTCAAATGTGATTCCACTTTTTTCAACCTGAGTTAAACTCCATATTAGAAAATATTTTGATATTGGACTTGTGTGCATTCATAATGCTACTTGAATACAGTTTCTTTACCATTTTATTAATTTATTTCTATGACTATATTTTTAAGTATTTGCAAAACTGTTCAATCTGATAGCATGATTTGTTTATGAAAGCCATGGTTTCCACAGTATAACTATCTACAGCCGGATACTGTACTTCTGCCTTAAGTTCCTTTTTGCACAGGTCTATCCAAGTTCCACCTCTGAGACTTACGATTGGCTTTGCATACCTGAGACTCTCGTGATTTCCTCATCCTCACTGTCCAATTCTTTTCTGAAAGTGGACTCACAATCACAGTTGACCAGCAGAATGGCACCATGGCCATTTGGACCCCACTTCCAAGAAGCCTTATTAGAGAAGGAGACATGAAGTTTCTTCAAGGAGAACTCTACATGTAAAGCAGGTAATTTCAGACATCACTACCTATCCTGAAATGGAAATCATTTCCTCTTAAACTCTTCTGACTATTCCAATTTAGCAGTAGATATCCTAAAAGTACAGCATCTATGTGCATTCTTACAAGCAGACACATGTGATATAGATGTTGCAATAACTTTAAGCAGTTCCTGGAAACAGCAAATAGTGGTAAAGCTAGCTCAGACTCCATGAAGATATATGACTTTATGCATCAAAGTGTTAGCAAGTTGGCATTAGATACAAACTCAATCTGGATAAGTAATATAATTATTTTTAATTATGTTTTATTACAGTAGTCACAGTGTGGTTTTTTGGACAGATTATATTGGCAGTAGAATAACACAGCACACACCTAAGTAGTTTTATCTGTTAGGCCTGGGGCACAATCCTGTAGAATCTTTCTGAAACTTTGCAAAGGTAACTCATTACCCACCTTGTTTGGGTTGTTCCTCTCAACAATGCCATCTCGATCTGCATCAATGTCCAGAGAGATTTCTGTGAGAGAACAGAGGCAGGTTGAAGAGAACATGCCCATTCATTCCCAGTATTCTTTAATGGACATTTGTAACAGTAGCCCACTGGCAGGGAGGTGCAGTCAGTTGAAATACCTTCAATTAGGTATTACATTTTTAACTTTTATATCTGTATCATGAAATGTTTGGAAAAAAAAAACTCAAGTTAGTTTATGAAGGAAAAGACAGGTAACTGCATTTTTGGATTTTTTTTGGAATACTCTGAAGGAGAATAACATTTTGAAGAATCGCTACCTTCAGACTAAGTGACAGCTAAAATTACACAGAGCGCCAGGCTTTGCGCAACAAACTGATGGCCTGTCCACATAGGCTGCCCTGTTTTTAGGACATGTTTACTTCATTTAGAGCCATGTTTATTTCAGGGATAACTTTCAAGTATATCTTCAAAGATAATAAACTTGCCATTTCAATTTACAAGTATTTACCATTTACCACAAAGATGGCTGCTTACTGCTTTGATCAACTATGAACCATGAACAAGGGAAATTGTGTGTGTGTGTGTGTGTGTGTGTGTGTGTGTGTGTGTGTGTGTGTGTGTGTGTGTGTGTGTGTGTGTGTGTGTGTGTGTGTGTGTGTGTGTGTGTTTATTTTTCAGAGGCATACCAACAGCTGTAAGATGCAATACTGCATTCCCAAGGAGTTCTGACTTGTTCCCATAGAACCTCACAGATAACTGCAGTACACATAGACAATACATTAAACATTACAGTGGGACTGCGCTGATCTGTGCAAAAACACATTTGTTAGGTAAAATGTCTGGTGCAAGCTGATAGCATAGACACACCCTTTAAGATTGACAGTTACAGTTCACTATATGAAAACGATTATGCCTACTCAAACAACACTTAACTGTGTAGTCTTATACTTCAATTCTATGATATGTTCAACAGTTTAACATATGATCCTAGAAACCCAAATGGTTGAAATGCAGTCATGTAATCACAGAAGGAAAGATGAAAGAAAGGACAGCATTTGTGTTCCATGGTGTCAATGTTTGATGGCCTGGGAATGCCCAGTTCAGGACATACCTAACACAGGCTGTGTTAACAGAGCAAGAGGTAGCCGTGTGTGGCAGACCAGGTTACCTTGCTGTCATTCACCAGCTCACTTGCAAGTTTCATGGAGATGAACACTACGGTGTTTTTAGTGAGAAGCTGCGGGGAGAGAAAGGAACCTCCGGCCGGGGTGGCCATGGCGACCGAGGCAGCCGAGGCACCTGCTTCCACCCGAAACTGCACAGTGGGGTTGCATTTTATAGAGAAGAACTTGCACTGTGAAGGGGCACATCTGCACACCACACACAGACACACACATCTGCATCACTTTCTACATAAAGAAGTGACAGGTGGCACTGAAGGCTCTAGCTCGGAAATGATGATTGTTATTTGAGCAGGAACTCAAGGTTAGGATTTAGCAAAACAATATACAACACAGTGCATTACAACACAGTGCACAAAGGAAACTGCAATCATGTGGGTGACACCATGGTGAGTCTGAAGACCAGAAAAAGGAACCAAAAGGAATTAACGTTTTATTAGGCAAGCGGTTTTTTTTCCAGCTTTTTTTGTGACACCACACCACTGTACCCTCCAGACCAATCAGTTACCACCACACAGGCAGACCCACCAGACATTGCCTCAGTTCCATACCCATTGGCCTCCATGGTTCCCGTAGTTCAAGACACTTGCAGCAGTATAGCCCCCTCTTATACTAGATAGATAGTAGATATAGGACACATATACTCTGTGCTTTCCTCAACAAAGTGGAACTCTCTTGATTCACTACCCTGGTGTCAGTGTCTCTTGACTTCCCCGGATTGATCCGGCTACAGAGGACGGAGGGCAGAGGGTAACCTAGAGGAGATCAAACCTGAAGTACTGGTCACTTTGGACCATTTTCTAACAACTACCCAGTTTTGTGTCCTGCTGTGCATCTAGTTTTTTTCCTCCTCCTGTGTCTATACCAGCTCATGTCCCAAGTCTTTGTATTGATCACTATATATGTACCTACACTTGTTACTGTCACTCGCTCCATCCCTGTGTCAGACTTTGGGTTCATCCCTGTGCCTGTTATTGTGTAATTTCCTGTCCCCAGTGATGTCATTATCCCTGTTTCCATGTTATCCAGTCTTTTGCACAACCCATTGTCCAGTCTCCTGTACAGTAGTTTGTCCAGTATCCTATCTAGCTCCTTGTTCAATCTGTCATCTGGTCCCCTGTTTAGCCCATTCCCCAATGTCCAGTTCAGTTTCGTTTTGAGGTGCCAATGGCCCTAAGCACCATTTGGTTTTGGTTTTGAAAGCCCCTTTCCATGTTTTCCATTATCATAAGCTTCTCTGTGTTTTTGCTTGCTGTACTTTAGTCTTGGATACCCTCAGTTTATTAGCCTGTCATTTTGTTCTCTATTCTTCCTTCTGGTTTAGTCAGTTGGTGTCTTATGTAAACGTTAATAATATTTACATATTACTTCAAACTTTGTTCCAGTAAACGGATGGAGATGCAGTTTTTCATGATAGCAGCTCTTCAAGGTTTGAAGTTAGATGCAGATTAGACACTGCACCCATACACAAGACACAAAACATAATAAATAGATGCATTTTTACTAATTTATTGAGCTGAAGCAAAATTATATCAGGCAAGGATATATTTCAGTTGAAAATAATGACAGGTTTACAAACCTCTTTTTTGAGCATTTAGGGTTTTTGTTTTTTTGTTTTTTGTTTTTTTGTTAGGTAATAAAAATAGAAACATATTTCCTGCATTTATTAAGGAATCAATATATCACTCATCTAGACTGATAGATTTATTGCAATGTGGCCGACAGTATGCAAGAGATGCTGAACCAGTGTTTAGACAACAAAATCTTGTTGTGTACTGGCAAAGACATCAATGACACTTTGTTTCTCTGTATTATAAACGGAGGCCCAGAGTCTGTAGTCCACAGCAGACTGGAATGCCGGCAGAATACAAAAAGTTCTTTCATTCCCAGCAGAAACAGCAGGAGAGATTTTTCTGCTTATCAAAATTTAACTTAAGATGATAAGATAGAAACAAACCAATAATAGAAAAGTAAATTCAATTAATTTAAAGAATAGGCGACAGTTCACATACTAGAAATAAGGTCAATGTTCAAGCGTGAAATAATTCTTGAACATCAATTTTCTGAAACTGACACGTAAACGTTCGAATCTCTTCGTCTGTCAACTGAATGACCACAGTGAAAGTGAATTAAACATAAATACTACCTGTTTAATTGCACTCTCAGTTCGGTTCCGATCACATATATCGTCCTTGTAGTTTCTCCACTCTCAATTCGAAGTGTGCGAGGCGGAATCATGGTATTATTATTATTTTTTTTTTGCTTGGCAGTACAGCTAAATACAGCGACTTCCAAATGACTAACTTCTATTTCTGTGCTTAAGATCACGTTATCAGTAGGAGTTCCGATTGGTAGGGCGAGTATGCTGTCAATCTCACAATCTCCGCTAGACGGTGCTAGTTATGGAACGTTTCACTGCTTCCAAAACAAAAACCGTATAACATTCTTATTCTTGTAATATTCCGTTTTTATGCTGAAAAGCCATTAATTATATTCTTCCTCAAATGAACAAAATGGTTGTTAAATGCTTCCCCTGCTTTATATATGTATTTTTGTCTTCTGCCACAGCCCCGGGCCTCTTTTCAAGACTTACTTGCTTTTACATTTTACAAACTGTTCTGGCTTGTTAGAAGCGATAATAAGGAGGTGGATCACACCTACCTGTTCAGGTTAATTTTCACTTCCGTACCGACAACATAAACAATACTCAAAACATTGTTGACTTCAAGACGATATGTTCGCTGATACATATTGTGCGGAAAAGTCCTGCGCTGTGAACCAGCAGTTAGAGTTTTCTGCTGCTCCATAGTGTTCTTTTGTATGCAATATACGATCTCAGGTATCTTGCTCGGTAATTTGAGTCTGGTCGAACCTAGGCGTGTCACCTCTTGTGGTGTACATACAGATAAGTCTACTAAGGGTGGGAAGTTTGGCTCAGCCTTTATATTAGGGCTTTAGACATGTTATATACGAATATGGCTATTTGTTTAGGCTTGTAAGCGACTAAAGTTTATTAGCTGTACTGCTTGGTACTGTAGTATGACGTTATTTTACTGCCAATAGTCGAGAGCTCTTTTTCTGTAATGTTGTATGTTGTGTGATGGAAAATATTATTTGATCATGTATTATCGTGTGATTCATATGTAATGATTCATATATAATAATGTTAATCCTTTTATTATATAATCCTATATGAATAGTTTAGTTTGCACACTCTGTCTCTGTATATTGTGTGAACAAAACGACTGTTGAAATGTTGCTTCGTGACCTGCAGGTGTCGTAAAGAGGGATTAGGCTTTTCTTGGTGTCACTCCTTTGAAGTGTTCTGGTACTGCAGGAATGTTCATCGCGATAACGAGCAGGGAATGGGTAAATAGGATTACAGAGCACCCCTCTCTGGGGGTGAAGTCTAGGTATAAGGAGCAGAGCCAGTCTACCCCTTTAGAGCCTTTGCTTTAGAGCATTAGCTCTCACACAGCTGTGTTTTGTATGTCCTATTTTCTTTATTAAATTACTCTTTTAATCACGTCTCACTTGCTGTTTATTCAAATTTCCACCATAGTTGTCAGGAATTCTCAACCTTGACCTTGACTATATCAACTTGACCTTGACTATATCAACTTCATTTGCCTCTTACAGGTGAAGACATTCTAAAATAGCCTTAAATGATCTGTGAAATCACAACACAGTGATAATAGTTATGCATGAAACAAATTTTAAAAAATCTTTATTTCACTGTAACACACTATTATTTCAGTATAAACTGATACTTGTGAGAGGCAAGTCATGCTTATGTATCATAAACACAATCACCATCAACTATCAAACAATTATTCTTGAAATGTAAGCTTTCTAACTTTACAATTAACTGAATATAAAATAAGACCAGCACTACCAAATATGACAACATCAAGGCAGATGTTACTATAGTATTTTTCCTAAATATGATTAGTGCTGCAGCTAAGATCATATTAGTCAAAATGCATTACATTTAAATGAAAAGTTATCAGAGACAGTTTTTGCTTCCTGCATAAATTTTGCTTCTATATGTGAGATATCACCTAAATATCCTGTTTTTTGCAATGGTTAGCTATATAACGCGTGCTAAAATACAAACACATCACTGTAGCCGTTGCCATGCTGATGAAACAATTTTGCCAATACACATGGTTGAGTTCACAGCTATAGTTGACAGAGAATATGCAACTTTTGCATCACTTCCAAAACAAAAGTGATATCCACATAATAATATAATCATATAACATAACATAATATAATATAACAACATAATAATATAACATAACAATATAACCAAATAATATAACATCAACATAATAATCTAACACACACACACACACACACACACACACACACACACACACACACTTATATATATATAGAGTTGACAGAGAATAGGCAACTTTTGTGTCACTTCCAGATCAAAAGTGTGATATCCACATAATAATATAATAATATAACATAACATAATATAATATAACATCATAATATAACATAAGAATATAACCAAATAAATTAACATCAACATAATAATGTAACATCTAACACACACACACACACACACACACACACACACACACACATATATATATATATATATATATATATATATATATATATATATATATATATATATATATATATATATATATATATATATATAGTTGACAGAGCTATACAGCTATATTTGACAGATGCATGCATATGTTCCTCCATCCCAGAGTCCAATAACCTGTCTCAGTCCTCGTCCAATGCCAGCAGCTTCACCAGTGTGGTGGAAGAGAATGAGAAGGAGCAGCAGGCCACAGAGGAGTACGACACAGGCCTGGTACCCGCCCCCCCACAGCTCCCCCAGCCTCACACCTACTCATACAGCTGCCACCTTACCTTAATTACACTTAGCAGATTAGCTCTGTTTACCACAGCTGCCTATTACCATTCCCACCCTTATGTAAGATTGTCTGAATTCTATCTAATTTAATTTTATTTCCTATTAGTGGCAGTACCAGTATAGTTCAGTGTGAAAGCTGTATAAATAATTGATGTGCTTGGCTTTAGGAGAGCCTGTCTTCCACCGGCACCCCTCATAAACGAGACTTGGTCACATATAGCAGTAAATGCATGTGCACACACGTGCACACACATTCACAACTGCACAAACACACACAACTGCACACATGTACATATATACCATTTTAATTAATGCATTTGAAACACAATTCATTAACTTTATGGCATTTTTGCTTTTGTAAAGTTCAGACTTTAAGATTTTTATGGTTTGAGTGAACACATCAAGGAGCAAATTATGCTGCATTTTGTCTGTTGGCATTTTTGCATCCCACTCAAGGTTGGATTTGTTCACTGTGCTGTCTCCTCTGAGTGCTGAAGTTTCCTTCTACAGCTTTACCTGCAAAATGTTTGAAAACTGCCTCCTGCCAGAGGGAACAGAAAGCTGTTTGAATGTAAATCCTGGAGGAGTTTGGTTACCTGTCTAATATCTGATAATAGAAACAGAAAACAGACATAAAAAAGACAAATAGACTTAAAACAGTTATTTGAATGAAACAATTTAATCTAAACTGCTCTTTTGATTTCACTTTTATTTGCCTAACTGACTTTTTTTTGCATTTTTTCCATGAGTATTTAGACAATCGAGCAATCGCATTTATCTTCAATAATATTTCTCTGCTTCATATTATAATTTATAAACTAAGAAATGATACATAAATGCCCCTTTTTATTACTAAGGCCTAGTGGATCATTGGTAACCGAAGCTTTTTTTTTACAGAAAGTGCTTGGTTATTTGCATTTCAATCGTGGGTGGATTTTGAGAGAAAATGAATGAGAATCATAGGATTTTATATATTACAAGACATATTTTGCTGTATTGCAAATGGTTTTGAAGTGGGAAACTAAGAGAAAGGTGTGCCCTCCAGTGCTAGGGGCTTGTTAGTACACATTATCTTCATCCTGTGTTAAATTATTGTTTATGGTAGAACATGCAACAAATAACATTTGAGAACAAATTCATTCCAAGCAGAGAATTATTACTTAATTTGACAGTACATGCCATGACAGTACCAAAATGTTTATTGTGGTAATTGTATATAAGGAATTTTCCCTTTTGTAAGGAAAATGAGACAAGTCATGCATGATAAAGAGGAAAGAATTTGTGGAACGTTCTTTTTGATTGATTGATTTCTTCAGTGTAAACAGAAGGTTCTGTATGTTGTATCAATTGATTACAATAACAACAAACAAGTTCCTGATTCTTGATTATTCAGCAATAAGGCACTGTTGGTAGCTATAAAGAAATACAGTATTTTTTTTTATAAGAACAAAGAGGCAAAACAATCTGACCATGTATTTTATTGTAGCAATGAAAAAGGTATGTAAAATATCATTGGCGATCAGTGGGGCAGGAGATGTCCAGGCCACTATGACCTCACTGCTCCAGATTCCACCACTGGAACTCAAAAGGTTCTCGATGCACATTGGATCCGCAGTGCACTTCACCCTGGAGTTTGTGATAGGAGGCAAAGTCATCGATGAAAGTGCAGTTAAGCCCCAGTGGTTCCAGCAATGAGCGCATCTCTGCCTCCAGCACACAGGTGCCTTGCACCTGTGGCCCAAATGGTTTGGGAATGCCCAGGTTCTTACCCAGCACAAGCATGTTGACCTGTGGGCACACACGACAAAAGAGACATCACTATATTATGGACTAATCAAAGATGCAATAAGGACAGTTTTAAAAGTAAATATTACATATGGAATGTTACATAGTAAATGGGAGCTGAGGGCTCCCAGTGGTCTGCATACTGGGAAAATTCCTTTCTTTTTTTTTGTGTGAGGGAATCAAGTGAACTACAAAAATTCTATTTAGGGTGCCTGTAAACACAACTTTGCAATACAGACAAACCTGTTGACATTATCTGTATACAGAATTAATTGTTCACTAAAGGACCAAGCTCTACCATGTCAGGGTAATAGGCTGCAGCTCTCTTGTTTTTTTTAGGAAACACTTTAAACAGGATTGGAAGGTCAATGATGTCTTCATCATCCAGGCCAAGTTCTTTCTTCAGTATGTCCCTGTTCCAGTCAATGCAGTTCTGAATGAGAGTGAGGGACAGTGAGTAAGGGAAAGAGAGAATTTTTCCCATCAAGGAGACCACCAGTATTTTGAACATTTTCCTGATTGGATTACTCAGTATGGATTTAACCAGGATCTACCATACAATGTTTCCCCATTGAGGTCAGTCTAGAGCCAGGTAGTGTCTGTCACGGAAGCTACTGTACTGCAGTGTATATTCTGGGAGTTTGTTCTTTCACATGGCTGCTGGTCCAAACCACATAACTCACCTGCACATAGATGTTTTCTGCTCGAAACTCCTCGTTGCTCATGAGTTCATCAACACTGATCTCTTCCTCTTTTCCTGGTAAAATGCAAGATGTGTTTACCAATGGTGGAGCAAGAGAAATGGCCTAAATGTTTACATAGGCAACCTGCCAGTATTCACCTTGAAAAAGTTTGGCACGCCCGTGTCCTTTTACCTGCAAGCTTCTGAATAATTTATATCCTGCATCTGGACTGGCCAGCAATAATCTGAATCCCTGAGTAAAGAAAACACTGAAGAATTCAGAAATAAAAGTGGGCAAACACTATCCCTTGTTAAATGAATACAACTGAAGAGGCAGCAGTCTGAAAGAACCATTAGAGGTCTAAACATAATGTATTAAAAATTTCAGTCCTGAAAGAGATCTTTCAAATAAAAGATGTTGACAACGAGCTAATATTAGAGGGTTATTTACTTACCTTCCTATCAGGAGCTGGGACAAAGGTCATGAACTCATCCACATGACCCACAACAAGCCAATCAGAGTAAAGGGCAATGGGCTCCTGAACCTTCTGAGCCCACAGGAAGTCCTGGATCACTTTAGTCATGTTTCGGCCATGTGCTGTACTGTTGATTAAACATATCAGTACTTCACTGTGATAAATCATGGGTAAATGACTGCTGTCTAGTTTCTTTAGCAGTAACAGGTAGGACTTTGGAGATCAGCTATGACCTCACAGATCCACCATCATATGCACTCCTCTAGCAGCAGACCATATAAACTCAAACAACAAAGACTGAGACTTTGAAGACTCACGTAGGGAAGGCCACACCAATGATGATGCGGCCCAGTGGGTACTTCTTCCCATTCACAGTGACGGGTGGACTGACCTCCAGATTACCAAAAGAGTCCAGGCTGCTCACCCGCTCATTCACCGGGTAACGGGTCACATAGCCAAAGTCTGGACCCTGAGACAATGTGGAAGTGTTTCTAAATATGCTTTGTTTCCTCCATATATGTTTTAGCAAGGAAAAACACTGAATTGGAGGTAGCAATGTGTTGACTCCTTAAAAAAATGTGAACATCATAAATACAAGAACATTGAACAGCATTGTGGTGTCAACATCCGTGCCAATTACAAGAGCATGAGGTAAAAGCTGTGAATGGTGGAAATGCACATGCTTCATGTGCTTCAAATGGATCACCAACAGTGATCCCTTGTTGTCACTTTAATGGATATCAGCAAAGCTAAATTTAACATATAAAGAGTGGACTATCATCCATACCAGCAAGACATCATAGGGGAAATCTTCAAGCCCTCTATCTCGTGGAGAGTCCAACACGACAGGGATTCTCTGGTGTGGCGAGTCGATGTAGCCAAACTCAATCTCATCCTATGGAGGAACATCAGAACTTGCATTCTTGAAGATGTAGCAGTAATCTAAAATGTGTTGAAGACAAGAATTCGTGGTCCAATGTGTTAGTGAATCAGACCTGCATCCAGCGGTCTCCTCGGTTCATGTACTCGTGGCATATCTTCAGCTTGTACCCACTGCTCTGCACCAGACTTTTTATGGCCTTCAGAAAGTCATAATTGTCTGATGTGCTGCCAGCATATGGGAGAGGAAAAAAAGGGCTTGTCCAGTCATGAATTATTGTCACCACATCTTTCCCTTGCTTTGCTGGGTGTTTTAGCTCAGCTACAGATTTGAAAGTTGTCACAGAACGCTCCCCTCTCACTGTCGTGTGGTACGGCCCGCCGCTTGCAGTGGGAGTTTCTTGTTTGTAATCACGCCTACATGCTTGTACACACCTGCACCTAGTTAGTGTTTGTTCTGTGTTTATGTATTTAAACCCCTGTCAGTGTGTGCATCACTGTCAGTCATTGCCTCTGTTACCTTTGTTTGTGCTTTTGTTCACAGTGTCAGTGTTAGCCGTTTACATTGTGTGAGTGCCACCGTTGTATGTCAAGGGAGTCTGTGTCCTGCTCTGTGCCTTGCGGCACTCAGGCCATTACAAAAGTGACAGAACTATTAGTGAAATATTTGACTCAGACAGGCATGATTGTTGATATTCTGATGAAAAAAAAAAAAGGCACTGGATTGCTTGAGTTGCCGTTCTGAGTCAGAGAATATCACTTGTATTTGTTCACAACACTGCCAGCAAAGAAAGTAATTAAATAAATGTTTCTTTCCCTCAGAATATTTCCAATTCAATGGTGGATCTATGCCAAGTGGCTCAGGTGGCTACCTGAGAATCAACAGAAATTCTGCTTAACATTGCTCAACAAAAGCTGTATTAGGTAAAGACTAATACATTTATTGATTGTCCACCTTATCTGTTGTCATTGTAAGGATGATAACAGTTAATGATTTGTTTAGCACTTACCTGCACACAAAGACTTCCACAGGTTTGAGGGTGTTCGGCGTCATAATCCAAGGGGCAACACGGAACATGACCTTGTCGGTGTAAATAGGTGTCTCTGGGAAACCCTGGAAAACCTGATAAAAGTTAAAGACTTAGCAATGAGGCTTAGCCTTCTCTTTACCTTCACAGTATGACAGTATGTTGGTACTGAGTAACATATAACCAGAAGAACATATTTCTTATGGTAGCGAGAACATAGTAAAATAAAGTTCAAAGACGTAAAGTACTTGAGCCAACCTGGCCACTAGGCTCTAAAAGGCTGAGGTTTATGGTGATGAGACCGTCAAAGTCCTTATCGGGGAAGCGAATGCCCTCCACGAAGAGCTCCTGCTGGGAGTCCCCACCCACATAGGGAACTTCTCCGGCCAGCTGCTCCTTATTCAGCACTAGAGGATAGTCCTTCTGGAATAGCTTGAAGAGCAGATATTCTGAAACAAGACAGAACTTCAGACTGTAGAGTTTTTGATCAGTCAGCTTATGAATACCATGCAGTCTTCCCTTAACTTGACATTCAGCTATATCCTGCTAAAAAGATTTGAACTCTCAAGAACATGTTTGGTTATTTTCTTGGTTATTTGTGTTTGGAAAAAAATAAAATGAGACACTATCCTAAGAAACCATACAATTTCCTGAGAAACCATACAAAGGTACATTAGTTTAAACGTACTCAGAGTAGAGCCCTGTGGTTTTCCACTGGTCCTGAAGACCCTCACACTCTCAGCGTGGCTCCGAGAAATGTGGAGGCTTAGTTTATAGCCCTCTGGGAGCACAGCTGGACCTCTGGTGCGCAAAATCATCTTGGACATGTCCTTTAAATCTGCCATTACAATAGCATATCTCAATACCTGTGTTTTATTGTGCATGTCAGAAAAATTGATCTAATTAAGGGTAATAAGGAAGTTATTTAGAATCATGTTGATAAACTATTGTAATTCAAATGTGATTCCACTTTTTTCAACCTGAGTTAAACTCCATATTAGAAAATATTTTGATATTGGACTTGTGTGCATTCATAATGCTACTTGAATACAGTTTCTTTACCATTTTATTAATTTATTTCTATGACTATATTTTTAAGTATTTGCAAAACTGTTCAATCTGATAGCATGATTTGTTCATGAAAGCCATGGTTTCCACAGTATAACTATCTACAGCCGGATACTGTACTTCAGCCTTAAGTTCCTTTTTGCACAGGTCTATCCAAGTTCCACCTCTGAGACTTACGATTGGCTTTGCATACCTGAGACTCTCGTGATTTCCTCATCCTCACTGTCCAATTCTTTTCTGAAAGTGGACTCACAATCACAGTTGACCAGCAGAATGGCACCATGGCCATTTGGACCCCACTTCCAAGAAGCCTTATTAGAGAAGGAGACATGAAGTTTCTTCAAGGAGAACTCCACATGTAAAGCAGTTAATATCAGACATCAATGTCTGTGCATCACTAAAATGGTTTTGGGCAGATTATACATGCAGTAGAATAACACAGCACAGTCTTGAGCAGTTCTAGGTGGTAGGCCTGAGGCACAATCCATAGAAACCTGATGAAAACTTGTAGAGGTAACTCATTACCCACCTTGTTTGGGTTGTTCCTTTCAACAATGCCATCTCGATCTGCATCCACATCCAGAGAGATGTCTGCAAGAGAACATGGCTTTATTACTGTCACGGACTGCTCCTCCCCCATAGTCACGTGGTATGGCCTGCCGCATGCAGTGGGATTCACAAATGTACTGCGTCTTTGTTTTTGTAACCACGCCCCCAGGATTGCACACACACACACACACACACACACACACACACACACACACACACACACACACACACGTGTATAGGGTTTAATGTTAATGTCTTGTGTGTCTATTTAAACCCCTGTTCATGTGTGTTCCCTTTGTTGGTCATTGTCACTACATATGCGTTAGTGTCGATCTTTGTATCCGTAACGTTGGTTTGTGTATGTCACGAGTTACTGTGTATATGTTATTCGTCTAATGGTAAGTGCAGATTCACGATTACCGTAAATATTTTATGTGAGTGCCACCGTTGTCGTCTATGTTGTATGTAAATAAACATGTTTCACCTACGAGGAAGTCTGTGCGTCATGCCCTGCGCCCTGCGATTCCCCGGCCAGCAACGTTACAATTGCCAGTTCATTAAAGGAGCTTAGTAACAGTAGCCTACAGCAACCCACTGACAGGAGATGTGCACTTATTTCAATTATGTATTTCATTTATTACTTTTTAATCTTCATCATGAAAGTTAGTTTATAAAGGGATATAAATGTATATACATACACAAATACATGATTTGATCTACATTGAATTTGTGGACCAAGGGTAATTCTCTCTCTGTGTGTGTGTGTGTGTGTGTGTGTGTGTGTGTGTGTGTGTGTGTATCTTTTCTGAGGCATACCAACAGCTGTAAGATGCAGCACTGCATTCCCAAGGACATCTAACTTGTTTCCATAGAACCTCACAGATAACTGCAGTACACATAGACAATACATTAAACATTACAGTGTGACTGCATTGATCACTGTGAAAACACATTTGTTAGGTAAAATGTTCAGTGCAGCTAGCTAACAGCATGGACACTCCCTGTAAAAGTGTCAGTTACAGTTCACTAAATGAAATTATGCCTTCTCAAACAATACTTAGCTGCTAATTATATTGGGCAGTGGTAGCTTAGAGGGAAAGACTTTGGGTTATCAATTGGAAAGTTGTCAGTTTTAATCCTGGCCTGCCATGCAGCCACTGTTGGGCCTTCATCTCCAGGTGGGGTGCTGTTCTTTGTCCCCAGCTTCCAAAGAAGCTGGGATATGCAAAGACTCTATTTTGTTGCTGAACAATGACAGTAATTTGAATCTTAAACTTCTGTCCGATTCTATATATTTAACATATGATCTTAGAACCCAATTTTATGAAATTCCAATCTTAATGTAATCACAGAAGGAAAATTGTAAAGAAAGGAAAGCATTTATCTTCCATGGTGTCAATGTTTGATGGCCTGGGAATGCCCAGTTCAGGACATACCTAACGCAGGCTGTGTTAACAGAGCAAGAGGTAGCCGTGTGTGGCAGACCAGGTTACCTTGCTGTCATTCACCAGCTCACTTGCAAGTTTCATGGAGATGAACACTACGGTGTTTTTAGTGAGAAGCTGCGGGGAGAGAAAGGAACCTCCGGCCGGGGTGGCCATGGTGACCGAGGCAGCCGAGGCACCTGCTTCCACCCGAAACTGCACAGTGGGGTTGCATTTTATAGAGAAGAACTTGCACTGTGAAGGGGCACATCTGCACACCACACACAGACACACACATCTGCATCACTTTCTATATAAAGAAGTGACAGGTGTCACTGAAGGCTCTAGCTTTATACAATCTCAGGAATGATGATCGTTATTTGAGCAGAAGGTTAGGATTTAGCAAAACCATATACATTATGACCATTACAACACAATGTACAAAGGAAACTGCAGTCATTTGGGTGACATCATGGTGAATCTTAAGACCAGAAAAATGAACGAAATAGAATTGACATTTTACAACGTGGACGTTTTCCAGTATTTTGTGCACCACCATACCCTGCAGGCCCTCTAGTCCTGCCAGGCCCACCAGCCACCTCTACTCAACCAGACCCACCAGACATTGCTTCACTCCCACACCTGCTGGCCTCTATGGTTCCCGTAGCTCAAGATGGGCCAGCTGCACTTCCTGCTGCCCAAAACCCTGCCCACCTGCCTGCCCAGTCCCCTGTCCTACATCTCTTGCAGCAGTCTAGTCCCCTGACTACCCAGGTTTCTGTCCTGCCTTACAAAAGTTTTTTTCCTCCTCCTGTGTCTATACCATCTCATGTCCAGTTCTAGTTCTTGTCCTCATCATCATATACGTACCTACACTCTTTACTGTCATTCCTGTCTCAGACTTTAGGTTCCTCCCTCTGCCTATTATTGTCTTATTTCCCATCCCTATTGATATCTTTATCTTTGTCTCCACCTTGGTATTTGTCCAGTCTTTTGTCCAATCCATAGCCCAGTCTCCTGTTCAAGTCCTTTCTCCAGTATCCTATTCAACCTCTCATTCACTCTTGTTTGCAGCCCGTTCCCCCAGTGTCCATTCTAGTCTACAGTTCAGGCTGTTGTCCAGTCCCTCGTCCAATCCTGTGTTCTGTCTCCTGTTCCTTCCTTCCTCCTGTATATACAGTCTTCATATTTTCTCATTATTGAATGCAACTATAAATCCACGTCAACTTGTCTGGAGAAGAAAAGGTGAGTGCTACCATGAGTCCTGTGTCATGCCAACAGTGAGGCATCCTGAGACCATTCATGTGTGGGATTGCTTCTCATTCAAGGGGTTTGCTCATAATTTCCCTAAGAACACTGCCATGAATAAGAAATGGTATCAAAACATCCTCCAATTGCAACTTCTCCCAGATTTCGGTGAGCAGCGAAATACCGTAAAATTACGCATATAGTCGCAATGCAATTTAAAACGCGGATGACTTGACCGTGAATCCCTAAAGCGCGGATAGCTTAACTGCGGTTTTAAGAATATTCTTAAATTTACGAATGTTTCCCCAAAACCTCGTAACTAACGCAGTACTTAAACTCGTTCGTAAATTTAAGAGTTCGGACCCATTCGTAAATCAGTTAATACTTCTTAACTTGACGTTCATGCGCAGTTCTACCTAAAAAAGGATAAAGGCAGCTGCCTTTAGTAGAACTGTGCATGAACTTTTCTTTATATAAAAAAACCTTACTGACATACAAACATACACACACACACACACACACACACATACACGCACGCATATATATATATATATATATATATATATATATATATATATATATATATATATATATATATATATATATATATATATAAACGTTTTCATGCAATTGGAATAATTCTTGGAATAGTTGGCGTAGTGGACGGCACACTTGTCCCCATACACACTCTCAGCTTCTTGAGCCCTAATTACATCTGCCGTAAAGGCTTTCTCTATGTTCAATGTGCAAGTCATATGCAACAATCTTTACAGACATTGTGGCAAAGTGGCCTGGGAGTACTCATGAATCCTTTATCTGGGCCAGTTCTGGAGTGGGTCAGATGGAAAGAGGACCAACTTACTCAATCCTGTCTTGAATTATCATGAGAGAGGAGAGAAGGACTTTACCAGGCTGGCTTGGAAACACAAAGGCAAATGATAATGAATGTTTTGTCTACATTTACCCAAAAAAAGTAATTTGGTTAAGTGACCTGTGTTTGTTGTTTGGTTTTGTTATAAACATAATATAGACGCCAAGGCATTTATTGGGGTGCAAGTTTTACTTTCACAGTAAAACTTGCGCCCCAATCATTTTTTACAGCAATAATTGAAAAATATTTTGTCCTTGCATATTTATCTCCCACACCATGTTTGTATCCGTAGCATTGGAAAAGAGTTTTTTGTTTGTTTGTTTGTTTTTTCAATTTCTTCCATTTGTTCAAGTTCGTCTCTGGAAAAATACTTTTTGCGCTTTGCTCTGCACTTTGCCATATATTTTTATAACAGTCATTTTATAACAGTCACTAAGTTATTAGTTTTTTTATAATAGATTATTATTTTCCTCATGATAGTTTTGTGGTATAATAATGTCACGGCCAAGAGTACGAAAGATGCGAGATGCTGAACCAGTGTTTAGTCAACAAAATCCAATTGTGTACTGGTAAAAACATCAGTGAGTGCGTTTACATGTACTTATAATAATATAATAACTGCAGAAAATAATATTTTGTCAGTAATCCGATCAACGGCCGGTAAAGTTGGTTCATGTTTACAGAAACAGATCAAATTATTCCCAGATTAATGCATATCCGGAGTTTTCCATGTAAGTTTGATTTTCTGCATGGTGTCGGATTATTGAGTGCTTGTAAACGCACTCAAGCGTGAAATCATTCTTGAATATCAATTTTCCGAAACTGACACATTTTAGATAACGTTTGGAGCGCTACGCTTGTATATGTATGGAACGCACTGAACAGCAGAAACAAAAAATAACTAAATGAACTATATATATATATATATATATATATATATATATATATATATATATATATATATAGTGCATGATATATATATATTCGCCTACCTGTATAAATTCACTCTCAGTTCGGTTCCGATCACATATATCGTCTTTGTAGTTTGTCCACTCTCAATACGAAGCGTGCGAGATGGAATCATGGTGTTGATTTGCCTGTCAATACAGCTAAATACAGCAACCTTCAAATGACGAATTTTTATTTCTGTGCTTAAGATCACGTTGATACCGGCAAGAATTCCTATTGGTAGGGCGAGGAAGATATCATGCCTCGATTTCACAATCTCCGTTAGACGTTGCTAAATAAGAAAAAAAAGTACTGCTTCCAAAAATAGGAACCGTATATCATTCTATTATTCTTATAAAATTTCGTTTTGATGATGATTTGCACAAATATCTATAATTAATAGCCTAAGTGAAACAGATGGTACTTTGTATAAAATCAATTAGGCAAATATAGTTTTCTGAAAAGCCATATTCTTTCTCAAATTGAATGTTAAATTCTTTTCCCTTGCACTTTATTTATTTTTTGTCTTCTGCTTCATTTTTATACGTCATCTATGAGTCTGGCTACTAGTGTATGGTTGTATGCCACAAACAGGCAATTTTATGAGCTTTACTACTTAGTACTTACTACTAAGCCAAATCATCCCATAGTCACTGGAAAGCATTATTAGTCATTTCTTTGGAGTTCACATTAACACATTATCTACTTAGATCAACAAAAATGTAAAAAATTAAAGTTAGGAAATTCTATGTGGAAATTTTTTTTATTGTATTTGGGCTATGTAAGACTGCATAAAATGTACAAACAGCTAATTAAATGCCCCAAATCACTGAACAAGTAAAATATCCAATCATGTCTGGGCATGAAAAAAGTAAAGGTATGAGTTCATTAAATGCAATAACAGGATATACTGTCATTAAAGTTTAATCTGTGTAATTTGTAAAGTGGCATGATAGAATTATGTGCATAGGACCACAGTAAATCTTCACAAGGAATATAATAAACAACAGCAATATTAATAATATTAAATGCATTCGTATTGAAGTTGCAGTCTGATTTGTCAGTTGTGAAATAGGATATTTGATTATTTATACATTTTCAGAGAAATTTCGGAATTGTATTCATATCTTACATTAATGTTTGAACATATGAGGCAAATCAAATGCTTGTAAAAGAAAAAAATTGCTCTTTCTTACACAAGCATCATTTTAACACCATTTAAAAGGTCACGTTAGCATGTTCACCAGACTATGATTCAAAATATTCATCCCACTTCAGGTTATTCATTCAGATTGAACATTTACATTTTACAATGGTCTGTTGCAGTTTAAATGTTGCAATTCTGCCTTAGCTCCTTACATACTGCGACACAATATAAAAGCTAAAACATTGGCCAAGTTGTAATGTCATTTCCTGAAACAAACAAGACTGGTATTTGTTATACAGCACGAGTAGTGATAACATTGTTCAGATAGGACTTGCTCTGTTCTGATGTGTATTTTGGATTTGCAAAATGTCTTCCCCATAATGTTAGATTAGTTTATATACATGTTGTGTTATAGGCTATTTGGATGTGTACAGTTATCTGGTTGTGTATTTGGCATGAGGTCAATGGAGCTTGCTAATTCACTTGCTGAATCATGAAGTGACTGGTCAAACTGCTTCTTGGTCAGCTGTGTGTTGTTGCATTGTTACTTCATGCACATGTGAGCTTTTGTCATAAGATTTCTCGGTACTACAGATATAAAAAAATATATCTGATCTTGCACGGCAAGGTCATCCATTCCGCCAGAATAACATTCAGCATGAACTTTGCTCACTGAAGGTAATTACTGAGGACAGAAGTCTGATACAAGTCAGGTCAGCCACCTGAGCTGGAAACAGAAAAATATCTGTAGACATGAGGAAGCACTAAACATCACTGCATTACATGCCTGAAACAGCATTAGCGGGGGAGACATCTAGACATCTCCGAGATCACAGATTTCAGGCTGTCATTAACCTCAAAGGATTTGCAACCTAGTATTTACATAACAATTTAATTATACATTATGAAAACTTGTATTTGTCCTATTTTAACCTATACTATAGACTATGATGCATATATAGCTCAGCCATTATAGATATATAATACTTTAACCCTTCAATCAGTGTTTCAGTTCATAATTCAATATGCTGTCCAATTATTTATGGACTACTCGGTATATAGCTAAATTCTAAATTCTTTACTTTTCGTTTGTTAATAACCTTTTACGTAAAGTTATTTCTTCTTTTATTCAGGTGAAAAAAATTGTGTACAGGGAAATTGCAATGGGTCTGGTAATACCCATTATTAAATCAAGGTAGTGAACTTTATATTGACTTATCGCTAACGTGAATTTATGAGAAAAAAGAAACGACAGTTTTAAGAGGATTTTTAAGACGATTCAATTTGGGAAAAGGAAAACTTGACGTACGTGCATGTTGACCAATAGTACGGTACCGATCCACGCTCTAAGGGGCGGTATTGCGTAAGAAGATCGCATATCGTCGATGGAAGGGGCTTTTGTTTTCGTTTGAAGAAAAGTCTTGGAACAAAATTTCGAAGCAGAGATATCCTAACATTGTTTTGCATTGTTCTCGAGTACAGACACAAAAGTTTTTAGTCGTGGATTTTCGCTACTGTAAATTCTATGAACTTAAGCATTTTCAAGCTCTTTTGCCGCTTCGCTTTGGAGTAGTTATTGGCAGAGATTGGAAGGCGGAAGAAGGGAATTCCGAAGGGAAGGACGGAAAGCTTAGTGATGGATCATACCGGCTTCGGTTTTATTTTGGACCATATACGTCATGTTTCTTACTTAGATTTGAAGCTGCAGGCAAGTGTTGCCCTAATATAAATGCTCATTTTCTTAAGTTACCCTATTAATGCCATAAATTCGCCAACTATTAATGATTAAGAGACTCAAAATGGCGGAAAGCTGGCCAATCCCCCAGGCCCTATTTCTGCTGATAGTGAGTGTTGTGGGCCTGGATAGTTGTCCTCCACTTTGTACGTGTTCCGATGGTACCGATACAGCACAGCTCTTGGACTGCAGTCGGAAAAGATTGTCCGAAGCCCATTTTAAGGTCCCATCTTGGATTACGCATGTGTAAGTAATGGTCCAAGCTGAGCACAATTTGTTTACATGCTTCGAGGTCTGGCCTCCTGTGGGAACTTTCGTACGTCCGGAAAAGCGGAGGGTAGTTTGCTTACGATAGATGGATAACTAACCCAAGATGGTTAACTTCAGTGTAACTGTTAGTTAGCTAATATAGCTGTATTCTATTCCGAATAACTCGTCTGGTTTTCTCTGTTTGTAACCTATGTGTCCGTGCTATAGTAACCGTAGTACTTTTGCGCGTAGTACCAACAACTTAGTTTTCTAGAAAATCAGAAACTTGAGCTGATGAGCTAACTTACATTTAGCTACCTAGTACTTTACAAACACTAGGCGTGTATTCTGGGCTAAAGTCGTAAGGACTCTGTCTACACCCTAAACCCATCAACGCAAGTACACTAGGGAAGACTGTTAAATTTGTTTGTGGGACGCGTGATATCCTTAATGTCATCCTTAATGTTATCCTGTTGTTTTTTCAAAGCTAACTAGAATGTCTTTTTCCTGATACCATTTCTAATCATATTCCTATATCAGACTAAACTGTTATTTGTTTTAGGTCTTTGAACCATAATGAGCTGTCAGGTGTGCCTTTTCTTGGCGAAGCTTCCTCAAACATTACATTGTTGTTGCTGTAAGTTGCTCTATTAGCCATTCTTTATGAAATTACTAGAATATAATTTCTGTTATTGTAGATGATGAGAATTTCCTGAAGATCACATTTCTTATTATGCATAAATAATCAATTGTCACACAGGCTAATCTTGGCTTTGCTAATTAAAATATAGCCTGTGCTTATAAGGCCATTGAATGGGTAAGGGAAAAATGGAAACGCCTTTTCCCATTTTTTGTGCATGTAGTGTTCATAACCGAATCTCTGAAGTGGTGGTGGAACATCTTCTGCCTTATTCATCTCTGGAAAGTCTTGATCTGAGCTCCAATTTGATTTCGGAGTTGAAAGCTGGATCATTCCCTCCCATGCAACTGAAATACTTGTAGGTCCTTTACTTCATTTTGATGTTAGTTTGTTTGGTTTTCTTTCTACCCTGACACTTTGTAAATCATGATATAGTGGTTTTGTTGGACTAACAAAGGCTAATTACAACAGATAGTGTGAATACTTGTCATCTACGTAAAGCCCTGCCGGATGTACTGTTTTCTCCTGTTTGTGGCTTAGGAATCTGAGCAACAATAAGATCAGCTCTCTTGAACCAGGTTGCTTTGGCAACCTCAGCTCTCTGCTAGTACTGAAGATTAACAGGAACAGACTATCCTTCCTGTCTGCTAAAGTCTTCACTCTCTCTCAGCTACAAGTTCTGTGAGTGGATTCAGGCTTCTTCAGTATGGTTTGATAAGGTTGTTTATGAGGTTGTTTTTAAAGATGATAAATGGTGACCATTACCCAAAAATATTTGCATGGATATCATATTTATGTAGACATATCTAACTGGCTTATTTATGTTTCTGTGCATTTCTAGTTCATTAGTCTGTTTGGTATGAATATGTACTTGTTATGGAATGAATCCTGCCTTACCCATTTCAGGGAGTTGAAACGCAATAAGATCAGAGCAGTAGACAGTCTGATCTTCAAAGAGCTAGAGTCTCTGAAGTCTCTGAAGCTGCAGAGGAACAGCATCACTAAGCTGATG